>NC_132802.1:24538587-25166052 GCF_048594095.1 Paramormyrops kingsleyae | reverse complement strand
GACGCGCTGAGTTTTCTGCGGGCCGGCTTGGCAGCTTCGGACACACACAGTAAAGCGATTAGCGAGGCACTGTAGGATCCAGTTATGTGTTAAGAAAGAAGGCGAAGCACGGAGGCGGGCCGCTCTGAGGGAATTGGAAATAAATGGATTTATGTTCTGGCCCCATTGTTTGTCAAGGTTGGTATGCAGTCATGCACCCTGCTAGACTGTGTTTAACGTTTCTGTTATACAGAAACTAACCACTGGGTCGCCGCTTTTAACGCATGTGTCTGATGTTCACACGAAACACCAGTTTGGTTATTCGTCAATCGCACAGTTCACCCAATCTCTCCTTAAGCGTATAAACTGACCAGTTACGAATACGATCAAGGAATTTTAACTACCAGCCTCACTCTATCAGGCTACCAAATTTGTTATCGATTCTCGTTTTATGTAACAAAAACCTACAAATATAGCATATAAACTAAATCTATCAGTCCAGGCCTATCTCTGGATATCACAACAAGTCGTTCATATAAATATATAGATCTAGTAAGTGATATAACGAGACGCACGCAGCAATCTGTAAATACAACTGTCTGTAAGCTTACCTTCATGGTACCATTTGTACCGTGTGGGATGGGGCCAGAAGTCGTAGTTAGTAATTGGATTCGCGTTGTTGGGGCCGCGGAAACAAAGCGTGCGGGGATAATATGCATTACATAGAACGACATTTCTAAATGCGATTTAATTCAATAGAAGTGGTTTTACTACACTGCATATATGGACCGGTGTAATTTGATTATTCATGCATAGGCTATTTCCTTAATGATTTTAATGACGGTGTGTTTTTCGGACCGTCTACACGCACTTTCCTTGCCTGCGTTTATTACATCTCGTTTTACATGCAGCCTATGTATTTTTTCCCCAGTCCGCCGCGAGACGAGCTGGCACCTGCTGCGCTAACTGCCAGACGACCACCACCACACTGTGGAGGCGCAACGCAAACGGCGACCCGGTGTGCAACGCCTGCGGCCTCTACTACAAACTGCACAACGTGAGTGCCGCTAATATCAGACTGTGGCAAGCGGGTGGACGGCTTGTATTCATTAAGGCGAGGGATGGGAGACTGGGACGCACAGGCTGCTTACCATGTCAAACGTTGGCCGTTGGTCTTCTTTCTTCATGCCTTTTTGTCTCCATGTGAGGGGTTATTCCTTTGAGACGCGGGAGGGTGGGACTGTCATTCAAGAGGCGGCGTCTGTTATACTAATGCCAATGCATTAAAAGTAGCCCTTTTCAAATTTAGCGTGGCTTCTATCACTATGTATTATTAAAAGGCCGCGCGCTTTTCCCGAGCACAGACAAAAGTACTTAAAGATTTTTATTACCATTATCCCCAAACAGCTGAACCAATAGCTATTTCAATGCTGAACATCTGTAAAAAATAGCTTTAAATAAAAACAATACATCTCCTGATAAAAGCCCAATATAATTTAAATGTAAAACACTGATAAACACAAAGGCTGTAATTATATCCTATTTTGCTCCAGTATCAGTTTTAACTGAGTGTTATAAGAAATGTTTGCACGACACAGAGTCCCATGGTTATAATGAACAAAAAATGCATGTAGGCGAAAGTTTGGCAGAATTAAAGACATCAAGCACATAGCATTGAATAAGAGTGAATAAAAACCAAAGAGAACCGATTGTCTGACATTATTTAATACGCCGGTCTGGGAAAAAATGCAACAAACAATATCTCCTCAGTGTAACAGGTATATTTCAGTTTGTTAGCAGGCTGTGTCATGAGGGTGTGAAACGCGCAGAACGTGTCACGTTCTGAATTTCGGAGGCATCGACGCTGATCTCATCTCCCTCCTCCTCCGTGCAGGTCAACCGGCCGCTGACCATGAAGAAGGAGGGCATCCAAACCCGCAATCGCAAGATGTCAAATAAGTCCAAGAAGAGCAAGAAGGCCGGGGACGGCTTCGAGGAGCTCTCCAAGTGCATGCACGACAAAGCCTCCCCCTTCAGCGCTGCCGCCCTCGCCGGTCACATGACACACATGGGCCACCTGCCGCCCTTCAGCCACTCCGGACACATGCTGCCCACCCCGACCCCCATCCACCCATCTTTTGGCCACCCTCACCACTCCAGCATGGTCACGGCCATGGGCTGAGCCAAGCACAGCCCCAGCTGACAGTTCAACGGAGTGGGGGGGGGGGGGGAGCAGGGATAGGAGGGTGCCACGGCGATTAAGGCGATGACCTTAATGAAGAGACAGCAGTGTTTTTACTTTGTATCGCAGGAATGAGAGCGTAATCGAAGGGGATGAATATGGTATGCATTATCCCCGACACTGTAAATATCATAATTAGACTTTTGTATTACTTGGTACCTCCTCAGATAAAATGTATTATCAGTGGGGCTGCTGCATAACTCCCCCTAAAAGATGACAGCATATTCCATTAAGGCACCCCTCCCCCCCTCCTCAACACCACCACCACACCTAAAAACCTGCCCCACCGCTGGCCATGTCCCCACTGCGTCGTCACTATCAGGACCTTCAGCGGAGTCTGGAGAAACGGCAGAAACTGTGAATACTGTAAATGTGGGAGATGTGCGAGGCAGACCTGCGGAGAGACGTGGACCAGACCCCTCTGCGTGTTTAAATGAATATATGCTGGATTTCTGATCACAGACTCCTCCTATTTTTAAAAGAACTTTACGAAGAAAAAACAACCATAAGGAAATGAGCAAATGGAAATTAATTTTAAAACATTTTATATTATTATTATTGTTATTATTATTTTTATCTGATAATTTATTTTCATTCTACCTTTTTCCTTTTCCTAAAAACCTACAAATATTGTTATCATTTCTGTTGTAATTAATTAAAGTGAACACTGACTTGTTTTACCCAATTTTGCTTTTTCTGACCTGTCGACCGTTCTGGTAACTTTTCATTAAAAACAATTGGGGTGTTTTCGTAATAAAAAATGCGGTCTGTGATTAAATTCTGTTGAAACGGAGCCGCGGTGGATGAGCTCTGCAGCTGACTGCCATTCCTGTACCCCTGAAGTTTCTGGCGGACCTCCTCCCCCAGCTCAGAGACATTCGGTGAGCTGATGGGCCCGTGACAATGACTCCTGCCATTTCGCCCTGGGTCCCTGCTGTAGCCCAAACCTACCTACAGCTCTCATTTGCTCGCACCCTCATTTTGTCACTGTTGTCCCACTTTTGCAGCTTTTTCTGGTGTTTCTTTCGGAAAGAAAGACTGCTTCTTTGTTGAAATGAGTATACCTGACAATCTAGGAAGAACTGCATACTGATAATAAAGGAATTGATAAAGGTCAACGCAACCGTTTTCAGATCTTTTGATTTTTGCAAGGCAACCTAAGATGAACCTTGTACATATGTAGACAGAAAAATGCAGATATCTGGTTAAAGGCAAGTCAATTACTATTATTGTAGAATATTGTATATGTACCTTTAATAGAAGATCATGGTTCAGTAATTTTATCGTACTGTCTTTCTCAGGATCTCCTCTCCACTGCCACCTCACTCTGCGCTGACCCCCCCACCCCGCCATTTGTGTACCTATTTGCCCCACAGTATAAAGCTTCTGTCCTAAAGCTGTATTGCATTATTAAACATAACCATTGCCATGCTATAAAATAGCCACAGTCAACCCATCAATCAGATTCACTGAAACACGCAGTTCTGAATGTTACCCTGGTACTGTTTTAAAATAGGCTTTACTTTAGTTCATTGTTCAGAGACTTTATACACGTTACGCATTATGTTTTTGCAGTCAGTAAATGATGAGAGATTTACTGTTCAGTCACTATTTCTATCAGTATTCATTATATTATGATAAAATGTGCTGCCATATATATATTATACATTAAAAGTATATATTTTTGTTGTATATGTACATATATGCAGCAAAAAAAATTAAATCACTACAATAGAGACATTTTTTTTCCATTGTTTTTTTTTTTTCATACAACAACAAATCAGAATCTTTTCCCACTTCTCAGCTCTGACCAATAGGAACAATATTCCGAAGGTGCTACAAGATAACTAGCAGTAATCTTTAACAGCAAATTCCATTTTTCTCAGAGTTATCAATGTGTTGAGCTTATGTGACTGTAACCATTTAAAATGAATAAACGCTTTTACATTTAAAAAATACATTTCCTTTCTTCCCATCATCTTCTATAAAGATGTATATCAGTTTATCACTGACTAAAACTTACATTCAATAAACCAATTAACCAGAAACGTATTAATCTGTCTTTCTCACTCCTTCATTAATGGGCACGCTCATCACCACGGGGTCAAACACCGAACCAGTTGGGCCGTGCGTCTGACTACCTTACCATCCTGGGACAGCTGCCCACACGTGCCCAGATGTCGGATTTTCTGCTGGGGCCCAGATGCGAGGTTGACGGTCAAGCTGTGTGGCTGCCAACTGCTCTGGCAGACAGGCTGCCCGTCTCCCCGCAGAGGCAGAGCACGGCCATGTCACACAGGTCAGTGAGGGTGGGGTCTGCAGGACCCCGCCCGATACTGCCAACGCTGGGCTGCGTACTGTAACAACGGTGCTGTGGCAGAAATGGGACGCATCCATCATAAGGTAGCCCATAAATCCTTAACCACCAAAAGTTTTTCATGCCACATTTGCAGAAAAGGTCTGAATAAATTAAACTATCCTTTTACTTACTTTCATGCCACCTATAACAGCATAATGTGCGCAGTCTGTCTCTGGTCTGTTGTGTTTTCATTGCACATTCTGCCACCGATTACCATAATTGCCACCACTGGATTCATGATCGGCTTTAATCAGTTCCAGCACGTACCCGGGACACCGCTGCTCCAGGAGAGAGTTCATGCTTCGCTGGACAGTCGGTGGCTTGGCGCCAAGCAGGACATGCGCACAGTCACACACTCACATGAACTTGTGCCTACAGACCTACTGGTGCTCTCAGTCCCTGCCCCCCTCCCCCCCCCCCTTCACTTTAATTTTTATTTTTCCTGTCTTTCTCGCGCTCGCTTTCATATTCAGAAAGGAGATATTGAGGAAGGGCAGCAGGTCTTCAGCAGGACAAAAGAAGGAAAGGCAATCAGGGGACCAATGAGCACGTGCGTGGGGCGACGGGGATGGGGGGGGGGGCTGACACATGTACCACACAGGAATACTTACAAGTGAAATCAGTGAATTATCTTTCCTGGGGCTTTACTGCTATTTTGTTGATATTCCTACAGTGTACTAAATATAATCACTATGGATGCTGTAACCTTCACGTTTAACACTTGTTGAGCTGCCTGTAGATTTTTCACTTTAAATGATTTACTCACCTGCCTTGTGCAGCTGATCGTGAAATGTTGCATTGAAGCAGTATAGGAATCCCGTGTCTGCATTGGATCAGGTCGAGGTCGAGTCATTAATACCATGTTAATGCTTCAAAATTCAGCAGAAACTACTTACTGATTTGGGCTTCATTCTTGGGAATATTAAATGCACTAGAATAATTATTAGAAGATTCCCCACCATTACATTTATTTACTTGGCCTAGGTTGTGAAAACACAGCGAAATGCATCCTCCACATTTAATCCATAGGTGACACAGCAGTGGGCAGCTAATTCATCACCTGAAGAGCAGCACATAGGCCAGACCTTCACTCAGGGCACCTTAGCAGGGATTCAAACCAGCAACCTTCCAATTGCAGTGCCCTTCCAGAACCATTAGACCACCAATGCTGCTATTAGCTCAAAAAAAAAAACTTACCAGTCAATTTAAACAAGAATGTAGCTGTTGAAAAGTTGTAAATGTGTTTATTATTAAATACCAGCCATTTACAAGTATGTTCATGCATATTCAGGCTTGGAAGGTACAACCTTATTCAGACATAAGGTACAACTTTTGCAGAAAAAGTAATGTCATTCCCATAAAGAGTAATAGTAAGTAGTAAAGAAAAATTTTAGTGACAGGAAAGTAGCAAAGATTTTTTTTAAAGTATCCAAGTCTCTGCATATCCAGCTTTTAAACACAGAGTTCCTATGCCAGATCTTCTTGCCATATTCACGTAACTTCTGATTTACATAGATGGTTATTTTAAAATCTTGCTTAATAACTGAAGGCATGTTAATCCAAGATATCTCGTTTTAAATCTATGGTTTTGCTGTGCTTAAATTAACTTGAGCACTTGGTGTGTTCCTTTATTTAAACTAAAATTTGGCAAAGGACCTTACTGTAAAGATTTCCATAGATAAGGAACAGGAATGCAATTATCATTGCTAGACAGATACTAGGAACAGAGAGATGGTAGAAGGAAGGACGACGTTCAGTTCAGAATGCCTTATCAGGTGCGGTTCTAGAATCCTAAATGAAACAAACAAACTGAACTTACCAGTATATCCGTGTCCAGCAGAGGTGAAAATCAAACTGTGTGTCTATGGAGGGAGAGAGAGGAGGTACAATTCAGGAGCCAAGTGATTAGCAGAATGAACTGGTGCCTCCTGTGAACAGTGTATACAGATTAATGGAGAAAGGGAAGTGAAACAGAGACAAAACAAAGAGAATACAGGATAAATGGAAGCTCAGGAAAAAACGGAAAAGTAGCCAGGAATGGGCTGTATGACCTGATCTCTTACGCTTCTCATGCAGCTTTTTAAGTTCAAACTGACTAATATTTCAAGTCCAAGTAACAATGTGTAGCAGGCAAATTATCTGAAATACTTTCATTTGTGGTATCACATGTACAGACAACAGGTTACAAATGAGAGAATAATTAATTGTATCTCATTTGTATCTGGTGTATACTATTCGTATACCTCTAGGATCATAAGCATGTGAAAGTCTTATATTTTGTAGGTCAGGGTCAGTGCCGGTCTGACCCCGTCCTTGTGTCTCTTCCCTGTGTGGCCAGCAGCCATCGCTGGTCATCTCCTTTGTCCTCTCATTGTCTTTGGCCCTAGTATGTTATTCCAGTTCTTTGGATTGCTGTATGGCTCAATGGGGTAAGCATATTGCCCAGATTAGGGGTGTCAAACTCCAGTCCTGGGGGGCTGGAGCCCTGTGTAGCTTAGTTCTTTCTTATTCTACCACAAATGATTCAGCTCGAGAGCTGTGTTGTAATTAGCACAAGGAGTTGAATCAGGTGTGTTAAACCAAAAACTGTGCAAGGCTCCGGCCCCCCAGTACTGGAGTTTGACACCCTCTGGCCTAGATGCTGAAACCGTACAATCATGGGTTCATGGCTGACCAGCAACCACCTTCACCTGCTTTGTTTAATAATTGTTTTTTTATGTTTTTCCTGGTGTTTATTTGTTTGGTGTTCTCCTTGTGAAACTTTGTTTTATTATGTTCCACGTTTTCCTATATTTTCTGAATGTGATTAGTGTTTCTTACTTTCAGTGTTTGTTGGAGTTTCCCTAGCCTTGTGTTCATTAGTATAAATTACTGCACCTGTTGTTGTTTTCCCTGCACTGTTCTTATTGGTTGGTTGTCTGATGTTCCACACCTTGCTGATGTTCCACACCTTGCTCCTCTCATTAGCCAGGTTGCCTTTTGTATTTACCTGCCTGCACCAGCTCAGTTGTTTCATGAGTTGCGATAAATGTTACTGTATGTTTGTTCCTCTGGTCCGCTGTGGTCGATCCCCTGTGTTTTAGCTTAGTTCTTTAGTTGTGCTTTGTTTCATGGTTTTAGTTCATTTGGTATTTATCCCTGTTTGTTTTCTGACTCTTTATGGTCCTATTTTGTGCCTTTCCCAGTGTGGTCTGTTTTATGTTAATAAACCCTTTTTGTCACGGAACTGCCAGTGGACCGTCACCTTCCTTATGCTGCACTGTTCCCCACTGCCGTAACGTTGCATGAATAAAGTAAATATTCTGTATAAAGGTGCCACGTCTCTGAGGTGGCAGATAAGTTTGGTAAATGGATGGTTGGAGACTCACTCGATAGCTCTTTTCATGACATCTCAATGACTGTAATGAATGAGACATGTCAATTTCCAACAATTAAATGCGCAAAACCCATTTTGAATATTTATGTCTTAATATTGGGTGTCTTGCACACTCTGCAGCATTAGTCTTGGACACATTCATCTGTGGGTGTTCTCATACATCTACACAAGTACACAATAAAACCTCTAACCATCTCCGTGTTTTAGGAGATAAGAAAGAGTTAAAAAAAAAAAGTCATAAAATAAGAGAAAGGAGAACCTTACATGAGGTCCTGGGTGAGGACTTCAGAGGAGTCCGTGGGGGCCCCTTAAATCAGGGTCCTGAAAGGTTTATAGACAGGCACTCTGCATGCCTCCTCCCCTGTGTTTGTTTTCCCTCCAAATTCAATTAATGAAATCAAACCAAACACCAGGCCTGGCTTCACAAAATGGAGTGAGGAGAGATGAAGATAAAAGATGAAAGAAGAGGCAGTTTGGTTCAGTTCAATCTCAGGTCCCTCTGGGGAGAGGCAGCCTGATGTGGGGATTCTGTCAGGGCAGCCCGCTTGCGTTCTGGCTACCAGACGAGTCCATTGGGCCATGGCTTCCCCATTCCTTCACCCCTCCTAAACAATTCATCTACCCAAAACCGGACAAAGAAGACGAGCTCGAAGGATATCAAAAGTCTTCCTCATGCTGGGGCCAACCAGTTTTACTTGGTAATGACTCAGCAGGCTTCTGGTGCTGAGTCTTGCGGGCGAATGCTGAGAACAGTGAGGGACATGCATGTTGACTTGAGCACTCGCTGACCTTCAGTTGGTGTGTAGAGGATCAAAATGCATTGAAGATCTTAGGAAGGTCTGGAATGAGGTTCACAGAAATGCAAGTGATGATTTTCAGGGAAAAAGTTTAACTACTAGAACATTTTCCCTTAGGCAAAAAAAAAAATGTATGGTAGAATAAAAAAAATCTAGAGAAAATCCAAATATTCTCATTTAGGAAAATGAGTAAGGTTGAAGTGCCACCTGATAATCTGAAGTTACTCCTATATAAATGTGTCTTCTCTTTGGAAATCGAGGATCTCCTAAGATGGCAGAATCCTATTATCACTTTGTCGTTGTATATACACTTTGGTTTTTGTTTATGATGTGCAGCAAGGATGAGGTGAGTGATAAAGAGAGATAGGATTAAAAGTCTTTTCCGTTAAAAGAATTAGCTCAAGTTCACTTCAAAACAGAACCACACGTCAAGCACTGCTGTTAGAATCCAAACAATCATCAGCACCCTAATGTCACTTTAGTGAGTCATAGATTGGAACACACCATCATCTACTGGGACAGTGATGCTACCAGCTGTTATAAACAGAGCTGAAAAAGCTGGAAGACTGATCCCCGAGGCCGTGCCAAGAATATAACGTTTGTGTGAACATCCCTTTCTGAGAAGTTCCGGCAAGTCATGTGGTATCAGTTGACATGTGGTGTCAGGGAAGTCCGTGTCGGTGGAAGGTGTGATTGAGAGTTGCAGGGAGGACGTTGGGTGTATGTGTCTGGGTTTCGGGATGGGGGAGTGGGGGGGGGTGGGGGGGGTGGGGGGTACAGCTTATTGTGTACCCACAAAGCCAAAGCATCTGGCCTGGATTGCCTTCAAGGTTCCTGGAGCACTGCAGTCCTGCATTGCTTGACAGACACGGTAATACCAAAAGGTGTCTAGATCATATGGTCTGCTGATCCAGGGGAAGGGCGGATGGGATCTGACCCCAAATCACATGTGCACCCAGGTCTAAACCCAGGTACACACCCTTTAACACAGATCTAAATGCAAGCTTTCCTAGAGCCCAGTTACCATTGGGCATATATGGGCATGTTTCATGTGCAGGCAGTGCTTACAAAAATGGGCCTCAGTGAAACCTTCATTCCAGACTTGCGTAGAGAAGCATCTGCATCTGCTCATCTAGCAGCAGCACCTCCACCCCATGGCGGTTCAGCCCCACCTCAACGCAGCTGCGTGTTCGGCTTCGTCGAGCCCAGATTTTTTCCAAATACCAAAAAACAGGAAGTGAAAATCTTAAACAGGAAATACTTGTGGAGTATTATTAAGACCAAAAAAAAGCAAAATCGGAATCACCCTCACCCGTACACACCCTTTAACACACAGACGGAGAGATGAGGAGGCGGCTGAAGATCAGAAATGGGTGAGATGGGCTGGGAAGCAGGAGGAGAAAGATGTGTGAGCTGCTGTAAATCTCAGAGGAGCTGGAATGTACCGGAGAGAAAGAGATAGTAAAAGGTGGTTTCATATTATGAGTTGTGGTTTAGGGGGTCACAATTATAGCTTCTTTTTGCGGTTTTCATATTGCTTAGAAAAGTATTCAAAACTGTAGTAGAGGAGAAGACACAAGTCAGTCCATTTATAGAGGGACGGTGATCCTGTAAAGGTCGTCGATGGAGGTGGTCCCCACTCGTGTTTGCCGACTGGTTTACATTTCAAGAATTAGCTAAAAATAGCTGGAAATGCAACACTCTGAGGTCTTTTTTAGTGTTTTATCTGTTACTTCTGCATTTTTTTTGGTCTTTGATGGCACAAAAACACTTTGGCTTGATGATACTGATGATAACCGGCGCTTTAAACTCATGGACGTCAAGCAAACTGCAGTGAGAGAAGGGAGCCGGGTGATGGAAAGATGGTGCATTTCACTGAAAACTGTGAGCCATCGAAAAGACTTATGGTCAAATCCTTTATTATTATAATTACCACAAAATAATGTTTGCAGTTAAACAGAGACTGAAAACAATCTGACCAATAATGTCTATAACCACCAAATATATCTGTAATCAAAAATCGAAATTTTACTATCCCTGGCCGCAGGAGAATCCCCCCCCCCCCCATATTCATGTATAACCCGGAAATGAAAGCAGGGAGGCTGAAGAGAGTGGCCTATGTCTTTTATGTGTATTCAGATAAGCCGTCACTGCAGGTCATTTCTGATACTGAAGTAAACATTTTTGTTGGTATAAGCGCATCGCAATCCTTGAGGTAGCAGCAAAGACGAAGAACTATGAGTCTCACGGGTAAAATGTGACACCCGGCAACATAAAATTGATTTCAGGATATTATTTTAAAAAGCTGCTTTTCCAATGTCCCACTGCAGCTATTGTTGCTATAGTCATAAACATTGGCACACATAGGTTACACTCACTTCTACCTCCCCCCCACTTGTTTTAAGGAAAAACATACTAAAGCCTACTATTTTAAACAGTCCCTAGTACAATGACCCCCCCCCTCCCCCCATATCCTTGTTCTGATAATGTCCAAGGCCACATGTCTCTCCGACAGGTACCAGGTCCTTCCCATTTCCACCCCTGTGCCTCTGCACTCCCCTCCGTGACATAAAGGGTTAACATGGCCTTTGGGAGACTCAGCCCATACAGGTGCCGACTTCCAAAAGTGGGGCAGCCCTCCCACCGAATACAAGGTAGCATTTAGATCTTTTCTCTTCAGTCCTGAAGGAGACAAATTCATCCCTCTGTCTCCACACAATTGGGCCTCTTTTCACCCACGGCACCAGAAAGGAGGCTCCTATTTACACGGGGAGCGAGCACTAATGCGGGGCCCTGTGTGAGGGAGGGCCCCTGGGAGTGAGCGTCTGGGCCTGATAAAGCTCCACTGCTCTCTGGCGCAGGTAACCTGAGAGGGAGAAACTAGGCCAGGTAAGGTGCCAGGAGGAGGGAACTCGCAGGTGTGGGTGTCCCCTGCTGGATCAGCCCACAAAGCTCAGAGACAAACGATCAGAGGACAGTTGTGGCACCTCCGGCAGCTGCCAAGGGCCTCCAGAAAAGAGCAGCTAATCTGCTCGCTGCAACAATTAACTCTGGGCTGGTGCACGGCATGCTGCACTAGCACAATGCCATCCGAAGTCAGTGTTGTCGCCATGCTGAGCCGCGGTCTTCTGCTCCTTAGAGAGCAGGGATTGTGCTACACTAATGCCGCTTTCCAAAAAAAAAACTAAAAAAAAAATACCCGATTCCAGACCCCTGCCCTCAAGCTGAGGAGTCCTTACGCTGGAGAGCCCGGCTGGCATTGAGTTCTGTAATGAGTAGCATTTCTTCTCTGGAAAAGCCCTGAATGATGAAGCCGCGCTGCCGAGAGTGTCATTCTCCTCATAGCTGGCTTATTCTGGGCCACGTTCCAGCCTGCTTGGTAATCTGCTTGAGCGCCACGTCGCCGCTGCACCACCTGACCTGCTGCTCATCAATTGATTGGTTAGCGTTCTGGAGGACAGTGCTCCTCATCCCTGGTTCTGGCAGAACACTACGTTCCCGCCGCTCTTCATTGATTGATTTCCCAGCACTGAATTAATGTAGCTTCATTGAGCAATTCGCTGAATGATTTGCACAATTTAAGCCGCGTTAAACAGGACGCAAGCATATGAAATCTCTGTAAGCTGAGGAATTCCTGCAGCACATAAAAGATTAAAAAGGGACAGTCTAATGTTATAATGATTGAAATTGAATTGTATCTATTATGTTGTTTTAGTTCTTGCCACTTGAACAATAATGTTCTTGTTCAGTCGATTAGCAAACCACAGGTATGGACGTCTGCTGCTGGCTCAACCCACAAGGCTCAGAGATGTTATTGACTTAAAACTAGTTGGTTTCGGCTAATCGATGCTTGTCATGCATCGATTAACCAAAGCTAACTAGTTTTAGGTTAAAACTAGAACTAGAATGAAAGAAAGGGACGTTTCACTTAATTCTCACAAATGGAACTGTAACAGGGCTATTACTCAAAAACAATCTCTTGTCTCATAACCAACATGCCTTCCTCGTTTAGGTATTGTTTAAGCAGCGAATTAGGTAGGTTGGGCATGCAGCTAAGGAAGTTTACTCTACATGATTCGTTTGTGTCAGGTTACTTTCATAGGTTAACTGAGTAGTGCAAGTTCTCTGATTAAATTTGCACATTGATTTTTCTATTTTAAGGACGCACACCGGCAGCCCTTGGGCTTAAACGCATTGTGTCACAGGTCCTCATAGAATATGTCGTCTGTTACCATAAAACTAAGTGGGGGTGTAGATACTGTTTATGTCTGAGGTAGAGGTGGGTAGTTCAGGTCCAGACCAAGACTTTGTTTCAGCCAACCAGTTGAGTATCCTCTGAGTGTGACTCTTTATTCTCAACTGGTTGATTGGAAAAAATCTTGGTCTGGGCATTTACTCTCTGGACCTCAACCCACCTCTGCTGAGAGCTTAAAACATGAGCGGGAGCCAGAAAACATGCATTTTTCTGAACTGGATTCCACTGGACACCACTCCCATAAGCTTGTCTCTCAAACACAGACAGGATCATAATCAGGTTACTTTGCAACAAATGTTTTGTAATTTGCAGTTATGGTGGTGTGTGACTCTCCAGGTTGAAGTTTGCTGGTTCAAATCCTGTGGCTGGCAGAAAGATTTTACCATTGAGCCCTTGAGCAAGACCCTTAACTTCAATCAACCCAAAGATACCGTCTGACCTTGCTCTCTGATCCTCACAAAGCATCAGCTAAGTAAATGTGTATCTTCTTAGCTTAACTCACTTAGCTAATGAATAAACTAGATTTAGACTATTAAAACAGCATTGAAGCGGGAGAAATGTGAGCAGTGATATACAGGAGGACATGCATGTCTGGTTGTTTTAGGAAAGAAAATAAAAGAAACATGAGGAAAATGAGTAGAGTTCAGAAAAGTTCATGTTTCCAACCTCAGCTAAACAATCAGTATCTATGTGTTTGGTCTGAGCAACTGATGCAGCAACTGAACTTACTAGCTGAACTGTTGCCAGAACTTATTGAGTTAGTAATGGCACTAACTGAACAACTGATGGAGCTTAACTTGGAACTAAAGCTCTGAGCTACAGGAAGTGGCAACAGACACTGATTGTCCCGTTTCTGATTAAAACGGATCACATGTGGGGCACCCATCACTACACAGCGTGTATCAGTCGCCTGCACTTCACCAAAGTACACATTCTAGGCCTTGAGATGTGGATGGACATGTGTCAGACGCTGCCTGGAGATTCATTTCTGAGAGATTATCAGTCCATCAGAGACGCGCAGCCTGTCTGATGTGTGCAGGTTGGCGGTGTAGTCATATTGACGAGCGAATCGGCATGAAAAAAAACAGCCTGCCAGATCACCGAGATGTTGCAACTCCAGCGTTTTGCAGACCTTATCTGCCAGGGCAGATCACAAGGTTTGATATACATCTCAGAATTGTGGAAGTGACTACTACCAAAATGCAAGATGGCTTATATAAGAAAAAACAGAAAAAGAAAATACCACAACACTATTTCCCAAGAAGGCCCAACTGCTTTCTCTGTCACTAAGAGCATGAACTTTGGGCTCCCAGAACCTTCAATCCGAGTTGGCAGCTGAGTTAATGAACCTGTCTTGTGCGACGCTACTGGATCACACCTGTTGGTGACGTTTAACACCCGCCGTACTTTGCTCCCTTTCGGCCATGAAACGCAACGTTCCCTCTGCTGCTGCATGTAATTCAGGGGAGGATATGTAGCGTTTCCCTGCCTCTTTGACAACATGCTTCAATCTGCTTTAATTTAGACCGATTCCTGGGCGACTCTCTTATCATCCCCTGCATCCACTGACGCTTTCATTTCCTCCGCGCTGAAGCCAGGCTTATTGCGATTTTCTTCCCTCCGCTTCACAGTTATGATTCCTTAACCCCTTCCATGCTACTTTCGCTTCCAGCTGAACAAACAGCATCACTTACATCATTCTGACCCGAATGCTCTGTGGTTCCAATTTATCTAATCTTTGCTCTCATTCTTTATCATACTTCTCATTTACAAATATCTCTCTGGGTAAAACAATGCGAATTGGCAGATGGCACAGGTTCAGAGATACACACACGCGTGTGGGCACGCCGTGATGACACACGCTGCATTCCAGACTACGCAGGCAGACAGACACCATGGAGGCCAAAAGGCAGACTGTCATAGGGGATCTTTTGCGTGAGATGGGACTGGCGCCTCAGGGCCCAATCAGACACGAGGATCCGTGCTCACTGCCAGTAGATCACACTCTCCGGCGGACCCCAGCGATTAGACAGACGCAGAAACAGCAGCCCGCAGCACCTGGTTGCACTGACATCTAGACCTGCATCTGAGATGTAGAACTAGCTTCTCTAGCGAACCCGGGTCGAAGCGCCAATGCATCCACTGCTGCAGCCCGTTGCATGTCTTCACATGCTGGTGTGAGACATTGAAATCAGGTCCCCGGAGCGGTTCTTGGTACTCTGCCACATGCCACTGGTCACCCCTGTCTCTCTGCATCCCTTTACTCGGCAGTTCTGTGCAGCTGTGAAGCACTCGGTCCACTGTTGGATGTCAGCTGTTCAGATGATGTTACTGAAATTACCAGTAAGACAACAGCCTTGAACAGTCAAAGTCACTGGGCGCAGCTGGGCTGGCGAACAAAAAAACGCAAAAAAACAACAACGAAACAACAACAACAACAAAAAAAAATCCCTTTGGGACACTGAGAGACCAGCCCGCCGAGGACAGAGAGAACGGCAAAGCCGGCCAAGGCTCACCTGAGCCTCTGAGAGGATGAGACGGTGGAAGCTGCCCTGAAGCTGCCCTGAAGCTACCCTGAAGCTCAGGCCTCTGTCACTGGGTACAGCGTGACAGAACTGAATCGGGACTCCACTGCCGGAAGCCAGTCTGAGCTTCATAACGAAGCATTTCTGTCAAGGTCGCTTGGATAAGATCCAAATACCACTTCATGTGTACTAAAAAGTGCTCACCATACATGTCCTTCTTCCGGTCTGATAGGCATTGGGCCGAAATGGTTTACAGAGACGAATGTTAATTCATTTCCTGGTTCCTGTGCTGAAAGCTGAAGCAGGTAGTAAATTGAATCCGTCCATTTTCCATAAGTACTGATGTGGCGTGGAGTAGTGGGGAGTCTGTTCCCAGACACTGGGAAGTGAGCACCCTGGACAGGATACCAATACATTGCAGGGCACACAGTCTGGTTAACACTGCTAGCTATTTTTAGCCAGAAATCTGCCTAACTAAGAACATACAAACTGAGCCACTGCATCAGCCCAGTGACATTAAGCTCAGAAAGTGCAGAAGTTGCATCCCAATGCATGGATGGAACCCGCAATATGTAACATAACAGCGTCTCTAGCCTTGCACACTGTCACCGCAGACCAGTGCATTGGCTGATTCTGAGTTTGTTTAAAAACGCGAAAATGCATTTCGAACCCCCGGGTTCAGTACGACACATGCCATTACACCCCTGGGTCAGTTTCCCAGCAGCCTTTGCTCCCGCGCATGACATCACGGGTCACGCGGATGAAAGCGGAGCGTGTGGAGGCTGCGGGGTGCTGACACGGCCGCGGCTTCGGGGCCGAATCGGGGACGAGAGGAGAACAAGGCCGAAATAAAGGAAAGCTGTTTGATTAGTTTCCTTGGCAGGCGGACAAAACCGCGCGGAATGCAGGCGGGCAGAGAAAGAGAAACAATTAAGGAGGAAAGGGGGGATGCAGGGGTTTGCTGCTGAGTAAGCCTGCAGTGCAGAGCCCCCCCCCCGCCTGAATCCTTTTGATCCTCCCCTCTTCTCTCTCCCTCTGTCTCTGTGAGCGCAGGAAGCCACCCCAAACCCGCTCCTCTGTGAACGGAACAAGGCTTCTTTCTCCTTCCCACTGGCATGCTGATCGGGAGGGCAACGTCGAGCAGCGGCCCCTCCCCTTTCCTCCCTATCCCGTCCCGACCCGGCCCAATGCGCAGCGCTGAGGATGGGGGGGGTGGGGGGGGGGGAGGTCAAGCACAATGCACGCACTGTTCACCGCTCTACACACTGCCAGATCCGCAGGGGACGTCAATGCGGTCAAGGT
The DNA here is from genome assembly GCF_048594095.1 of Paramormyrops kingsleyae. NCBI lineage: Eukaryota > Metazoa > Chordata > Actinopteri > Osteoglossiformes > Mormyridae > Paramormyrops > Paramormyrops kingsleyae. Next base: position 25,149,217 of record NC_132802.1, on the reverse strand, counting down.
CTGTTTGAGCATCTGGGCCTTTAGGTGAGTCAGATGAGGCAGGCACTTATATCTGCACTCCGGACCCTGCTCAGACTGGGAGGACAAACAGACAGGTAGTTACACCTCCCTACACCTCCCTGCTCTGCGTCTCTTTCTAAACAAGGTGCAAAACGGAGGTTTGAGTATAACCGCAAGCCACGATCATCAAGGTGCAGTGTGTGACACGGTGTCTTGACTTTGGCTTTATTGCTTGACCGTCACCTGTTGGCACACAGATAGATGAAGTGAAACAGAGATGCAGAGATATAGGAGGTGCCCGCCTACGCACATGCTCCCTGGCATTGGTGCCCGGGCCTCGAGCGCCCACTGAGCATCAGTGGTCAAGCCAGCCGCCTATGCAGGATCCGGGTAAATAATGTCTGGAAACTCCTCTCTCCAAGTCCCATGTAGCTTGTAAACCACATGAAGACCCAGTGACACAAAGGAAACTCAGGTAACAGATTAACAAAATGCTGAGGAAGAGAGAGGCAGCTCATTTGCATCAGCAATTCACATGTGGGGAAGTTCACATTTGCAAGAAGTGTGATAAGAAATCAGGCTTTTTTTTCCCACAGCAGATACGAATTGAATAGGCTGCAGTAAAAAAATTTAAATTTAAAATCATCAAAATAATTTTCATTCAGAAATGTGTATAATTTAACCTTAAGTTAAATATAAAACAATACATACAAAGAAACAAAAGCAACTTTGAAAAATATAACATATACATATAAACCAAAAAAGCCATGTTGCTATTAATCCTATAGACAATCCTGTAACCAATCAGAATCATCCAAAATGCAGACTGCAGGTGTGTGCAGACCAAAGTGTCTTAGCCGCCTGAAATCAAGCTTGTCTGTTTAGTTTGGCGTGGTGGGGGGGCATTGGTACTGTTTAGACTTTGTCTATGTGGTTGGGTCTAGGTTAAGTGGAGGGCGACCGAATGCATATCTGGTTTGAGGTTAAGTACCTGTGAATGGTTCATTCTGCTACAAAGGCGTTTTTACGAGATTTTGCATATATGCAGAGCCTTTGTGGGACAGTCTCTGTGTGGTCATACGTCGGTATGTTTTCTAGTGAGCAGGGTTGTGCGTCTGTGTGAGTGCGCGGTGGGTCCACCCAGAGCACACAGCCTACATTGTCCCCCTGAGCTCCTCCCACAATGCACTCCGGCCCCAACAAATGCTGTCAAGCCCATTTGCACAGTGTGCCCTCACCTGCCCCGCAGTCGGCCTTGCCTTGGCCCGTGCCTGTGGGCCCATGGCCGCCCACTCCGCTGTGGGATAAGCGACAGGAAGGGCACGTTCACACCCTGATTAAAATGGACGCCGCGTCGGGGGCGGGGGGAAGGTGGCTGTGCCGTGACGGGCTACCCCAGCTCCTGGTAGCCCTAAGCCTGGGGGTGCTGCTGGAAAACTCCAGGCTTGATTCAGCACCTGTCTCCACAAATTAGTGCATCTAAGCCTCGAGCGTTAGGCCTCGGCTTTCGCAAAAGATTACGGTCGCCAGGAAAATGCCAGTCCTCTGCCGGCCCGGGAGGATGGGCTCCCCCTTTGAGTCTGGTTCTTCCCAAGGTGTTTTCCTACTAGGGAGTTTTTCTTGCCACTCTCACCTCTGGCTAGCTAGGCGGGCTTTGGGCGGGGATAATGCAAAGCACTTTGAGACAATGTAATGCTGTGACAATGTGCTATACAAAAATAAACTGGAATTGAATTTAACTAAACTGAACTGAATTGAACTGAATGTTAACGCATGTCCAGAATGTTGAGCGTCCTTGCAAAGGCAGTTATGATGTATCCAGGGACACCTGTTAAGCAGTTGGGATTTTCCCTTTGAACAGTCAGCTATTACAAGACATTTATTACAAGTGCAGAGATGAATTCTAGGAATAATGACTCATTTTGACATCTCTATTTCTTCTTAGCGGAACAGCACCGTGCCTTTGACTTTAAACTGTAAGTGACTCTCATGTGTGGTAAGTGATAAGGGTGGACAGGAACGTCCTCCCTGCTAGTACGTCAAACTTTCTGAGGGTTTTCTCAGTGTGGTCACGGACGGCGCAGGTGCGAGGTGCCGGATGCTTCATCCTCAATCCCACCATGGGAGGCTCCGCCCACACGCCAAATCGTTCATTGAAAAGAAGTTGACTTTTTTAGATCAGCAGATGTTTGTTTTGAGAAGTAGAAGGACCGTTTTCTTACGTAGGACCACAATGCTCCTTCTTCCTGCACGTTGACGTACTCTGAAGATGGCGTGCCGCTAAGCGGCCCTCCCAGTCCGCTCCCTGTGCTTTGAGCTGTTTACTTATCCATTGTAGCCAACTCAGGACAGGCGGGTCTGGCTCATTAGCGCCAGCCCCCATTGTGTGCGCGAGTGGACTCCCCCCCGCCAGACACACAGACACTCACCTAAAGCTGTTCCGCCAATTTCTATGACAGGAAGTGAGACACACCAAGGATGCTGGGAGGCTAAGAGCTGGTACTATGGGAGAAAGAGCGAGAGAAGGAGAAAGAGGTGAAACGCAAAAAAAGCGGGCAAGTGTTTCAAAATATGTAGAGATTAGAAAAAGGCCACTGGTCAGTTTATAGCAAAGACACAATATCTAGGGTTACCATATTTTGGTTTTCCAAGAAGAGGATTCTGGGAGCAGGACGCAAACAGAGGCGTGGAAACTACGGAAACATGCACATGGAAAGTATTCCGGATTCCGGCTGTGGAAAAGAAGTATCAACATGAAACAACATGAAAGCCCAGATTCTGCACAGTTTTAGGTCCAAAAACAAGAGGATAAGTTCAGGAAAAAGTGGTCAGAATGCGACGAGTGCTATTCAGTTGTACACAAGTGAACGGCCACTCTACATGACCTGATTTGAGGGCCCTCTTCCCGAGAGCCATTTCAGCATCCAGTCAGACGTTCAAAGGGCAAGAGGAGTGTGTGATGGAGCGAGTGACTGACCCAGGCCACGCGTCCTGCGTTTACGTGGGGACTCCGGCCTCCTCCCCTGGATAATCCCATAATGATCGGCCACTGAGAGACTCTACAACTGCCAGAGATTTTATCCGGAAACCCGGAACGGTCGGCGGCGTGAATCAATCCAGGGCGTCTTGTGCTCTTGCATAAGGTTTTTCAAAAGTGTCCCTGAGAAACTCCTGAACATTGGGGCAGTGAGCCTGCATGGCGAAATGGCTTCCCCAATGGGTTTATTAGGGAAGATAAATCTCTTTGTGGTGGAACAGAGGTCTGCTAAATTGGCTGAGCAACACAGCGATCTCTGGTCCAAATAGAAGGACAGTAGTGCAGACATAATCCCAGGGATAAGGATGTAATACAATAAAGAAAATGACAACATAGAAGTTGCTGTTGCCTTGGTATACTCATACTGCAGGTCAGAATAGCTCTCACATTTCTTTGTTTTCTGGGACGATATTGTAGTTATAAGGTACGCATTTTTTATACAGCCTTGTATATCTGTTCTTTTTTTTACATGTAATATTAAATTGACTTGAGTTGAATTGACTTGTGACCTCGTTAAGAGTATAGGTCATAATTACAGTTCACAGGACCATGACACAGCCAGGCTGGCTGTGTCATGAAAAATGTGACTGCCTTCATATCTTAAGAATTCTGTGAGCAAGAAATGTTAAATATTTTTCCAGTGAAGTCCAAATGATAAGGGGGGGGTGTATATGTGTATATGTGCTCTCTGTTGCCAAAGGGCCGGGGGCTTGTTGTCGGTGTCGTGTACTTCTCCCGGCCATGTTCTCAGATGAACAGCGTACAGCTCAGTGAAATCTCGTATGCCTGTGTGGCGGGAGCAAAATCGACTGACTAAGCAGTCTGAGATGAAAGGGCCTGGTACTGGCTGCCCGGCCACACAGCCCCCTCCCCCCCCCCCATGGCTGTGTCACCAGCCTGCCTGCAGGGAGCCTCCACAGCCAACATCAGCCTGATTCGCTGTATACAGGGATTCTAATGGGGGCACTTCAAAGGGGAGCTTTTCAGTCAGTGACACCGCACACCATGATAGTGCACAGCGGACCGTCCCGGAGTCATGGAGTCAGAGGGAGTGTCTGCAGAGCTGGGAGGCACACACACACACACACACACACATGCAGGGTAAACATATCCTTATGGGGACCACTCATTCATTTCAATGGGAAAAATGCTAATGCTAACTATGACAACCTTAACCCCTACCCTGCCCTAACCATAACCATAAATAACCTAACAAAATACAAGAGTTTTTGCATTTTTAGTTTTTTCATAGCAGTCACCGATTTTTATAAAATAGATTTTTCCCTTATGGGGACCAGGAAACCAGATAAAAAATGGATATTTATCACGTTATGGGGACATTATGTCCTCATAAGGATAGGTAAACCCACTCGCACACACACACACACACACACACACACACAGAGTTCATGTATTCATATCTTTCAGGTGACTCTCCTTTCATTTCAATGGGAACAGCGCTACTCCCGACCATTCCAACGTTAACCAGCCCTAACCTTAACCATAAGTAACCAAACAAAATACCAGACTTTTGGCATTTTTAGGTTTTTGATTGCAGTCACGCAATCTAGTTTTATAAAATTGAGGTTATCCCTGTAAGAGTCTCCAGCTGCAATGTCCATTACAGCCGTCTTCAGCACAGTTAATACAGGTCAGGCATAATCATTAGTATACCATTGTGTAAATGGTCGAGTGAAGTTACAGAGTCAGCAGATCATGTAACTTAAGTCCTCCTGCCCCCCTTCTCAGCTCCCCCTCGCTCCCTCTCTCTCTCACACACAAATAGACACACGCTCACCTTTCCAGGCCGAGCCTACAGGGTTTGTCAAAGGCTGAGAGAGGGCCATCATGTGCCAAGTGCTAACTCAGTGTCTTTCCTCTCTGACGGGACTAATGCATTCATGTGGGATTACTTAGGAGGAACAATCTACAGCACAAGCCGCATTCGCAGGTCCAGGATCTAACATTGTCATTTCAGGTTTTTGGTCAAAGCGTCCCCAGTGTGTCTCGAAGGAAAATATGAACCAGGGGTCATTTTCCTCTGCGCAAGTCCTCTTCAGTGCTGATACTGTCAATTCATTGAATCGCACATGCTGACTGACACGGGCAAGCGATTTATAATGGGAGAAATGAAGCAGATGGTTCGGCTGTGATGCACACATAAGCACGGCATTGCGCAGACGCAGACGCAGGAAAGCAGCCCGCAGACGGATGCGTCACTTCTGGAGGGCCGATCCCCGTCCCGGTCCTGGCCTGCCGCTGCCGGTTAAGTGGATTTGGATCGATGACAGGTGTCAGTTAAAACAGAAATGAATTCTTCATGGCTTACTAAATTATGGAGAACTCCTGGATGTGTCGGACAGTGGGGAAAAATGCCAGAACTGGGCAGGTTTCTCTGCCAGGATCCGTTCCAGACACAAGAATACAGGGACAAATCACACACAGCAACTGGCCATCAGAGAGAGAGAGATTATCCTAACACTCTGTGAAAAAACACAAGATAAAGATGAGATAGACATAAACTGTCATACAACCACAGACAAACACACACGCATGTGCATGAAAAAGGTCATTACTAAATTCTGACCCTCCACTGCAAGCACCAAAACCAGTGCACGCACACCTTACCATTTCGTTATTATCTGACTTTCAAATTCTGCCCCAGTTATTGCTTCATGTGCTTTACTGGGAAACACCACCCAGCATTTACTGTAGTCAGTTCCTTGTTCTGTCATGTCTGTTGCATACCTCCTTCATAGATGGACTCTTTCTCTCCTTCCCTCTCTCTCCCCCTCCTCTCTCCTTTCCTCTCTCTCTCCCTCTTTTTTTCTTTCTCTCTCTCTGTCTCTCTCTCAGCTAGTTCACTCCTACCCTCCCTTCTTCCCTTTTGTCTCCTCCCTCCACATCTCCCCTATTCTCTTCTTCCTTCCTTTCCCTTTCCCTCCTTGTCTTCCCTCTTTCTTTTTGCCTTTCTCTTCTAGGCTTTGGCGATCTCCCAGTTTTGTAACCCAAATCTTCAGCAGTTCTGCCCTTTCTACAAAATTTAGGAAGCCATTAGCGACATCAAATCAGTACAGAGAGGGAGTCGGGGGTGGGCGGGAGGGGGTTGCGGGGGGGTATCGTGTTTCCCTGTGTTTTCATGCGTCCACTCCATTACTGTAATGTGCTGGGGCCCATTTAACTAATGCATAAAAGCACATTGATAGCCATAATATACAGCATTACACAATGAATTTGGGTTCGAGGGGGAGACAGCGAGGCAGCTCACACACACACAGAAAATACAATAAGATGTCTAACCTTGTTATTCTGCACATTCTTCACCAGGAACAGGGAGAATTTAAAGGCACTTACCACACTACTTCTAAATTAAAGGCTTTTCATTATGACTCCCAGCCCCAAGTGGAAGCATTTTTGTTGAGTTTCATAATCCACCTTACCCCTGCTTGTCTCAGATTTGCCTCTTTCTTCTTTTGTCAAGTTCAATGTGAAAAAAAAAATGCACTGTACTAATAGTTTCCAATTGCACTGAACTATTACTAATTTACTAATAGCTTCCAATTGCACTGAACTCAAACTGTTCAGATTACACTTACACAGATGTTATCCAGTGATCCATAGCACTTCAAGAGGCTCTATTGTAAATACATGTTAGGAAGATGTGCGTGTATTCTGATAATTACGGGAGATAACAGAAAGCTGCCGGAGGGTGCAGAGAGCCTGCAGATAGATACACACACAGTGACAGATGGTGAGCTTCACAGAGACTGATAAAAATACACAAAAAAAACAGAAATACATGGACATTGTGACAAAATGTTTAATGACAGAAGGAAGGAAAGAATTCAATGGGAAAAAAAACCTTGGCAACAAATATAAGCCTAATGTAATAAACCACAAGGTGGACATATTTTTCTTCCCTCCTGTACTTTCAAAGTTGATATGGCAAAGATGATGTTGCAAATTCGTACTGACCAGTACTGCATGGCCATAGTCTAGGTTTACACAGTGCAGCACTCATTGCAAACGCTACTCTCGCACCAATTAAGTTTAAATGTAAGGAAGTTTAGGTATTTGTTTCCCCTGCAGAGTGTATCAGATGTATCAGAGTAACAGCTCTGGTTTAAGAGGGTTAGGCTATGAGCGCACGGGGGCATGTACTCAAGCCAATTAACATAAGAGTGTGAGAGGACTCACTTTGACTGTTTGTCCAGCGCTGAGTGCCTGTCTAAAATTCTCAGAGGAGATTTACATGTAAACATGCAGTAACAGCGAATTAACGTAAAAAAAAAAAAGTACCATACTGATACGAGGTAACACTTCAGTTTAAACTCTGGTTCTTAAATGGTTAAGAAACTGTTATTAATCGTTTGATAACATATTAGTAAATATAAATATTCACTTATAATCAAATTTAGAAATATCTTACAGAGATATTTTACACCTGAGCCTGTAAATGGTGAAATACAACTCATTTCTAAGCAGGGGAACTGGCAAAGATTTTGGGCTCCAGGAAAGCAATTTTTTTCAGGGCCCCTGAGTGACAGGGGCCCTTGGAATAGCCCTAATTGCCCCTCCCCTTTTACAGAATCCCTGTTTATGGGTATGCTGACTAACACATTGTTTTATATTTGCAAGCGATTAACAAAATATTTTGTAAATACCAGCAGCAAGATATGATTGCAATGCATTTCTATATTTGTTTATGAATGAATGTTTCTATCTATTAATATATAATCAAATGATTAATATTTAGTTTATTAATAGTAAAGGAGCAGCCACATGCTACAGTGTTGCCCAAAACATGCCTGTGTACTGCTGTGTAGACTGGCACACAAATGAAACCAAGTGTGAGTGTCAGTGTGACTCTACCTCCACTATTTCAGATTTAATCTCACACCCCCCCCCCTGACCTTTCCCCACCCCACTGGACCAATAATGAAACTTTGCATGATCATCGTTGCATGGGAATGAAGGGCAGCGGTACCTCTCAGCTCCAGTAACCTGGTCTCTCGAGAGAGGCAAATTATAACACCCTTAAAATGAGCCCAAGCCTTCAGCTCTCACCCTTTACAGTTTGCTGGTCCTGCCCCAAAACCCTGATTGGCAGGAGGCTGTCGCTCCCCGCAGCCAAGCCAAGCTAAATCCAGCCCAGCTCTGAGACTCTGTCAGTCCAGACCTCCCACAACTCCCCACTCACATTAACCCAGTCAAGCCTTTAGACCCTGGTGTACTGGTGCTCCTGACCGCCCCCCCAGGCCTCATTCCCACACTGTGTGCCTTTATTCATAAGCACCATGCTTGTGTTTGAGGTGCCCTCGGGGAACGGGGCTAGCCAAGCCACCCTTCAGCGTTCACAGATTGTTCCTCTCCGCCCCAAACTCTCCGCCCCAAACTCATAACTCAGCTTCAAGCATGCTGTCAATATTACCCCATGGAAAGAGCCCCCCATCCATTCTCCCAGGATTCCCCAAGGATGCCCATGCCTCTGTCTCTAGCCAAGCCAAGCCTTTACGCGCCTCACACAATTCCCCGAGTGACAATAACATTGTGATGAGGCTGTCAGTCAGGTTCACTTGGTCCCACCTATTTGTTTATTCCACTGCACGCAAAGCGCAGTTCCCATCATCACTGCTCTATCTGTGATCCCAGTATCTCCAGTGGCCTCCAGTTTCAGATGCCATTACCAAGCTTTTCTTATTCCCATTGCTATCCTGTCACGGTGAATTCACACCCCATTATGAACACATTCCATGGCTCCCTGACATCCCCCTCTGTCATTCGGACCTTTTTTATCAACAACTCGACTATGTACTGTAGTTTACCCAGAATCCCATCTTTTCATCTATAAGCAACCATTCAAACAGCTGTATTATTGCTGCAAAGTCCTTCAATGCCTGCAACCTCCCTCCCAACCCGCCCCCATGCGATTGCCAATGACTAACAATCAGATACAGATTTAATTGTGCTCTTTAATTAATAATTACATTTATCATAGGGAAATCTGATGTTCTGAGGGGGTAAAGAGCTTGTTAATTTAATTATGGTTGTGCTAACAGATAATGGATGCTTTTAGCCACCAAGGTTATCTGTGTCTGTACCTTCTCTGTCATTTGCCATAGATGTGGGTTGATTCCCAGCCCTAATTACACTCTTCCTTAGCCTCCCACCTCCTCAATTGAGGACTATCTGCTCTGTTTCTGAAAACATCAGGAAGATTTAGAGGCATTAGTAGCCCACCTGTCCATCCCATTGATCAGTCGGCTACTGGTAAAGCGATTGAGAGCTTTCTCTCCCGGAGCAACTTTCTCAGAAACTTTCCGCCATTCTTACTAATTGAAGGTGAAGTAATTTTATGAATCCAAAAACAAAGAAGAACCTGTGTGACTGAAAATGCAATAAAATGATTTAACATTTCAGGCACAGAGAAGATAAGAAGACAAGAACCAATGGATTCGATTAGACCTTTAAAAGGCATGTTATATGACATAGGAATTTTAATTGGAGATTTGCCTGTTTTCTCACAGTGGTAGATTGAATTGAAAGGTATTTATGCTTATTAGGTTAAGCCCATGTGCTAATGCAATTCTCTAATGCTGCCATATTTACAAACATCCGTCCTCCAGTCTTAATTGGGTTGTGTCATCTAGATAAGTCAGAAAGGACTGATCTTGCGGATCCATAACATTCTCTCCTGGAGATATCAACAAAGGCTAATTTTCATTGTTCCCTTACTTGTGAAATGGATTCAGAACAGAGTTGATTTTCCAGGGCCTCCTTGGAATACTCTGCTACCCAGGGGTCATCATTTGATTTCTATCCATCTTCTAGCTGCTGATCCTGGGCAGGGTGATGGGGACCTGGAGCCCAAGCAGAATAGGGCACAATGCAAGGGAAGACTCTGGATGCCGGTCTGTCACAGGCTACATACATGTACACACAACACACACATAGAATCACATACAAAAACAGGCATTTCATTGTAGCAATTAGCCTAACTGTGAGTTTTATCTGAGGTAAACAAGGGCAGCCCAAGCAAAGCCACGTGACAGGGGAGCGACATGAAAACTCACACATAGCGGATCTCAGGAGGCGTGAAGCGACAGTGATACCTACTGAGCCCCCAGGGGCTCTCTTTCGCTTTCCAGCCTTATATTTCTCATGACTTAATCCCACCATTCCCACAACCTGCTCAAAATAACCAGCTAAATGATGGATGGATGGATGCGTTAATTCTGCCTTATTCCCTCCCTCCCATTTATTCCCGCCTGGTCCCCTGCGTATCGCTTATACGTCCCCTTTAGGGACTTATGTGTTGCCCCATTCGTTATCTGTTATGGGCTGTTTACATTCAAATGCACCAATGACAAGCGCTGGGGGACCACAGGCACAATAAAGACACTGAAATCAATACACAAGCCACATAATGCTGGTCTCTTGTGTGCATATGGTAGGTGCAGGAATTCTAAAATGTAATCACAGCAGCCGCTTCTGTGCGAGCAGAGCTACCAGAGACCCAGGCTGTTGGTCATTGTGTCTGCATCTGAGAGTTTAAATTGTATCTGACAGCTCATGTCTGAACTGGCTCAAGCTTTAAAAGTCCACTGTCCAAAAATGACGTGATTTTGGCAGTTCTTAATCGCCTGGCCCAATGTAAATAAGAAAGCTATGACTTGATATGTCCTTGGTAAGAAAATGAAAAATAAATAACAGCCAAAAGTCAAAACCAAAAGTGAAGTGCCTGTATTCTTAGCTTGTGTCATTTGCATATGTGTGATAATTCTCAGAACTTTCAAGCATGGATACCTCCTCAATGTCTCCCTCATGTTTCATAATTATGTCTATTATTCTGTGTTAACAATACTAAAGTATATAGATATTATATTGCAGGATTCAAATCACAATATTCAAGACAGTCACACCCCTGGAGTCTAACAATGTCTCATACTGCTGATTAACAAATTCAAAAACAATTACTCCCCTAAGCCACCCAGATCATCCATCCAGTCAGCCACACATTATATGAATTGTAATGTTTAAGGTTTACTTAAGTGTCACCGCACTTCCTGTGTCTTGTTTCGACCAAGTCGTCCTGAGCCTCAGTGTTGGACTATCTTGTATTGCACTAACGCCGATCATCTATTTATTATTAACATGGCAGCATCCCCTTGTCACACATGTCCACGGAAACGTTCTTGAATTCTGAATCTTGAGGCTGACATAATTATACACAGAGCTGAAAAAGCTAAGGAATACAGAAACGGAAACCTTCTTTCGGTGATGAGAGATGTGAGAGGCTGTGTCTTTGAATCTGACCTTAACATAAGGACCTAAAAGTCACATGATACAGGCCGACAGATTAATAGTATATGGGGAAAAGGACGGCGGTCAGGCTGTTGGGCAGAGGAAGGGCTGGGCTTGGAAAACTGGGATTTTTTGCTGTTATTGCAGTGCAATTACAGCACAGGAGAGTCATTCTCTTTCATCTTTGTCCTTTTTCAGAATGTTTTTTGTCTAAGTATCTCCTCACCTTCCCATGCTGGCAAAGCTGCTGTATATGGTTACTTTACTTTAGGTTTCTCTCACCTACTTCCTCACTCCCTTTGTATTGTTCATTTTTAAATTGTGTCATATGTTGGTATCACTGCTGAAGCATATCTCTACCGACACAAAGGACTCCGGACACCTTGTTACATCGCCGAAGTACTGCAGCTCTCTCTATGCCCAAGCAATATCAAATTACATAACAATGAATGCAATAACATTGGCGCTACCCGGTAAATACATTGTAAAGCGACACAGCTCTATATGCAAAACATTGTTGCAGTTTAACAGAATGGCAAGATAAGAAAGCAAATGTATTTGTTCACACACAAATTAGTTTGTAAGCTGTAATCACTCTCCTCATAACACTTCTGTGTCGCTGCGTCCCACAAGCAGTATCAGCGCGATAGCCGAGATGTCAACAATGATATCAAATATCGTTCATCTGAACAAATGAATAAATTAGTGCCACTTGATGGGATTTGAATAAGGGCTGCGTCACGTATTCATTGCCATTGCAGGGAGGGATGACAAGAGCGCAGAACCATGTACTGGGGCGTACACGTGCCGCAATTTGGATAATGAGTGATGGACGTGGCTTTGAAATGATTACGGTAAAGGCGCGGAGCATGTCGAGACATAATCCCACAGATCATATCTTTCCTTCGTTTTGCATTTGATAACAACTGCATTACAGGTCATATACAGTCATAAAGGTTTACCTTTTCTGTTTTCATTTTACCCTGTCAGATCCCTAATTTTCGTAGGGTAATGTTTAAAAACACCAGTTTTATGACAGAGAAATGGTAGAGGGACAAACCCAAAAACGGTTTATTTATACTCTTACTGTCAAATTTTATGAAAGAGGTCACAAGATAACTCTGAATGGCCAGAAAAAACAAACATAAGAGATGTGGAGGTAGGTTCCATGTTGCTATGTAGTGCTGATGTCATGGGTGAGACTCCTGGGGGGAGGAGCCCCGCGACCTCTAGCTCAACTCTCAGACTGCCAGTCGATCCCGACCTTGGAGCGTCATACGTGCAACCTTCTTCAGGCACGAGGGACAAGGGAGGCACGTACAGAGAGACCTTTCACTGGCAGACCATCTCCGTTCCCATCTTTCGCTGTCACATGTAGCCTCATCAGAAGGTCAGTTCTCCAGAAATAACCCTCTTAAAACATATATTTTATTTACCGTGTTAAAGTACTTGCCCCAGGCAAGGAATGGGGGGGGGGGGGGATGGAGCACCGGGCAGAGGTATGCATCTCTTAATTCCTTTTCTGCTCAGCCAGAGGGACATTTTGGAAGATTTTCCTTTTAACGTCCTTCCGCAGTTGAAACCGATAATTGCAGAGGATCCGATGCTGTAGTATTTAAGTGTTCTCTATTCATAGATGCAAGCACTGTCATTAACATGAAGCACCATGTTTGAGGAGAGTCACCATGTCTCTGTTTGAACAGAACAAAGTGTATCGGTCCCCAGGCTCTGCTCCAAAAAGACTGATGGCTGAAACCCCCCTTTGTGTCTCCCTGCATGGATAGCGGGCGACCCCCGCACTCAGAGCGCCGACCTCTCCGTGTCCCCACTTTTCTTTTTTTTTGTCTTCCGTGTTACAAGGTTACAACAAAAATGAACGGAATGAATGAAAAGTAATTAGAATTTCCTTTTCAATTCCCCGTGTACCTGAAGTGGGAGATGTGAGCTCCAGAGCTCGGCGAGCCGGTTCCGTGGGGGCCGTGTGAGATCTGGAGGCGCGCATGTACCCTTTCACAGGCCCAAGCAGTCACGGGGGGGGGGGGGGCACCTCTAATCAGGATGGAGTGGCAGAGGGTCTTGCTCACTCAGATTGGGATAACACCTCTAATTAATACAAGCGCTTGCAAATCCCTTTAGAAAATAATCTGTACAGGTCATTTATTCTGCTGGGGAAAAGGTAAAAATGTGGGAGAACAAGGGAAGGAGGGAAAAAACCATCGGGGGGGGGGGGGCGCTGAGATTGGAGCATTACCATGCAGCGCGTCTGTGCTGGGAAATGGAAGTTCAAGATGGGGGGGGGGGGGGGAGGGGGGGGACTGATAGTTTTAACTGTTTCAAAGAAGGACTGATAAGGAACAGAATGAGGTGGCAGGTTGGGGGAAGTGGGGTGGAGTAATTGCCTAGGCATGGAAAGGAAGATGGTGAAGAAGACTGGGGAATATGGCGGAAGGCACAGAGCAGCACCTAAGCGCATGCAACGCACACGTGTCACATGGGGGGAGGGGGGCACGACGAGCCTGGGGCTCTGTGTATCACGCGGAGATGCAGGCAACAGCACTGGAATGACAAACCCCAGGAAGAGCCGTGATTACACAGCCGTGGGATCCTTCAGGGCGCTATAGAGAGGAGCTGCTAATAGAGAGTAATGGTTATTCAGATTCCTTCTACATAACTTGGTCAAACAATGAACAGTGCAGTGATTCCCAACGTGCATTCACCAGGCAAAGACTTGCACCTCTAATTGTGATGCATAAGTTTTCATATTTTATATTGCAGCATTTAAGTCTGAACCTACAGACAGAGACAAAGAACACAGAGTAAACAGAGAATAATATGGCAGTGGGGGATTGGGGCCCTCACACCCCCAGGGTTGGGGGTTTGAATCCCCCCACTCAGCGTTTTCTGTGAATTGTCCTGCGATCCAAAATGAACTGGTGTCTCCACAGTGTGTTCCTGGAATGGTGACCTACAGCCTCGGATAGCTGCTAGAAGGCAGTAAAAATAGGCATCGTAATGTAAAGAAAATGTTAGTAAGTGCCCACTTTTGTGTTCAGGTTTAGCCAAAATCACGTTAACTGATACCAGAAAGGAAAGACATTTTGGCTGCTTTAGGCGAGACCGTGAGCTGGGGGCTGACATTGTTGATGTTATAGCTTATGTGCAGACCTGGCAGATCTGCTGGTGTGTGTTTCTGTTCAAATCTTATGCTCATCTTCCAAAAACATGGATCAGAGGTTTATGGTAAGACTGGATCTAGATGGTGAACTGAACTAAGGCAAATACTGAAGGACAGCAGTATGATATATCAAACAGTTAAAGCAAGGAAGACCACAGTGAGCATGGAACGAAAGCTAGTCTTTGTGTTATAAGCAATTAATACTGAAAACATTATCTACCTTTTTTAAATCTGTATATATGTCTATGTATTTTAAAACATAAATATATATATACACACACACACAGACACATACTGTTAATGGTGTTGGTTACTCCTGTGTTAGCTAATACTGTTACCCGTGTTGGTTAGTTCCTATGTCAGCTAATACTGTTAGTGGCATTAGTTACTCCCCGTGTTAGCTAATACTGTTAGCGGTGTTAGTTACTTCCAAAGATAGCTAATACTGTTAGCGGCGTTCGTTACTCCTGTGTTAGCTAATACTGTTAGTAGGATTTTGGCTACTCCGTGTGTTAGCTAATACTATTAGTGGTATTGGTTACTTCTGTGTTAGCTAATACTGTTAGCGGCATTGGTTACTTCTTGCGTTAGCTAATACTGTTAGTGGCATTGGTTGCTTCCAATGTTAGCTAATACTGTTAGTGGCGTTGGTTACTTACAATGTTAGCTAATACTGTTAGCGCCGCTGGTTACTTCCTGTATTAGCTACACAAATCACTATAAATACAGGTCAACCAGCCTGGGGCATAGCGGTGTTAGGAGGGGGGTAAGAAGTGGAGAAGCAGCATCAGTGACGAAGGTGGGGGGATTGAGGAGTGGGGGGAGAAGTGGAACACTGAAGGATACATAAGCAGGTGCACTGCGAGAGGTGTTAAAGCATATGCAATTAATTCACCTTACTCATAAACAGAACTATTCTATTTGCTAGAAAATTTGACACTTTTCCTCATAATACCCCATTCCCATCATGAAGTGGATTACTGAGAACAGAAAAGATGCTTTTGACATTCTGTGGGTATATGGGTATAGCCTTGTTGGTATGGGTCATAGTTTATTGATTGAGGCTGTTTTCATCATTTGTTGCAGTCCTGCCTATTTACCGTCTTCAGAATTGTTACATTTTGCTAGCTTGTGTAGTTATGCTAGCCTGCAAGCCATCAACGTGGTCATACTTGCTTTTGCTAATGTCTCATTTCTCTATGCCTTTCCGCATCATCTTTTGCCTTTATAAGCACTGGAGACCTACATCCCTCCCTAAAAACCCCTTTCTTTTCCCAAGGGCATTGAAGCATTGAGTGCAGCTCCTCCAACTCAAGATGATCTGATCTCAAGGAAAAGGGATCTAGATGCTGGATCAGCTGCCCGCTGAGGGTGGAGGTGGCCCCCTGGGCACGGCCTCAGTCCCGCCCGCGCCAATCCGGAGGTGCTTCTCCCTCATCGCTCATGGCTCTCTTTTCATTCTCGGAAGACACCTGTCAAACCCAGCATTTTCTCTCTCTCTCTCGCTCTCTTTTTCCTGCTTTCTCTCCATTGTAAAGTGTAAGCACTGTGGCTTATTTGGAAGGGCAGGTCACCATAGAGGCTCTTCTGATGTAGACCTTTGATAAGGCTGCGGCTCCTAAATGAAACTGCATCAGCGATAAGACAGAGGAGGTTCTGGGGACGAGGGCAGAGAAGGCTACGCGTGGTGTGAATTGGGCGCTCACCTTTCCATCAAGCTGCTTTTTTACCTTTCACTCCGTTTTTCTATTCGCACAGGAAGATTTGTGGAGGCAGAACATCCCCTGTATGTCTCTCGCTCCTCCTGTTTACCCAAAACTCTTCCTCGATTCCACTCAAAAGGGGGCGCCGCACACTCTTCCATTCACCTTGCAGCCCCTAAGCAAACAGCTGAAATGTTGATCACGGGCACGCGGAATTAGCCGGCACGTCACAGTCCCTGAATCCCTGCTCTAACTTGGCTTAACTTTTGACTAGCTAAGTAACGACATGCACGCTTACTTTTCGACAAAGTGGATAGAGAAAGGGAGACTGGGAGGGAGACTGGGAGGGCGAGGTGACGCAGGAAGCCACTCTGCCCTCCATATTTGCTAATAGACTCCAGCAATCAGATCATTTCCAGTTTAAATGGGGCCTTGATGGCCGCAGCCTACATTAACGGTGCTCGCTCTCCCAATCCGATTAGCCCGAGACAGTGACAGTTGCCAGCTAGGGAAGCAGGTACCCCCGTCTCCTAGCCGCCCCCCACCCTTCCTCCTACCCACCGACAGGTCCTCTTACTGTCATTTTGGGACACTAATTGGATTGGCCAGAAGCAGATGTCATTATTGTTAAGAGGTCAGGCACTTGATGTTTCCAAGTTGTTGGCAGTCATTTGTGCATATTAGCGGCTTCTGTTCAGAGCAAAGGTCACTGTGTAAACAAGGCACTTAGTGAAATTTCACATGTGTGTGTGTGTGTGTGCCTCTTATTGGCTGACAAAGTGAGTTTCTGACAGGGAGCTCAAACGCATGCAGATGTAGCTGTAAGCCTATTAATGACTGCGAGTCTTTATGGTGACAATGATGACAATGAAGATGCAATGATAAAATGAAAGGCAGCGAGAGACAATTAATAGTGTCAGAGGCAAAGTTCAGCAAAGAACAGGCAGATAACAAAAGATCTAGAAGGATGAAATAAATATCACCGCGATGAGTCGGAGAGCGGGCAGAAACGATGCCCTGATGATCACATGGTTGCTCTGTCCGAAGCACCCATCCCACGGTGACACCTTGAAATCAGGTGCAGTCTATTCAGAAATCAAACTTGACCAATATGCAGCATAACAAATAACACGAATTCAGCATTGTGCATACCTAAATTAAACAAAAACGCTACCTAAATTCATGCTGAATCAGTCAGGCAGAGGAAAAGAGACAAATAATAAACGGAAGACTGATTAAGCGCCGGATCAAGAGCCAATTTTCTCCGCAGCGCATCTACCGTAGCTACATGCTTATTACATAAACAGATAATCAGGAAGTGTATCAGAACACAAAAGCCCCCAACGACACGACTATAAATGCATCTGATGCGGGCCGGATTGGCTTTCAGCTTAAGTGCTACAGGGGAGCGAAGCGTGTGCATGGGAAGAACAGATTCAATTGCATGGGCAAAAATCTAATCACAGCACATAAACGGGTCCCCTCAGCGCCGGGCAGAGCTGCGCTTAAATTGG
This sequence comes from Paramormyrops kingsleyae, assembly GCF_048594095.1. Classification (NCBI taxonomy): domain Eukaryota; kingdom Metazoa; phylum Chordata; class Actinopteri; order Osteoglossiformes; family Mormyridae; genus Paramormyrops; species Paramormyrops kingsleyae. Next base: position 25,131,484 of record NC_132802.1, on the reverse strand, counting down.
TAGCCTCACTGTCTCTGGTTACCCCCCATGCATGAGTACGGCTCCCGCCCCACCCCCAGATAATGGGGCCGGGGGAGGTTATCGGCGTTCAGAGCAGGAAGGTGCAGATCATGTGCACCGCCCCCCCCCCCCCCCCCGCCTCCGAGGGTCACACAATTAAGTCCGGTCCATCCACACACCGGATCTCTCGACACCCGAGGCGATGCCGAGTGTAAACTGCACGTTGCCAATGAGCCTATCAAGGCCGAGAAGATCTACAGCCAGTAATAATGACCGATAGCAAACTTCACTTTGTGAAGAAAACAATAGGACACTTCATCTGCTAAGACTAATACGTTTTTCTTGCTTATTAGTTTTAACATAAAGCCAGGAAACACTGCTGTTGTTTTCAAGAACTACATTGCAGTTACAATTTCTTCAGTCTTGGTTGAAGAGTTTCCGACTCAAATATTCCCACCTTTGGGAAACGTGTCGCATGAAAGGAATCTGTTGGGTTCAGGAATCTTACTATATTGAAACTGAACTATATTGGAAGTGCAGTACTCAAGGGTATAGATTTTGGTATGGAGGGTTGGGACATGTCCCTGCCAGTATTGTGGAGGTGCTGTCTGTGTTTAGGTGGGTCTGGAGTTCAGGGCTGATTCCGTCCCTAGCAATGTGGAAACCAAACCTAGGCCCTTGACAGGACCTTCCTACCACAGTCCAGTTCTTGCCTTTCAGTGCTGAAGGAGGCGCAGGAAGACATTTCTATCTTTATCTTTTGATCACTGACCTCTTACCAATACGCACAGCCATTAGCATACGGAAGGACTGTGGTTTTGTTTAGTCAGGATGTCTTCTGCTAAACAAGAGTTCGGCCTATTTGGTTGGATTACATGTGCAGAGGGGGGTTACGGTTCTCCAACCAACTATGACCCCCCCAGATCTCCACACTGACTATGTAAAGCCTTACTTCTCTCTGATACACACCTCCGCTCTACTTCTCTTGCCCTCTTTCTGTGTTCTTTGTGTTTTTCTGCTCTGCGTCTGTCCCGCACGTGTGCCGTGTGCCCTGAGCTGATCAGAGGCACCCAGGCTGTCAGAAAAAGAAGCTAATCAAAGATTCTGCTTCTGTGTATGAAAGCCGAGTCCCTCTGAAATTCACACATAAGGCACTAAACCATAAATTTCAGAGAAACTCGCCACTTCATGTTCTCCAGTGCAGGTTCCCATCACTCAGCAGTGTTTCCGGCCTCACTTCACAATCAACCATGCTCGGCGATGCTATTATAAATTCGTGACACTGGGGCCAACAACAGTTTGGCACGGAGCTTGTGATAACAGTACAAACAGGAATCTCGTGGATGTTTAGGTAGTGCTTGAGTTGGCTACAGGACTTATAGAGGTGCCCTTTAAAAGTGACTCCTCGCAGACTCCATCTGGTAAACACTTCACCCTTGTTTTTTCGACCTGTGGTGAGGCAGGGAGATTAAACTACTATTAATATCCATATATACTGTGAGCATCTATAAATCACCTTCCTCCGCTGCCTTTCTCTTTGTTCTCATAGTGACCGGGAGCCAGCGAGTCCAATCGGCCAGCACTCTGTCCCATGGTGCATTGCTTCCTGTCAAGGACGCTGTTCCAAAATGGGGGGGGGGGGGCTGCTAACGGAGTTTCCAAGGTCACCATTGAGGAAGTCAGTTTGGATCTGCCTGGATCTGGCTCCAGCCTTCTTTAACCCCCACCAGACCTTACTGTTACTGTTGTCGCACTTTCACTTTCTGGAAAGATGCTCTGGGTTCTGGGGGCAGGATATGTGTGATGAACAAACGGTGACGTGAACAGTACAGGTCTTTGGCAATGAGGTAGATGCCAAATAGCTGCCTTTCAGCTCCACATCAGCCTCTCTTTTGGGAGTAGATGCATTAAATTCAAAACCACGCAAAAAAAAATCACATGCAACAACTATAGATGCATTTTTATTAGCACTGAATGTGCGTCACATGTGTGTGTACGCAGGACTGGCCGAAGTTGCCTTTGTATTTCCATCCATCCATCCATCCATCTTCTAACTGCTTATCCTGGTCAGGACTGTGGGGGACCGGGAGCCTATCACAGGCAACGCAGGGCACAAGGCTGGGGTCCACCCTGCATTTTCAAGGCATTTTTTCTGCTCTCATGGCATATTTATGAGACGCAGAATCTACTGCAGGAAGGGTGACCGCTGGCATGATTCTTAAGAGGACACATATGGGGAGGACAAGGGTCTATATCACACACATACCACGGGAGCGCGCTCATTCTGGGCTTTCGTAGTATTTGTGTGTGTGTGCGTTTCATGTTTTTTGTGCAATCGAGGGTGGGAGGGAGTAGCTCTAGGTTTTGATGGGAGGCGGGTAGGGGGAGGGAAAAAGGAGGAGACCCAAATGCAATCTGGACAGAGGGTCCAGACTGCAGTTGTGCGGACAACATCTGGACGAGTGGTTGCCCTACCTGCAGGTGAAAACAGGAATTCCACTCGAGGGTCCTGCGCATTGTCCTCTGCTCCCCTTCCTCTGTGCTCTCCGCTATTGTTAGTTTTTATTTTCAACAACGCTGGGTGTTATTTGGCAATAATCAGTGAACCTTTACCCTGTTCGCATGACAGAATCACAAGTTCACCAACTAAAAGGAGTTAGCAGAAAATGCTTATATGTCTTGTTTGTACTATTTAGAAGGTTAATTATTTTCAAAACACTTATACTGTAATTCCTATTTGCTCACTGGGCAGAAGAGCAGGCGACTGAAGTGTGGCGTCATATTCAGTGGATGAAGCAGATTTTCGAATCAGTCAACATCTTCACGCGTTTAGTGCAGTTAAGCAGGTGTTATGACAGAAGCAGCTAAAGTTGTTCTGTAGGGCGAGCACTTCCTTATGCCAGGAATACAAACAAATAAACAATGTGGGGGCACAGCTTCTGGGTGAACTGCAGGCCCCAACAGGAAGCAATAATGTGGCCGTGCGGGGGACACCATGTTCAGGGTGCTGACAGACGGCGGTGCGAGGTGGGGGGGCCGAGGGAGCGGGCCTCCCATTCGATGAGGCTGCATTGTTAAGCACTTCCTCAGTTCCCAAAAAGCAGCATCAGGGTATAGTCAAAAAAAAATGCTGAAGTTCTACATCAGAGCAGGAATTCAAGCAGCCGACAGCTACACAGCTATATTATGAAAGATATTTCGGGATAGTAATTCACCTCACCTTGTCTGCCAGGTGTGAATCCGGGGCTAATTGAAAGTTGACTCAATATAATCCTTTTTGTCGGAGTCCCATGGAATTGCCTGTGAATACATCCTGTAATGTAAAAATAACCATAATATACCTCAGAAAATAAGTTTGCACATTGACGCTCAACACCGTGTTAATACGAGTTTCTGCACAGAAGACAGTTTTGCAATAGTTTTGCAGCTTCATAGAAACAGCGTAAACTAAAATTGCCTTCTCAGAATCAAGATTAGGGCATTCGTGTCCAACTCGGGCTGAAGTGATGACACACGAATTATATGTTGGTCATTGTGGTTAGTCGGTCTGTTGGATAAGGTTCAGGCACCAGCAGCCCAGCATAGTCATGTTCAGCCATCCAGAGCCTAAGGCTGTTAAGATCTACTGTCATAGTGTTCATCTTACGTAAAAGTCAATGTTATTGGCCAGAATTTAACTAATTCTAAAGTTGTCAGCCTGATTTATCTGAATTAATTGTTTGATTGATAGATAAATTCTTGTTTTTTACAAGTCATGTTTGACTTTTTCTGAGGTTAGGAAGTCGAGGGAACTGACATGTATGACAGCTTCACCCCAAATGAAGAACTTGTTTTCTTTAAGCAGAAAGCCGGCAAAAACATGCAAGACAATTTGAAGAAGAATCAGAGGAAATTCCTGGGCTTTTTTTCATTCCATGTTAAATTACTCTTGTCTCTCCAAGGTTCACAGAAAGCAGAGGTGTTTCCTGTAATTCACTAAAAAAGACACCAGAACGAACGAGTGTGGGTGTGGTGGAGGAATGAGGGGAGGCAGATCTTAGGGAAAATTTGCTTAGTGGATTCCTGTTTGCGTGTTTTGTTCCTGTTTTCGGCCTTTAATAATGGAGCAGGTTTCTTCTGAAGCATGCCCCCTTTTAAGGCTGCGTGCTTTTGTGCCTCTCCGAGCGCTCAGGTGCAGTGATGTCAGAATTCGGGCAGCGCGTGGGCCAGCGTGTCTCTCTGTGCCTCTGCGTCTGAATGAGACGCACAGCAAGCCGCCCCAGCCGGCAGGTCCTGGAGGCTGGCTGCTGCTATCTGAAATGGAGATCTGATGCTGACAGGCCGCCCAGCCCGACCCGCCTCCTGCCCCTGGTCCGCCGCGCTCGGCCGCCTTTCTGCATGGGATTACTGAGGAGGAATGTCTGACAGGTGAGACCGGCGCCCGCGGACAGACTGCCCGCAACACGTGCCCGCTGCCTGCCCCCCCCCCCCCCCCTCCCATTCACGCTTTAATTCTGCCTTAATTTCGGTTCTCATCAGAATGCAGCCTTGCGTTTCCTCCGTTCTTGCATCACTCTCGGCCGCCCTAATCTCTCTGCCCTGAAAAGACCCGAGTTGCCTCTCGTTTTTATATTACTCCTCTTTTTGTCACCACACAACTTCCTCCCTTTTACCTCTTCAATTATCCCCATCTCTCGATATCTCAGCACCTCGCCTGTCACCTCCTATTTTTCATTCTTCCTTCTGTCTTTGCTCCTCCGTCCCTCTTCCCGTGCTGCGGGGCGGACTGAGTGTAGTGTTTCAGCTGATAACAGAGCAGTGACACGGGGCACTGAATGGACTCTATTCTCCCGACAGACTTCAAACAGCAAAGGGCTTGGGATGCTTGGACAGCCAGATGGCACGCATCTATCCCACAATGCTCTGCCAACACTCATTAAGACGGGTGAAGACCACAGAGAGTTTTATAAGGTTTGAAGCGACCTGTAGAATGAACCACCAGCGCGCAGCCTGGAATCAATCACATGCTTGTCCAGATCTAGTTCTGTCATTAAATTCCAAGGACCACGTGTGGTCAATGTGGTCAGGCACCAGAATGTAAATTGTGGCCTTCATTACTAGCAGAGAACCACAAAGTATACAGCTGACCTTTGACCCCGTGACCTACAAAATGGACATATGTGGGCTGTTGCACCATGAGACAAACAACACGGCTTCCTATGACAGTCAAAAGTAAAGCACATACCACTGTGGATAATGGAATAACAAGGGCCCTGGTTTGTGTAGCGGAGTTAGTGTTGCCGTGTGCATGCGTGTGTGTGTGTCGTGTGCACGTTTTTCCGAGCATAAGGGTGTGGATGGGCATGCATGGGATGCCTGGGCGTCTTAATCCCCTCTGGAATCTGACTAAGGATCACCTTTTCTCCTCTGCAGCCTCCACGGGCTTTAAATCTGTTTTATGTCCGTGCCGGCGGTTTCCTGAGCATGCTCTCCGCGGCGAGGGAGGACATTCCCCATAAAGCATGTCTACGGAGACTGGAAAGGGGGAAAGCAGAAGAGCAGAACCTTCCCCTCTTCATCAGCCTCCATCGCAGCTGCCCACACAGACCTCCCCGCCGTTGAACACCAGCAGACGTTACAGAACCATCTTTTCCTGTTTTGGTCCGGTTTCCAGACCACAGTGCGCCTGAAACTCTATTTTACGACTCAGGAGGATGACTTGAAAGCGGGCGTCGCTGTAAATTTCCAGCCCTAATGAAGCCATTAAATTATGCTGTCTTTCTCGCCGGCCCTGTGGTCCCCGGTCTTGTATCCAAACTGGAACCAGCGCCGACTTAGGAGAGGAGCCGGCTGCTCTCAGAGCCTGAACCCCACACGTCCGCATGAAGCCACCTGCCTGCTCGTGTCGCCCTCTATCTGAGGGCCACATTACCCGCAAAAAACTTGGCCCTTCTGCTGTTTAGCCTTCAGTAAGCTCAATGTCCTTTCCGGTGATTATCGGCTGGGTTTTCGGGGGTGGTTTAAGCGTGAGCGGTATGTCTGAGCGGGATCCATGCCAAGGAATGGCTGCAAATATCAGGCAGGGCCCATCAGATTCCCGCCCTTCAATCCAGTGACTTTCAGCTTCAGACTGGCTGGCCTGCAGAATGTAAACGGGGGAGACTCCAGCAGCTGCTGCTTTTTCAGGTCTCCCTGCACCTGACATCTTATTATTCTGAAAGCACCTGCACTGTAATCCGGGTTCTGGAAAAGTAGCACTAAAGAAATGTCTAATAATAATTGAGGGATATTACTGATTCACATAGGAGTATGATCATATTTTTTCCAATATTTCCTATTCATGCACACTTGAGATAGAGCACAGTCCGCGCACACACACGCACACACACACACACACAGCTCACAATGACATCATCCTGCCCAAAGATCACAGAATAGGCTAAGGAGAGATCACACAGAAGGCGTCTTTGTCTAAAGGTGAGCCAGGAATGCACCAGGGCTATTTAAGTAGTGAAAAAGAACCTGATAGCACTATGCCCAGAAGAAAGGGGGAGAAGACAAGGCAGATGACATTTGCATTTACTATTTAATGATGTCCCCATACTGACCAGAGGCCCTGAATGGCTGATGGATGCCAGAGAATTTCATTCAAAATTTCCAGTGGCTGCTCTCAATTTGACCAATCAGCTTGCAGCATGATTGAACTTGATGCCAGCCGTGCATAGTTTTGGAAACCAGAAGGTGTTTTTTTTCCAAATATTACATAAATATATTTTGACATAGTCTGTGCAAATAATCTAATTAATTATTCCTCAATTTTTAGTATTTTATCTGCCATTTCAGCCAGGGGCGTAGTTAGAAATCCTGGCAAAAGGCCACCTTGAAGCTCCGCCCACAAACTGATGGCATATCCAAGGGCTTTTGTCCATGTCTGAGCCCCCAGAATCGTTGCAGGGATTCCACTCCATTTATGTCGCCCTGAGTTTAGCATAGCATGCAAACTGTTTTTTATTGCCTGGTATTTCATTTTGTGTAAAGATTCAGTGGTGGGGCAGGTTAGCTGGGGGGGGGGTGGGGTGGGGGGTGATGTTGTAGCCTCAGTCTTCCATGGCTGGAGAATAAAATTTGTGTGTGTGGAATTTGCTTTTTTCTCCGCAGATTAAAATGGGTTTCATCCCCCAGTTCGAAACCGTGTGGTTAGACGGACTGGTGAGTCCACTACCTATTGTGAGTGTGTACCCAGCACCATCGTCCAGTGTAGTGAGTGTGTACCCAGCGCCATGGTCCAGTGTAGTGAGTGTGTACCCAGCACCATGGTCCAGTGTAGTGAGTGTGTACCCAGCACCATGGTCCAGTGTAGTGAGTGTGTACCCAGCGCCATGGTCCGGCGTGGTGAGTGTGTACCCAGCACCATGGTCCAGTGTAGTGAGTGTGTACCCAGCGCCATGGTCCGGCGTGGTGAGTGTGTACCCAGCACCATGGTCCAGTGTAGTGAGTGTGTACCCAGCGCCATGGTCCGGCGTGGTGAGTGTGTACCCAGGGCCATGGTCCGGCGTGGTGAGTGTGTACCCAGCGCCATGGTCCGGCGTGGTGAGTGTGTACCCAGCGCCATGGTCCGGCGTGGTGAGTGTGTACCCAGCGCCATGGTCCGGCGTGGTGAGTGTGTACCCAGCGCCATGGTCCGGCGTGGTGAGTGTGTACCCAGCGCTATGGTCCGGCGTGGTGAGTGTGTACCCAGGGCCATGGTCCGGCGTGGTGAGTGTGTACCCAGCGCCATGGTCCGGCGTGGTGAGTGTGTACCCAGCGCCATGGTCCGGCGTGGTGAGTGTGTACCCAGGGCCATGGCCCGGCGTGGTGAGTGTGTACCCAGCGCCATGGTCCAGTGTGGTGAGTGTGTACCCAGCGCCATGGTCCAGTGTGGTGAGTGTGTACCCAGCACCATGGCCCGGTGTGGTGAGTGTGTACCCATGACCCTGACATTCTGCTGAGGGTGCTGCCATGCCTTGAGCAGGCCCTATGTTCAGCAGGCTGACCCCGTACTGAATAAGTAGTAGCAAGATAGATACATGGATAAAATTTGGTTTTGTAACTTGCATTTACACAGACTAACATGGAACTTTTTTTCACCACTTCAAATATAAACAAACATTTCCGATAGTAATTGTCTGAAAACGCTTGCATGTGAATTGTTTATGACTGGATTTACCAAAATTCATGCTTTTTATATATGATGGGAAAACCAAAATATAAAAATTATGTTTTCTTTAATCAAAAGAAATATTATTTTACATCTGAAAAAGAGTCATGCAGTAAAGAAAGCGTTCTATTCAGGTAAGTTTTAAGCCCTGCAACCCTGAAAAGGACAAGTGGTTACAGAAAATGGATTAATGGATGGATGTACAGACAGACGGACAAGTTTTAAGCTTTCTCTAGCTGTCCCATCCCCCCCTCCCACCCCCAGTTCCGTAGCCCAAGGAATCTGGGCCCCAAACTCAAGTCAACTCGTGTTGACAAAAAAACGAAGAAATAAATCCTCTAGAGAGCATTAATGGTGAGGCTAACCAGAAACCAGCCCCCCACGCAAAGCTACACCTGGGTGGCTGTAGGAACCGCTGGACCTTCCAATCCATCACTCCTGGGGGAGCGTGGCCTTACGCTAAATCGGCCAGTTGTACCCCTCCACGCGCCAGCCCTATAAAACCTGATTCATTAGCGCGGTGTCCATGTCCAGCGCCCCGCTTTGTGGCTTTAAATAGGCAGATATCTGGGAAACAGATCGCTATCTCATTCCTGTGCTCAGTACTAACAGAATTTTCTAAAGCGATATTGCAAAACAACTTAGTAAACTCTCATTTCAGCATTAAGAGTCTGCTCTCGATGGCTATATACAAACATTCGCTTATAACAATGTGACCTGTAACAGAATCACAGGAGGCGCCTAATGAGATCAAAGCTTGGTACAGCTGATGGGACTAATGGGAATCACCAGAGAGGAGGTTTGCACTGCATCTCTAGCTCTGAGCCGCAAACAACTCAGACAGAACAAAAACAGCACAACAGAAAAGTTTAAATTAATTGGTCAAGGCTTTTCAAAAATGAGTACAGCACAGATATGAAAATGAACTGTGGTCAGAACTAACGACATAATGGGAAACTGTAATTTAAATTTCAGAAAGAATAATTTTGTCATACTGTGATTTTAACTACTGTGACGGATTGGAGCCCCATCCTAGGTTATCCTCTACCTTGTGCCTGTAGCGTCCGAGACCTTGTGACCCTGAATAGGACGAACGGGTAAATGGATGGATGGATAGACGGACATATGGACAGATGGATAAATAATTTTCGCTACAATGAAGGTTAGTGCCCTGTCCTGGGTTATTTCTGGCCCTGCACCCATTCTTTCTGGGATAAGCTCCAGACTTCCATGACCTTATAGGACAAGTGGTATAGAAGATGAATGAATGATTTTAACTAATTCAAGAATAAGTCAGTATTACAAAACCTGCACAGCGGCAAGATGCATAGCAAGAATTCACAATGCATAGCAAGGGTGCACATTTTAGGGTGTTGTGTCAGGTTGAGTAAGCAAAGACCATTTGTCACAGAGGAACAGAAAAGATTGCCTAGACTGCAGTTAATTGCTAGCTTAATAGCTACACGCTATTATGAATACACTATGACCTTTATACAACACCGGTTCAGAACTAGCATAACTAATAACATCCTCACAACAAGGAGCTACTGTAATGACTCGAGGGACAAACAGACAAACAGCCGTCAGGATGAATAATCCTAAAGAAGAAACACATACAGACGCAGTGTCCCAGACGGTTAAGTGGGTGTGTGCAGTACGCTGCAGCCATGATGTCTGGCAGTGACTCCTTCTCTGGGCAGAAGTGTGGGAAAGAGGCAAAAGCTTCCTGTGCCTGCAGGCTTTGTCCAATCACAGTCAGATTAGAGATAAGCCATCAGCCAATCAGAGACCAGCGGGGGCGGTCACATGACAGGGTGCCCATCGCGATAAGGCCCAACCCGCCCTCTTGAAATGCCTGCTCTGATCTCACCAATGCTAATAGTTTGGTGGCGAGTTTTTGTTTCGCTGTAATTATGCAGTCTCTCATCTGGCCCGGTTCCCCTTGACCTCTGGGCAAGGGTCAGAGCCCAGGATATCCCCTTTGCCACACACCATAATGTCCCATTCAGCCTGAAAAAGAGATGTATTCACGCCAGGGCAGACGAAGCCAGTGCACTGGCTTTCACAGCGGACGCTCCAAACTCTGTCCTTGGCACTGCATTGTCCAGGCTGTACTATTTATGGGTTGTGTGTAGCACTGGTATCTGCCCCGCTTTCCCTGTCCAGGCTAGGCGATGGCTCTGCCTTCCTTTGATGCTCTTTCTTTCATAATGAGACTTCAATCCTGACCGCCACACATCAGATAACATGGCAATGCGCCACATGTGAAACACACAAAGCCCCTTCCTCTTCATGTAAACAAATCATGGGTGCCTGGCCGTAGTGAGCGCCCCCCTCCGTTCAAAGAGCGAGCCCCGTAATGCGCCGTCCCGCAAAACGGGACACAGCCTGCCCACAGTGCATTGCTTCCCAGAGCCGAATGTGCGCCGGGCCTGTAACTCACATCTTCCTCTAATGTCGCCTACATGCCATCTCTCTACAAATCCCACACAAAAGGAAGCATGTCAGCCCATTACAATCTAAATGGCTCCGCATATACGATATTCAGCCAAAAAAGAAAAAACATGCCCAGATTAAGCACTTAGATCAATGGCTGGATTAATTGATTAGCTGGTGTTGGTGCTTTCATTATCCCGACCACAGGGCCTGGGGGGCGGGGGGGCAGGCTAATATGGAGAACTGGAGTAAGGTGCCATATATGGGGCCACTGAGGGAGGGGGGGGGGGGAGCTGAGAATAAGACTCTTGGGTTACCTGGCAACCTACGAAACTGCTGTCAGATTAGAATCTGAACAGGAGAGATAACGAGTTTATTGCCCCCCGGACACACGGCTGGACCGGGACTGGAGGAGGGCTGGGCGTTTGTGTTTGTTTTAACCTGGGGTGTGGAGCCCAGGCAGGCAGCTGCGGGGGCCTTTTGTCAGGGAAGGCAGTAAAACACATGGAGGTCAGAGCACCAGTGGCCGTCTGCACGGGCCCCATCCATCATGCCGGGACGGCGGTGACTGGGCCCATGAAAAGCCCGTCGATTATCTGTGCAGAGCAGTCTGGGAGGCTCACGCATGGACAAATGGCGCAGAGAACACAGATCTGCATCCGAATGGGCCGAGCCGACTCGTCCACACCAAAGGTGGGGCCTGGTCCCACTGTGCACCAATGGCAGAGGGGCGTGATGAGCTGCACCACACTTACATCATCGTCAGGAAATAAAGTCCATTGGCTTCCGGGACAAAACCCTGAGGATTATGGGAACCCTGAAAACTGGAAGGATTGCAAATCTGTATGATTTCCTAAATGGCGCACAGTGGCCGTCATGCAAGACCAAGACCTCCTTAACTTTCAAGAGACTCCAGAGTTTGTTTGTGAGGCAGAAGAAAAAGCTTTGATTTTTAAAACAAAAAAACAAAGAAAACTCATCTGGAAAAAGTGAGAGTTTTCATCAGGAAGTACTAGATGGAGAGGTATGCCATTGGCCACACTGATAAGCCTCGGAAACTCTGGAACGGATCCCGATGCAAATAATAGGACATTTTCAGCTGCTCTTTTGAGTGCCAATTCCAGGAAGGTTGAGATATTCTGAGGAACTGAGGAATGGAAAAGACTGAACATGCAAATACAGTGCAGGTGTGACGTGAGACTTCCTCCTCTCTAACACACACAGTCTGTATCACAGCAAATACAGCGAACACACAAACACGTGCAGTTATGTGCTGCGCGGATCCAGCCTGGTGAAAAATTGTGTTTCATCTGATCAAAACACACACACACAGAGGATTGTAATTATATCTTTGTGGGGACTCTCCATTCACTTCCATGGGGAAAACTCTAATCACAACATGACGACCTTAACCCCTACCCAGCTCTAACCTTACCCATAAGTAACCAAATACACAACTTTTTTGATTGCAGTCACAGATTTTTATAAAATTTCACATGGTCCCCACAATGTAATATATACAAAATCCACACACATACACAGACACACACTGGGGGATCACAGAAAGGCTGCCTGACATCAGATTTCCATAAAAATAAATCCGGACACAGAGTTCCAGGCCTAGATGGAAACTGTCCCACAACGATGCCTAAATTGTTTTAATTTTTTATTCTCCATATAATGTTCTTATGTGCTTCCCTATTCAAAGCAATACATTTCCTCTGAGTGCAGTTATCAGTGCAATAATCTGAGCTGTAATAGAGAGCACAGTTGCATCACTGGATCTTCCGGGTCCTGGATAGGAAGCCTCGACAAGCCTCTGGTCGGCCTCTTGCAGTGCCTTACCAGCATCTGCACCCTGTGCAACAACTCGTTGCACCTCATAGCTAAGAATGGAAAATGGATTTATTGACCGTTTGCTGGATTGACAGCTTGACATCTGGCCTTATTGGGTGCGGCAGGGCTGCGAGCTATCGGACCGACGCTAACCTCCTTGCCGGCGCAATGTCCTTCGTCGAAATGGGTCTTTTGTCCGTGGCATTTTGTTGACAGGATGTGGTGCACCTTGCTTCTGTGCTCTAATGTTTGGACCTCATGGATATTAATTGCAAAGGTTTCAGAAAATTCTCACACTAACCTCTCTAACAGAGACAGAGTTTGGTTCTGGAGCACAGACACACGCACAAGCTCACACACGCAAAGACCCACAGACATACAAGCACACGCAGACACACATACAAGCACAAACACACTGACAGTTGCACATACAAATGCACAGATGCACACATACATGCACAAACACACACACACACGCACGCACACATTCAGACACACAGACACAAACACATACACAGACAGGCATTCACACGCCCTGACAGAGACACGCTGGCACATATGTACACGCAGAGACAAAGGCATACAAACGCAGGCAAAGGAACACAGCAGCGACACACACACAGACGCACACACACTGATAATCAGACGCATTCAATGAGCAACAGGGACTTCTGCAAACACACACAAAGCAGCGTGGCCCCTGGGCGGGGTGGCGGAGTGGCGCCTCGTGGAGGGATTTACCGAGCGGCACGTGAGCCGTCCGCGGCCGGCCCCCTGTCAGCTGTGTTTGCACTGTGATGGGCGAGGGGTGGCGGTGGGGGGCACATAAGGAACAAGGGGGCCATAAGAAAGACTGATACCAGGAGAAAAGAGCAACTCGCAAAGCTGCTCTCCACAGGGAGTGTGGGGGGGTGGAGGGGGGGGGGGGGCGGAGGCTGCAATAAGAGCTTAAACAATGGCTGGCCACTGCAGGTGTCAGAATGCTGCGTGTTTAAGCGTGCGCAAGTGTGCCTCTGTGTGTGTGCATGCGCACCTCGGTGTGGCTCTGTGCCCCAGATCTTCTGTTAATGGAATTAAACAAATTGATGGAGGCCAGATCTGTTCTCTGCCCTCTTTTGCATGTTTAACTTTCATCTCATTTGCAAGCGGCCTTTTTTCGGCACCAGAGCATCTCTGTGTGCGCATGGAGATGAGGGCCACTGTTGCTTTTCAGTGGCCCGTGACTCCATGACATAACGTTCACGGGCTAAACACACAGCGCGGTGAATCGAGCGCATGCATAATCTTATGCTGCATTGTCTATCACTCAGCTGCGGGGCTATTGTCCTGATCATTATTCTGAAGCAGAAGTAATCCTGAAACTTAATTCTAAAGGATAAAAGCGATGAAATATGAACTATATAAAACTTGCAATCCACTTTGATAAAGCCTGCATTTTTTTATAAAAGGGAAATACAAATCTCACAAAGGATCTTTGAAATGCATCAGTTTTTTTGACCTACATGATCTAAATGTATCAGACAACTTCCCAAGAACAGAAAAAAAAACGCTTAGATAATCAAAGTGCATGAAGGTACCTAAAAACAGTATTCAAAGAACCAACAAGTCATTCCCTGTTGTCCTGGGTCTCGGGCTGATCGTAACAGAATGGCTTGAGGCTTTTGTACAAATGTAAAAAAGGATCTTAAATTTATTGCAGCATCACAGTATCCGTAATAGAAACCACAGGCTATTTCCAGGCATTTTATTCCATTCATAAATCTAACAGCATATTCGCATGACATTTGCATTATTGCATGCAGTGGGATGATCAATGAAGCTGATGGAATGATAAGACTAAATAACTTGCATTATAACTACTCATTTGTCAGAACAGAACGGAACAGAAAATCGAAAATTCAGCCATAACATCAAAGGACTGTCCCTATACAAGGCATCCCTGACATCAGAAGATAACATTTCACAGATGGAAAAACAAGATATACAGGTAAATAATGGATAGGACAGGTGCCACAAATACGGGCCAGTACTAACACATTAATTATTACATGGAAACGCATTAAAGAATGAACCAGTGATAAATGACAGGAAATAAAGCATTTTTCTGGCCTGATAACCAACCTAGTCTTAGCACATGCTGTATGTTAATATGAGGAACCCTGACCAAGATACTGAGTATCCTAAATGAATTTCCGAAGCATCATTTGAACACAACATGTTCAGTATTTGGGTGTGTCCTGACCTGCCTACCACAGACTGTCGTTTGAAGCATTCATTTGTATTGTGGTGTCTGGAGCAGTACACTGCAGAGTCTGGATCTTGTTTAGTGCTTAAGATTTTTATAGAAAGAACATTACAAGATGTTACACTTCCAAGCTGGAAGACAATGCTGCCAATCACAAACAGACGAGCAAACAATGAGCGTTTTAACTGAAAATTGTCAGAATAGAATATAATAAACACACTGCCAACAGTCACACATATTTACAATGTACAGTGCAGCCAAAAACCTGAGCATGCTTTACAAAGCAGCCCGCAGGGAGATAATCCTGCACAGTTCTTGATAATGTGGTGCTGACCTGCCATTCTTCTCTGTCTGGATAATTGGAAAGTTGGACACAGAGTCTGGTTGGTTTCTGCTCAGCTGACCAGCCACATCTGCTGTGGGCCTGCCTCCTTCAAACCACAGGCCTGAGCTCAGGCCTTCTGCCTCGAGACAGTGGCCGACTCCCCTCTGTTTAAACAAGTGCTTTACATCAGTAGCTTCAGATGAGGGCCAGAGGTCGGCAAGGGCCCGACCCTCAAGGTCAGAGGCACCGGCGGCAGCTTTCTCAGTGTCCCCAGGCCTCCGTCTGATCCACTGATGTGGTCCTGAAGCTCCCCTATGCAGTCCTGAGGCAACGGTATGTGGCCTGAGGCTCCTGTATGTGGTCCTGAGGCTCCCCAATGCAGTCCTGAGGCTCCCCTATGCAGTCCTGAGGCTCCCCTATGCGGTACTGAGGCTCCCCTATGCAATCCTGAGGCTCCCCTATGCTGTCCTGAGGCTCCCCTATGCTGTCCTGAGGCTCCCCTATGCGGTACTGAGGCTCCCCTATGCGGTACTGAGGCTCCCCTATGCAGTCCTGAGGCTCCCCTATGCAGGTGGGTCTGAATGGGGAAAGGCAATAACACAGAAAGACAGAAGATTAGGAAGGAACCAGCTTCAAACTGAAGATTCGACCTTCCTCCTTTACTTCACAAAAGAATCTTACAGCCAGGTATGGCAAAAGGGAACAATCAGTAGGGCATTAAGAAAAGAAAAGATGCTAAATATTACTCCAGGTGTTCCTTTGCCCAGCCATCGTTACATCAACACAGAAACACCATGAGTACGTTCCTGCACCTTCATAATTTGTAGTTATACACCACCAGCACAGTTATACAGTATATGCATCCGTCAACACATCACACAGCAGGGACGTCACTGTTAGCTGGTGGCGTGTAAGGCACCATCTTTGAGGTGTGCAACTGGTGCTGTGTTGGGGGGCTGTGCGCATGTGGGGGAGGGGCACGAGGGTGTGTCACCTTATCAGCAGGCGGATTCGGCACCCCGTGTTTTCCTCAACACTGATATGTTTTCTGGACACTTCTGCTTTTGTAGTCGGCCTCGCTCTGGTGTTTGGCGGGTGGGGGGGGGGGGGGGGGTCCCGTCGGCAGCCAGGGGCTGCAGAGCTCCTGATAAACCACGGCAGGAACGGTAGGATCCATAGGCGCTCCGACACCAGCCGGGATCTCATTAACGCTGATGAAATGCTCCTCAATTAAGCAGTGGAATAATAACAGCGGTAATGAGCGAGGGATGGGGGCAGCCTGGCGGGGGGGGGGGGGGCTGGCGGGCAGCTCAGTGGGATGCGGGAGATAACAGGCCACTCCCACCTCCCTCTCGCACCCGCAACCAACTGTCACATGACTGACCACTGTGGGGAAGACTGGGAGCTAAGGAGGAGGGGCGGGGCTTCAACACCCCCCCCCCACACACACACACACACATACTGTAATCCAGATCACAGACTTCATCACTCTTATTTCCAAATCTCGTTCGAGCTTTATGCGTTCACTTTGCTATCTTTCCTTGGGGTCATTTAACATTTATTTTTTTTTGTTGAAAAAAAGGCTCTTCTCTCCCTGCATGATGAATCTCCACTGGTTGGCTCAAGGTCTCCTGAAGGGTACTGGGGGGTGCTGGAGGTTCAGCAGAGACCCCCCCCCCCCCCCCCCCCAACGCATGAGATGCTCCACTTCGAAGCTCAGAGCTCACCTATCGCACTTCAGAGTCTGGGAGTCACAGGCAGACAGCATCCTGAAGGTCAATTAAAAACAGCCGCAGTCAGACAACGGTCCTCACCAGGTTGCGATATGACGCAGGTACACTGCAGAACCATGCCTGTAGTGCACACAACTTAGGCTGCTAGTATGAACCTGAACTCTAATTCCACTATTTTTAAATGAAATCAAGCCAATAAATCCAGCGCCTCACTTAAAACATTCAAATTTGGACTTTTTGAATGAGCCAGATATAGGCAGAATTGCCACGCGCACTAAGAAAATAAGTTTAGTTAGTTGCCACATTAATATTTTTTTTCTCATATTTGTTTTCTCTTACATTTGTGGATTTGTCGCTCACACCAAATCTCTCGCATCTGCCGATAAGGTGCGGTCTCCGCCTGCGTCATCGTACACACTGCGTGCACGCCGCCGTGTGAGCATGCAGCCATGTGAAGTCAGCGCAGCCACTGCGTCTGAGGGGAGTTCCAAACCCCCCCCCCCATGACTCAGAGTGGGCGGTGGCCTTGGCGGGTGCCGGTGAGCGCCGGCGGACTGTCAGGGGCCGGGCGGAGGTCCCCCGTCAACAAGTCGGGCCGAATCAAAGTGAGGTACTGAGCGGGGGCCCCTGACAGAGGTGCTGTAAGCCCGGCAGACACTGACCAGACCCTGGCTTTTACGAAGATTCACTCTTTTTCTGCCATCCTAAAAAGGGGAGAAAAAGCTAAAATGGTCGCTCCTGTATTATAAATCTTTGAACCCCCTTGTTGCTTTAGGTCTTCAAAGCTGTGCCATTCAGTGCAGCTTCATCCCCCCCCCCCCCCAAACAAAGTATTAGACAGCAGATCACTACTGCCCTCTGATGGACATGCGTGTATCGCACCTGTGAAGCAGAACACTGCAGTGTCCGCTCTGAGACACTCGGGCCAAAAGGACGCAGAGCGTGCGAGACAGATTTCTGCAAGGCATCACAATTTATACGTCATATTGCTGCCATCTTTTCGTGCTTCTTGTTTATTCGCAAATTATTTAGAGAGACGGAATGTTTCATGACATTCATACTTTATAAGATAACTTTTTCTCTATAAAAATACTCTATTGCACAAGAACAAAAGACATCAAACCTTAACAAGTGATGGGAATGCAGTGCAAATATGCGATATAAACAATAGAATGTGTAACGTAGGAATAGAAGCACACAGCAAAGGAGTTTCTGATACTCCGATCGCACATTTCTGGTGATTTTGGACACTTGGCACTCCACAGGACTGGGAATAACACTGCAGCGCAGCACCGTCGTCATAAATCATCCGTAATTAGTCGAATGAAATCAAAGGAACAGCTGCAAAGGGAGACTCATCCGGGTGACGATCGCCATCACCCTGCACAAGTCGGTGATGCAAATGTGAAAAATGGCCCCAAAGACAAAAGGCTTCTCTGGTGTCATTTCTGACAGCATTATGCTAAAGATAGCAGCTTTGTGGCATGAGCTGTGTTGATTTGGCTCGACGTGACACAGGCCACGTTTCCATCATGATTTCAAAGCGCATGCAAAGTGCTTTTAATAACTGCTACACAGAGCAGGCGGATGCTGTAGTTTCAGCTTAGCAGTGTCCAGTAAATAGGTCTCCTGTGGAACGCAGACCGGGCGGGTGACCTGAGAATCCTGCTCCTGCATTCTGAGTCCTCCCTCCTGCATCCTAGCTAAATCCAAAAATGTATTTATTACTCAAACAGCCTACAGGTCTGTTTAAACGAGCCTAATTAACAGTAATTGTTTTTGCAGAAAATGTGAAATGCAAATCTCTCATATTTCCTCACCCCCGAAAACTGTCGTACTTTTTGAGGGAGCATATTAATGTGGCGTAATGTGTAGAAGACACTAATAAAAAATTGGACAGAATTTATTTAGCTTTTATCTTAACGTTTTCTCTGGAGCTATGGAAATCTTATTTGAATTTGAGAAGCAAAATGCTATATAGCACAATGTGAGATCAAGACAGGAGCTGAAGGGGCTATAAAATGCATTAAAATGTAAACTGTTTATTGAGCGGTGTCGATTCGGCCGGAAACATGCAATAAATCAATGCTATATCTAAACAGTACAATCTAAACCACTCTAATAATATTAAATCATGTCTGACCATTGATACACACAAAACATAAATAAAATGCATTTAATTTTCATTTTTGTTTCAGTTTCCTTCAGATTAGAAAGAGATGACCGTTTAATATGGGGAAATGCATCCTTTTAGAAGTGGATTTGATACTGTAGACTATACTTTATCAATGCCTTTATTTCCCACCAAAGCACAGGAGACAAGGGAGGACGGGAAGTGACAAGAGTTTAGCGCAATGAAGTCGATATCACTTTACTTATCAAAAGCTGTTTGGCAAAATAAAAAAAAGATATCTCTGTTTATCGGGCAATTCACGCTCCATTACTGTAGGTATTGCGGCTGCGAATCAGAGTCGACGCTCAGATAAGGCGTTTGCTTGTTTTCTGCAGGTGAGTTAAGAATCTCCACTTTGTTGCAAATGAGCGCCGGCTGGATGGGGGCCCATGCAAAGCACAGGCAAACTCCACCGAGCCTTGGCACCCCTGGCTTCTCCAAATGTACATCATGCCTGGCTGAAGTTCAACAGGAACCTGAGACACATCTGGACACTTTTCCCCTATTGCGCGCTTGCTTGTTGGCAGCCTGTTTACCCGGGACAAAAGACGAGGCATGGAGAGAAAGGTGGGTTCACACTGAAAGGGAGACGATCGACGGCAATGATCGTTATGATATACACACTAAGAGGAGTGATGTGAAGGCAATGCCAAACGGAACCCAATAAACAGCCAGAGAGATTTCAACATACACAACGCACTAAAATATGTCATACAAGTACAGGAAAGTTACAAAAAGACAGCATGCTCTACCTTAACATAGATCATTTAACAGCAATCTTGACTTGATATAATGAATTGACCTCAAAACGCACAATTATCCAGTTGGAATGCTGAATTAAAAATATTTTCTTAGCCAAACACATTACGGATGTGTCTGGTTCAAATTAAGTTGAACGGAACAGTAACATTTGCAATTGTGCCTGGGCTTGTTTTTTTCATCGCAGAACAAACCTCAGAATGAGCGTTCTGCAGCTGACATGTTACTAAAGAGTGTTTCTTGCAGGTTAACACATAACTCACAGGGCCATCAGACTGAAGTGAGGAACAGAGAAAAATGGTCAAGCTGACCATCTGGTTACGTGATTGTAGTGTAAGTCTAGCAGTGTCAGTTCATTTACGTATGTTGAGTCTAAGTACTACGTTCAAAAAAGGACGTAGCTGATTCACTTGATGTGTCAACTCTGCAAAGAGTTACTTAAGTTACACTGACACTGTATTCAAAGTAGCCTTGACTGAGCAGTCAAACCCACTTAGAATTCAAACTGGAGTCCATAGCACGTGTAAATATCTGATTGATAATGCTTTCTGGTTATAAACATTTCATGAGATGGCATTGACCTGTCATACAGTCGCAGGAAAGTGCACAAGTGATTATACACTAGTGGCCAAAATTGTGGATACACTTCCAGTTTGCAGAACTTTATTCAACGGTTGCTCCGGTTACTTATTTAATCGTACAGTGTATGATATTTGAACCACAGGGTCACACAGGGCCAACTATATATTTTTTCCAAGAAATATGGCAGAAGTACCAAGGTTCAGAATATGTGGGAGTGAAGCGCACTGCTCACTATGCCCCGGTGCTCTCGGACCAGTGCACAGTCAATCGGCAGGTGTGAGGTTCCCAACCAGGAACATACTGGGAAGTGGCCGATCAGCACCACAACACCAAAGGTGGAGATAATGACACAGATGGCTTTGGCAGTGCTCCGCTCGTGTAGCCCCTGTGGGCGGGTTTCTCTCTTACCGCAATGAGATACGAACACATCGGTACGGCTCATAAAGTCCATCAGCCAACATGGAGCATCCATTTCATTGAGTGAGAATCATAAAACGGTAAAATCGTAAATAAGGAGGAGGAGGAGATGAGAGACACAGGGAGGCTAAGCTGAGTGGGAAGGCATGATTTAATGTGTTTATTTTTAACATTCAGAAGAAAGGGAACAAGAGAGAGAAGCAGGAAAGGAAAAGAGAACGACTTCAAAATGGCCTTTGAGGAAAATGAGTGCATTTTGGCCTATAAGAGATCACAGACTGCAATTATATAATTCTTGTCAAGTGATGGTGGCGATAGCTTGTGAGGAATGTACACACTGGGGCCCGGAGAGAGAATAGACTGCTTGACTCCTTTCAAATCCTTGAAAGTTTTGGAGGTTATCCAGGGGTCAGGTACAGGAAGGAGTTGGGGAGCACAGGACATAATCACCAGGCCTCCTAATCGGGCTCCTTTCCCTTCTCAGTTTTTTTCTTTGCTTTCTTTCTTTCTCGATTGCAACATGAAATCACGACATGGTTTAAAAAAAAAGGTGGGTCAACGCCTACTGGGCCAGCATACTTGGCTGGGAAATGGACTTCCGCTGTTGTGTCTGATGCCGCAAAACACAGAAAATTACCGACCGAGGTACAATGCGCGGCGATAGAAATCCCACATGGTTTAACATGCGAGTGACAGTTCAGGGGACACCCCCCCCCCCACACGCAGAGCAGACTGGGGCTTCGAGAACAACAGCTGAAAATGGCCAGTCACAGTATGTTTACCAGATTCAGTTACTGTTTTTCAACTACACGTTGTACAAAAAAAGGTTTCTGCTAAGGAAACTGCTGGCCAAAAAACCTACTTCTCAGCAAAAATTAGACAAAACTTATATAATTTAATGAGGTAATGTTCAAAAGCTGCAGATAGACTTTTGAGTGGAGGTCCAAAGAAATTACAGATGACCTCCAGAGAATACGACACCCAGTGAATGAAGACGGGGGGGGGGGGGGGGAATGGCTGCTGGTGCCTCCCAGCCATGGGAGAGGGGCTATGCGGCCCTTTGGTGGCTGGAGAAGGTTCCCAAGGAAGCGAAGTGGCTCGCATGAAAACACTTTGTCTGGAGAAAGACTGGCAGACTCCAGCAGAGATGCCTATCTGCCTCAGGCCTGGAGAAACACTGGGCGAGGGAGAGGGAGAGAGTCAGGGGGGCAAAGAGGAAGAGAGGGGGGTGGGGGGAGGTGCGGAGGTGGGGGGGGCGTAATGCACTGAAGAGACCGGGCTCCTCTACTGAGCGTGAAACTAGCAGAGGCCCGTGGTCTGAGGTGGAGGCTAACGGAGCAAGAGAGCCGTGCCGGATTGGAAACAAGCACAGCGCCGGTGATCGTCTGTAAGGTGCTGCTGCCTCAGTGTCCTATGCAATGACAACATTTCATATGGAGGAGAAGAGCTATATATATTACAGAGGGTATTTAGATTTAGCTAAAATGCGCTTCATGCAGGCACGTAGCCATGTAGTAAGATTACGGGACCCTAACCCTAAACCTAACCCTAACCCTAACCCTCCTCAAAATTTGCCGGAAATTCATTTCTGGCTACGGGTCTGGTTACACGTAGAGCCTGCGACACGGGTCAGTGACCTACACCACCAAGCTCAGAGGCGCCGCACCTCACATGCCAGGGCAGGGGACACTGAGGGGACACTGAGGGGACCCCACCCAGACACGTACACCACTCTGCCTCCCTCCAGAGCGAGGACGGGGCACACGCTGCTCATGCTACCCCAAACGCACACATGCACACGTAGCCCCACGAGCAGCGTGCACGAGGCCAGCTCTACCTCCCGCTCCCCCCACCTCTCCTGGCTGCGAGCCCACATCCTCCTTCTGGATACATAAATAAACAGAAGGGTTTTGTGCCTGAGGAGCAGACTTGAATGGAAATCACAGTGGAGTGAGAGAATGAGGGACAGAGGGGGTGGGTTAGGGAGTTTGTAATTGTTTCCCAGGACGGCGTACTAAACAGCACATACACCCAGGCCAGGAGCCACGGCGCACCTCGTGTACAACCAGCTAAAGGTTTAATGTACAACACGGGGGTCTGAGGGAGTATCGATCAGTAGCATGTTAGCCAGAGCGCCCCCTGCAGGCCCTGCCTTGCTGCCACACTCATATTGCTGTATCCACAGCGGCGCTCAGGGTCCAGTGGGCTGTTGGTTCCCATGTGGTGAAAGTCCACTCAGACTTTGGCGACTGTCAGGAGCGGTTACCGCCGCTGATCTCAGGGCGCCGCCAAATATCGACCACACTTAAATATCGGCCGGCAAAATCGGAATGTTACCTGACATCGTGCATCTTCACGCATTGTTTGTTCTGTCTACATAAAGGCGACATGTAATGCAAAATAATAATAAAGAGTGAAATATATATCGTTCGAGAATCGTGAGAGAAAATCTCAATGTCGATTCTGAGTGAAAAAAAAATATTATTGTTATTCTACCCTGAATTGCATGGCCCAAAGAAAAACGCGTAACGTTAGGCAAATAATAGCAAGTCTAAATGCCAAGGGCACGCACAGTGCGTAGAGGCGTGCAGATGCAGGCGACCGGGTTACTATTAATATACATTAGGACTGGAGCATTACACACTGTGCTGTGTGTGAAGGCAACGTGCAGGTCAAGAAGCAGACTATCATGCAGAAGGTTACATGTAAGCAGAGGAGCGGCGAAAAGTGGTGAGATGTGGAGGCAAGGAGGCAGGGGCGATGTGTCTGCTGGGAGCCACATCCCCTTTACCCCCTGGGGTCCCGCGGGCAGGGGCGATGTGTCTGCTGGGAGCCACATCCCCTTTACCCCCTGGGGTCCCGCGGGCAGGGGCGATGTGTCTGCTGGGAGCCACAACCCCTGTACCCCCTGGGGTCCCGCGGGCAGGGGCGATGTGTCTGCTGGGAGCCACATCCCCTCTACCCCCTGGGGTCCCGCGGGCAGGGGCGATGTGTCTGCTGGGAGCCACATCCCCTCTACCCCCTGGGGTCCCGCGGGCAGGGGCGATGTGTCTGCTGGGAGCCACATCCCCTATACCCCCTGGGGTCCCGCGGGCGGGGGCTCAGCGGCAGACAGGCCTAATACAGGCTGTCTCCAACACAGGCTTCAAAGTGACGGGGACACGTCGGGGACGGGGGGGGGGGCACCATGACCCTCTGTCAGCTTTTAATTAAATTAGAGGCGAGCGGCAGCCTTTCAGGGGGAGGTGGAGGGCCGCTCAGAAGTTAGAGATCTTCAGCCGAATGCCACACGATAGCATCGGCGGGGAGGGCACTGCACGCCTCGCTCACGCGTCCAGTCACGCGTGTTCCTTTCGGTTTGCGTGTCTGTGCCATGTGCAGGCAGCACACGTAGGTGTCTGCAGCTCCAGTGACGCGCTGTAGCCTGATTGTCTGCAGGGAGCCTGCAACTCCCCCCCCCCCACTGGTTCCGTTTCATTGCGAACTAGAAAAATAAAGTTGGGAATGTTTACCAAACTTCATTATGTTTGGGTGACTGTGCGGAGGGTGAGGGTTATTGGGGAGCTAAATGAGGTTAATGCGGTTTGGGTTCTGGGGGTGGGGGTGGGGGTGGGGGGGGGCACCCATGTGCGTGGCAGCCGAAACAGATACAAAGATGCGTCTATCTGTGGGTACGTCTGCCAGGCGGGCTGCGGAGCGTCGGCCAGAGCTGGCTGCCCCGCTTTCATAATGGGAAATAATAGCTCTGAGCTCCAAAAATAATTACATTTCAAATTTATTCATCTAATTTAAAATGGCCGTGTGCAATGCAGGAGTAGCGCATTAGCATTGTGCGCAAGAAAAGGGGGGGATTAATTACAATAATTAATTTTGCTTTAAGTGTTATTTACTGTATCTCTCGCACATTCATGTTGTTTGGGGCAGCACAACCGACCGACTTTCCTAATCAATCAACCCGCTAACGGGAATTAAGATTTGCAAATAAAAACCCAAGTTCAAGTCGAAGTTGGAGAAAGTATCTCCGTTGAAGGTGAACGTGCGTGTGTGCGTATGTCCCTATAAGGTTTCCTGGTCCCCATAAGGGAAAACTCTATTTAATAAAAAATGGTGACTGCAAAACTCTTGTATTTTTCTTGGTTACCTATGGTTACGGGTAGGGCAGGGTGGGGGTTAAGGTTGTCATAGTTAGCGTTAGCATTTTTCCCATAGAAATGAATAAGCGGGCCCCATAAGGATATGTTTACCCCTCTGTGTGTGTGTGTTTGTGTGTGTGTGTGTGTGTGTGTGTGTGTATGTGCAAGCACTGCATCCCTGCTGATGGAGAACCGCTCTGGTCAAACCTTCAAATAGACCAGGCTAAATGTCTGCAGGACAGTGTCTGTTTCTGGGCCAAACACCCAGATGGAGATTCCCTGTGGGGTCTCTGTTCTCCTGGCAGTTAGCAGAGAGAAAGGGGAAGTCAGTGCCAGGTGGGGCCACCTGCATGCCCGGCCCCGGTTGACGGAGACACTGGAGTCTGTGTGCTATTAGACACACTGCATTTGCTTACATTTGCATGTTCGGAAGGCACTGCACTGCCGCTTTCCCGGCAAGAGGTCCAGACCCCACACCTACCCTCCTCTGACTGTGTACAAACAGAGAGTGACTTTTTTGCTTTATGATGCAGTGCGTTGCTCTGTGTTATACCAGTGTGCAGCAGGGTACTGGTTTGAATCCTGTGGCCTGTAACCCCAAAATCTGCCCTAGCGGTGCTGAATGAACAGCTGACCTCTGCTCTGAGCCCAAACTTCACTCTTACCTGTGTCTATGTGTCTCACAGTCGAGAAAGAAGACGTATATGATAATCAAGGAATTCCTATATGCTTATATAAATGGTAAGTAAAGTTTCTCATCAGTTACTCCATGATGCAGACTGGACTGTGCAACATGCTGCTTCTATTAAAGGGAGCAGGAAGTGAATAAGCTTCGCAGGTTTGCTCTTTGCAGCATCAGTGCTCCTTACAAAGGCTGTAAATGAATCCTCCCTCTGTTCTCGGCCAGTGCTTTGGCACTCAGATTTGCACCGAGGTTCACTTGCCCCCGTTTATCAGCAGGTTTAAATCAGGCAGTCTCATAAATCTGCCCTTCCCATCACACCTTGTCCCAATGAATCCCACAGATCAGTGTTCCCCATCAGGCCCCGTGTATCTTGACCATGCTCCTTTGCCCCGCCTGCGCTGCTAATTAGTCGTGGCGTGGGCAGTGGTGGATTCTGGGAGACCGCAGCGAATGGGGGCGCTCCCAAGAAAAGGCACTTAATGGCTGTGCTGTAGAATGTGATTGGATGCAGAACCACACTGGATACAAGGGTTTTCTGGGCAGAAAAGCAAATGCATCAGTGATTTAACTCTAAGTCCATTCAGGATCTACACAGGCCTTTCATTTCCACTTGAACCTGAGCTGTATTCCGCGGCAGTCCTGGAGACTTTAATATGTTCATTCTGAGCTTAAGTGATTGTGAGCCCTTAAATGTGGCATTTGAGAGGCAAGTGCATTATTGATTTTGTAAGCACAAATGGAGAGCTGTGCGACTCGACTAGACACTCAGTTTTCACATGACTGAAGTCTTGTGACTGCATTTCAATATTTACCAGCCTGGATCATTCATTGGCAAATAATCTGTACAATCAGAGAGCACAACTCAATTTTCATCTCAGCCCTATTGACCTTCTTACTGTCTCCAGGTTTAATTTGGGCTTTCTGCTACATGCACTTTGAAGTAACAGATACCAAAAATGTCAGGATGTTTATCTTTAATGTATATTCGTTATTTACTTAAAGGCATTTTCCCTCTATAGTGTCACCATGGCCTCGGCAGTCATACACTTGGGCGGCGCTCAGACTGTTTGTCCCACTGCTAAAACCCCTTCGGACTGATGTACATTCACCATGAAGTCATAATGACCAGGATAATGATGGACTCCTGAGAGGAAATTCTGAGCTGTGCCTTGACACAAAAGGCTACTGGCCTACTTACAGGCAGTGAGAAGCTTAGAAGTCACCGCAGGAGCCATCATCCCATTTCCTCCCGACTCCCATCACAAAGTGACACAGGTCACCGGCATCTCTATCCCTTTCCCTCTCTCTTCTCAGCTTCTTTTTCCAGCTGAGTGGAGAGTTCAAACTGTGCATATTTAAACTCCCTTAAAATATAACACAAGGAAGTAGACAGGAGCACGACAGGTATGTGGGAGGCATCACAGTCGCTGCTGCTGGGATGGCAGGAATACGAGGGATCACACTGTCCAAACACTACAGAACAGCAGACTCCAGTGTCCAAACAGCAAAACGAAACAACCGACCGCAGTGTCCAAACACCGTAACAAAGCAGACCGCAATGTCCAAATGCCACAACAAAACAACAGACTTCGGTGTCCAAACATTGCAATAAAACAATAGACTGCAATGTCCAAATGCCAAAACAAAGCAACAGACTTCGGTGTCCAAACATTGCAATAAAACAACAGACTACAATGTTCAAACACTGCAACAAAACAACAAACTACAGTATCCAAACACCAAAACAAAACAGCAAATTGTAGTGTCCAAACGGTGCAACAAAACAACAGACTACAGTATCCAATCATCATAACAATATAGGCTGCACTGTCTAAACACCATAACAAAATAAACCGCAATGTCCTAACACCACAATAAAACAACAGACCGCAATGTCCAAAAACCACAACAAAACAAACAATGTCCAAACACCAAAACAAAACTACAAAATGCAACAAAAGACTGCACTGTCCAAACACTGCAACAAAACAAGTCGCAACAGTGTCCAAACACCACAACATAACAGACCACATTGTCCACACACCACCACAAAACAGCAGACGGAAGTATCCTAGCACCTAAGCAAAACAACAGACCGCAGTGTCCAAACACTACAACAAAACAACAGAGTGCACTGTTCAAACACTGTAAGAAAATCATAGACTGCACTGACATCCAGGAGGGGCTCAAAGTAGCACCACTGCTCCTTCGCCAGTTGAGGATTTAGGATGCCTTACTGGGGAGCTGTTTTGAGCATGTCCAACCGTACAACACCTACCCTGTACGCCACAGACTACATTATACACACCCACAGACTGCAATATATATAACCATCTACCTTGCCTAACATAATTTCAGTGGCTCCTAATAGTTAAACAAATGCAAGACATAAATTCAAAAAGTCTTCAAAACATCATTAGCGAGGCCATTTACTGAGCTTTCAGATTTTAATCGTCACTCAGGATGTTCTTAATGCAACGGAAATGGTCACTAGTTTCACAGCAATTTGATAACTGACACAGGGGTGAAGACTATTACGGAGGTGGGTGGGGAACACGTTTGAATAGGCGAACGCAGGACGATAGCATGGGGAGAAATCTGATGCCAACTAATGCTTGAAGAAAGGGGAAAACAAACAAAATGACCACAGCCCTCGGAACGTGACAGATGTGAAGCACTCAGGCCACAAGTAGTTAAACAGCCAAACATATTATAAAAAATACTTACACATAGGTGCATGAACATAGATGGATCAAGGGAGAGTTGTGCGAATGGTATATCTTTATTGTGATCGTAGAATGTGCTAGGCCGCTCCTGTGACAATGCAGAAGGAAAAAAAGAAAAAAGTTAAGAAAAGAATTAATAAAAAAATATGCCGTACATATACAAAAATATATGTAACATTTATAACTGAATGGATGCTGTATAAACTGGCAGACCAGAAGGATCTGGGTCCTTCAGAATATGGCTAATTTAGCAATAGGAGGAGACGGTGGTTCAGCTTGGAAGAACAGCTACAGCGTAGCGAATTGGCAGAATCGGAGAAAATAAGGATAACCTGTTTATACGATGGGGAAGTGTTTAGGAAAAGAGGGGCAGCAGTGAGGTGACTGAGAGCTACAGCGGTGTGCGGATACACAGTACCGGTAGCGTGCTGCTGATGCATCACTTTGGCTGACACATTCAGTGGCTTATTTGATGCTTCCGTCCAAAGTGACTTGCACTATATACCCATTGAAACAGCCAGATCTTCTACTGGACTAATTCAGGTTAAGGATCATTAGGATAATATACTTGGGTCTTTTGCTAGAGGGTAATGCTAAAATGCTGCTCTGGCCCTGTGCCAAACCTGCTCAAGGAGTAGAAATATATCAATGCTGCGAGGTGAGCCAAGAAATGTATGGAAGCCATCTTTGAGTGTCGCTAGAGAAGATCAGAGAACCTCAGAGTAAGCTACCTAGTCAGGGTGTCTACACTGTGAGAGCCTCTGTCCACTGACCCCCAGCCAGGACTCAGATTTGGTCTTGCCTCATTCTTTCCCTTTTATACTACATATGCCTTGACACTTGTGTGCTGCCCTCATCTCTGTCTCCCACAATTCCCCTACGCAACCTGGACCTGCTTGGCCATGGATCCTAAAACTGTCAACCACGGCACTCTGGGATCAATTTAAAATTCAGCAAGAAACTGTCCATGAGTCCAAATAGAAAGGACTGTCCACTAGTCAGGAGAGACAGGACTGGCTATGAGTCACGACAGACAGGACTGTCCACTAGTCAGGAGAGACAGGACTGTCCACTAGTCAGGAGAGACAGGACTGGCCATGAGTCACGACAGACAGGACTGTCCACTAGTCAGGAGAGACAGGACTGTCCACTAGTCAGGAGAGACAGGACTGGCTATGAGTCACGACAGACAGGACTGTCCACTATTCAGGAGAGACAGGACTGTCCACTAGTCAGGAGAGCCAGGACTGGCCATGAGTCACGACAGACAGGACTGTCCACTAGTCAGGAGAGACAGGACTGGCCATGAGTCACGACAGACAGGACTGTCCACTAGTCAGGAGAGACAGGACTGGCCATGAGTCACGACAGACAGGACTGTCCACTAGTCAGGAGAGACAGGACTGGCTACGAGTCTGGAGATACAGCACTGTCCACTGGTCAGAAGAGACAGGCTGTCCATGAATCAGGAGAGACAGGACTGGCCATTAGTCCAGAGACACAGCACTGTCCACTGGTCAGGTGAGCCAGGACTGGCCATGAGTCACGACAGACAGGACTGCCCACTGGTCAGGAGAGACAGGACTGGCCATGAGTCACGACAGACAGGACTGTCCACTAGTCAGGAGAGACAGGACTGGCCATGAGTCACGACAGACAGGACTGTCCACTAGTCAGGAGAGACAGGACTGGCCATGAGTCACGACAGACAGGACTGTCCACAGGTCAGGAGAGACAGGACTGGCTGCGAGTCTGGAGATACAGCACTGTCCACTAGTAAGGAGAGACAGGACTGTCCATGAGATCATTTGCCCACGTCAGAGGATTAAGGGCTGCCAGTAATACGGGATCGTGGACAGGCCTGTAGTCCTCTATAGTCATACACATGTGCGCGCGCACACACACACACACACACGTGAAGCACTCACACAATCAGCTACTGGAATTCAAAAGCAAGAGAAGACAGACCGTTTTCCTCTGTTCCCCAGCAGTAGCCATGAAATTATCAGAGCTAATGGCTGGCTTATCTCTGCCACGTGCATAATCGGGACGGACGTTCAAAGCCAAGTCCTCCAGGTGTGCGGCAGCGCTGGGAAATTACCGCTAAGCGTCCTGCCGCTAATGAGTCCATTGCGGGCTGGGAGGGGGGGGGTGAGGCAGGCGGGCCTTCCTCACACTCTCCCACCAGGCGCCTTCCCCGGCGTACCGCCTGTTCGTCGACAGATCAGTAGCCAATGCAATCGCCCCATTTAAGTTCACTGCTTCTCCCATTGCCAGCTGTCTCAGACACCAGCCCCCCATACAACCCCTCACACAGGCATAATCATTACAGCAGACAGACTAAGTGCATCGCCATCAGTGGTGGCTGGTGCTGTGACGATAATTCATTTCATGATAGTGAATTTTTCCAAAGAGAGAAAATGTGTTTACATTTCCAAGTTGCTTGTTTCATTAAGTACCACCTCCACCACCCCTACCGACCGGCCGCCTCCGATCACCATGCGTCACCAGGAGCAACCGGCAGGTGTTTGACATGACTTGTGGTCCACAAGCTGCCACGGATTCACCCGTCAGCTGTTTGTCAAGGCTGCACCCTTTTCCTGTGTCAAGGGTGCTGACATCGGACTGCAGCTTCCACCAACCTGCTGAGCAAAGCTGCCCCATTCTGCAGTGCATAAGCCCTGGGAATGTTTATCTGAGCGGTAGCGATGACAGTGTGCGAAGCAGGGGAGGTCGTGACCCCACTCCATGCAGATTGCGCTCCTGCATTGGTTATCAGGCTGAACACAACTGCGTGGAGCGGGCTTCAGGCAAATCCTCAAAGGGATCACACTGATAAAGTTCAAATTAGCCACAACCACAAGAAAGCCCATAACTATCCGTCTCCCTTTCACTGGATACAGTGGTAATCGACCAGCATTCTGACCGCTGGAAATGCTGTGTTTAGGTATGTTCAGGGGCACAAATGGGGCAGCCTGTACAAACGGAGACGCCCTGATCTTCTGGAACATTCACAGAGGAAAGTCCTTTGTTGTTTTTTTTTTGTTGTTTTACTTATTTGGTGTGCGTGCGTGAGTGCGTGTGTGTTAGGGGCACACCCCTCCTGCCTTCAGTGTTTATTTAAGGGGTGAAGAGGGAAAAAAAACCAGGTTTCTTTACTCAACATGTTCTAATTAATGAAATTGCACTTTCCTGAACTGTAGCAATGCATTCATATTTATACCCAAGTCACAGGAAAGGCAGAGCCCTGCAGGGGAACGGGCTCAGGAACCCAGTCACGGCACACAGGAACGGATCTCTGAGCGAAGGTTCCGGCCAATGCATTCCAGAAGGTCTGGACCGCAGCTCTGACCCGACCCTAACACCCAGGGGGGGGGGGGCAAGTGAGGGAGACGCGGTTCACCTTCAGAACTTGCTCCACACTATATAAACTTTGTCATCATACCATCCATGTGAAGTGAGCTGGCTAGATCAGTCTCTGAGACCCCCCCTTTGGGCAGTGGGGCTCCTATCTTCTTAGCAAGGGGGTTTAAGAAAAAAAAATCCTTCTACACCCCCAGAGGTCCAGAGGCACAACGCAAAGGATCCAGTGCAATTACCTCCTTAGATACATTTGCATGCATTAACACACACTCCTGCACCAGACCCCCACTGCCTCGGCGCCGCTTAAACACGACCCATTCTGATAGCGCCGGTCCTTGCCGAATTGGACCGACATCACAGGAACATCAAAAACGGCCACGGACTGAAGAGAGGAAGCCAGTCTGCCCGTCGGGGCTCAGTCTGTCTCTGCCAGTATCCCAGCGATCCAAGCGCTGCTGTGAGGTGTCTAATGACAGTCAACGTGGCACCGCAAGCTTCCTAGCACGAGACAGAGCGCGGCACACACACGGCCCTGTGACAGTACGCCTACGCTGCAGCCGTAACGCAGAAGAAATGTTCCCCCGATGTCACGCTAGTCCTGACATTACGGACATTCTCTTCCTCTGACAAGCTGAAGGGGGGGTTTACTTTGAATCATTACGAGACCAAAAGATTTCAATTAAAAAAAATCCTTGGGGCGTCACAAAAGAACGCTTTAGCGCGACGCTACGTTTTACTTCACTGTGAAATGTATTAGTGAAAGCCACATGTCAGTTAGGCAAATATTAAAATGCATTCATTTGATGTTCTGGCAGGAAGAGCAAGGGGAGGGAGGGGAATGGAGATGAGTGGATAGGAGGAAGGAGGAGAAGCAGGAGGAGAAGAGTAGGGCAGCAGAGCAGATAAGGGGATGAAGAAGTTGGGCAGGGAGAGCTGAGTGAACCACAATTGTAGAAGATGAGAGGCAAAATGGAATAAAAAAAAATGTCCAGAGCTGTTGAAGGGATGAGCGGAACGAGAAAAAAGGCCCATCTGTGCAGAAACATTTTTGTTTCATTAAGCCAAAGAGCAAAAAAAGAGCATTAACGAAAGAGAAGAGTGAATGAATGAATGAATGAAAATTTGTATTCTATAACACAAAACTACATCCAGATGAGCAGCCAGAACCGTAACAACTTCCAGATGAAACTTGTTCCCATGTCAGCTCTTTCTTTCCGTTTCATTTCTGCGTTTAGCGGATACCTCCAGTGTACTGCATGTTTGGCCAGTAGCATCCTGATTGTAAATATTAATACCCTGGGTATTAATAGGGGGGGGGGGGCAGGATGTGGGGGCACGCTTGGGCCTCCTCTGCAGTCGGAGCTGGATACAGCGCCCCTGTGACAGAGAGACATGCCGCCACGCGATTGGCTGCTGTCAGGATGGTTGATGCCGGGCCTTGGTCCGGCCGGCGGACGGCCTACCATCACTCAGTCTGACGCCGAGTAGGAAGTGGCTCCGTCTCCTTCATCCATAACCTCACACGGTGCCGTCACTCCAGACCTGCACCGCACGATAAGGGTCCGCTCCATTCGTAACTCCAAAATGCCCTTATCCTCTGCATCAGCCCCCGAGTGCGCGGCGGACTGGGACGTGCCGACTCCGGCTTTCGGGCCCCGGTCTCGCCCGGACTCCGCCAGATCAGGCCCCCCGGCACGAGGCAGGAGCTTGGCATCAAAGCCAGGCCTTCTGTACTCCGGGAAGAAGTGGCCTTTTCTCAGCTGAAGGAGAGCTGCTCTTCCATCTGAGGTGAAAGCAGAGCTGGCCAGAGTCATTAACTGGGAAAGCCTCTGGTCTACTGGTAAATGAGCAAAAGCTATGCCAGCTCAAAGCTCAGAACTGCTGGGGTAACAGAGAGAGAGAAAAACAACAGCATATGAATGGCTTCAACATGTGAATCATCTCTAAGATCCTTCATGAAACACAGACTGACTCCCGCCTCAGTGTCTGTCACTCTCTGTAAAATCATAGCTAGATGAAGCAAATAATGGGGAGAAAATGAGCAAATATTTTTCGGAGCACATTCTAAAATAAGTTCAGTTCTGTATTGTTGCCAGGGGCCTGATGCTGGGGAATTCTCAGAAAGTAAATGAGAAATGGTCATGTTACAGACCAAAAAAAAAGATATTTTTGCAGGGTCACTCATTCACTTTTCCACCTTGCCTGTCCCACTGGACAGTCTCCCAGTGCTGTGCTCACAGCAGGCCTGGCGGAGGCCCGCATTAAAGGGCCCAGCCGCTGTGTTTGCATTGCCCTGAACCCTAGGCAAAGGGTCGGAAACGTCAATGACAAACTCCTAATCAAATAATAAAGACGGTAATAGGAACAACATTTCCACCCACAACATCCCCAGTCCGACATCCAGTTGCCGTGGGGGGTTGTCTGTAAAATCATTCCCAAATCCCCCCCTCAAAAAAAAAGGAAAAGGAAAATAGTGAAATAAATAAATGCTGATGGGCCATTTCCGTGGGACACTTTCCCCAAGGTCTTACTCAGGGGGGCAGTCACAATGCATTCTTGGTCTTTAATGAATGTGAATCCAAGTATGTCCAATTGAATTTCCTGCCGCGCTTCCCATCCTGCGGCACGAGATGCATACTGGTGCCTGGAAAAATGAACAACCAGACAGGTGATGCAAGCATCGCCAGTGATGTCACACGGCCACACCTGACTTTTTCATGGGTCTGCAGTCTGGTCACTGGGAGGCAAAGACAGTGGTTGACCAGACTTTTCTTTACTTCTGACACATTACAAACCTGCAGTCCCATAATCAAAAACGGCTAAGAGGACCTGGGCTGCAGTGGCAGGCTTGAGAACGGTGTGTCTGATTCAGATGGATTTAGCAAATATTTATCTGAATACACTGGCTACAGGTCTCAAGAAACACCAACAGATACACAAAAGAGCGACTTTCTCACCATCCCTGAAGCACCAAAAGCAAGTCTTTGGAGGGAGAGTTGTGGCTTTGAAGTTCAGCAAAGAAACAAGACAACAGGAGGTTTAGAGCTAAGGAACAACAAGTTTAGGTTCCATGAAAAGCTGTTGTCAACAATGTAGATCAGGGGTGGGCAACCTTATCCGCAAAGGGCCGGTGTGAATACAGGTTAATGGGATCACCTTTAGGTCAGCTGTTCAAACCCAAGTGTGAGAGCGCTTCAACCAATCACTTCTTTAATTAGTAATCTAATTAGGGAGTTGCAGCGAAAACCGGTATACACAGCGGCCCTTTGCGGATAAGATCGGCCACCCCTGATTTAGATGCATGACAGTGTGGTCATGTGACCCAAAAGACAGCGATTATGGCAGAAAATTTGGGCCACTCTGGGTTAGTGTTGGTCCTTAATCTTACCTCATCTGTAACACACACTGACTCATTCTTCCAATACATCCACTGGTTCCCCCTGAAATCCTCTGTTTTGTTTGCAATTGATTAATTCATACACATCTGATTAAGATGCAGTAGGTGGAGAAGGTCTCCCACTTTCTGTAACACAGACAGAATGAAGTGGCTGGCTGAGTGACATCGTAATGAGCTGCTCAGCAGGCGAGCAGGTAGCAGAGTGGAGGAGCAGCCCACACCCAAACCATGGGAGAAGAAACGGGGATTCTGGGAGCACCAGTAATGACAGACCATAGGAGGAGAAACGGGGATTCTGGGAGCATCAGCAATGACAGACCATGGGAGAAGAAACGGGGATTCTGGGAGCACCAGCAATGACAGACCATAGGAGGAGAAACGGGGATTCTGGGAGCATCAGCAATGACAGACCATGGGAGGGGAAATGGGGATTCTGGGAGCACCAGCAATGACAGACCATAGGAGGAGAAACGGGGATTCTGGGAGCATCAGCAATGACAGACCATGGGAGGGGAAATGGGGATTCTGGGAGTGCTGCGGAGGGTCTTAATGTCAAATAATCAACAGCCTCTCCCCCAACTGATAAACTGCTAAAACTAAAACTAAAGTGTCCAAACCAAAATAAGCCATTTCAAAGATAAAGAGATGTGACGGATATTTGAATTACTTACTAGTCTGGTGAGACTGGGGCCAGTTTCAGGTCTCTGTGCAGAACAGGTGTGCAGAACCCCTACAGACCTCAGTCTCAACACAGTCACAGTGAATCCTGACCTGTTCTTGCTGCTCCTCTCCTTTCACGGTTCCTCTTATGCACGTGAGCATTCATGGCGGTTTAATGGGAGCCCAACAGCAGGCTGGTAAGGCTACCCGTGGCACCCCATCACTGAAAGCTTGGACAGCTATGAGGCTGTCCCAGAATGATCCCCCCTCCCCCCCCCCAGCTCCCCACTCTTCATCCCCATTCTGCCACTGTCTGTTATTTCTTTATTCTGTTGGGTATATTATCCCCTTTCTACTGCTTTCTTCCAATTCACACCCTGAGGAACATCTTATTCCACACGTTTACATACAGTCCACATCAGTAACTTAACAGGTGATTCTGCCTCATTCCCCACCTATTCACACTTTTTATGTCCCCAACCTGCTCTTCCCTTCTCATTCTGTTTCACCCAGACAGAGACAAACAGACAGAAAAGGATAGACAGAGTTTCAGACGGACTGGCAGGCATACAGGTTGTGACCGAAAGCAGGGGCTGTATCCTTCTTAGGCTGCATTCAAAGACCCAATGTGTCACAGTGACGCAACAAGGCTGTCCCCCGAAGTCAGTCTAGAAATGCATCCGTTTTTTCCCACCCCATGAAGGATACACTGGATGGGTTCTTCACAGCCCAACATATCCCAAAATTCATTGTGCAGAGGAAAAAGTGGGTGTGTCCTAGGTGATAAGAGCGGCGCTTCGTGACTCAAGGGTTAGGACATGAACAGCTGATGGTGCAAACAGGAAATAATCCGTAGGCCAGAATGTCCCATTTGACGACACTTTTCTGTTTGACCTTTGAAGAATGCAGCCCACAAAGGCTATGCCTTCGTAGATCATGTCCTTCGAAGATTTGCAGCACCAGGATTCGGGGACAGCCACAGGGACAGACAAACACAAAGTCAGATGAATACACACAGAGGTAGATGAACAGAAAAGCTGGCAGACAGTTTGAGGCAAATGAATGCATACAGACAGAGATAGACAGACACACAGATGGACAGAAATAAAGTGACAAATGAAGCAGAAAGAGAAAGGTAGACAGTGTTGGAAGCAGGCAGAGTGAGACAGACAGGCAGAGTGAGAGAAACAGGTAGAGTGAGACAGACAGCCAAAGTAAGACAGGCAGACAGAGTGAAACAGGCAATGAGACTGGAAAGCAGAATTAGACAAGAGTGATACTGGCAGAGTGAGACAGACATGCAGAGTGAGAGAGATAGGAATAGTGATGCAGACAGACAGTGAGTGAGACAAAGTGTGAGAGAGACAGAGTGAGAGATACAGGCAAGCAGAGTGAGACAGGAAAAGTGAGACAGAGTTAGACAGGCAGGCAGAATGAGACCAATAGACAGTGTGAGACCGACTGAATGAGACAGAGTGAAACAGACAGGCAGAGTGAGACAAACAGGCTGAATGAGACAAACAGGCAGAGTGAGACTGACAGAGTGAAACAGACAGGCAGAGTGTGAGAGACATACAGAGTGAAACAGGCAGAGTGAGACAGGCAGGCAGAATGAGATAGATAGGAAGAAGAAGAGTGAGCTGGCTGACCGCCCCACCTCTCCCCAGAGGTCTGTGCTGGCTCTGCTGTAGCCGCATTTGGGCTCATTAGGCAGTGGGCCTGAGAATGAGTAGCTGGTGGAGAAGGGCCAAGCTTACATTTTTTCAATCAATTACTAGGCTAACGACACACAGAGAGTAACTACGTCCGACACGTAGGTCAGTAAGGCTGATTACCTCTTGTTAATCTAGTTTCTGTCCATATATTTTTTTTCCGTTGAGTGCTCTGTGATGTATAAATCTACAGATTGAGGGTAATTTTGGGTATTTGTTTTAATCGCCCTCACCCCCCCCCCCCCCCAAAAGTATCCACAGTACTGGTGTTTTGTTATTTTTTCCCACTCAGAATCTTGGGGGGGGTGGGGTGGGGTGCTCAATGTGCATTTCATGTATGTATGTGGGAAATGCCACTTTTATCCCTTTCTTCATATTGATGTTGAGCACATGTGTGTCCTGCACATGTTTACACGCGTGTGCACCTTCTCACTCTTCTCTGGTGTTCATGCATGCGTGCGAGTAGAGAGTGAGCGGCTGATACTGTGTTATATGTCTGCGCAGCCCGGAGGAAGCATGGGGAGGTTACTGCAGCGTTTTAATGCGCCGTGTGTGTGCGTGCCTCTGTGTGTTTATGGGGGTGTGTGTCCAGACTTAGCAAGCAGCCAGAACGCTTGACGTCAATCAAGCAAGGTTCTAATTAAAAGTTGCTGCAAGAGGTAGATGATTGTTGCTAGGAAAAAAAATCACTATCAGTCTCACATTTTCATATGAATGGCCTTTTTTAATTAAATTGAACAGCTAATGAGTGCCTGTATCAAAACGATGTAACATTTTACCAGACAAAAGCCTTAAAAAACACAGGCCAGGAAAAAAAAAGAAGATGACAGAGTGATCTTCACGGTGCAGAGAGGAGTTTAAAGACAGAGGGGGATTCGTCGTAAAGAGTAAAAAGCAGAGAGATACATTCCTTTTGAACCTGTCGTCTTTTTGTTCTTGCTAAGGCTTAAAAGAACACTATTATGATGCTACAAAGCAATGTAAGTGTTGATGGTATTAAACCATTTAAAGAAAATTAAAAAGAAATTATTGAAGAGAGATAGCTTAGACAACTACCATGAGGGGGAAGAAATATATATATATATGTATTTAAATGGATGAGCTATCACAGAGAGATGAAAAAGTTCCACAATAAATCCTGTGCGTGTCTGTGTTTGTGTGTTTGCATGCAGGCTGGCCCTTTTCATTCTTAATTAACAGTAGCAGTACAAAGAAAATGAATTCTAGCAAAGGTAACGGTGGCACTGTACCTTGTGAGGCAGCTTCAGGCTGCCCCTCTCTAACCCGCAATGACATGCAATCATTGGCTTCTTCTGGAATTTGTGTTATTTTACTTTCTATTGCTTTTTTTTTAAAAACCTCTCCACTGATACACAAGAAATTTTGGCTTCTTAGATATCAGCAATGTGGGATCAGGGCGGGACCACAACCGGGTCGGTCTATCGGCGAGTCTCAGATCATAGTTCAGTTAACATGCTACAAAACCCAACCATTTGGATATATCTGATATTGGGGGTGGGGGGGGGGGTACTGCTCGTTTCACACTGACATACTTTGTTGAGCATTTTGCTATGGTACACTGAGCCTTACTTTAGCCTTTATGGTTTTCCATATGTTTGAAAATACTTCAGTGAGACCAATCAATCTCACAAATCTTGATGGCAATCTGCAATAGCAATCTACTTGCTATTGTTTCTGTTGCCAGAATAGTAGTCATGATAAGTGCAGTCTACAGAATGCAAGGCCATGAAATGGCTCCTAATTCTGAGCTGTGCCATCTCAGTTTGCCTGATTCAGGAAGGATGTTTTGAAAGCGCTGTTGTGAAATTCAGGCCATTTGACATTTACTAGCGTTCAAAATCAAACATGACTGGGTGTAATACAACAGGTATAGCGGCTCTGAAGTGGCACGAGACAACATAATCATAACTTCAATTAGCTCCAATCAGGTTTGTTCAAGAAAGCTACTGATGAATGAACAATGAACAGAGACCAGAAGCACAGCGATGTTCAAGCTCACCTCCCCTCCATCTATGACGAAATGAAAAAGCACCAATTATTGAAGACATTCATGGTCATGATAGTCAACCCCCGCAACACTGATCATCTCATGCAATAACTGCCCGATGTGGCAATAACATCTAAATAGATGTGGCACCACAATCAACCCCCCCCCCCCCCCAATTAATACAAATGCATAAAACTCAACAGATCTCTTCAGCACAACCTGATAATTGTTCCCCAATCTCTGATGTGCACAAGGGCCCAAAGTAAAGGGGAAGAAATCCAAATTTGCTCTCATCCCTTACGTCTTCCATCTCTCACTCACATTTTTTTCTTAAACTTTTAACATTATGACCCCGGGAAACATTTGCGAACTATAACAATAAAATTAACTTGTAATGAGTAAAATAATTGTACATCAAACACTCCAGTTATGAGAGAAACATTCAGAAGAAAGGCAAATTTTATAGATTACACGGCTCATGACTGCCTAAGTTCAAAACACAGGGAAAAAAGCGTGCTTCCCAGATACTCCCCAGCATTCTTTAAACTTGTGTAATGGATATGCTGTAGGCAACGGACAAATTTAATATGCAAAGAATTTCCATTCTGCATGCACCACTTCAAAGGGAGAGGAACGGGATTTGATGGAGCCAGTGGGAAGGAGGCAAGGGCCAAATCAGCTCTGCGACATGCCCTTGTCTCCCAAAGAGGAGCAGGAGTATGAGGCTGGCTGGCTGGCTGGCTGGCTGGCTGGGTGGTGTTTAATAGATATAGTTGATCTGGGGCGGTGCCATTTGCCAGTCAACACTTCAGGTCTCCCAATCTTCAAAAACAAAATGAAATAAGCTAATTGAGGGGGGAGGTGGGGGGGGGGGGTTGCAAAGAACAGAGAAACAAATCAAATTCAGTAAATGGATTATAAGAACTTTTTCTTCCACAGGAGTGATGTGAGAGTTGGAGTCGAGGTATCCAGCTGGTAATAAGTACAGAAGTTTCCTTGGAGGTGGAGAAGGATGGCAAGGAGAGACAGCCTCTTATGGCAGTCAAGTTAAGCCAGCCCACCTGTCTCTGACCACACCCACTTCTTACTGTCCAGCGGTCAGCTAACCACTCATCAGCCAGCACACCTGTCTCTGACCACGCCCACCTCTTACTGTCTGGTGGTCAGCTAACCACTCATCAGCCAGCCCACCTGTCTCTGACCATGCCCACCTCTTACTGTCTGGTGGTCAGCTAACCACTCATCAGCCAGCCCACCTGTCTCTGACCATGCCCACCTCTTACTGTCTGGTGGTCAGCTAGCCTCTCAGTAGGATCAGTCACTCTGCACAGCAAATCTCAACAACCTTGGCAATGATCTTCAGCTTTTTTCTGGTCAGAAGGTGATATATCATCCATCCATCCATCCATCCACCCACCAGCTAGTGTTTCATGACCACTTATTAAGTACAGAGTAGCAGTGAATCTAGAAAGCGTCCCAAGAAGACCAGAGCACCAGGCTGGTGAACATCCTGAACAGGGCGGACTGAAATGGATATATCAAAACAGAGCAATCATATGATCCATTGCTTTTACAGATAAAAACATACAGGCAATATTTTCTTCTGAAATCTGGGACAATAGGGGTTTGATTTACAGATAACACCGACTTAATTGCAATGCTATAGCAGTACAGGCAGTCCCCCAGTTACCAACTAGATCCATTTGGAATTTGTAGGTAAGTCGAAACAGGTTCATGCGGTTCTTATTTAGCCTCAGTTAGTCAAATGTTTATCTTGGTAAAATTAGTAAGAAGGTATTTGCCTCATGCCCAACCTGCTTTGGCAGTGCTCATCCGCCTGGCTGGCAATGGGTCGTAAGTCTGTTCGCCACTGGTTGGTGTGTCTATCACCAGCACACGGTAATTATGGCTGGCCGGTGTGGGCAGGAGCAGGCAGCATGGCACACTCCCACAGTGCCCACTTCCCCAGGTGGAAACACTGCCCTGGCAACCGGGCTGCTCATGCCAAGGAGGCCAGACGCCTGTCGCCCTGAGAGCCGGACGGGAGCAGAAGTGGGGCTCTGGATGGGCATTGCTTTACCTGGCTCCCTGTTTTGGGGCCTGTTTGAGCTGACAAAGGCCGATTTATAAGGCTCCCCCGAGGGAGAGTGTGAGCGCCGTAACCCTGGCGCGCCAAGCCAGGGGACTCTGTGCTGCTTGGAGAGCAGGAAAAAGACAGCGAACCCAGCAAATTAAAAGTGCCGGCTGACAGGACATCAGTAATGGTTGAGTGAACAGCAAGTGCTGAATAGCGGGGGCAGTCACCACCAGAGGGGGGACAAAGGGCTGTTATTATGAAGGTAATTAGCGCTAAATGCTTCTCGGCTTGTGGTTCATGAAACCCTTCCTGCTTGGAGGAGGGCAGCGGATGCCCAGCCGCCCACGGGATGGAATGGCGTGAAGGTGGAGTGAAGGAGCATGAAGGCGGCAAGAAGGCAGCGGGAAGGCAGTGTGAAGGTGGAGTGAAGGAGCGTGAAGGCAGTGTGAAGGCAGCGGGAAGGCAGTGTGAAGGCAGCGGGAAGGCAATGTGAAGGTGGAGTGAAGGAGCGTGAAGGCAGTGTGAAGGCAGCGGGAAGGCAATGTGAAGGTGGAGTGAAGGAGCGTGAAGGCAGTGTGAAGGCAGCGGGAAGGCAATGTGAAGGTGGAGTGAAGGAGCGTGAAGGCAGTGTGAAGGCAGCGGGAAGGCAATGTGAAGGTGGAGTGAAGGAGCGTGAAGGCAGTGTGAAGGCAGCGGGAAGGCAATGTGAAGGTGGAGTGAAGGAGCATGAAGGCGGCGGGAAGGCAATGTGAAGGCAATGTGAAGGTGGACTGAAGGAGCATGTAGATGGTGTGAAGGCAGCATGAAGGTGGAGCGAAGGCACTGTGAAGGTGACTTGAAGGTGTTGTGAAGGCAACAGGAAAGCGGAGTGAAGGCCGCATGCTGGCAGGATGGTAGCGTGAAGGCGGAGTGAAGGCGTTGGGCCGCAGCAGACGGCGAAACAGAGATGAGCAACCCCTACTCTTCCTCCTCATTACACCAAGCTCTCCCTTTTTCTCTCCCCCTTTCCATTGAAATTATCTGCTGGAAAAAGTTTGCAAAACAAGGACGAACAGAAGGACAACATGCAGCCTGCTAATTGCTGAACCGCCATCAAGAAATCAGCAAGCGATGACAGGGATTGAAAAAAAGTGCACGAGTCAGTCGACGGTCTTTTCTCCTTAAGGATGCTTAAGTATTCCATCATGATCATGCATTAAAGTACATTTGGGTCTATCATGTTGCTTCTATTAGGTTTTTGATGTTGCTTTAAAGTGTTCTGTGTTTCCCTTGCCGGTTGTTCACGTCACCTAGCCTTTAAGATGTATCGCTCAAGCCCCCCGCCTGCCCCTGCCCCCTCGCAGAGGCTAGGCCAGCTGCCAATCCAGCTCTGTGCCGCTATCTGATTGGAACCCGGCCACTGTTTTCATAAACACAATTTTTTAGGGGTTGCATACATACATAAACACCGGCACTTCAAACCCCCGTGTCACAGCTCCCTAAACCAACGTCAATCATGCTGCACTTTTAAAAGCCTGGCAATTTCTGGCCAGAGGGCTTATTTAAATATGTCTGACAGCCTCCCCTTTTAAGACGGTTTATGTACAGCACAAACGCAACGCCGTGTTTGCTCTGCCTATGCATTAAGGCCCACGGGCTAAAGACAGTGCTTCACTGGCCGTCCCGGATCCCGGCGTGTCCGTCATTTCCGTGCACGATGACCTGCATTTCCTCCCTGCCACCTTTGCCCCTCGAACTCCAACCTGAGTCCCCAGCATGCAGCACAGCTATGGCACAGCACTGCCAAGCACAGCCAAGGCACAGCACTGCCAAGCACAGCTTCCCGGCGCAATCCCATCACTGTCTGCTGGCTTTTTCTGTTAATCCCTGCCCTTGACAACTCATACATGTCCAGAATCCAGCCACACTTTGCATGTTGTATTTTAACATGCAACATTTTTAGCACACAATCAACTCATATTTACATTTACGTTTTTACATTTAGTAGACGCTTTTGTCCAAAGCAATGTACAAGTGAGGCAGATAGCAAATTACAAACATTCGTGCTGTCTTGGAGTTGACTAAGTTGAGCAAAGCTGAGCTTCTAATGAATGTCCAGGTACAAGTGTAAGCAGTATAGGAGCAGGAGCTACACAACAGCTACTAACAAAGCACCTAATAATCAAATTCAGCCAGAGGCTAACATGCTTCTAAAAGAATGGAAGTCGGAGGTAAGTGATGTACCTTCATCCTCAGTGATACTCAATGTCAGCTTATGAAGTTATGAAGTCAGGGCTGATGTGACCTGGGCAGCTCAGAGGCATGTAATGGGGACACCCTCCACACACACACACACACACGCACATGTAGGGTAAACATATCCTTATGGGGACCGCTCATTCATTTCAATGGGGAAAATGCTAACGCTAACTAATACAACCTTAACCCCTACCCTGCCCTAACCATAACCATAAGTAACCTAACAAAATACAAGAGTTTTTGCATTTTTAGTTTTTTCATAGCAGTCACAGATTTTTATAAAATAGAGTTTTCCCTTATGGGGACCAGGAAACCGGTCCCCATAAGGGAAAAAAACCGGATATTTATCACGTTATGGGGACATTATGTCCCCATAAGGATAGGTAAACCCGCTCGCACACACACATATGTAGACACACACACGCACGCATATGTAGGGTAAACATATCCTTATGGGGACCGGTCATTCATTTCAATGGGAAAATTGCGTGAAATTTTTAGTTTTTTCATAGCAG
The DNA here is from genome assembly GCF_048594095.1 of Paramormyrops kingsleyae. NCBI lineage: Eukaryota > Metazoa > Chordata > Actinopteri > Osteoglossiformes > Mormyridae > Paramormyrops > Paramormyrops kingsleyae. The sequence goes on along the minus strand of NC_132802.1, from coordinate 25,087,288 downwards.
TCACCGATTTTTATAAAATAGAGTTTTCCCTTATGGGGACCAGGAAACCGGATAAAAAATTATCCGCTTGCCATGTTTCACATTATGTCCCCATAAGGATAGGTAAACCCATTCGCACACGCACGCACACACACACATACACACACGCATACAAACACACACGCACACGCACATGCAAACACACACATACACACACACACGCAAACACACACAGGTTTCCAATTATATCTTTGTGGGGACTCTACATTCATTTCTATGGCGAAAACTTACTAACATGACAACCTTAACCCATGAAAAATGGTCCCCACGACGTCAAAATAACATTTTTATCACATCGTATGGGCCATCCAAATACACACACACACACACAGCAGGCTTTCCTGTCTGAAACATACATCCCATATATTGATTTCATTGAACATCTGCTTTCCACTTCATTTTCCATCTTGTATAAAAGTGTACTTGATCGCTGTTGAATTTTGTAAGTTCTATATTTTCTTGTGCTGCTCATACACTGTAGTACCCAAGGTGACATGTAACAGAAGGATATTCTCTTCTATTTCCATGGGTTTTTCCCTTCAGAATTATCTGCTTTATGCTGATGTCCGGTTATTACAGTCGCTTATTCAGGCTATTACAGAAAAATTAATCAGGACTCACAATTCCCATAAACAAGGATTTTTCATATATTTTGTGACATGACCACATCAAAGTCAATCATCTCAGCTCAAATGTTATGTGTGGGATTTTCTCATGACCCCATCGACATGAACCTATGCACTGTGTCTCCTTCTAAAAGCCCCTTAACAGCCCAAGAACAAGAGCACCAGCGCAGCCAACCGTGTGACTTTGCAAAAAACCAGGCAGCCAATCAGCTTCCACTCATACAGCCCTACACACATGGTAAGTGTAGCACATTAGATAGGTTGCAGAAATTACTGACAATTGAGGGAGTTAAACTGTGACAAAGACCTCAAACATATTTGGAGTCCGTGGTAGTAAGAATGAATCATCAGCCCAAGAGCCAGACGCATCAAAACCACATCAATCGTCTGTGGTCCCAAATGACGATGTCGTGATGATGTAACAATTGGTCATTATTGAAAATGGCTGAGTGTCTGTTTCAAAGGTGGCACTGAATCAGACTGCAGTTTAGGCTAAGCATTTTGTCATGTCCTCGATACTTCGACTGAAAGGTTAAGTAGTTAAACAATCCCATGTAAGTCGAGTCCGGCTCAGCGATCTTGGTTTCAATATAGAGCGGCAGATAGAGAGTGCCTTGTGTCTGGGTGATTACATGGAGTTAGCAGCAGGGGTGAGGAGGTTAATTAGGAGCTGTGGGCCCACAGTCACAAGACCTGCTCTCATCGCTTATTTCACAAGGACCTGGTGTTCAAACAAAAACCACAGTGGTACTTATTGTGCTTTTTTTTCACAAGCTCGGAGAAAACATCATTCATGTTTCTGGTCTGTGGTGAAAAGACATACTTTGGCCATGCACAATACATTTATGGCCAGCAGTTAATTCTATTCCTGAATTTCTAAAACATTTTTCCAGCCCACCGGACACTATTTTAATCCCTCCTCTCCTCTTCTCTCCTGACCCCCCTCCCTCGTTGCTGTCCCCCCCTCGTTCTCCACTCCTCAGTGCCAGGCCAGAAGCGCTGTGACTCCACTGGGAGGCTGTGGTTTGTGTGCAGTGAGCTGGGACTGGTCCCCCCCCCCCCCCCCCCACCCCGGGGAATACATGTCTATGGCAAATTAGCAACATTTCGTTTTACACGGCCAACAAAGGGCTATTGGCTTACTAATCGCAGAGGGGCTCCCTCCGCCTGCGGGGGATGAGGAGGGCAGGTGGTGGCAGGTGCCAGGGGGACAAACTCCTGCATGGGGAACATCTGAAGCGGAGCTCAGACAGTGAGGTGGGTGGAGGGGGGGGGGACAGGGGAAAGCAGTTTAGGTGCCTAATCACTTTGGAATGCAGTGCTGTCAGGCTTCATCCTGCATCGCGACATCGCAGGTCCTACGTTGCAGTGAGCAGAAGCTGGAATCAGTAACTCAATCAGCTGGCACTGCAGGAGCCCCGGTGATGCTGCGCAGGTCTGGCTGAGGCTAAACGGGGACAGAGAGGGACAGAGAGGGACAGACGGGGACTGACAGGGACAAAGATGGACAGCCGGGGACAGACAGTGACTGCCGGGTACTGACAGGGACAGAGAGTGACAGCCCGGAATAAATAGTAACAGCCGGGGACAGACAGTGACAGCCGGGGACAGACAGGGACAGACAACCAGGGACCGCGGAGGACAGACAGGGTGTGTGCGTGACAAGTGGAAGCTGTACATGTTTGTGAAATTCCATTTGGGTTTTAGAGATTTTATTTTTTTTTTTTAATGTAGACCTGAAATCTAAAGAGGCATCACTCTAATTTTGAGTTACTATTTAATGAGCTGTTTAATGTATGTACTGAGGGAGAATCAAAATAACTGCATAACATTTTGCAAATGGTTCGGTATAACAATCCTACACTACAAGCTAAATAAAATGCTTGAAGTTAAATATATGCTAACTGCTAGTTATTGTTCATTATCTCTGCAAAGACTGTGCATTCTTCATGAGTCACCCACAGCTAACAAAATCAGATGGATCACTATGTTTTAATGATCTATATACAGTCACCATGAAGTTCAGTATTTAGATACAGAATTAAATATGTGTTAGCTAATAATATTAATCAAATAAGATACCGGATTAGGAAGACACTAAATAACACCATTTTCACAGCACATATTATTAGATCTAGGGTGGGGAGTTACTTTGTAAATGAAACGCACTTCGAGGGGACTTACTAAAGAAACAGACACCCCCACAAAGATATGAACATTTACATTATACCTGTACAAATGTACAAATGTACATGACCTTTCATTGGCACAGCTCACAGTCCAAACCAGAAACAAACCCCCAGTTTTACTCCCACAATCCTGATCTACCATTCTTACACCAAACGGGATGTAAGGTTACACAACAGCTCTGTCAATATAATCTACAGTACAGTTTGTAACTAGTTCCTCAAATGCAAGAAACCCCAAAGATGATTCAGGAGAAAGAGTAAAATATTACTCTATTAAATATTATCTACATCAAAGTCACGGATGGTTGACGACGAGATTCATGATGCAAAAATATGAAGAAACATCTTTTTAAATTTGCGCACTGCATTTGAAAACCTGTTGGGTGAAGCTGGGATCACAGAACAATAACACAGTGATGTAATGTTTACCGGTAAGAGTACGTCCGATTGGTTCTGTCGCTTGCTGCCACTTCCTCTCTCTGCTTCCCGCCAAATCTCCGGTGGGTAGGTGGGTAAGAGGGATCTCCGCAGCGCTGCTGTCAAGTTGTCACGATGCTTTCTTGTGGGTGCAGGTCAGGGGGGTAATAAACGGCGGGAACAGAAGAGGATGGTAGGTGCGTGTGGTGCGGCGGCTGAGGAGGCGCAGGCGAGGGCTTCAATGGACGCCTGACAGGGGTTCACCGTCACCCTGGCCCAGAGCTGCCGCCAACACTGTGGCGACGGGCCGCTGGCCCCCAATCTCTGCCAGGCAGGCGCAGGCATGGACGCCTACGCACAAGCCCCTGTGAAACGCACCTCCTCACTGTCAGGATGGACGACAGCGAGCCGGACGGCCCGGTGACGGGGAGCCGCTCTGCGCCTCCTTCCAGGCCCCGCCATCTTCGTCCTCTGACCCTAATGCCTTGGCCTCTTTCGGAGCCTGCAGGGTCGCTTAAGCCCCATGATTGGCGCTCATTCTTTACCCTTTTATTGTCCCTCCCATTCATTTCTCTTCTGCTGTCTGACTAAAGTAAAGCTGGCCGATGGTTGAGGCCTGTTGACAGGTGCAGTATATGCAGTGATGGGCAGAAACACAATGCTGCCCCACAGAAAGGTGGGGGGGGGGAGGACACAGGCAAAAACAGGATATCAATATATTGCTTTACCAGGGTGTCAGTGCAAATTTACATAAATGTTTTCTCTTTGTGAATAATAAGGCAGGGAGAGATATGCAAACAAGCCGCTTGTGATGAGGGAACAATGGTGGCCTTGAAGGGTCTTTTGCTTTTCTTTCGTCAGGGTGGTTCTCTGTCTTATGTCACTTTCATTCACAAACAGCTGATGAGGGTATTTTGTCAGTAAATACACTGCACAGATCTCTGGCTCACAAGTTTCCTGTATAATTTCATAAAACATATTTTAAAAATGCATATTTGGCATAATTAAAAAAAATATACTTGGACATTACATATTCTCTGTGCATTTCTGAAAAAATACTGAAATTTCAACATGTTGACTGCAAAAAGCTACCTGATTCAGTGACATCCCTCTGATATTGTATCCAATGATGTCACACCCCTCTGAGATTGTACCGAATGATGTCACACCCCTCTGAGATTGAATCCAATGATGTCACACCCCTCTGAGATTGTATCCAATGACGTCACACCCCTCTGAGATTCTACCGAATTATGTCACACCCCTCTGAGATTGTACCTAATGATGTCACACCCCTTTGAGATTGAACCCAATGATGTAACACTTGTTGACCACCACCTCCAGCAGCCACAATTGCTGTTATATTGTATATTTCTTTTAAAGTTTGGGGGAATCAAACATGCACTAATGTTTTTTTATGTGTGAGCCAGCTCCCAGATCAGGGTTGCCTGCCTGGGGATTATGGGACCGGTACCAGACTGTAATGGACTTGTGAAGTGCATGAGGCCGGTGACTTCTGGCAGATCCTGTCACTATGTACACGGTGTGTTAGCTTTATTTAGCCTATGACCGTGACATCAGGCTGGATAAAAGTTTCCTAGTTAGGTAAGACATTAGGATTACGTACAATATCCATCTATTTCCTGTGACTGCTAGTCCTGTGCAGGATTGTGGGGGCCAATAGCCTATTGAGGAAGCTACAGTTACAATGATAGGCATAACCCAAGATGGGGTGCCAACCCATCTTGCACCAAATTTAGCAAATCCAATTCACGCAAACTCCAGACATGCTCCAGGGCAGAAACTTGAACCCGGGTCTCCACAGGCCTGAGGTGACCAGGCCAACCATGCTGCCACCTTGCCACCCCTGAGGTGTAACGTTTCCATTGTGAAACGGCAGTGAATTTCTGGCTACGTCGATGTTACACTTAAATCACTAATTATGTTACATGTAACACCAACCGTTCTTTGACATCGTCTTCGGCTGCAAGCGTGACGGCCCTCATGCACGGAAGCCCTCAAATAACCTAGAAGGAAAAAAAGATGACCTAAATTTCAGCAAGTCATACTTTGGCCTTCGCTTTAAAGAAATTATAACCGTCCATAAAAAGAACTGCAAATATAGAAATGTGCCATATAATAAGCATACGTTATATTTATCAATCCGCGTGCCATGTTTAAATTTTAAAGTGCATTTGCTGCTGCCTTTGCCTTGACACTGTTAGGGGAAGAAGCAGACACGAATTCGGGAATCAGGCGGCACTAAAATTCTATTTCCCAGAACAAAGCAGGCAAGTTTCTAAAATCTGTTGCCAAAAATCTTAATTTTCAGATTTATGCTGAATGCTTCCCTTTTGCAACGGTGCTGATAAGCCTCCCATTAGAGGTGCCTCACTTAACGCTATTATGAAAAACAAACCCAAGACAATGTTTTGCACACGGTTCCGTCTTTCAAGCCTCCAAGTCACGCTGCATGTTCTATCATTATGTAACCTGGATTTTTTCCCCATAATATGACAACACTCCAGAAATATTCACCACAGTGTGGCACCCCACTTTTATTTTACCCTGATTTACTGTGCTGAGCATTTCAGACATATTAAACCGAAAATACTTATTAAAAAACATGGAACATGTCTGGTGAGTCTTCTACAGCAAAGCTTCCCTTTAAGTGCAAATGTATAGCTAAGCATGTAGTCGAAGCTACAGTAACTTAGTTTAATAAATGGCCATTGGGTAGTGATAAGAAATTTCTCCTGAAATGCATGGAGAGCACATCCATTTCAACTATAATACCATAACTCCTCCCCATGTTGCACTAGTGTCCTCTGGCTACTGCAGGTTTCTTACCCAGTCAAAGCACTCAGGCTAAGCTAAATTCCCAGTAGAGCAGTGTTCCACAATCCAGTCCTCGGGGACCCACAGACAGTCCAGGTTTTTGACCCAGGAGCTAAGAGGGAGCAAAAATGTTGACTACCTGGCAGGGAGGCGGGAGGGAGCAAAAACATGGACTGGCTACGGGGACCCGAGAACTGGATTGGGAAACACTGCCGTAGAGTGATTGTGAATGAGCGTGTGAGCATATCTACGTGCCGTGTGCTGGACTGGTATCTCGCCCAGCGTGTACCTCAGCCTTGTACCCTATAATGCCTGGGATATCCCTGTCTAGAATAAGCAGTTGGAAGGATGGATGGATAATTACACATTGTTTGTTGGCAATAGTACTTCATTACCTGCAAAACTTCACACTTATATTTCATAACTGAAATTAGTCAAGCAGCTGCTTTCATTTGCTTGTTTGTGGATTGTTTATGGCCTACATGAATATAAGTGTATTCCTGTTGAATGGCAATTCAGAGCCAAAATACAATTATATAATTAGGTTATTGGAAATAAGGCTCATTTAAAAATTTTACATTTTTTTAACTGATTACCTAGAACAAGTGTAAAGACTATATGTTTTGTAGAGAAACAGTGTACTGAGCATATTGAATCTAATCAAGTAAAATGTTATTTCATATAATTTCATATATTAAGACCTTTACATTGAAGAGTTTCATGCTAATTTTTATTATATTTGATTTCCAACGCCAGTAGACTAAAATAGTTACAGATTTGTATACTGTCTCAAAACCTTTGCATGCTTAAACCTTATGCTTATATACTGTATTACATATAGTTTATCTGGTTACACTTGAAATTTTTCCAAAGCATGCAAACTTGAACATTTGATCGTTAAAGCACTAAGGTCAGTGTTTATAAGCCACCAAAATGTATAGCATTGCATCCAAAATGAAGTGAGTAGTCTTTTTGTATATACTGTTGCACTCTGTTATACGCAGTAGGTATATTTATCAAAAGTCTTATTTATCAAAAGTTGGAGGGTAAAAAATTGGATTGAATAAAAGGCAGGACTAATATGCATGTGTTCAGGGGCACTGGGATGATGGAGGGAGATGGAGCAGAGAGGCAGGGTGGAGATGGATGATGGTGCTGATATGAGAACAGCAAGTGGCCAGCCTGCCTTCCCCGACTCACTTTATCGCCATGGCAGCAGGCAGGGCTGTCCCCGGTGATGAGTGTGCTGTCAGCGCCTTGTTTATGAGACACATCCTGGCCACCATGCCGCAGATTTTTCCGCGCTACTCCATCCATGAACATGATTTACACTCGGCTCAGTCCTCAGCTCTCCATTCTGCATCCTGCCTTTTCCTCCGTCTACAGCGATCCCCCGCTCATCACCTCACATCAGCCATTTCTTACTCCACTTCTTCGTCCCTTCATACTCAGCCCTACCTTCGTCCACGTTCCCTCATTCCTCTGAGTCCGGACCCCGGCAGAGTCCGTGGAACTCGTTTGAGTGTCGTTGAGCCCCAGTTCAGTAGAGTCACTGCTGTCGTGTTTCTGAGCATTATCCTGGATGGACCTGCTTTATCCTTTGAAACTAGCAGCTGCATTCCAGGGTGAAGTGCCAGTCAAGGCAATGGAAACCATTTATTTGGTGGAACATGGGGAAACAACATCAAGGATATAGAGAATCTACTGCTTCACTCTGATTCATGTTCATAAGTCCTTCCACTGGCCCAGAGCCTAATTTATCAAAAACATTAAGAAGGACGTAGCCAAGAACAGCACGTCAGTGTTACAAAGATGCTACATTCGCTAGGCCTCACACCCTCTCAAGCTCCTCACTGGCACTGCGACTTAACCCCTTTATTCGGCTACTTGTATTATTCAGTATCAGGGCTTTCTTTGTTTTCACCCTCTGCAACCTGGCAATCTCTGCTCTGACTGCAGCACTGGGGCAGCGTGGCAGGGCTTCTGCTGTCTACCAGCCGGCCTTCACACAACAATATATTGTGTCCCTTGTTTTATTACCAGGTCTGTGCAAACGGACGCATGAATACGCGTCCATGCGGGCGCCGAGTGGGGATGTGAGGCTGCGGAGGCGAAACAATGGGCTGGCGAGCGAGGGGTGGCAAGAAGCGAAGGGGAACAAAGTACGCAGCACCGCGGTGATTAAAAATAGCTCATTTTCATCAGAGTTAATTACATTAACAGGCAAAAGAGAGCAAGGGAACGAGGGGAAGGCCGATGCTATCGCGACACAAGCATTATTTCATCACTGGAGCGCATCTGCACAAGGCAGAAGCCGACAACAGAAACAATATTACTGTCTTAATATTATCTACTATATTAACATTCGTAAATTAACTGATAATGGGGAAAAAAAACATTGCTGGAATAGTAATGTATTTCTTTGCGGATTGTGAGTTTCGTAACTCGGCCAGCATAGAGGAGAACGGGCCGTGGTGACGCCCCGGCAGGGCAATATGCCGGATCCGAATTCACGTGGGGTGGGTAGGGTGCGAGGGGGAGGGGGGATCCCAGGCAAGTCGGTGGATTAGAGGGGAAGGAGCTGAAGCACAGGCACAGCTAGGGGGCCAAAAGACAGAAGAGACGGTTTGATGGGCTGAGAGAAGCGGAGAGAGGAGAGGACAATGGGAGCCTGACTACATCCCCACCAGTTATACCACTGTAATTAATGATTCTTTCGTTTATCAGTCACCCGGCTGCTAATTACTCTTTTTAATCTCTTTCCTCTGCTGCATGCTCCTTTTCTCCCCCTCCTCTTTTTTGTCCCTTTTCCCTGTCAATTAACAAGCCTCCTCCCCCCCGTACATCTCCCCTTCCATCTGACAGTTGGAACGGCCCATTATTTCTGAGGGTGGATCACCATGTGAGCGCCCCATTGTTTCTGAGTGGATCTCCATGTGAGCGCCCCATTCTTTCTGAGACTGGATCTCCATGTGAGCATCCCACTCTTTCTGAGACTAGATCTCCATGTGAGCGCCCCATTGTTTCTGAGAGTGGATCTCCATGTGAGCGTCCCACTCTTTCTGAGACTGGATCTCCATGTGAGCGCCCCATTGTTTCTGAGACTGGATCTCCATGTGAGCGCCCCATTGTTTCTGAGAATGGATCTCCATGTGAGCACCCCATTCTTTCTGAGAATGGATCTCCATGTGACCGCCCCATTCTTTCTGAGAATGGATCTCCATGTGAGCGCCCCATTGTTTCTGAAGGTTGATCTCCATGTGAGCACCCCATTCTTTCTGAGGGTGGATGCCCATGTTTGCGTAACTCTTCCTCTTGTCATAAAGAAAGCAGCTGCTGTAATGTGACTTTAAAATGCATTGGCTTATTACCATGTAAAATGACTGAGGAAAAAACTATCTATATTTTAATTATTATTAAATTATCTTCTTCCCTGATTGAGGTGCAGTATGTTTTAGGTTCATAGTAAACTTGGCAATAACAGAAATTTCTCATGTGTGATTCCCTGGTGATGGAATGAGCTGCCAAACCACGATCAGTCATCAGATTCTCCTCCACCTTCAAGAAACAAATCAAGAACCATCTCTTCCATGAATTCCTCTTCTACCCTTTATGTTTTTTGAATGCGCTTATGTTGCACTCCTAGTCCATGAATTGTGTTATTAGGTTCATACTTTGGTAGTTCATATTTGTGTAGTTGTTAAGTAGCTCCTGCTCTAATACTGCACCTGGGCATTCACTGGAAGCTCAGCCTAGCTGTACCTGGGCATTCACTGGAAGCTCAGCCTAGCTGTACCTGGGCATTCACTGGAAGCTCAGCCTAGCTGTACCTGGGCATTCACTGGAAGCTCAGCCTAGCTGTACCTGGGCATTCACTGGAAGCTCAACCTAGCTGTACCTGGGCATTCACTGGAAGCTCAGCCTAGCTGTACCTGGGCATTCACTGGAAGCTCAGCCTAGCTGTACCTGGGCATTCACTGGAAGTTCAGCCTAGCTGTAACTGGGCATTCACTGGAAGCTCAGCCTAGCCGCACTAATGCCTGGTTGAGTCCTTGACAGTATTAATGTTTGCAGTGTGCTATTTACCTCGCTGTACATCGCATTGGACAGAAGTGTCTATAAAATATATAAATGTAAATGAAAAATTCAAAGTGCTGATTGTCAGACCTCTTTTCACAGCCATTAAGTTGCTGCTAATTGGCATTCAGCTTAATATGACCCACCTTTGTATCTGTGTTTGTAATTGTGATTTAGTTACTTCAAAGGTACAGCCCTCTTCAAATGGTGTTTCTGTCATTTTGTCCACCCTCGTACAATTATACAATTATTATTATTATTATTAGATTGAAATAATAAGCTCATACCTATGAATATGAAAATATTGAAAAGGTTATTCAGAATCACTACATTACAACTTTCACAATCAGCAAAAATCATAAGTAATATAATTTCTCTGATATTTAATCCATCCATCTGCATTCAGAGCCACCATCAGGCTGGAGCCTCTGTCAGGATATCACTGAATGGGAGTCAGGGGATGTGCAGGCGGGAGTCAGGGGATGTGCAGGCGGGAGTCAGGGGATGTGTAGGCGGGAGTCAGGGGGTGTGCAGGCGAGATTCAGGGGATGTGCAGGTGGGATGCCGGGCCGCTGCATGTGTAATATTCTGTATGTTCTGTGGCATACAGTGTTATTGTTGGTGGTTTTGGGGGTGTGAAGTGCAGTGTTTCACCCCTATTCCTCCCTTCTGCCCTACAGTCAAAGATCTGAGTCTGAGGAAGACAAAAAAGAAACAGGATTTTCCACACGACAAACAGGATTAGCGGGGAATGCTACGGCATATTAGATGTGGATGATGTCAGCACGCAGCCCAGACGGCAGCGCTTATAGTCTCACACAATGCTTAAGTTCCCCACAGGTCACGCTCCTCCGCCTTAAACATGGCGGGGGATGGGGGCAGGGCGGGGGGGGGGGGGACCTGGGGAGAGAGAGGTGTCTCCACACGCTGGCCATGGGTGCTGACGCCGCTCGGAAGGCGATGCCAGGAGCGGCCTCATTTACTCCGGCATGGCGGTGGATGCTGGTTCCGTTTCTCCCAAGTGAACGCACCACATCTCCAGACCGAACTCCATGGCTCCCTGACTGCCACCACGTCTGTCTCTTGGCCTAATTAAACACGGCCCCTAAGACGGGATTACACCACCCACCCCCACCCACCTGCACTCGGACGGGGCTACGCCACTGCTGGCAGCGAAGACGGACGGCTCTCCCCGCAGGCAGGACGTCCCCCACCCTGCCGCCTCTCTGCCTCTCTTAACGAAATGGGGAGATTCCTATCAGCAGGCTGTGGGCAGCAAGAGGGATAACTTTTCCATCCTCTCTCACCCCCACCTGTCCCTCTGTCTCCGTCGCTTTCCGTAATGCTTAATCATTTCCCCCTTTGTTTTCTTTTATCCTGGGCAGAATTCAGAAGGTGCAATTTGGAAAACTGTCTCTTGGGGCAGCAGCTACCGTGAAATGGCACCTGAGTTTTCCAGGGGTGGGACGCAGGACATTCTTCCCAATGGCCGTGTGCAGAATGTGATATCTTACGCTATTCCATGGTGGTGCATCAGAATTTTCCATCGATATTATTGATTAATGATTGCCGGGCACACTTTGCACTGGGGGGGGGGGGGTTCACAGCCGTGTGGCTGTGTGGCTTGCAGGGGGGCAGCTGATAGATGGCTGCAGTGATCAGTGGGAGAGGGGCTCTGTTTCGCGGGCAGCGTAAACCTCGCCGCGGTCACTTCCCCGTGACTGTGACAGAGCCTCGCTCTGAAGGGACACGCAGCAGTAATTGTAACACTTCATCATAGGTGCCTCTGACTGGACGCAATATGACTTGATGTGTCCCCGCTCGCCTGTGCAGATGAGCTTAGACTGGTGTTATTGAGGGAAGCAGTCTTATCTTTCTCCGTCTCACCCCAGTATCACAGACACCCCCCCCCCCCCGGAATACAGTACTGCCAAGACTAGAGGAGAAGACGTGGCCATAACTCACGGGGCACATCTCACATCTTGTCTCAGTGTCTTGCTTATCTTCTCTTTACTCTCTTTACCAGGTTGCTCTTGCCCCTCACCACTAGGGGGCGCTTGTACATGTGGCCGCCACACACGTGTGTGTGTGTGTGTGTGTCATGTGTGATCTGTTTGCCTACATTTGCGTGTTCCCAGCCTATCTGTGAGATAGGATGGAGGACCATAGATTCTATCGGAGGTCATTTTGCTACAAGCGGGGATCGTATTTTCGCCCCCCTCTTCCCTCTGAGGCTACCCCCCCCCCCACAGACTTCACAGCTCTCTTTCTTGCTCTCATTTTAGCTTATCAATCAAATATATTAACAGCCAACATGGCGTCCATCAGAGCTGGAATTCCAGCCACAAGGACAGATAAGCCCAGCCTCATTAAGGAGTGCTTTGCTCTCAAGACGTCCGGGGTCAGAAGCGTCCGCTCAGTTCTATTATCCCTTCATTTATACAATCGGTCCTTTTCCGTTGGTCCAAAGAACAACCCCCCCCCCCCCGACACACTGCACCCTCACATGCTAATACACGACAACAAAAAAATAAGATCCATGTAAACGTACGCGCATACTGTAGCACTGTGTCCTGGGTATGCAGTCGCACCACTCGCACTCGCTAACCCACCCACAGCCCCGCCACGCTACTGCGGACAATTCGGCCTGACGATCGGAGCAGGCTAAACGGAAAATTACGGGAGCTGAAAGTGAGTGTGGAAAGACGGTGGGGAAGAGGATCCGCGATGGCCGACGTGCTGCTGGGAGAGTCCGGCAGACCCACGAGGAGAGGGAAAGAAGGACGGCAGCGTGACAGGCAGGCCGAAAGAGGCTGGAATAAAGTCTGCGGAGATAGATGGGGGAGAAAAAGAGAAATTGGAGAAAGAGACAGAGTAAAGAGAGAAAGACTGTTTTTTTCCTCTTTCATGTTCTGTAAGAGTAACTCGGGAAGATAAGGCTAAAAGGACTGTCAGTCTGCGGGAACAATCTCAGCAGTGTCCCCCCTTTTGATACTGCAGCTCCCTCCCACTCTCTGTCACTGTCTCGCTATGGCTAATGGCATAACTCAGATTTCCAGCGATCTCGGGCCTAATACAGCCAGCGTCTATGGGGACGATTTATTGACATCGCCGGAGATGTACACCTGCCCTACAGACGCTCATTGTCGGACCGCATGCACTCAGACCAGAGGCCCTCCACAGCGTCTTTACAACGCTGTACTAATACTTTACACACTCACTGTCAGTACTGTACACAACATTTACCTTATATAGATCCTTTACACCAGGGGTTTCCAAAATTCTGTACAGCGAGAGCAATTCCTACAACTGGGGTTTAATAACTGTAAAAGCTTCTCGGACTTCTTCTTAGCTCTCTTTGAGCTATTTCTAGCTCACAGTTAACATGATGTGACCACTGCCTTACACTGACCCTGTACACTTCTCACGATTACTTTTTATACACATAAAGTCGTTGCCATATGCTGCAATGTACCTACTTTTTCTCACCTTATTTGTTCATTTATGTTTTGCCATTAACTCCTTTCCTAAACTTATGCTACTTTGATGTTTGCTTTGTGACCTCAGACAATGAGATAAAATATATCAGAAACTCAGCAGTGTTTGAGAATGAGTAGAACATCTCTTTGGCGGATATCTTACTTATGCGTCTACGTGAAAACTTATCCATCCGGAACTCAAAACCATCCCTTAATGGGCCGATGTGTAGCTCAGCGGGTCGTGACGCGGTAACAAGGGATGTGCAGCCTGGCGATTCTCTGCTCTCTGAATGCAGCCTGAACTGACACCTGCAGCCTGCTGAAGAGGAACAGGCCACGATGGCACCAGGGAGCAGGTGCGTCACATCATGGAAAGAATTCATTTATAGTTCATTTAGAAAATGCTCTTATCAGGAGTGACTCACTGTTATCTTAATTTTTATTGTTACCTGACTTAAATTTTAACTCGCATACCCAGCTGCATGTCTCTGGGAACGTTTCCCAAGCGTACCAAGGGAATCTCCTTTGAATTCTACATCAGCACCTGCCCGCGTACCTGCGCCACTCGAATGGATCCATACACCCGCTGTACTGCTGCTGTCCCCGCAGAGCCACCCGGAGCTGGTTGCCTTTGAGTCTTATCCATTAGTGAAACTGGATAGGGAAGTGCAAGAGGAGGGAAAAGCGTCCACCTGCAACACACACACACACACATACACACAGGTTTGTGGGGAATCTCCATTCATTTCTATGGGGAAAACTCTAATCCCAACATGACGAGCTTTACCTCTACACAGCCTTAGCCTTAACCATAAGTAACTAAACAAAATGGAAGACTTTTTAGTTTTTTTTTTTTTATTGCATTCATAGATCTTTGTGGGGACCTGAAAAATGGTCCCCACAACATCAAAATAACAGGTTTTTATCACATTGTGGGGAACATTTGGTCCCTACAATGTAATATAAACCTAATCCACACATATGTGTACAAACAAAGACATGCACACAAAAAACACATCACATGTGCACACACAGACACGCACACACAATCCATTGCAGCTGCTGGCAGAGAAACACCGACAGAGACCTTGGTCGCGAGCATTTCTGACTGACAGGTTCACCAAAATAAAACCATCTGTTGCTTTGGACCTGGGATTACCCATTCACCAATATCTAGGAGCTAGTTACACAGAAGACTGCAGCAGCAGCAATGTTAGGGAGTCACATATGGGGAGTAACAGGGAATTCATATACTGCCATGTGACTGAGGCTCACCATTCGATCATCAGGACAGCCAGCGATACTGATCGACACCGATATACAAGTCAGTAATTCACATAGCATACTGACATATGTTACACACACATATATTGAACAGACACACATATATGCACGTGTACTTATATATCAGTTTGCCAGTTATTGTCTTTTCCCAGAAGAACTCTGCAAATACCCACGGTCTTCTTCATGCTGAGGCTGACCTTTCTATGGAAATGGAATCTTGTACATCCATCAGTGGCCAGTTTCGGGCCTCAGCTGTCCTGCGGCTGGATCTGAAAGGGCTGAGAGATCCGGCGCTGGCTCGGCCAGCTCGATGGAGGCTATGGAAGATTCGTCCTATGAACCTTTACCCGTGAGCCACTTGCTTGTGGTCGCTGGCATTCGAGCGCCAGTGAAGGACCAGTGAAGGCCCAGTGAAGGCCCTGAGCAGGTGGGACAGCTCTCCGCCATATTGCCCCACTAGCAGGGTGACTGCTACATATCCATCAGCGGCCCCTACGCTCTCCTGCCTCCTCCCACAGACGCAGCCCCCCCGAAACACGCTCTCTCTCCTCCTGCAAGTAAAAGATTTAGGGTATAAGCTGTATTGACATGGTGGAACAACACAGACACCCACTAACACAGTCTCCCTATAAAAAGCCATATAATAAATGAATTCCTCTTTTTAATGTTTCCTTTGTTCTTTTTTGCAAACGCTTAATTAACATGAAGACGAGGAGGCTGTCAAAAGCTTGGGTCAACGTTTAAAAAGAGGAAATTTAATTCAATCAAAACGCAAGCCAACTCTTTTAATCTGCTTAACACCCCCCTCATCCCCCCCACTGCTGTCCTAAATAAAATTAATTTATTTTCAAAATATATTTCTTTCTCTAGTCGCCGGTTTCTGAGTGCTGTATTAGTGGGGGGACAATTGCACATGGAATGAGTTGAACGGCGAACGGGCCTTTGTGCTGCTCCGCAAAAGCTGCCTCGCTGCCTCGCTGCCTCCCCTGTCTCTTCGGAGATCTTCAAATTAATTACGACTCATTTTATTACATGAAACCACACGGAAGGGAAATAAACACCGTTATTGATTTATCGGCAGAGAGAAGTGAATGGAGAGACCCTTCGGAGCGGCGGGGCCATATGTGCATGTGACCCCCCCCCCCCAATGCAAGGGACGGGATCCCTTACCTACCGCTCGCATCCAGGCGCATGACACTGAAACACTGGCAGACGGATAAACGAGGTTGCATGCGACAGTCGGGAGCGCATTAAATAGCAAGGCATGTCACTCCACCCCCCCCCACCCACCCCAGTGACCTACAGTGGGGCTAGAATGACTGTCTGGTGCCAGCTGGCTAGACCCAAGGGCTTGTTCGGGGGGGGGGGATGAAGCTGGGGTCAGTAGTAGGTCGCAAGGGGTGGGACAAGGGATGTCTCTCCAGAAATAAGAGTTTGGGTGGCGAGGCTGGGGGGGGGGGGGGGGTTGCACCTCAAAGGCTCAGTAAAACCTGGCAGCTTGGGCCCACTTTTGATCGCATGCCCTGAAGGACTGAGGAGAAGATGAAAACAGAGAAAACAAACAGAGAAGGTCAGGACAGAGATAGTGACTGGAGATAGGCGGGGGCCCCCACCGGAGCCAGAGGGACCCCCAGAGCCGCAGGACAGAGCGTCAGTGTTTGGGCCCCAGCAGGTAAGCGGAGACGTCAGAGCCACACGGCGGACTGAGGCTGGTTTGGTGTGCAAAGCCGCCTTCGCTGCTGTGACACGATTCGGTCTGTGGGGGTGAGCCGGGGGTCATTAGGGGCCATCGTGCCGGGGGCCTTCAGCCCGTGTGGGAATGTGCTGCAAAGCGGGAGGGGGTGGTCATTCGGCCTTACTGTTTCTCCTGAGGGAAAGCCACGGCAGACGGTCTGGAAAGAGGCACGATGCCTTGGCTACGTTTGGCTCCTCGCTCTGCACTAAGGCCAACGACGCATCTGCAGGTCAGTCCCTCGAAGAGCACATGCGGCGGTGATCAGTGCCGCTTCCCGCCCTCAGACACACGCCCACACACAGCACCGAAGGCCTTTTCACAGCCAGCGGCACTGATGTCATTCCTCAAGCCCGGCCGCGTATTGCCTTCCATGTCTGGCTCACTTAATGAAGCCCTGCTACATCCTTTGAGTCTACGACTTTAAAAGAGCCGCTCCGTCAACAGCGACGCCGCTGGTCTCCATGACGATGAGGCGGCAGTCCCAGATGCCGGGAAGGACCATGCCTGCTGTGGCTGAGGCTGACAGACCCCACGGAGAGACCCGGCTCTGAGGGACGAGTGCAGAGGGTTTTGGTACCGTTTCCCTCATCCTGATGCAGACACAGAGAGACAGAATGTAAAATAAACACAAGCCGGACTTCCCCCTGCACCAGGAACACGCCTCAGCAGCATTCCCCGAATGCCTGTCCGGATCAGGAGCCCACTAGCCTCACCACATCCTGATACAGGCTGGTGACCCAGACGGAGGGGGGGGAGTTGATATGGTGAGCGAGGGAGAGCGGGGGAACGAGAGGCAGGCGGACGGCACAGCAGAAGGTCGGGAGCACAGACGGACAGTGGAGAGGCGCTCGATACAGCCAACACATCAGCATCCACCATTTTTAACAGAGCACATGACTGCTCAAAGACAGCACATACTTATTATTCTTTGTGATTTACGACGGCTATGCTCTAACATTAAACATCTTTCCCAAATGCACCCTCAATCATTCCGGTCTTTCCTGTTAACCTCCAAAGAAAACCAAAATAAGTTTAAACGGGTCTGACCAATCAGAACACCATATAATCTGTCATATGATAAAAGAGCTTCATCACCGTAAGCTATTCGCCCACCCGCTCCAAACGGCAACCCCATCTCCAGCCCCCAAAAAGACACACTGCATTCAGTTGCTTAGCAAACAAACAACGCCATGTTTTTGTTTTCCTTTAAGCAAGACCTTCCAACCTGTCAGGCACACGGGCACCCAAATGTTTGGTTTGTGCGCCCCCCCCCACATGGCGATGAGCAGCTGAGTAGAGGCCATTGTTGTCCCCACCCTCAGGCTGGCCCATCAGCCGGCATTCCAGTTTGCCCTGACGTCTGTCTGCATGTCTGCTTCGTCTCTTTCATTTTGCTTTTTTTTTTTTTTGTTTTTGTTTGTTAGCTCACCTTATCGCTCCGTCTGGAACTTTCCCTCGCCCTTGTGGCCCAGATAAACAACAGAGGGCACCGCTGAGTCTCCCTCCTCCGGGCTGCATGCCTGCCCCCCCTCTCACCTCTCACCCCGCACACACACACACACACACACACACATACAATTATGAATAAAGGGCCACTTCAGACAATCAATAGCTGGGAAGTTTGGATCCCAGGAAATTTGGAAGGAGCGATTCCAAAGTGGCGTGTTATCCCACAAAGTCCGGCTCAGCCTCTGGCCTCGAGGTCAGCATGATGGTTTACGTTACCTCATGCCCGCCGTGCCAGAAGCCGCCTCAGGTGTCCCCTGCAATAAAAGCAGCACTTACTCTCCTATGCTCTGTTTTCCCTACACTTGAACTTTGACCCCCAGACTGCATACAGCACGATTCTAAATGCAGACTGTCAGAAAAAGACTGTAAAAAAATACTTCATATCATCACACACTGTAATCTACTTTCTCTTTCATTTCACAGAGTTCTTTTAGAGATAACTGTATGGGTTCCCTTAATAGTTCTGATAAAAGTATGACTTTAATTGTGACCCTGAGCATTTTTCAAGGTCGGGGCAACATGAAAAGACTGGTACCTTCTGCTGACACTACAATCTCATTTCCATGGAACTTGCGTTCTCTTACAAGTCAATTGACATTAACATCTCTAAATGTTTCTCCAGATAATGACCTATATTGTGGAGAAGCCTCATGGATGTGGCAAATCCCCTCCTACAGTATATAAATTAACATATTATTTTATTACTGGAGCGGTGTTTTGCTTGTGGGGCCTGATTTTCACATGGACTGATTCCACAAACAAACACAGATTTCTTAATGACGCTCCTCATGAAGAGCCATGGGATTCGTGCTGACATTTTCACAAAGGACAATGATATAAAGGGGGCAGTTGTTAGCTTAGCACGTACCGCTTGCTGAGTGCGCTCACAAATCATATGAGGTTTACGGGAATGACATGGAAGCAAAGTTAAAACGAGCTTGTTATCGAGGCCACCTCTGGATGCCTGCCATTATGGATTCAATGCCTTGGGTTATAGGCCTTCTGAGTTATAGGAAGAAAGAGGGGCATCCAGAGATGTGGAAGTCCACGCTGAGGGACCAGGGCTGCATTTATACCCGCAACCGTGGCAACAACACTGTTGACTGTATAGCTGACGGCAAACACCCCTAACGGAAGTACTCTGATCAAACCAGCTCTCATTCAACACGTCCTGATTCTGTTAAAAGGAATTTATGTTAAAATACTAAACAAGTTTTGTTGTTGTGTTGAAGTTGCTGATATATGTTTGACTTGACATGCCAGGAATATATGCATTTCTTTTATTTCTGAAAGAGAAAGAAAACGAAATCAAACGCGAGAGACAGCAGGAATGGAAAAAGCGTAAAAAGGAAAAAATAAGCGATAGGTATAAAAGATAGAAGATAGGCGATAGCGGGCACTGCAGAATGGAGAAGGGGAGAAAGAAAGAGGCATAAAGGACATCGGAGTGAATCTGGTGGTGCTCAGGTGTGTCCAAACAACGGCGGTGTGAGACAGGCGGGCGAGCTGGCTGGCGTCAGGGGGCCACACGCGTGTCCTGCTGCATGCCTCTCCACGCCTCCTGCACGGGCCCGCTCCCACACGCACACACAAAGGCCGCTCAGTGTCTGGGGCACGCACCACCGGCACCAAAAATGTGAAAAATTCAAACAAAGATAAAGAGATGACAAAGGAGGAAGGGGGGGCAAGAGGTGATCGAGGCTGGAACGGGACACGAGGGGTAACAAAGGCATCTCCAAATTGACAGGCCTTAAACTGAAATGACCCTAAACGCCACGGGGTGTCCGGCACAGGCCTGGCACAGAGATACGTTGGAGCGGGCAGGCAGGGGTGTCCGGCACAGGCCAGGCACAGAGACACGCGGGAGCGGGCAGGCAGGGGTGTCCGGCACAGGCCCAGCACAGAGATACGTGGGAGCGGGCAGGCAGGGGTGTCCGGCACAGGCCAGGCACAGAGACACGCGGGGGCGGGCAGGCAGGGGTGTCCGACACGGGCCCAGCACAGAGACACGCGGGAGCGGGCAGGCAGGGGTGTCCGGCACGGGCCCAGCACAGAGATACGTGGGAGCGGGCAGGCAGGGGTGTCCGGCACAGGCCCTGCACAGAGATACGTGGGAGCGGGCAGGCAGGGGTGTCCGGCACAGGCCTGGCACAGAGACACGCGGGAGCGGGCAGGCAGGGGTGTCCGGCACAGGCCTGGCACAGAGACACGCGGGAGCGGGCAGGCAGGGGTGTCCGGCACAGGCCCGGCACAGAGACACGTGGGAGCGGGCAGGCAGGGGTGTCCGGCACAGGCCCGGCACAGAGACACGCGGGAGCGGGCAGGCAGGGGTGTCCGGCACAGGCCTGGCACAGAGACACGCGGGAGCGGGCAGGCAGGGGTGTCCGGCACGGGCCCGGCACAGAGAGTCCTCACAGAATGCTCACCGTCACACTTTTCTGTCTGGACCTGGCTTGCTGGCCACAGATCAAACTGCAGCACCGCCGCTTGGACTGACTGAAGTGGCTCTGCTCGCCTCTGGGCCCGCAGCGGCTGTGGACGCCCTCACAGCCCCCCACACGCAGCCATCTCTCTGCTGGGCGAGAGGTTACAGTGTGATCAAAATGAAAAATGGGACCAGCCAAAAGCAATTTATTACATTGCATTTTTGTAAGTCATTTTGGTCACTAGAACCCATCTGGAGAAAAAGATGAAAACGAAATGTCCTTAAAAGTGCCGAGGCACCTTACGGCCGTCCGCACTTCAGCCATCGCCCCCCCGTCCTGCACCGAAGCCCCTGTGCGATAATTCCCACGTGATCCTGCCTCCAGCTCACCGTTGCCCACCCTACAAAGACTCGAACACTTACCCTTGCCTGCATCTCATTGCATTCGACCTCACGCATTCAGACTGCCCTCAGTATGACAATCATCTTCCTAAGCTCGAAGCCGGTGCCCCTGGATGCTTTGATGGGCAGGTGACCTCCTCACCCAAGCTCCAGTCATTCACCAGAAGCTATCTGCAGAGCTTCAGCACACTTGTTTACATCTTAGCTACCTAGGCAACATCAGCATGTTTGGGTCCTAGCTCAAATTTTTGCTGCTCTCCTTAAAACAAACCCTATCTATAAATCATACATCACAACAAAGCTAAGCAGGTGGAGGAGTAGCTAGACTGGCCGAGCCGCTTGGCACTGAAGTAATTAATAAACTCTCCACGCCTGATCAGGACTCGGAGGCTAAGCTACCTCCCACAAAGCCTCATTTCTATGCCAAGACATGTTACAGGACCCAGCTAATTGAATTCCTGTTTGGACTTTATCAAAGCTGGCAGCGTTTTCACAGGACCTTCTGCCGACCGTGTTTTACGTACTATTGGGTCCGCAAAATTTTCCTAAATGCTTTACTGTAGCATAATAAAATATGATACACGTGGTTATAATATTATAAAAACATTTTTTAAAGTTACCATCTGTTTCAAAAAGTAAAATAAAGTGATTAAATATTCAGTGGTTTAATTTTTTTATTTACAGGAATGTTTGTTCTATTCACTAGTTCTGGAGCCAGTTTTACAGCATTAGCACAATTTATAATGCTTAATTATTCTATTACTATATTTCTGGTGGAATAATTCAGCCAGCTACATGGAAATAAACAAGGAACACACTGTACATATTTACCTGCATGAGTAAGTGTGCCATATGGAGTATTGAGATTTACCCCATATGTTTACAAGACAAAGAGTACTTGTAATCAGAATAAACACTGCATGGATTTCGATTTAGCATGGGTGCTCCTGCTCTAAAGTTTGTCCCGAAAGTGCCCGGGGCTTTAAAGTTGACCCCCCCCCCATCCGAAGCGGACGCACATGTGTGGACATGCATGCTTACGTGTAAATGCCGCGTGGGAGAGACGGGCGCCCGCACGCGGCACGTATCCGCAGATCCGCCGGGGATCCGCGTTAGCATGCGCATGCCTGGAGAGCGCGCTCACGTACACGTAAAGTTACGCGCTCATACTTTGTTACTTGACCAAGCGGAGGTTTATCTGTGGGGATTAGAGGTCTGGTCCTTGGCAACCCGTTACCTAAGTAAGGTGATAACGGTTCCATAGACCTGGATGCTTTCTCACCGGCACACCTGTGGTATTGGCACCAAGCAGTGTGCGCACACTTATACCCAAGAACATACACTGTCACCCTTATCTACATATCTACAGACCACGATTTATAATATATAGCTTTATAAAGATTAGTAAGGTTTTACTGAATTTCACAGAGTTGTGCTCTAAGCCTGTGTTCTTTTACTGTATAGAGTAACTCGAGCTATCGAAAACCAAAGAACTTAATTTCAAGACTTTTGCTGCCACCCGGTGGTCCACAAGTGCAATTTTACTTGCACAAACGGTCAGGAATATCTGGGTCTTCCCCCTGTGGTGAACGGTTAGTGCAAGACACTTGAAGAAGCTTCGTGTCGACTCAGTGACATACTCCCAGAATCATAGCCTGTTGGTTACTCTAGCAGGGAAGACTTTGATATGGAGACGCCCGAAAACAGACAAACTGACTTTGCTCCTTAATGTCAACTGTCCTGTGTGTCTGTAGGACTGCATCTGGTCTGAATTAGTTCTGCACCCCCAGCTCTCTCTCTTGCTTTAACACACACAGATTCCTCCACCTCCTCCTCACCCTGACTCAAAGTTCTAGTCAACTCCTGAACTTCCGACAAGACCAGAGTTAGAGCTCATGCCTTTGGTCCATTAGAAAACATGTCCTCAGCACTCTTAATCGAAATGGGAACTCACTCATAAGCTCATGTGTACACACACAGGTTTGTAATTACATCTTTGTGGGGACTCTCCATTCATTTCTATGGGAAAAACTCTAATCCCAACATGACAAACTTAACCCCAACCCACATAATCTACACACACACACACACACTTTACTAATCAGTGCTCAGAAACATGCATTTAGAAGTAGAGAACAAGGATGCCAAATACTTGTGACAACAGTACTATTTATCCAGAACTGACGCCAGCTAGTTTCCATTCCCAGCCCCAACAATGGTGTACCCAAGAAAAACATAAACTTCAGTTAAAAACTAGTTCAGCAGTCATGCTAAACCATTCATTTAATGAAAACAGAATGTCACAAACTGCAGGAGTTTTGAGATAAATACTGTATGCCTTTGGAACTGACTGGAATGTCTTTCAGCTAGGAATACAGTTACAATAAGCAGTTCCTAATTCCACTGTTACTGCCACCCCCCCCCCCCCCCAACACACACACACACACACACACACACACAAATGAATACGGTCTTACTGAAATTAGTAACCCTTGCACACAGAGTGAACATAAAATGATATCGAGCATTCTTTGTGTTTACCAGAAAAACATACTAATTGGGCCAATATCTATACACTGAGGAAGGGGACATACAGAGTAATCATATCACAGTGATACTGAATGAGAGACACACTGCAAGCAACACTTTCACAGCAGAAATCCAAGTGCTTCTTGGAAATGTCCCCAGTTGGCGGCGTCCACAGTTCAGGTCACAGAGCCAGGTTTGGACCACCTACTTCCATCCCACTGCACAACTCAATCACAGCCTGTACTCCCAGGGGAAGCCGAAGTCTGGGGCTCAAAAACCCCGTTTAACTGGATGATGTGTTACAACACATTTACTTTAAGTAAATCACTTTTGTCATTCAAGGGCATGTGTCAACTGAAACCTGCAATTAGGGCTAAGAAATCAGTTATGCTGGGGAGTCTAAGTGACAGGGAGAGAATGAACTGATGACTAAAGGGGCTGTAGGGCAAGAGTGCCAAACCCCAACAGAATAGTGGAAAAAAGGGGAAAATGCAGCAGAAAAAGAGAGCAAGCTCCCTTGGATGTCTTTCCGCCGGCTCTCCTTCGCTGGCAATCTCTCCTTCCTGTACACTTCCCATCGGGGACGCCAAAGGAAGTGTATTACAGGCCCCGAGCCCAAGAGCTCCAGCCTCGGCTTCCTCGCTTTAATCAACATCATGTGCCATGCAGAGTAACAGGCAGCCATTCACACTTCAGCGGCCGCCTGCACTCAGCCACTTCTCTGTCCACTTCTCAGTTTTTCTTCTCTTTCATCGCATCCCCCCACCCCCCCTTGCTCTCAGTCTGCGCCTTCGCCTATGCTTCTCCCCTTACAGGATATATTGTCTATTCCTGACATTAATAAAAATAATAAGAGTGGATTAAACAGGGGCAGGCGAGCTCTGCAGCGGCAGGAAGGGGCGAGGGGAGAAGGAGGATTGAATTTGCAGGGCTCTGCCGGTGAGGAAGTGCTTCTGCTCCCTCAGGGCTCACTGCGCTCCTCTCTTTCCTGTTTGGTCGCCCCACTTTCCCTTCCTTTCCGTGGTTCACGTAACCCCACCTGCCCCTCCCGTCTTTTCAGCAAAGCGGCTGCCTCAGTGACTCCCCGTAAAATACGTAAATAAATGATTAGAGATTCCCGCATTTACATCTTTAATTTATAAGCATGGAATATATACATAACAGTATTTTTTATATCCCCTGAAGAACAAAGGACCATTAAGTTAAGGTCTCGTTTTATTTACATTTACAGAAATTCGTCATGGATATTTTAATCTCATTTTGAATTCAATTTTTTTTATCAGTAAGAATAACGGCCCTTTTGAAGGGCCGAACAGTAAAATCCAATATATTCAGTTGTCGCCATCTGCTGGGTGTACAGGGGATTCTACTAGCTCACACAGAGAGAAAAAAACATTATGCGTTTTTTATTTCTGTTTAGCAGCCGCATTTACTTTGAGGTTAATATCTGTCATTAAATGCACAAGGCCATTAGTGCTCCGTGGTGTTATAAACACTTGCATAGTCATCTTAAGATTAATAACTAATATTTACAGAAGCTCGTCAGCCAGGACGTAACAGCTAGATCTCCATTTAACGATCATGTGGGTCGTCATCCTGTCTGTAAATAAAGTACCGCACTGCCACTTCTTAGTTTAGTTTGCAGCTGTACAATAACAAATATACAACCTTTTCCAAAGAGCCAGAATCTGTACTGTTTGTAGTAACGCGACGATGCCTTAAATGAAGGTGACGTGCTATTAACACCCGTGTGTTAAGTTTCTATAACAGTATCAGACCGGTATCTTCCCTTTCAATATTTGTCCACTTCGTTCTTTCAGTTTGATGTGACGCTCTAGCAAGTCGGTCACAGAAGTTTAATTATACGTTACATTTTCCCTAAACATGGGCCTTTATCGTTTTATATCTTTACAGTCCGTTATCTGATGACAAGATCAACTGTTTGTTCAGAGTCACTAAATAAACCACCGGAGCCTCATTTTAATATATAACGCGCATTTTAGGGTAATTTCAGTTTGTCACCCAAATCCGTACCGAACTCAAATAAACAGCAAACTTCACAGTTCAGAGAAAATGGTCGTATTTCCGGTGCAACAGAAATAAGGTCCTTATGTAAAACATTTCCAAATAGTCAGTAAATAAGACCTTTTTATTTTTATATACGAACATTGGCCCTCCTAACATGCGTTCAAGTGAGGGGGTTATTTTCCAAATGTCATAAAATATCGGTTAAATTATCTATGACCAATATGCTGGGAAACAAAAAAAAGCAATCGCATTGCTATTATATCTGAAATAAATAAACTATGTCGTATCAGGAATAATATACATTTTAATTGCAATAAAATAATTTGTAACTCGTACACTGAGGCTGCGAGGAAATAAAGTAGTGTTTCCCTAAAGTCAGTTATGTTAGAAACACTAGCGGAAATTAACCTCAGAATATATCGTTGGATGGATACGGCACTATCCAATCACTTGGCCGCTTGGCGAAGCATTAGCCAATGGATTTCAAAAGAAAGGTGTAAGGCGGGATTTCCTCTATTTCCCTAGTAACCACATGGAAACGCGCTAAAGTGTGTTTCAGGCACGTATTTTTGTAACGGTGAAGTGAGGTTTTTGGACAGATAAGGAGAATTTAGATATATAGTGTTACCTTTAAATTATTCTTAAATATCCCTAAACGTCTTAAAGAGCAACCATGAAGATCGAAGAGGTGAAAAGTACCACTAAGACCCAGCGCATCGCATCACATAGCCACATTAAGGGGCTCGGGCTGGATGAGGCCGGCAACGCCAAGCAGTCCGCGTCCGGTCTGGTGGGGCAGGAGACGGCCAGAGAGGTAAACAGCCCGATGGGTGTAATGTGCTGGGAAGGGGAAGGGGCAGGGGACTGGGAGGGCATATGCTGTGCGCCTGTACTAGTGATAAGGATATTAGACACGCTTCTTCGTATCAACTTAAATGTTTTGTGACGGAAGTATATAACGTTGCTTTATTATTATCATTACTATTATTGTTGTTATTATTATTTGTAGTAGTAGTAGTAGTAGCAGCCGCCGTAGTTGTATTATGCTAATATTTTAATAAAAATACCGATAAATGGAGTAATTAATAGCAGTGTACTGTTGGAATTTTGATATCACGTTTCCAATATATATTACATGTGCATAATGGAAATGTGAACAATCCTTACAATGACACTGGATGTGGCTGCATTGTAATGTTTCATATTGTCACAGATCTTGCTGTTACACCCTTGTAACCAACACACCATGGCTGACAGAATCCCTGTTGTCTGTATTCCAGGCCTGTGGTATTATCGTGGACCTGATCCGTTCAAAGAAGATGGCAGGGAGGGCAGTTTTACTTGCAGGACCTCCTGGAACTGGCAAGGTGAACATTTTATTACCTTTACCTGGGGAGTTAATAATAATATATGGCTTTTTGACACATCTATGGATATGTGATGTGGTATTGAAACACTTGGCTTGTGTCTGTCGCTGAGCTGACGGCAACGGTCATGACTGTCTTCTGATACTCCAGACAGCCTTAGCTCTGGCTATGGCACAGGAGCTGGGCAACAAGGTGCCGTTTTGCCCAATGGTCGGCAGCGAAGTCTACTCCTCTGAGATCAAGAAGACCGAGGTGCTGATGGAGAACTTCCGAAGGGCTATTGGTAGGTGACAGGAGTTGAGTTCCTCACGATGATGAAAAAATGCAGCCATGGTTAGAATTTTGGGAGCGAGGAGGTGGAGGGATTTAGGGTTCATCAGAAACGGGGGTAGGAGGAGATTTAATAATGCTTCCTCCTTTTGGTCACAGGGAATGTCTGTCATGTTGTTTTTCTACACTCTACCGATTGGTCAAAGAGGGAGTGACTGTGGGGGATGTAATAATCTAAGGGGAGAATAATGGTCAGCTTTTGTGGGTGTTGATGTGACCTGTCATGTGTGTGGAAGTGGAGCTTTTGCAGACAGATCAAGCGTCTGTGCTGCACAGGGCTGTGTGTGTTTCCGAGGGGAGGTCGTCCTTCATTGCTGACCAGGCAGGGACTGGGATATAATGCCCATGATAATGGGGTATTTGCCACGTTTTCACCTTTGACGTGCAGTGCTGCTAACGCTCAATATTTACTATACTTTGATTAAGGGGCCATAAGGTAATTTCTGAATCTGGTTGAAAAGTATAAAAGTGACACTCAGTGACCCCATTTTATACGTTTCCGTTTGTGTCCATTTATTGTCCTCGTTTTGCTCCCTTCTGCCTGTCAGGGCTGCGCATCAAGGAGACCAAGGAGGTGTACGAGGGCGAGGTGACGGAGCTGACTCCGTGCGAGACCGAGAATCCCATGGGGGGCTACGGAAAGACCATCAGCCATGTCGTCATTGGACTCAAGACCGCCAAGGGCACCAAGCAGCTCAAGGTTCGGTGAAGAGTCGTACTTCACATGATTAGAGATGTGATCCTTGATGGAGGAGGTGTGTGGTTCCGGGGGTTAGGAGGCTGCACCTGTGATCAGAAGGTCGCGGGTTCGAATACCAGGGCTAGCAGACTGATTTCAACCACAGGGCCTTGAACCCCAAATCGCTCCAGGATCTGTCACGTTGGTTAACGGCATCTGCTAAATAAATAAAACGCAAGCCAAGGAAACCGTTCCCCTGAGTTTAACACAGGTACTTCCGTTTGATGCTGTTTTCCCTACAGCTGGATCCCAGCATCTATGAAAGCTTGCAGAAGGAGCGGGTCGAGGTCGGCGATGTCATTTATATCGAAGCGAACAGCGGAGCGGTAAAGGTAGGGGAAAACCTGCACCGTGCATACATGCTACTCGCAGGCTTGGCGCAGAACATGCGGCATGCGGCGCATCCACACACTCTGTCCAAAAGTATAAATGTTATAGTGCGTTCCGTCTGTCGGACTGAACAGTGTATTTCTGTGTTTGGTCACGTGTGCGGGGAGTCTGCCGCGCCCCCCTGTACAGTAGGGGTATTGTGTGTAGGCCGTGCGCCACCTGTGCTCCCCGAATCACACCCCACATGGTGTGATGTGCCCAGGTCACACAGCGCTCTCGCTTTCAGCCTCGCCTCTCTCCGGACACATCCCGGCCTGTGTAGATGCTGACGCGTTCCTATCTTTCCCTTTTTTACTTTTTTTTTTTTTTGAATTTCTGAGCCCGCTGTTGTGCTCTGGAACGGCTCCCTCATTCCTTCGTTTTTCATTGCCCGGCTTCATTCCCCCTATCTCCTCATCTGGCCGGCCGGCTCTTTCTTCTTGCTGCGTTCCCCCGTGACGCCCGTTGAAAAGCGTGTCGACAGGCCCTTTAATCAGCGCAGGTGGCCGAGTGCTGTGTAGGAGGCTTGAAGGAGAAGGAGGCCCCCTTACATTTGTTGCTGTTGACAGCCCTGTTACAACTTCCCTCTGTCCACTTTCATTCTCTCCCCCTCCTCCGGAGTCCGCATGCTGTCAGACACTGAGCCGGCACCCCTCACATATCTACAGCTACGGGTCGGCTGCTAGCGAAGAAGCCAATCAGCCTTTCGCTTTGACCAGGCGTCCATAACCAGTTAATTTATTAGTGCCAGGTTTACTTCTGGGTAGCCAGATGAGGTGACTTGCAGTCCACAATGAATCGAGTAACAGTTTGAGTGAAAACCTGTAACACTGTGAAGACTGGAGCTGATGATCTTTGACCTTGTCTGACATTTTCTCAGTAAAATTACAGGTATTAAAGTCGAAATTACAGGAATTTTCTTGCATTACATATGTAGTAGTGCAGGAAATGCTTCTTAAGAATTGCTTATAAGATCATTTGATCGTTTCCTGAAAGATTTACAATACAGATGCTACTTTGAATTGGAGAAAAACCTATTGTGTGTCAGCAATGGCTGCTGGGATTAGATTTAAGTTATAATAGTATAAATAATAAATTATGGTGGTGATGTAATGTGGTGGGAGAAGTTCAATAAATGGTTGCTTGTGAGGATTACGGGAGAAATGTCTGAAACACTTTGGCTGCACTGGTTTTGACTTGATTCAGTTGCCTATGGACCGCTCACTGCGGTGGTGAATGGGTAGTGAATGGTGGTTGACTCACGTGCTCTGTCCCTCCTCAGAGGCAAGGCCGCTGTGACACCTTCGCCACAGAGTTTGACCTGGAGGCAGAGGAGTACGTACCACTGCCCAAAGGGGACGTGCACAAGAAGAAGGAGATCATCCAGGACGTCACGCTGCATGACCTGGATGTAGCCAACGCCCGACCTCAGGTACAGCTCGCTTTGGCCTCCCGGCCTCTCAGGTTCCCACAGCAATGAAAGGTTACACTGATGCAGGTTGCTCACTCTGGACGGCCACGGTAGTTTCAGGGTATGTTCTAAAATGCAGACTGATATTTTACTCGCATACAATACTGTGTAAAAGTCTTAGGCCGTCTAAGAAAATGTTGAAGTCTATTTATTTGGGTAGTCAGCGTATATGTGCTCAGAAACAGCAATTTAACATGTACAAATTAACAGCAACACAATAAAAGGAATTTCTTCTGTTCTCCAAAAAGTTACTAATATCTTGTTGGACGGCTAGACGAACACCACTTCAGTTCCCAGACCCGACCTCAACCATCAGTCAGTTCCCAGACCCAACCATTCCATGTATTTGTTCATTTTTACCACCAGTTCAATTAATTAATTAACTTAAATAGTTAAATATTTTGAAGAGATATTGATTAGCCAAACAAGGTGTGTTAGTGGTCAAGTCAACAAACACATCAGGGTATTACATGGTTGCCGTAAATACTGGGGTGACTTTAGGAGAGGTTTTGAAATAGCTAAGCTTTGACAGGCACAATAGCACAGTTTCACACCAACATGAGTTGGTGTAAAAGCCTAAGATTTTTGCACAGTATTGCACATCCTCCAGAGCTGCTGTCCCAATGTTGTGTAATTACTAAACCACATGCGTTTCATTGTAGGGGGGTCAGGATATCTTGTCAATGATGGGCCAGCTGATGAAGCCCAAGAAGACTGAGATCACAGGTGGGCCTGAGCCATAATGGCGTCGTCTGTCTGCTGGACCTCCTTAGTCAGGAGCGATGTATCACATGGTTTCTTCGGCTCTCCTCCTTCAGACAAGCTGCGCAGTGAGATCAACAAGGTGGTGAACCGCTACATCGACCAGGGCGTGGCAGAGCTGGTGCCCGGCGTGCTTTTCGTGGATGAGGTGCACATGCTGGACATCGAATGCTTCACCTACCTGCACCGAGCCCTGGAGAGCTCCATCTCTCCCATCGTGGTGTTTGCCTCCAATCGCGGAAACTGCCTCGTCAGGTGAGCCTCTTCTCTGATATCAGTGAGCTGCTTCTCTTTGACGGCACCTGGCCCTGAGCGCAGAGTTACCCGCTGACTCTCTGTTCTTCTTTCAGGGGCACAGAGGATATCTCCTCCCCACACGGCATTCCCCTAGACCTGCTGGACAGAGTGATGATCATTCGCACCATGCTATATACACCTCAAGAGATGAAACAGGTGTCACGCCCCTACCGCACCCCCTTCCATTCTCCCCCCCCCCTGCTTCAGTGTTCATCTGAGGTATCTGGTTGTCTGGTGGCCAGGGTTGTGCACTCAGAGTGACAAGACGCTTCCTGTGTCTGTAGATCATTAAGATCCGGGCTCAGACAGAGGGCATCATGATCAGCGAGGAGGCCCTAACTCACCTGGGAGAGATCGGCACCAAAACCACACTGAGGTGAGTTAGGATTCACGGCTCCCATCATCCTCCACTCTTCAGTTCCCTCCGTTTAACTCCTTCCTCACCAGGACACAGTCCCATGCCTCCATTTGTATATATTCATCGAGTATGATTTTCCCCCATGTGCACTCAGGTACGCTGTACAGCTGCTGACCCCAGCCAGCCTACTCAGCCGTGTCCAGGGCAAGGAGACCGTGGAGAGGGAACAGGTGGAGGAGATTAACGAGCTCTTCTATGACGCCAAGTCCTCCGCTAAGATCCTGCAAGACCAACATGACAAGTTCATGAAATAACTGGCCTCCTCTTTCCCTGCCTTCCTATATTCCTCCCTCCATCATCCTTTCATTTCTCTGCTCCTTCTCACCATTAGTGGCTACTTCTGGCTCTGCACCCAATGCTTTTTGCAGGCTAGTAAGTTGTATCATATTATTAAATTTTATTTTTGGATGCGTTTGATAAATCTCCTGAAATGTGAATAAACTGATTTGCCATTTCAAAAAAAAAAAAAAAAACAGATGTGGTGTCTCTTATGTTCTTGCTGTGAGTATCGTAGTCCGTGGTACTGCAGCTGTTTTCCTCTTCAGTAGAAGATGTATGTGTTCTCAGTCTACACCAGTTTATTCATCTCCTAGTACTTGTCACCTGATTGATCTCCATCCACCCTTTTTACATACCCAGATATGATGTAGACACCATACAATACACTGTGTGCACAGTTATTAGGCAAGTGAGAATTTTGACCGTATCATCATTTTTTATGCATATATTCCAACTCCAAGCTGTATAACCTTGAATGCTTATTGGAGTTAAGCATATCCGGTGATGTGTATTTGTGTAATGAGGGAGGGTGTGTCCTAAGGAGATCAACACCCGATATCAAGGTGTGCATAATTATTAGGCAGCTTGTCCTCAGGCAAAATGGGCCAAAAAGTTCTGACTGACTCTGAAAAGTCAAAAGTTGTAAACAGTCTTTCAGAGGGATGTAGCACTCTTGAAATTGCTAAGATACAGGGCTGTGATCACAGAACCATCAAACATTTGTTGCAAATACATAACAGGGTCACAAGAAATGTGTAGAGACAAAAAGACGCAAATTAACTGCCAAATATTTGAAAAGAATCAAACGTGAAGCTACCAGAAGCCCATTATCCTCCAGTGCTGCCATATTCCAGAACTGTAACCTACCTGAAGCACACAGAAGTACAAGGTGTTCGGTGCTCAGAGACATGGCCAAGGTAAGGGAGGCTGAAACCTGACCACCACTGAACAAGACACATAAGTTGAAACATCAAGACTGGGCCAAGAAATATCTGAAGACAGATTTCTCAAAGGTTTTAGGGACTGATGAGATGAGAGTGACTCTTGATGGACCAGATGGATGGGCCTGTGGCTGGATCAGTAATGGCACAGAGCTCCACGTCGACTCAGACACCAGCAAGGTGGAGCTGGCGTACTGGTATGGGCTGGTATTATTAAAGATGAGCTAGTTGGACCTTTTCGGGTTGAAGATGGATTCAAAATCAACTCTCAAACCTACTGCCTATTTTTAGAAGACACTTTCTTCAAGCAGTGGTACAGGAAAAAGTCTGCATCCTCCAAGAAGAGCATGATTTTTATGCAGGACAATGTTCCGTCGCATGCATCAAAGTACTATACTGCGTGGCTAGCCAGTAAAGGTCTTAAAGTTGAAAGAATAATCCTCACCTGACCTAAACCCTATTGATAAATTGTGGGCTCTTAAACAGAAGATTTACAGGGAAGGAAAACAGAACAGCTCTCTGAACAGTGTCTGGGAGGCTGTGGTTGCTACTGCAGAAAAAAGTTGATCGTCAACAGATCCAGAAACTGAGAGACTCCATGAATGGAAGGCTTATGACTGTAGTTGAAAAGAAGGGTGGCTGTACTGCTCACAGATTTTTTTTTAATGTCAGACATTTTTATTTGTAAATTTTGAGTTATAATTTTCACTTTATAGGTGAGAATATACAAGTGAGAGGGTAAATTTTTCATTTTTCCTTTAGTTGCATAATAATTCTGCACATTAGTAATTGTAAAATAATTTTGCCATATGAATTTTGGACTAACTGATAGCACTGTATTTGATCCATATAAAAATTAATCCTCAAAAATACAACTTGCCTAATAATCGTGCACACAGTGCATAGACACCAAATGCAAACTGAATGGCCACAAGACTGTAATTTAATGAAATTTAAGTAATTAAATTTATTAAGGTACAAGGTGTTTGACATCTCAGGCATCATGCAGTGCTCATGTAACACAATCACACTGTTGGAATTTAAGGTAATAAAATGGAGAATTTTTACTTATGTGTTGACACACCGTTTCTGTTTAAAGCTTGTGCAATGAGGGCAAAATCAATTGTGCCAAGAATTTAGCATGAAATCTCAGAAATGTTTTATAATCATTAACAAAACATGGTAATAACCATGTATGTATCATTATAACAGAATAAGTTTACACATGACCATCATAACAACATTATTAAAAATCAGATCCTGGAACAGGCAATGCTGATAAGACCCATAACAGACATGGGGCTGCAAAGCCCAAAAATTATCACTTGCTGGCTCAAACATTGCAGCTCCACTCTGCCCTCTAGCGCTCCACTGACTTCAGCACAGCTCTGCATTCTACACTGTGATTAAATACACTGGTTGATCATTAGGAGAGTGGTGCTTAACTCCACAGTAATTGCCAACAAACATACCGGGTTCGCATGACTGTATTTAAACATTTATTCACAAAACATTATAAGACATGATTGTGTAAACAGTGGTTCGTTACCCTCTATGTTTCAATCTATACATAATGTGAAACAAAAATAAGCGATTGTGCACATAGCAGGTTAAAATGGTGTTGGAAAAGTTTGGCGTGAGATGTTCAGTTCGAAACAAGTGTGCACACACATTTACACGTATGTAACAGTTTTATTACCTTGTAAATAGTCTGTTAGGTTTGCAAACTATCACAATGCTTTTGATGCAGCTAATTTTAGGTTTATAATGGAAAAATATAGATTTGCCTTAAGATTTCTTACACGACCGTGAAAGACAGAAAGCGTGAGTGTTACGCCTGATGCATGAGTGTTGGCAACACTGGAGTCAGCTGTCATAAAACTAATAAAAAATGAATCAAAACCCATTTTTGTTAAGTAGCTAAAAGAGCTTCGCTTTTTTCTTTTGCATGTGTGCAAATAGTTCAGGTAAAGAGTGAACAAGGCTTTGCGCTCCTTATAGGGAAAGAGGGCGGACTTACACCTGACATTAGCAGCCTCAGACCCCGTTAAAGTTCGTCACTGCAGCGCCCTTGGGGATGATACCTAATGGGAACACGTTCATAAAACTCCGCTGTGAGCAAATGGAAAAGTAAGAATTATAGGTTATACTGAATCCGCTGAATCAAAAAAATTATGAAAAAAGAATCAATCAGAAAACGAAAAAGGGAAATGATTAACTCCACTTGTTTTTCGATTTCCAAGATTGCTGCAACAATGTTCACATCCCTCGATCAAGTCTTCTTCCTGTGAGCCGGCGGCTTCTGGAGGGCGGTCTCCGCTCCGGAGCGCACAGCACTGAAGACGGAGGGCGCAGCTTTGCCGGCTCGCTCTGGAGATCAATAGGGTGGCAGGTAAGGAACCTCTCTGACATGCAACGGCAGCTGGTCGGCTTACAGGGGAATGAATACAGCGAGTGACTCTACCACATGTTTGTAGAAAAACTAATAGAAAGTCTAAAAATTTAAATTCAAAATAAGACAAACATGTAAATGAACCACATTGGGCCCTGGGTGGTCTGACGCCTTAGGGAAGAGTCCCCCCCCCCCCCAGCAAAAAATAAAATCGGTCTGTTCATTTATGTTAAAAACACTTCGGCAGCACAGGGTATCTGGCTGCTGACTAGCTAGCTGGCGTTAATGGAAAATCGAACTCTAGTGTAAATAACGGTGATATCACATATTTCAAATGGTGGTCACAAAATGAACTCACCACACTCATCCATGACTTCAAAAGTCTTGCTCCTCAGTGGATCCTTTGACCCCAGAGTCTCACGGGCTCCAATCAGGTCCTCTTCCCTCATCACCGGCCGATTCTGCTTTTCCAGCTGGTCGTCGGGCTTGGTAGGGTAGGTAATAGAGACAAATCGTCAATACTGCCCCAATCTCTTTCACTGGAACATCACTATTCTATCATTTCAGTAACCAGAGGGGCTGTAGGGGGCCTGGATACCCTGGCAAATTCAGAATGTCCAGCACTGGCAAAAAGGGCCACATTATAATCGAGTGTTTCTTCAGAAAGTGAAAGTTGGTGCCATTTTGTCTGGGGACTCAGAATTTTCCTCTGCAATAACATATTTGTTTCACAAGCCTCTTAGGGTCCTATTAATTCCAAATAAATAAAATACACACAGTGGCCCCTGGCTTGTACTAGGAAGGATCCACTTTCACCATTTCATAACAATTTAAAGAGTAGACCAGTTCTACACACCACAAATGTATTGGGCTCTCATTTTTGCACTTGTGGTCTTCCTGTTTACTTTACCGAGTTGGGCTGTTCTCCCCTGACTTCTGAATGTATTTCGTTCATCACAAGATTCTCTGTAAACTGTCGACACAGATTTGGGAACCACCACGTCTGGTGCCAACAACCACACCATGTTCAAAATCACTTAGATCACGCGACTTAGTCATTTCAATCTTTAGTCAGTAAATGAACTTTGAACATGTCTGTGTTCTATATGTATTCAGTTGAAACCACATAGTTTATTTAGAAGAGCAGGCTGCATTAGAAAACAGGCGTACCTAATAAAGTGGTTACTTGAATGCATATATATGCATCTGTAAACTAAAGTGACATTAGTCCTGCCTTTCCCAGAGAACACAAACACACCTTACCTGAGACATTGTGTGCTCTGCAGCGGATCTCCACAAGTGTCAGAAACGAAGGCACAAGCTTCTCAGCCACTCCTTTTCCTCTGGACCAGTTCCCTGTCCAACCCATTATATACACAGTTACTCCCAGGAGGCCCATTGCTCTGTGCCTGGCCCTTAAGCCCCGCCTCCTCTCCCACTGCTCCCAGGGAACTTTTAGACATGAGGCTAAATGGCTAGGAGCGGGATCAACTTCTACAAACTCCAGATGAACCAGAAACAAAAAACACAACAAAAAGCAACAGCAACATGCACCCCTCTGCCCCCCATTAGCAACACACCCTTCCTTCCTTTGAAACTCCCTCCCTCTTTTCTTCTTGACACAGGCTGTAAAGTGGTAGCAGTGCCTGTGAGCCTGTTTAATGTCCCCCCCCCCTGTCTGTGAACTCCCACATTCCTTCAGCATTAGATACCATAACAAGAACAGCGAGGGAGTTTTGGAGAAAAACAAGACCCAGTGAACGACTTGGGGGGGGGGGGGGGGAGACAGATTTCAGCTACCATTTCTAGGTCTGCTGTCATTATTTCATCCAATAATGAAGGGGAGGGGGCACATGAACTTGACCTAGACATACTTACAAGGAACAGTATTCTAGTAACATGCCCTGGGGAGTTATCAGCACATAAACACATGCAAATAGATGTAACGGAACATTTATTTTATAGGTCAAGGCTACGTCATTCATTAATGCTATTTTTCCATTATCATGGCCAACAAGAATAAGGCTGACTGAGAACAAACCAGTTTAGATTCATTTGTGTTTCCATTACAGAAAGACGAAAGGGTTAAAATGCGGCTGTAGTATTAATGGTTAATGTCAGGATGTAGCGCCCAAATATACTCATACAAGAGAAACAAAAATGAAATGGGAAAAACACAAAGCAGAACCTCGTTTTACAGACTGATAACTGAAAAAATGCCACGGATTTCACAGCATATTGCTAGATGATTCGATGTTATAGAAACTTTATTGTAAATTGGTTTGCAAGTACATGAGTCCAATTTTTTGAAATCATGATGATCCCCACAAAACCCTTTTGGTCCTTTGATCTGACCTGCAGCAGACCTTGCTCTCATTGAGTACAGTCCTTAAGGTTAACATGGATGACGTAAGAAACATGGTCCCTTTAATACAGTTTAACCACAACAAAGGAAGAACAGGTCTGGATGGTGTGTTAGTGTTTTTAGATATGATGTCCCGTTAAAGGGAATGGGACAAAACAATCCCAAACAGGCCCCATGTCCACTCATCCTGCCACACTTCGCATGACTGTGTGGATACACATGTTACCAGTGGATACACACGTTACCAGTGGATACACACATACCTGCCCCTGCTCACCACTCATGCAGAGAATATTCTTCTGCACAGAACGTGTCAAACTAATACCATCAGCTATATCCGCCCCCAAAAGCGGCACAGCCAATGAGAGCAAGACCTCGGTGCCATTTCTGACACAGCGGATCCCTGCGGGGTGACATCACTACAGTGACATGCATTAGTCTTGCCTGAGCTTTTCCTCCCTTTGGCCACCTGGATTTATACCCCATTAAGACGGGCCTGTAAATGACCTCACCTCTTTGAATATGTGTTTAAACGCCAATTAAGGCAGCAGGATTAAACCCATGCAGCCTGTGCAAACGCCCCACAAAAAGGGCAGTGCACACACACACTCCTGCAAAGCGCAAGTCACCCTGACACATGGGCATCCAGCTGTTGGGGGTGGGGGTGCAAAAGGAGACAGTATCACATTTGGGTCATGATCGCCCTCTGCTGGAGGTAAGAACTGGAACTGGAAGTTTTCTGGGCCAGAGGGTGCAAGCCTCGGAATCTCTCACAGTTTGGCAAATATAACAAAACGAGACGACACAAAAAGCACCACAAGCTCTACTCAGGGTGACACCGACATTCAACAGCAATCAGACGAAGGAAGGGCGGGGCCTGTCTACAGGAAAGCAGCTGCACGGCCACTCTCCAGCCGTGCTGAGCGGACAGTAGTCCACCATGACCTCTGACCCCTAGCTGACACTGACCCTCAGCCAGACTACCCCTGCAAGTCCAAGAAGTAAACAGCCAGCAAATCCATACATGACCTTTGCAGTTTTGGGCGTTAGATGACCTATCTTAAAAAATATATATATATATAAAAAAAAAAATCACTGCATTTTATCTGGTGCGAGCTTCTCCACCGTGTCACCTGGCCATTTCCATTTTAGTGTCTAGGCTCTATTAGAGCCTGTCTGCTGGGAAATGAAACCAGACCTAGAGTATCCTACTGATGAGACTGTTCATATTCATGAGTTACTGACTCTGCTACATTGTTGACACGTGGATCAGTTACTCTAAAAGGATGAGTAAGGGATATACCATTTCCTCAGCGCATGACTTAGAATGAAACACACCCAGGATGCAAAAGAAAAAAAAAAAAAAACAACAACATAAGGGATCAAATGTCAGAGTGAGCAAATAAATACCCGTGCATGATGGCTGTGGGGGCTCCCTTTGGATGGGAAAAAGCAGAATGTCAGACTTTTATACTCTCTCTAAGATTAAGGAAAAGTGCAAGGATTTCAGGGAAGTTTTAATCACCCCCTTTCCCTTTTAACTACAGTCTTGTCACAGTCTAATACACAGGCTCTTTGAAAGACCCCAGACCCAGGAAAACTCAGGGGGACACGCCAAAAGCAATCACTCAAAACAGTCACAGGAGTTAGTTTACAAATTCTATAAGAACACTCGACATTAAGGCAAATGTAGTGCCCCGCTCAGACACCAGCGAGCTTCAGAGTAACAGCACATTCTGAATGGTCCTTATCTTCTCCGCTTCTACGTTTTCACTGCACTGATGGCATGTCCTGTTTCAGCTCCGTTTTAGCAGCTGGAGAACGAGGAGTGCTGATCATCAGCAGTCCTCAACACAACCTCCTCGGGACGATCTGTTAGAGGAATAAGTTTGTATTTTAAAAGGCTACGGTTTCCACCAAGTTTGGGAGTCAAGGGGAAGTCTGGGAGCAGCCAGCAGGGCTCAGACAGGAAGCCCTAAACGGTGCTTCTTCTTCTTGACTGGCTTGAGGTTGGTCAGCCGCCGCGTGTCCTCTTCCACATCCGAGTCGTCCATCTCATCGTCAGCTGAGATCAGGATCTGAGGGCCGGGTCAAGGAGGCATCAGTCACTCTCCATCCAACCTGCTCATGGGAGTTTTATACACACAAAAATGTTCTGAAGGCAAAACAGAAATGATTGGTTCACAGAGATGACCAATCATATTGTAGAACAACTGGGTCAAAGCAAGTAGAGGACGTGGGACCAACCAATCAGATGTCTTGGTCCTGCCTCCTCTAGTTGCTTTGACCCACTTCTTCTACAATCTGATTGGTTATCTTTCTGAACCAATCATTTTTTCATTCTGCCCTCAGAACATTTTTGTGTAAGTAAAACTTCCATGAGCATCTTACATTCACCACACAATATGCCCAAGCTTGGTCTCGTAAAGTTGGACATCTTGGCAGATCAGCCTGGTGACTGCAGCCCCAGGGTTACTGTGGAAGCAGTGACCTCCTAGGAAGTCATACAGCCCGGGGCCTCACCTCTGACTCCGACTCCTCATGGGAGAGCGCCCTCCTATAGCGCACCTTGCTGCTGCCGCGCGAGTCGTCTCCGCTCCCCCTCTCCTCCAGCTTGGCTTTTGTCCTGCTCTTCTTCATCAGGAAGTTGTCCACCACCCAAAACATAAGGGCCTGAAGGCAAAACACAAAGCTGACACAGAAGCTTCTGCTCGAACGTAACCAAAGATACACAACTTATGAGGAGAATGAATAAGGGACACATGAGGGACACACCCTCGTTAGGACAACAAAGTATGAAATGCATAATCCACCTTTCAAAATCTTCAGCATCTGTGTTCAGAATTACAGTCTCCAAGGCTATGCTTGGAGAAAAAAAAAGTATAGGCTCAGTCAGGCCACTGGGGTTCGAACCTGCAGCCCTAAAAGCACGAGGAGATGGTGCTACCAGCTATACAGTACAGTTCCCCTTATTCTTACTATGTTTGTGACTTGATCCTGTATCTCCATTTAAATACATTAAAATGCAGACCACCAAGAAGTGCAGACCACCACGAAGTGCCCATGACACTGGCGGCAGCTAAGGTACTCACGTTTACGAAGAAGGGCACGATGAGCATGACGATGGCCAGCTCCAGCTCCGGGTTACGTATTGGGTTCAGAAGGGTTAGCTGGAATATGCGCACCCACACACAGGACGACCACACCAAGGGACAAAGACCCACATGCAGACTGATTAGACAACGGGATATGTGAAAAACACAAAATTACTGCATATCGTTAACGTGGGGGTCATACTAAATAATGTGCAAGAACTGAGAGCCAAGCTGACTGATGCCGTGGCTCGCCCTCCCCCACAGCCAGACAGGGGGGGGACTCTCGGGCCATGGCGGCCTCTCTCACCTGCTTCCATTGAGGCATCAGCAACACCAGGATGATGAGGACCTTCTCAAACATCATGATGATGATGTAGAGGGCACACTGGCCCACCCATGCGGAGCACTGAGCCGGTTCACCTGTGGGCGTGAACACAGACGGCCGTGGATACTGAGCAAGGCTGACGCGCACGTTTGATACAAATTCATATTTAATATTCTCATAGCATTCTCAGGATTGCTCCCAAGCAGAGGAGGAAAAAGAGGAAGCCTTGCACGGCTGTCCTATTAACGTTAAACCGTAAGATTTGTTTGCAACTTCATGTTATTTGACACAAAGAAATTTGGCTCTTTTAGCTACCTTAAATATAACACTGTGTCAAACTGAGTAGATGCAAGGACACCAACCTATTCATCAGTGAATGTTGATTTACCACTGCGATGGAAGATTCCTCACATTTTACACCACATAGTAATTAAAGCTGATCTCTCTGAAATTGAAACCTAATTATTCATATTCAGTATCATAATATAAATCTCTTCAAACGTTAATGACCAATTTGCTGAGGAAATTCTGACTCTATGGAGATCTACGATAAGTGCGCAGTGAACCGTTTCATGCATTGTAGGACCTGTCACATTTTGTGACCCTTTCAGTGAGAAAATGGCAGAGCACCACTACTCCAGATTTCACAATGACTGCATTTTTTAGTTCGACTGCAGAACAGGACCCAACACCGCCAAAAAGTATCCCCTACACACACTGAGAATGCATTGGTGCCACCTAGTGGACACATATAGTATTGGAGAAAGCCACCTAAAATGTTGGGGTATATTACATTTTTTTTTTTTTTAAACTCTGCATCTTTACAATTGGTCATCATATGATCCCGATATGTTTTAAAAATGTACTTTTTTATTACTTTGTTTTACAAATGCTGGGTTTTAGCTTTGATCCTGACTTATCCTGACACCTTCGGGAATGACCAGGGATGCACACTGCTATGTATGAGTATAACTATATGCTGATTCTTACTTCATTTGCAGTATAAAGGTTAAAATTCACGGTAATTTCTTGTCATATGCATATAAAATACGTACGTATTCGCGCTGTTACATCAATCCATTGCCGCACGTATCGCTTTTAAAGGTGAATGCGTACTTGAGTACCAGTTACGTGCGTCCCAGGGGATGACCCACCCTCCCCGGCCCCTGGCCCCTGGCCCCGTGAGCCTCACCGTACTCCCCGAATCGCAGCGAGTCCCACTGCCGCCACTCCACCAGCACGCTGACCGCCCGCACGCCGCCGTAGATCAGCAGCATGCCCAGGGATGCATCCAGCAGGAAGTTGATGAGGTACCTGCAGGACCAAAGCCGGGCAGATGCTGATCTACAAACACTGTGAAACCAATCAGGTGAATGAAATGATGAGAAAGGGGCGGCGAGGTGGACATGAGCAGCCAGCACTGCGGCCTGAGTGAGTGTGTGACTGTCATTATGTCAGGTCCGAAGAATGGGGAGAAACTCATATATACTGCAAAGATATGAGAGTTAAATTGGTAGACTTTAGTGTGTGTGTGTGTGTGTGTGTCCTCTGATGGACTGTAACCTGAACAGGGCATACCTTGCCCTACACTCCCAGGCTGTGGAGTGCGTCAGAAGGAGGGGGGGGGGGTTACCCCGGCAGCAGGGCTGGGATTGGTGTATATCTTAATATCGCAATAGGCACACGTGCAAACTCACATTATTAAAGGATGTGACAATTAAAAAATATATTTCAGAATAATAAAGATTTCATCATTTAAAATATGACTAACATTGTTTAGGGGACAACTTCACTAAGTAAAAACTAAATATAACTCACAAAATAACTGATCCATATGATAAATGAGTTTGTCTGATACAGGACTACAGTCTTTGTTGGGTCTACGTTTCATCCTCGCGCTCTGGATACAGGCTCACTGTGATGCATTCTGGGTAAGTGGTTTTAATTTTGGAACTGCAGTATGAACTACAATGGAGTGTTAAACACACACAACTGACTGCAAACAGACCAGGAACCCATTTAGTGACTGAATCCTGCTGTGTCCTGACAGACATACTGTTCATCAAAGGTCTATGTCACTCATTGCAACTGTGACTGGAAACATCTGGGGTAATGAAGAGTGTTTTGGAGCAGCATAGAAATGAAAAGCAGAGACAGAAACATGCAGGAGAGGAGGGGACAGACAGGCAGACACTCACAGTGAGCAGGGGTCCTCCTCGGTGAGGTCGGACAGGTACACGTTAGCAAAGTGGATGAACAGCATTCCGATGGCCTGCTTGGAGGTATCCAGGAACCTGGGCAGCGAGAGAAAATGGGGTGTCACACCGCAGCGTAAGGAAATGGCTGGCTTTGGTTTGGTGTTGAAGGTGACAGTGACAATGCAGTTCCTGCTGTGAATGGGTATCTGCATCTGCAGCAGATAGGCTGATCTGAGAAGGGGCTTTGGGTTTCTATTTCTACATAAAATGAGGAACACAGCACATCTTACTGATCCTTGCTGCACATGTAATAAAAAAAAACGGTACAGCAGAGGACAGTGATTTCCAGCTGTCACAGAGCAGCTCCTGCAGGCCAGAAAGAATGTATGGAGCTAAAAGTGATAGAGGAGCACCAATGCTTTACCAGATCCTCCACGGTCTTCGCTCATGCTTGGGTTCCCTGAAGCGTTTCACTGTCAAGGAAACAAACATCAGTCAAAAGCAGAGCCTTCTGATGAGCATCCACCACAGCTGCTAGCTCAAGTCTAGACGAGGCACCTTCTTGAACAGACACACTGCTCCATTCCACATACAGCACGTATACATACACGAGGTCACTACTGGCTGAACACACACCTGAGAAATGTGGGTCACCATCCCACCGACAGTGAGCAGACCTACCTGTAGTAAGTGCAGCATTGTACTTCATAGCA
The DNA here is from genome assembly GCF_048594095.1 of Paramormyrops kingsleyae. NCBI lineage: Eukaryota > Metazoa > Chordata > Actinopteri > Osteoglossiformes > Mormyridae > Paramormyrops > Paramormyrops kingsleyae. The sequence continues at coordinate 25,043,650 of NC_132802.1, read as the reverse complement.
GAAATGCAAGAGGCAGGTACAGAGATGAGTATTTATGATCATAATACCCTAGATCAGGGGTGGCCAATCACCCGCAAAGGGCCGGTGTGTATGCGGGTTTTTGGGATAACCTGTAGGTCAGCTGTTCAAGCCCAGGTGTGAGGACTCTTCAGCCAATCAGTCCTCTAATTAGTAATCTAATTAGGGAGTTGCAGCGAAAACCTGCATATCCAACGGCCCTTTCTGGATAAGATTGGCCACCCCTGTCCTAGATGCTTAGTATAAATCACCGTAAAGCCCCAAGCTCTAACATCTAGCTGGGGGTTCATTTTGTTTGTGTTCCACTATAGCGACCCCCCCCCCCAAATCTTTTCTCATTATTGCTGGTGGTGAAACATTGTTTCATTCTGGGGAAAAAATGAAAGATCGATCTGCCGGCCAGATTTAATAATAAATTAAAAATATGCCACAGGCCATATAAAACTGCCTCACAGGCTGGTACTCTGAGATGACTTAAGTACAGCTGCCACCCATTCTGTTTTATATGGGATCATCTTAAATGCTGCATTTTGTTTTGAGCCAATACTGGACGCAATCTGTCTTTATTTTCTAACCATATGATCTCCCCTCCTTGGCAAATGGTATCATCAGGAACCCAGGAGAGTGGGGGGTGGGGGGGGTGACGTCCCTTATTTCTTCAGATTGAAAGTCACAACCCTGCTTCAAAGTGACGAATGACTTGACAAAATCCCTTGTCGTCCATTTTGGAAAACGGGCAATCATCTCATTATTTTAGTAGTTTTGTCTTCAGCTCTGGTGCTGCTACCTTTGAATAGTAAGTTTAAATATTGCCCAGCAATATCAGCCAAGATTGACACATCGGAAAAATACAGATATCTTGATTTTTAACAAATATTGGTTGATACCGATATATTGTGCATCTCATTGCTCAGTGTTTTATTTCTGTTCAAAGGTGGGTGGCTGGCAGTTCTGTACTTAAGCTAAGGTTCACAGTCTTTTCATAGTAAAATGATATTCTTATGGAGTCCCCACTACTAAGCAAATTAGTAGAGAAAGAGAAGACAGAGTACATGCATTGTAACACCTCATCCTAAGGCTAATACGCAAATGACTTGTCAGAGCAGCAGTCCAATGCCCCTACAGCCGCACACAGCACATTGGTCCTCTGAAGCAGGGTTCTAATCTGCTGCAGTGAGTGGAAAGGGGAACCACCATGAGTTGCTTTCCCACCGCAGTTCAGGAACCCAGGGCCTTATATATCAAAGTTGTGTCCACACAAAACGGTGCCTGGAATGTGCATATACAACATTTTATTCCAAATTTATTAAACAATACTTAACTGGGAAAAAATGCATCATTTTTGGAAATTCAGGTAGAGGTGTACACAACATGAGTACTAATGAAGCTGCTATTGTCAGTCAAAAGCAGATACATTTTATTAATGTACAAGTCCATGGCCTGGGTTAATTCAGGATCTGTTTTGAGTCTCACGTACCACATCAGCATCTCCCGACTACTTCGGCCCAACACAGCATGATAGAACATCCCATATTACAGATGCCTCATGTATGTAGAAGTTTAAGGGCAAAGATTCAGGTTAGCTCTCGACAGTTATTCATCATTATTATCCTGTGTGCAAAAAGTTGTTTCCATCCCTCTATTTTCAGTTCTTTTTTTATTTTATTTCGGGCATAGTGTGTTCCGTATAGCAGACGGACTGTACTGCAGTGGTGCTGTGTTGCCATTCCACACACTGCTTTACATTCAGCTTATCACTGCACAAAATACAAGTACTCAGACAATGAAATGCGATTCGGCATCTAATCCAAAAGTGCAAAATAGTGCAAAAGTGCTAGAAACAGCTGTACAATGAATACATGCATACTAATTATAAAACATATGTTTTCTTGTGATAAACGTGCTTAGGCCCCCAGCTATAGGCCAATAACACGTCTTGCCTCTACCTTGCCTCTACACTGTTCAAAATAATTTTTTTCTTTTTTAAATTTACTGTCGCTATAGTCAGACTTTGCAACCAGAAAGGCTTGATTTGCCTTAATATATTATCTGAGCAGACAGCTCATTTGCATTGACCATTTATGGTTATTTGAGGGTGACAGCTGGGCAGGATCTCAGCCATATGTTTGTATGCACATTTACATCTATAACGGGGAACTTGCAGACACAGGTCCATACGCCAGGTTTGATAAATCTGAGCAGTTTTCTGTCTTCGTTCGTACAAATCATGCTTCAAAGTCGCCAAAGAAATCATCACCATCCTGCTTCAACGACTACCGTCCTGTGGCACTGACGCCCATCATCATGAAGTGCATCGAACGGCTAGTCATGTCACACATCAAATCCATCCTCCCCCCCACCCTGGACCCCTTCCAGTTCGCTTACAGATCTAAATGATCCACAGAGGATGCAATCTGCTCTGTCCTCCACACAGCTCTCACTCACCTGGACAGAAAAGACTCATATGTGAGAATGCTGTTCTTAGATTTCAGCTCAGCATTCAACACCATAATACCACAACAACTCATCTGCAAACTTGACAAACTGGGTCTCAGCACCTCCCTCTGTAACTGGCTGCTAGACTTTCTCAGCCAAAGGTCACAAGCAGTACGTGTCGGAAACAACACCTCGAGCAGCATCACTCTGAGCACGGGGGTCCCACAAGGCTGTGTGCTCAGTCCTCTGCTCTTCACCCAGCTGACACACGACTGCACACCAACCTACAACTTCTTGTGAAGTTTGCGGACGACACAGCTCTGGTGGGGCTCATCACCAAGGGCGATGAGACTCGCTACAGGAAAGAGGTTGACCTTCTGACCATGTGATGCAAGAACAACAACCTCCTGCTGAATGTCAGCAAGACTAAGGAGTTTGTTGTCAACTTCCAGAGAGATCACACCCAACATCTGCCACTGACCATCGACGGTGCTGCTGTGGAGAGAGTGAGGAGCACCACCAAATTCCTGGGGGAGACCTCTCCTGGACCACCAGCACTGCAACACTGGCAAAGAAAGCCCAGCAGCGCGTCTACTTCCTGCGCAAACTCAAGCAGGCAAGAGCTCCACCACCCATCATGACCTTCTTCTACAGGGGAACCATTGAGAACATCCTTTCCAGCTGCATCACTGTGTGGGGTGGGAGCTGCACTGAATACAGCAGGAAAGCCCTACAGCGCATTGTGAGCACAGCTGAGAGGATCGTTGGTGCACCACTTCCCTCCCTGAAAGATATATACACCACCCGCCTCACCCGCAAAGCCATCACAATTGTGAGCGACGCAAACCACCCTGCACACAATCTGTTCAGCCTCCTGCCCTCTGGAAGGAGGTATAGGAGCCTCCGCTCCCGCAGTACCAGACTCAGCAACAGCTTCATCCACCAGGCTGTGAGACTACTAAACTCCCCCCCCCCCCATACTCAGCACCAGCCAACAGACTGGAAAGTGACTAGGAATCTCAGACAGACACAGACACGTTTGGATTCATATCTTTGGGGGGACATTTCTATGGGAAAAACCCTAATCCCAACAATGACAATTTTAACCCCTACCCAGCCCTAACCTTAAAAAGGCAGTTCATCCCAAAACTGAAAAAGATATGGGCTTTAGTGCCTTATATTCATCTAGGTTGTTCTGCTGGGACTTGCCTAGTTTTGAACATATCAGCTGTAGAAATGTCAGGCTTCTCTAAAACAGAATGGGAGTGAATGGCATTCTTGCTGCTGAATTTTTCAAATGTATTTTTCTGGTGTTTTAATCACTACAGAAACAATGTCTTTCACGACTATTATAATTTTAGACAAACCTGACATTTCTACAACTGATATTTCCAAAACTAGGCAACTCCCAACAGAACAACCTAGATGGATAGCACTAAAGCCCCTCTAAAACATAGATTTTTTCTAATTTTGGGGTGAATTGCCCCTTTCACCATAAATAATCAAATACCAAACTTTTGGCATTATTACTGTTTTGATTGCAATCATAGATTTTTATTAAATTGAGCTTCCTAGTGGGGACCGACAAAATGATCCACACCATGTCAAAATAACAGGTTTCAGTCACATTTTGGAGACATTTGGTCCTCACCATGTAAAAGAAACATGACCCCCACCCACCCCGCAGGTGTAGGACTGAGTAGAGGCAGATGAAAGAGAAGACGTCTCCATTGTGGTCAGGTGTCAGAGCCAAGTGGAATGCTCTCCGACCCCATGGCCAGAAAGGGCTTCTCCACTAGCGGGACGAGCAAGTCTGTGGTCAGTCATCTCCAGCGGGCCTCAGGTGGACATTACAGTCCAGACTCCACGCTTATTATTCAGAGGCAGTCAGACTTGCTGTGTGTTTCTAAACATCTGGAAAAAAGGGCACCAACCCCCTCAACCCCTTCATGTCATTTTTATGCTGGCAAAGGGAGGTTTCCCCTGAAAGTGGGCATGGAAGGATTAGATTGTATGTTACTCTGAGCTAAACAAGGATGAAAACATCCTCCGGCATGCAGAAATACCAAAACGGCAACAGCACTCTTCACAGATCGGCAAGCAGGAGTTGCCTAGAAAGCAAGGAGCTAACATGAGGCGGCGGAGGGCAACGCTGGGACATTCCTCTGCCTGAGTGGTGAAACGCAACCATGTGTCACTCACATATAACCTCCAGCTGACCTATTTAGGCAATGGCTGATATGTCGGTCTCGTTATCACATAACGTCCCGTCGACACGGACTATGAGCAAGTGCACAAACATGTCCGGAACGCTATGCAGGGATTCATAACCAGAAAAACTCACAACGGTGCCTTGAAATCAGCTGGATCGACTTCATCACAGCCTTGGGAGAGAAATCGCAGAAAACTGGACATATTAGACAGCAAGATTATGCACGGTCCCGCCTCCACATTCGCACAAATAAAATGGCTCAATTCCGGCGTTTTAGCCTAACAACTCCCGTGGTTACAAATGGATCGATCCCGCTCAGAGATGTCTTTTGCCAAACCACAATCATGTAACTATGTCGGCTGGAGAGAGCACGCTCTCGGCGGGTGCTGGCCCCGTTCCGGCGGGCCGAGGCCGGAGCGCTGTGCTGTTTCATCCAGCATATCCCCTTTCCTGCCCCTGCTGTCCACCGGGCCCTTTGACTAGCTTGCACTCAGCTGTCGCCCTTTTATCGATGGTGACAAATCAACAGGCACGGCCAGGCTGTTTGCCACCCCGAAAAGAGGAACCCAGGCAGACCACTCCCTCAATCCAGCTGGAGACCCGAGACAGCGACTGTCCGCCGGCATTTTCACAGCACGTTCGTTAAAATATTCTTCCGAGTGGGAGAACCCAGTCAAAGCGTTGCTCCTGCCTCTCCACGTCCTGCGAGAGCTGATTATTATCACACTGATTCTTAGAAACAGCCTCACACTTGTTGCATGCAGACAATTAGGTTGCTCAACAAAAGCCAATTGCCAACCAAATCCAACAGCAATTAATGCTCTGATACCTTATTCCCCAAATTCTACCTCTTTCACATGAAAAATGTGTGTTCGTTTATGGTGAGGTTATTTTCCATTATTTGTTGTTACGCATCATTGGCAGGTACATTTATTTCCTTTCTTTAATTTGACACTTTGGTCTACAAAAACCATGGGATTGAGAACTTCATTGTCCTATGTAGGGCTGTCACTATCAATTATATTAATAATTTGGTAATCTACCATTTAAATTGATGATTAATCGAGTAATCGGTTATCTATAACAGGACTCTCCAAATCTGCACCTTGATTCCAAATCCAGGACCTGTTTTCAGTTCTCCTAGGTAGCTAGCTTAATAATTATTTACTAAATCTGACTGGTCAGAGGCTTCACACCTGGCACACGGGTAAAGGAAGGCTGGAAAATCAGCAGGGCTCGGACCTTGAGGTCCGTGATTTGAATAGCCCTGATCTATAATATGACGTACAGATAATTAAATATTATATTTATACATTATAATATTGAAATTGGTACGAGGTAGGAACCAACCCTGGAGGAGGAGTCAGCCAAATTGCAGGGTGCACACACACCCACATATACGGTCAATTTAGGTACTCCAGTTTACTGAAGTTGCATGTTTTTGGACTGTGGGAAGAAACAGGAAGATCAGCTGAAACCCCACACACACGAGGAGAACGTGCAAACTTCACACACACAAAGCAGCTGTGCGTGGCAACAACACTACCCACTGCATCACTGTGCCATTCGCAATACTAGGCGGGCACAATGTGTGATTTTAATATTGACATTGCGTTTTACGCACGTGGAATTGTAACACTGCAAATACCACAACAGACAGCTAGGTCAAGACCATTAGTAAGCTACACTAAAACATTAGTATTCAAGTAACTTAAGTTTCGCAATTTTACTGATGGCTCCTTTTCAACATGTAGTTTATGTTTAAAAAAGTATCTCCACTATATTTGCTATGCATGTGCTCTTCAAACCAATCATAACACAGGTCTACAAAAAAAACAAAAAGAAAAAAAAAAAAAAACATTTTTTCAGGTGCCATGGTTTTTTTTAATGGATTTAGGGTATTTTGAGGGTGCTGAATTAAAAAATCCCATTACTTTTGCTGAATTGGTTCTAGTTTTTGAGATAATGGACATCAATGGAAATAATGCATTCCCCCAATGCGACTTGTGTGTGACAACAAATGCAATAGCTTTTGGTCTGTCTTTTGACTCTTTAACAGTGTCTTAGGTAATGAAATGAATGATGAAGTGTTGAAGGAAAGTCTGAAAATAAAATTAGAGTTAAGTTCTCATGTGCGTGTTTGCATGTTCATTTATTGCTGTTGTTACTGTACATGTGGTGGTGAATATTTGCCCAGATGAAATCTGCCAAGTCCTTCCAAAGGAAGGGCATCATGGGAACACCTGTCTGGTATTTAGCCAGAAATAGTTGAAATGCTCGTAATAGGGCCATGAAAAAATGTAGTTTGGCCAGAAGAAGGGGATCCATTCTGACTTCACAAATGCAGTCGAAAGAAGATGTCCCTGGGTTTTTCACTTTTTTGACTTCACCAAGTCTACATATTTCACAATAGAGGGCCAGACTTCCGATGCTCGTTCGACAGCTGGCAAATTTTCGAGCCACTGATGGCCACAGAAAGGTGGAGGGAATCTTGAGGATGATGTTGCAGCTGTGAAATTCTCACTTCTGGCTGGTGAGGAGTGGAAAAGAAAATGTAGTGCTTTGAGCACTTTCTTCACCATCCACACTGAGATGATTGAATGAGTTGTGATGGGTATGTAGGCCACAACGTCCTACAATTACTAACTGTGTCCCAGCAAATTGCTCACCACAGTGTGAATGTCATCATTGGACGTATAGGAGTAATGTCGGCTAACCGTTTGCAAAGCCCATAGTACTACTGCTTTCAGTGTGTCGGTTGAGGAGAATGTATGAAGGCATTGCTTGTCGTGGGATCCGGAGACACTGCCAAAGCGGGTGTAGGCCTATCTGTAGAGGTTATACTTGCAGGACTGGCAAACAGCTGAATGGGGACAGTTGTTGTCCAACTTTCGACAAAACGCTTGTGCTTCTCTCCCCTGATATGAGTCGATGGCTTTAGAGCCCATTGTTGCCAGTTTGATGACTTTTTTTTTTTTTTTTTTTTTTTACAAAGGTCGCATCGCGCTTCGTAGACATTAGTCGTCTTTTTCAACCAGCTACAGTACTTTTTTTTTGAAGCATGGACATTAATAACAATTAATAACTAATTAATATTGTATTATTTAATCAAATCATACATAACTTTTTCCAGTCACTGTTAGGTATTTTTAATTTCTTTTTTGTATGATGTTAGACTGTTTACTTACTAGTTGTAACTAAAATAAAAATATTCTTGCAATTCTGAATGCTTTTCAAACGTGTTGCATTAATTAACTGTTAAATATCTCAGAAACTAGAGCCAATCTGGCAAAAAAAAACGAAGTCATATTCTTAATCAGCACCATAAATCTAATATAAAACTGTTCAGACATCGTTGGCACCAAAATCACTGTATGCCAGTGTAATCATTCTCGTCCTTGATGTTTGACTGACTCATAGACAGTGTGGTGCAGCGTGGGACTTTCTTTTTCCTGTCATGTTTTCTGTGTATGCAACATTAGCCTTAGGTAGCTAGTCAGAAGCAGATGGGTCACCGCAAGGCAAAGTAGGCATGAACACTGTAAGCAGACTACTTGATCACTACAAGCAAATTATTTAAACAGTATTTATACAGGAATGATTCTGTCCCAAGCTTTTTGATCCATACGAGCGGTTTCCACTGTATTTTAAATATTACTAGTGTTGAAACCGATTAGTGGTATTACCTTTGGTAGCTGAAACTGTTTTTTCGCAGTGTTTACATTTGACCTCGTTTTGTTCGGTGTCATCTTCACCAAAGCCACAGTGTGTGCAAACGACGGACACGGCATTTTGGTACACGCTGCTGGAGCTGCTCCGTCAGCTCGGTGTTTGAATTCTCCTCCATGTTGCTTCCATGTGGCAGACTGGACGGGGCGGAGTCACGTGACAACATACGCAATAATATGTTTTTAAGGAAACAAGACATGGGGAGCACAAATTGGGGAAAGTGTTAACAGGTTTTACAAGGTATTAACTGAATTTTTTTTTAAAAAAAAAGGTAACTGAGTTAGGCAAGATTACGTCGATTAGAGGTTCTGAATGTTGGTTTTGATTAATTTTAGATTAATTGCCCAGCCCTAATGTACCATATTATGTATTATGTAAGATGTTGCTAGCTTTTAGCAGCGATTATCTTGATAGAGGAATCATAGGAAGTAAATTAAGTCAAATGATTTAAAGCAAAGTAATAAAGACAAGCTAGACTACAAGAAGAGGCTGAAGGGCACATAGTTTATAGCCATCTGTCTAACCTCGCATTACTGGCCAAGTCCCTCAAACCTGAATGTCTTCTGAATGTGTGCATTTTCATTCACTATTAATCTGAAGTGCTTCCGCACATCTGAGGCTTCCGTTCTTTATATGGACCCTTATCCGCTATGCCGCATCTACCTTCTGCCATATTGCTAAGGAATCAAGAAACCAAATTTTAAATTGATGTGCATTAAGAACTGAGTAAACAGGTTTAATCGAGTAACCATGACAGCTCTAGTGCTACGTACACAGAACATTTTAAAAAGCATAAAGCATTGAGAGGCATGAATCTGAAGAGCTTCTTATCACTCTGGGACGGACATGAACCAGGTCCCCCTGCTTTCTTGCTCTGAAAGATCATTTCTACAGACACCAAAGCCAAATATGGTGCTCCGGTATAGAGGGTAGATTCCAAAAACTGATGAGCAGACTAGGGCTGAATGATTTATCGATTTCAAATCGAAATCGCGATTTGAAAGAACGCGATTAGCAAATCGCAAAGGCTGCGATTTAGGACATACATTATATAGCACGTCGGACCCAGGATTTCTTGCGAGTCTGAAAGAGTTTGCAACCATGAATACGTACATTTTTTGTTTCACCTGAATTGATTTATATAGAAAATAACCGTATACAGTTGTGAAAAAGCGGAAACTTCAACCAACATGAAATCACCAATAAACGACTTCTATTTACATTTTATAAAATGCATACTACATTTAAAAATTTCCAGCTTTACGGTTTCAGGACAGAACAGCCACTCTGTTATGAACATTACGGTTTTTTGAGTGTTATTAGTCTTAACAGCAGCTAACAACACAATAGCGCAAACAAAAGGGCTGCATACACCAAAGTAGTTCTTGCTTGTTCATTGGCGTGGGAAAAGGCGGTTCTAGTGTTATTAGGAGGGTAATAAGCGTTACCTGCAAGATCGCTATTTTTCTTTTTGCTGCAATTGTTTTCATTATTACTTTATTTAACTTGACACATCACATATAGACCAGTTAATACTGATGGTATCTCATGCTGCGTCATATGTTTTAAAATTACTACACACTCAATATTGAACTGAAGCTTGACATTAAAAAATTAAATCGCAAATCAAATCGTAATTGCAATTTCTGTCAGAAAAATCGCGATTCGATATTTTCCCCAAATCGCGCGACCCTAGAGCAGACAATTCATTACCTTTGCATGTCATATGTGGTCATGGGCACATAAAAATATGGAAATAGTCTAGGGTTTACCTTGTTGTCAAGCCATGGGAAGCACTTGGCACTTAGCCTGTGAAAGTGACCTGGAACATTTCAGTGTCCTGCTCATGAAGCAAACACTTTCCCTTCAGTCTGCCCCTTTTTTGGATGACCTTCCTGCCTTGGCATTGACTTTACTGATCACAGCACAATTGGTAACAGCTTGAGTTTTGTAATTCTCCTCACGATGGATGAATCTATTACTTTTAGAACTTGAGTATTTTATATATTTAGAATATGCTTCTGTGAAAAGCACCATACAACTGAGGATCAGAGAGCAGGGTCGGCCAGTGTTCTTGGAGTAATTTGGGTTAAGGACCTTGGTCAAGGGCCCTACAGTGAAATCACTCTTCCAGCCATGGGATTTGAACCAGTGACCTTCTACTTAAGAGGCACAGCATCCTAACCCACAGAATCACACACCACTCTATTTACAAGAGTTTGAAGGGCAATATGGCAAAATAAAAGGCCACAAATTAATAGAAACTTTCCTAAACAGGCTTTGTTCAAAAATAATTCAGAATTTAGTGAAATATGACATTGTGTCTTATTATTAAGTCTCAGTACTGTTCCTCAGTACTGTTAGTAAGGAAAAGTACTCGATAAGTGGCTGGCAAAAAGGTAAATAGACACTTTAGTGTTCAATCAAAAGTTATTCTGACAGCGTTCATTAATTTAAAAAGCAGCATACAGCCAAACAGCCTACAAATCATGCAGTACAGCTCAGTAGAGGTATACAAAACATGGCAGGGACACATTCACGAGGGAACAGCAGTGGGAGGAGGCCTGTGGGGTTCGGAGGCCTAACATACCCAAGCAGGCCCACTGAGGGCGGATACCTGTGCATTTTCAGTGTCAGCCAGCTGACTGCATTTACACAGCTATGCTGAGACTGTATGGGTGCAATGCACAGCTAAAAATGCAACTTTATCAGGCACTAACTAGACCAGGATGACAAACAACATGGACTTTTTCTGGGAATGAGCACTGAATACGGTGGCTGACCTACTGAGCCTGAGTGTAGCTGACTACCTGAACCCTTGTCCAGTAAAAATTAGAAAAATACATACAGTAAATACCATATACAAGTCTGAAACCAATTTATGTAAATCATGGTGTGAAAACAGTGTAAAACTGAGGTGGTTTTAAGATATTTTTCTAATTTCCATTAAGCCATTTGAAGGCTGATCCAAGAACAAGCAGCAGAAAGACAAGGCAAGTTGGATCACGTACAATATAGCAGAGGGGGCCTCATGTGGTTAGGGGAAGGTAGCCGAAAAGGCAGGGGGTAGGACAGACAAGGAAGAAGGCACTGCAGTGTGACCACATTCCTGCAGAGCCTGTTCCTCAGATATTCACTCACAGTGCAGGTCTGCATACTGCTTTGCTGAAGCAAACACTGCAGAAAACACCTTCCACTCTTCCCTGCAGACATTTCCTTAGTTACATTTACAGGTGCTAGTAAAATTTCCACAAATTTATCCACACTCAATTTTCTTGACTTAATAAAAACATAGTACAATATGTTGACAGTGCAATGTGCAATTAATTCAGAAGAACAATGAATATATTCTGGAATTTTCATTTCAATTATGATATAATAACCAAGCAGAAGCACCCATAAATCTCAGTCAATTCTGGGATCTCAGTCAATTCTGACATTTTTTTCCAGACACACATTGCACAGTCAAGTTTTGGACAAATACAAATGAGCTTTAGAGAGAACAAACACTGTCTCATTTTCTCAAACAGATATCTAATGCCCATTGTCTTCATATTTTACTCTGAAATTCAGTACCAATATTTTTAAAAGGTATTCCAGATGCAGCACAAACCCTAAAAAGGTTGGAATGAAAGGTAAACATGCGCCTACATTCCTACAGAGTTGATCCTCGTTAGAAGCTTCTTCTGATACTGACTATTCAGGAAGCGGAAAATACTGCCTGTATGTCAGTCCCAACTCTTCAAGAGCGTGAAACGGCCCATAGAAATTCAGTGTAAATGACAGGCCAAGTAGACATTTAGACAGAGGATGTGAAACTCAGACTCAATAAAATGAGATGGGCAGAAGCCCTCTGGGCCAGTAATAAGAGTTACTTAAGAGGCAGAGTTACCGAGTAACGAGGGCATGAAGCATGTGGTCGTCTAGGTCAAAGGCCAGCATGCAGAGCTTCCCCAAAATGGCTGCTGTCAATGACTTCCCTAAAAGTATCGCAAACTACCTAATATCGCAAATCATTCATCAGTCTTATTTAACTCTGTTACTCGAAAAAAAACCTTGTCAGGCACGGAAAAATAGCTGCAGTCTGTTTTGGAACAACACAACAAGACAGTTTAAACAATTTATCCTATTATATTCTAAATCATACATAGTGTGAACTAGCCAGTTACTGCCATTTCACTGTTATAAATTTAGACAGCTGCTTAACTTACAAAAACTGTCAAACTGTATTGATGTTTGTATTCAGAATAAACTACAAATTCACAAATTCTAAACTCTAGCAGGATAATGGTCTTGGAAATAAACAGCTAACCCAGAGTCTGTCCTGTACTTAGAAGGACAACTTGTTGATATCAACAGAGTTACTGCTATTTAGAGTGCATACAAATAAATGATATTCATGCCTGAGAATTCATCAGGAGATGCAGCTGTTTCGTTCACAGAATTAAGTTCAAGGCCAACCATCCAGTACCTGCAAAGTCACGCAGGAGAGGTTCTGCCACATGATACTCACACATCAGGGTGCTGAAGGCCACAACTCCAAGGAGCCCTTGCAGGAAGATGCCAAAAGAGTCCATCAATGCACCATTCTTGCAGCCTTGGTTGTCTGAGGCTGGCGTAGAGCCAGCTGACGAGGATGAGTTCAGAGATGAAGCTGCGGAGAGCATGCCACCTGGACCACCCCCATCCCCAGGGCGGGACATCATTCTCACCCCATTATCTACCATGGTAGGGAGGTCAACAAGACGTAAAAACGGGTCACTAAACCACGACCGGAAAAGTCAATGTCTGGTTTCCGCGCCAACCGTCGAGTCTTCGTACCACGGTCTTCGTTTTGGTTTGACAGCACATGGATCCCAGTGAAGCAAAGAACAGGTGGACTAGTATACGCTTATTTGCAGGTGAGATGCTCTCCTTTCCGGGAACTTGTCTTCGGTGTGCTGGAACACATCATCTCCAAACAGCATTTTCTCAGCTTTTAAGATCATGTGACTGCTTCAATATCAAATATTCCAAAAGCACACAGACAACAATATTTGACGAAAGGCTTCTCTAACTACGTTTAAGCAACTTAGGCGAGTTGAAGCAAATCTCATGGTGGTCAAAAGCGGCACTCCGCTGGTCACCTACAGCTGTCTGGCTCTTCCCATTACATTTAGAAAGTGAAATAGCAAGTTTACGCCACTGATAAACGTTGCGGTTAATTTATGTCAATTGTCAAATAGGACTGTCATGCATTGAGTTTTTAAACATCGTGATCTGAGCGACACTTGCGATAATAAGAAAGCTGTTTGTTTCACCTGCTTGTGAGATAAGTCGTTTTCAGGTGACAACGTCCATATGCTTCAGTTAGTTGCTTCAACGTTTTCTAAATAGTTACATCATCTATAAATTGCGAATATTCCCGAGGTAACAAACTTTTTCATTAACATTTTAGATGTACAATTTAAAGTTTCATATGACACCGTCCGACCACGAACAGGTTTATTCTGGTCGCCCTCGTGTTTCCTCGTCCCTTTAAATTTTGTCGCTGGCAAATATGGTTTCACATCTGTCTCCACAACCGCTTAGTCGTGTCACCAATTACGACTTCGATCGCAGAAGGAAGGCATGTATTCCGCAGAAGTAAACTTGTTTCAAACACACTGAATAGACGAAATTACCACAGTCACCGTTTCCGACATCAGCATCCTCTCTACCGACAAGATAACAACGTAGGTTAGCAGGCTAGCTAGATTTCACAGTGAATAATAAACAACCAAAATAATCCGTTGTCTTAAACTCTGAGCCGCCGAAACTCTTTACCCTATATACTACATACAAAGAATATTCTATACGCGTCTACGTCTTTCATCTTTTTCACGAGTTCGAAAACAGCCATTCCAGCTGCTTCCTTGCCCACTCATTACCAACTCCTGACGTGATGACGTTCGACGACACGCCGTCGACCGAGGTGCATTCTAGGAATTGTATGACATGAAATTAAAAGCGGAACTACATTTGGAAGAAAAAAACTGAACCGAGTATCTCAATATTATGGGGTTAATGTAAACAATAAAATAAAAAAAGAACATCTCCGTGTTTAAGTTAAATATCCTCCTCGATTTAACGGCAATTCTTAATTTGTCTTTAAGTTGCACATGTGGACCCCTTCTTTAGGTGAAGAAAATTATGACACATATGCTTATATTCCATTACATAACTAGCGGAACGTCGCCACAAGATCTGTGCAGTAAATGACCCAAAACAATATCAAAATATAAAGATTGATTAATGAAAATGTGGTTTATTTATCATCGTTTTGGTTTTAAATAGCAATCATATTCCACAAACGTATATACAATTTAATTTACATACAGATCAATAAATCAACAATCAGTTTTTTTGTTTTAATTACTTGGATTTCTTCCCACCCTTAAACATTAGAACAGGAAAAAGGAACATGCAAGAAAAATGAGATTGTTCAATGACTTTTTAAAACACGTTACTGTAAAAAGAACAAACAAAAAATAACATATTAAAGGTATCCATACAAAAAAATAATACAACATAAGACATTGCCTACTGTGAAGTTATTTACAATTTCTGCATCACTTTTACCTGAATAAAAACAAATATGTGACTTTCTGCCCTTTCCTGCTTCTGCAGGGCATCTCATTTCAAGTTAATCAGGTTAACAGTATAAGTTGTTGCCTGTAGGAGAAAATCCATTAACCCTCTGACTGGACACAAAGAAATATGTCACTTTGTGAAAATTAATGTTACACCTAAAGCTGAAGCCAGTAAATCCCACGCCTGTTAACATAAACATTCCAATTGTTAAAATATTGCACAGTTGGGTGTTTAAAAAAGACCAATAAGTATCAACAGATAAGTTGTGCTAATTATGATTCATATTGCTTTTTCTTTAAAATAATATACTGGCATTTTACAAAAGTTTGGGTCAGAGTAAAAGGTACTACATACAAAATTCACCTTTGCTTTTTCATATGAGATTTGTTCAGTCTGCAAAAACAATCCCTTGGATTATTCTCCAAAGCCAGTAGCATTTCACAATGTAAGGCATGAGCACGATGAATGCTTTCAGAATTCAACTCATTTTCCCAGAATTCAGTGCTAAGCACCACCGACCTTTCTGCTGTGTACCCTGATAACCGACTGTTGCCACTATAGTAACAGTGGATTTAAAATGTTTCAAGTGTGAAATCACATTCATGCTGCAACACAAACTGAATTTGTTTCTACCATTAAATATCGGCTTAAATGTACAATGCATATATATTTACAGTGACAAACAAATACATACAGATTTGAAGAAAAAAACAAACCAAAGATCTTCCCTTCACAGGAATATATTACCTGCTTCAGCGTACGCTTTTGTGCTTGGCTTTTTGCATTTTATTTATTTTTCACACTTCAAAGCTGATTAAACATAAAATAAATATGAAATCCACACCTGCAGTGCCTGTATAAATAATAATAAAAAACTGACTGCTGATTAGAAGCCATCAGCTGCTCGCACCAAACAGAGAAAAGCCTGATACAAGAGGCTTCATACTGCAGACAGAAAGATACCTTACGGCCACGCCCACTCTGCTCGCGAATCCACGACGCCATGGATGAAAGTGACCTTAGCTGCAAGTGCGCAGCTCCAGTGCATGTACGCTGTAGTCTGTAGAGCGGTGAAAACACTTCGCCACTCCTGGCCGACAGTCTGAGCTAATCCTCCCACTCGCTCCAGTAATCTCAGCTAGCAAACTGCTGGTAGAAGGCCAGTTTCACCCTTTCGATATGGTGGCACAACTTGATGGACGGTCCCAGCTTAAGACCCATGCACTCCTGTACGGTGGGTAGTGTCAGGAGGAGAAGGGCCTGTCCGTCAATCTCCTAGAAATACAAATGTGGATTCAGCTGTAAATTTAGAAAAATAAACACTACATAAACAGACAGTTCTTTCCATGGGCCAGCAGGGGGCGTGAATGACTCAGACCGGTAACCTGAAGGCTGTCCAGGAATCACAAGTTTGTTTGCATGAAAGATGCAGCCGTACAAATGAATAACATAACAAAAAAAGTGCTGGCTGCAAGCTTCAACCAAGCGACTAACAGGTACATGCACATAATGTCGCATTTTTTGGTGTGTTTCCTGCACTACCTGGTCCAGGAAGATGCGTGCCAGGGCGGCACAGTCCGTGGTCCTGATGAAGCGCACCACGTCCGCCACGCTCCACTCCAGGGGGCTGCTGTCCAGCCGCAGCTTCTCTGGTGCGTCTCCCCGCTGCGTCTGAGAGCGGATCGATTCGGTAAGATCAGCCTAAAGCAGATGCAGCCAATTCGCAATTCTCAAGGAGCCAGGCTTCTCACGGAGGGTTCACACCCTGCAGGGCGTCTGTTCGCTAACCTTTGGGGAGGGGGGCCGGTTTTCATCGTCGGAGTAGGAGGACGAACGGGCCTTGCGCCTGCGACGGGTTCGGACCGTCTCATTGGGCGTTGGCGAGGGAGGCTGCGATTTCTTCTCGGAGTGTTCCGAGTCATCCAGCAGCTCGTCTTGCAGTTCTGAGCCCGAGTCCTCGCTCAGGGAGTCTTCCTCATCCAGGTCTTCTTCATCACCGCTGCCCTGAGGATGAGAAAAGTGAGAGAGTCGGGAATCAGCTGACTCTCTATCTACCGAGGAGTCACATGTTCGATGTTCGACATACCTGGGGTGAGCCGGCAGGGGTGTTATCCAGGGAGCTTGATCGTTTCTTCTTGTGAACGAAGAAGTGCTTCCTCCTCTTCCTCCTCTTTCCCGTCCTCTTCATGCCGCCCTCCAGGTTCGTGTGGCCCCCCGGGGGTCGGCCAATCCGCTTGCTTTTCTTTTTGCCGTAGTAATGGGCTGTGGAACACATGCACACCTGTCACATCCCGCCACGAACAGGTGTTACGCTAAACCAGTTGATGACTGAGACTGATGGTCACACTTCTGAGAACAGAGACCACCTGTGTTTCAATCAGCCAGTACAATGATATGTGTTTAAAGTGAAATGAAACCTAGTTATCCGTACAGAATTTCTGCCTCGCCTGCAATTTCTGCATTATTCTTGCCTGTGCATTATAAGCAGTTATATGTGAAGGTTGCTAATGCTGTTATCTCGCATGATCCGTCACTGGATATTTTACACTGTGGCTAGTTCAGAGGGTGGCAGGCTTTGCTCACATTTCCATGGGTGGGGGATTCCCCTGAGTTCTCCGGTTTCCCCTGTAGTGCAACGACACGCAGTTAGTATGACTGGTGGCTCGAAATGGTCCATAGAGTGTGAATGCCCATATGTATGTGCCCTGTGACAGACTGGCATCCTGTTCAGGATGTACTCCAGCCTTGTGTTCAGTCCCTTCACTATCCTGACCAGGATAAGAAGTTTGAGGATGGATGCTCACACTAGAGTAAGAACCTTATTCAACAGTATTACAGTAAACCACCACAAGGGGGAGCCTGTTGAATTCAGCAAACTCGTTTATGAGCCCATGTCCATCTAATTAATAAAGCTCTAAAATGGTCTTTCTACAATAATCCAACACTACATTATTTTCCCTGGGGAAAATCAGATATTTTTAAAGATCAAACAAGCTTTTCCCAAAAAACACACACAGCAATAAGACCAACGACCAACGAGATTGTAATTTCATCTCGGTGTATGACCCCTAGATCCTACAGCTAAAGATGATAATAGATACTTTGACTTTGATGACTGCAAATCTGCTGCCTTAACTTCACTGTGGATAACAAGCTTCAAAGCCATTTTAAAGACATTGTTACTTTAAAATGGCAACATTTTAATGGAGATCTGCGATTAACCCCTCAGTCATATTTGGCTACATCTTTGTGAATTTTAGCCTGGCTTCCACATGCCATAAACCAAGATCTGGTGATTTTGATATCACAGCATGTTATTAATACATAAGAAAGATGCATGGAACCTGGATGGAGATATGAATCTCTTTGTGATGAGAATTACTTCCATTTCGGGTAAACTGATAACGAGCGGCTTGCTAATTTGCTTTCAAGAAAAAGCCAAATGATTATAAGATGCCCAGCAGCTCGTGATAAGAAGAGAGAGACACACTGGGCGAGGGCAGACGGCGAGCCACTCACTGTACTTGGTCTTGGTGAGGATGGAGCAATTTTCTGAGCAGCGCTCCAGAACCATGCGCGGCCCAAACAGGTTGGGGCAACACTCAAGCTTGATGCAGGTCTTCCTACAAAACTCTGCCACTTGATCTGCCGTTCGCACAATCTCCACCGTGGCTCGATAGCTCTTGCCCTTGTACCTACGAGTCGGGAGCACGTGACGTGCGTTAAGGCAGACCAGGTGAAGCCTCAGCCCAGTGTATAATTATTTCGCCACATTGCGATATGACACGGCAGCATGCGGCGCTCCGGGTCCCCCGTTAGCGGCACTGACTTGGCTTTGAGCGTCTCCCCGTGGCCCTGCCAGCGAGACTCCTCATCCAGCTGCAGCTCCCGCAGGACCCGGCTCGGCTTGTAGGCCGCATTGATCAGGAGCGTCAGCACCTGGGGAGGAAGGACAGGTGGGCGTCTGAAGATCGTGCAGAGATGAGGGAGACGAGACGGAGAGAGAGCGAGCGAGAGACAGAGAGCGAGCGAGCAGGAGAGAGAGAGAGAGAGAGAGAGAGAGGGCGGCTCGGAGGCAGAGTAACGTTTCTCTGGAGTCATCGAGTCACGCAGAGCAGCCTCTGCCTTCAGCCTGGCTGAGATCGCACCTCTTTTAAGACCAGAACACAGCTGCCAGGCCCAACACACTGCGGCAGCTCTGCTATGCGGCCCTTGTTCAGGTACGGCCCGGAGAAACAGCGGTGGTTGAAGTAGATCTTGGGGCAGGAGTATTTTCCGTTGCTTTGTCCTGCGGGGTCAGCAGGTACGGGATTAGAATGCAAATTACATATGATCCTCAAATACACAGAAATTTACTCGGGAATGCAGATAATACTGCCTACAGCAATGGGGAGAAATGTACAATAGGGACTTATTCAGAGGTGCTGGTCACCAGGGACACGGCACTCACCGCTCTCTGATTGGTTGTTTTCCTGTTGTTTCAGGGCATCGGTGGGCGTGGCTCTGGTTGGAGTCCGGCTGCAGGGTTAACATACAACAGGTCAGTTTTTTCCCCCCCCAACATAAATCGCTTGCTGTTCACAGTTTTTTTCTTTTCCCCGAGATACCTACTGCTTTTCCGGCTGTACCACTGCAACCCGCCTCTGCTTCTGAACTGAAAACATAAAACAGAAACAAGAACTGAAATCCACCTGTTTGGATGGAGAGTAAAAAACGACGAAACATGACAGGTGCAGCTTTACATGTTACCAGCTGGTAGAGGAACACTTGCTTCTGTGCGGGAAAGTTGGCAATGAGCATACATAACAGGACCAAAACATTAATAAATTGATCTTTACATCCATGTTGGGGGAAACAACCCTGGTGTGACCCACCCACCTTGAGGTTTACTGGGGTGTCTGAGGACGTAGCCATTGGTCTCACACCAGCTGACAGGAAAGATGTCCATGGAATTGACATGCGTGATGACCTCTGGGATGGACTGCTTCACCCCTGGAGGCACAAAGCAGAGCCAGGGGTGAGGCTGTCAGTAACCAAGACATTTTCAATAATGAATTCTATGGAAACCTGGAGGCAGCGCAAACGGTTGTTCTTAAAAAAATTTTGAGGGGATTTTGTGACCTCAATTTAGTATTCTGTGGCCACGTTAAGGAAAATTATGCTCATAATTGAGTATATTGTGTGCACAAAATTAACAGAAAACCCTCCAGGGCTCGATAGTACACAGATGTGTAACATCTCGATTCTCCTCCAGCGTCTCAGTTGCACTCCCCCCCCCCCCCACCTTCCAGATGCAGCCAGATGTGCTGCCCCCGGACCCTGGTGACAGTTGCCACGTGGATGTGCTCGGGGGAGAGCGGGTTCACCGCCTCCAGCTTCATGGACGCCACAAAGTCATGGTCACGCAGCTCCTACAGGGCATGAATACAACAGCAGTTTAAACACTGACACACATGGTGACTGCAGAGGATCCATATTTTTAAGTAAAGGTTAAAAAGTGAAATGAGCAAAGTGATCCGTCTGAGCTTCAGCCTTTCAAATCCTTCTGCGTTTCAGCTATAAAAGCCTCAGAAAGCTGCTAAACAGTAAATTACACTCTACAAACATGATGCAACATCACATATGTGACAACCAGTCTGTTGTTATTGTTTTCCTGATAACTGCTGCTTACTGCCATTACATAATGCTGTTTAATTTAAACTACCATTGCATTGGCTCTGCCTCTCCAAAAATATGTTCGGCTGCCTGAGTCATCCGCTGATCACTTATTAAATTCAGCTGGAAGTTGCAAAGTAAAAACAGAAGCAAAGAGCAGGAGATTTGGTCGCGCTGATTTCTGCAGCTATTTTCCTCAATTGTGGTTAAGGGCGAAGGTAAACCACAATCAGTGTTTATAGCCGCTAATCTGAAAGCAAAAAAAAAAAAAGTATTTGCTGATCTCCTCTGACCACCGCGACGGGCTATGTTCACGGGCTAATGCGGCAGCAAACTGTACCACTGCAAACTCATCAAGGACTGGAAATGTGCAACATGATGCATACCTATCAACTGTGAGCATGAGTGATGCCGCTCACAATAGAACAAAAGCACGAGTTACCCAAAAAAAAATGTGTCCTAAGCTGTGACAAGAGACCAGCCTGTGAATGCTTTCGGTCTGCCCTGTGCTACAGGTGCTGGCAGAGAATGAATACAAACATTTAGCAAATTGCTTACTTAAGCCTCTGCTGATTAAGTGCGAAAGCACTTTGGACAGCACAAGGCGGTATCTGTGAGGCGCGGCGGAGCGGCTTTGCAGAAGGAGTGTGTGTCATACAGGAAGCCAGCACACTGCTCCTCAGTCTGAGATTACTCACTGGGGCAAAGCAGTGCTGGGGTGCAGCCTCTGCCTCGCACTGCTTCAGGTAGTCGGCCCAGTCGAAGTCCTGGCCCTGGTATCCTGTGAGCACAGGTACGCACATACACAGGGCAGGAAAGACACCAGCAGACACGGACAACACCAGGAAAGACACAGGTAGATAGAGGCAGACCAGGAGAGACACAGGCGGACCAGGTGAGACACAGGCAGACACAGACAGACCAGGAAAGACAGAGACAGGCAGGCCAGGAAAAACACAGACAGACACAGGCAGACCAGGAGAGACACAGGCAGACACAGACAGCCCAGGAAAGACAGTGGCAGGCCAGGAAAAACACAGACAGATACAGGCAGACCAGGAGAGACACAGGTGACCAAGAGAGACACAGGCAGACACAGACAGACCAGGAAAGACAGAGGCAGACCAGGAAAGATAGAGACAGGCAGCCCAGGAAAAACACAGGCAGACACAGGCAGACCAGGAGAGACACAGGCAGACACAGACAGCCCAGGAAAGACAGTGGCAGACCAGGAAAGACACAGACACAGGCAGACCAAGAAAGACACAGGCAGACAGTCATTTCATGAGCAGAAAAAGCACTTGTCCCTGTTGTGCACATGGAAATAAAAGCAGTGGTTTGTTTTCATTTATTACGCAACGCACATTAAACTGGCTACAGAGGGCGGAGTCAGTGACCTGGCGGCGGGCTGAGCGGCACCCCGTTTTTGAGGCTCCACTGGGCAGGGAAGATGCCAGAGCTGTCGCTGTGACACACAAAGGGGCGGCTGCCCCCCCTGCACACCGCGCTGCCCTGCAGGACGTCCATCTCCACCAGGAAGTACTGATCACTGAACACC
Source organism: Paramormyrops kingsleyae (assembly GCF_048594095.1). Classification (NCBI taxonomy): domain Eukaryota; kingdom Metazoa; phylum Chordata; class Actinopteri; order Osteoglossiformes; family Mormyridae; genus Paramormyrops; species Paramormyrops kingsleyae. Next base: position 25,021,430 of record NC_132802.1, on the reverse strand, counting down.
TGGCGAGGCACGGTCAGTCACCATCGGCAACAGCGTTTCATATAAAACACATACAATGCTCTTATTAAGATTTAATGCTGTAAGGAACTCGATGATCTATTGACACGTGATATATTATACAACTGGCATGCTTCTCAGAATAGGGCCTCGGGCAGACAGCGCAGGGTTACCTTGGTGACGGTAGCGGGGCTTATGCAGAAGGGAGCAGCGGGATTAACAGCTTCCAGTTTCATGCCTTCACTGAAGCAGTGAGTGGAGACTGTGGGCTTGTCCTAAGCACAGACAGGGATGCTTTGGGCTACATCAGGTCAACTTACTCCTCTGATGTCAACAGCCAATTTTATTGCGGAAAAGCAAGGCGGAAGAGATCAAACAGCATTTTATAGGTAGGTGCTGACCAGTCAAATCCTACTTAATGGCCAACAATGACCGAACCTTTGCAACAGTAGTTAAAAGTGACCGAGACCTCGATTCCAGTTGGCTGGGTGAAATCCAGCTGACTTTAACAAACATCACCAAGCTACAATCTACTTTATTTCCTGTGCTGTGACTATTCAGGAGCTGGATGCAGAGAAACAAACAGTGAGAAGACATATTTTATGCAGCTCATGGCCTCAGATGAGTACCTTGAATAAGTCTTCAGGGACGGTCTCCTCGGTGGCCTGGCAGCTAATTCCCTGTCGGACTTCACCCCACTCCGCCTCACTCCGCAAAACACGTATCGCTGAAGCACAAACGCGGACACGGACAGAGAAACCGAGTCAGAGCAGCGTATACAATTGCAGTGACATGTTTCACACAGGGTGAGAGCAGAAGGGTGATGGTCACCTTTTGCCATCATTTCAAATTAGCAACAATCAAGATACCCACAAAATACGTTTGCCAGAGTCTAGCTATAATCACATTATAAAGGAAATGTTTACAGTAGAAGATCACGTTTGAATATTATTTTAAGTAAATGTGATGCCCACCAGCAGGGGGGGCAAGTGTACAGCCACTTTCCAGTGCCCAGCCAGGAGGGTGCAGGAATGGGTGCAGGTAGAAGACCCAGTGCTTGGCAAGCGTTTGGGGTAGCCCCTCGGCTCCTGCGTACAGCAGGCGCAGGCGCCCCCCTACATTCTCCTCAATCACTGCCCCCCAGGCCACTCCAGGATCCTCGCTGTCCTGAAGCTCCACACTCGTACCCGGGCACAGGAGGTCCAACAGATTCTTCCCACGGTGCGGCTAAGAGAGAGATAACTTAAGGTGATGCTGTGGCTCACCAGATAGCACCGCCGCTATTCAAAGCCCCCCCCCCCCACAGTGTATGTGCGGCAGCGGCTTCCTGTGAGTACTCTGGTTTCCGCTAATAGTGCATGATCATGTGCATGTGCACCCTGCAATGGCCTGCCATTTACACCATGGTCTTCTCTAGCCTCGTAACCTCTGATGTCTAAGATGGGCTCCATTAACCGCCTCCCAGACCCAGAACTCCATAAGCAGGTACAGAACGGATGGATGAAGAATTTATCAGTACAATCCGGACACTTTCATCTAATTTGTGTATAAAGCCTCCACCTATTCACCCACTCACTCACCTATTTACTCACTCGTCTATTTACTCACTCACTCACTCACTCACTCACCTATTCACCCACTCACTCACTCACTCACCCCTTCCAGTAGGTTGGCCGGTGCACTACAGGATTCCAGTAGGCCATCCTCCAGGAGAGCTTCCCAGTTCTCATGCTTCTCTCGCACACCTAGGAGAATGATGGGGGAGGGCTGAAGGGTAAGAGCTCAGCAGCCCGCGAGTGCAGCTAATAAACAGCAACACCTGATTCAAGGCATCAGTGACTCTGGTTTTCAGCTAGAGGGCGATGAGGAAACTACAAACTGCAAATGTGCTTGGAGCCTGAGCAGATGCCCAGCTCTGAGAACGGGGAAAGTTCTTGGCCATACAAGGCCCACGACTCACCTTATACTGCAGATGGAGGGAGACACGTCACACAGGTGCTACGTGTGAGTGAAGCTGACATTGTTGCATTGGCATATAATTTTTAGTTGCAGACAACCGTTGTCAACATCCTTGTTCACATATGGCTAAAATTTTAGTGTCCAGTTTGCAAAAACCACCAAAGCATCCTGACTAATGATTTAATGTCATCCAGGGTAACTCCTGTAAAACTTGCTCTGGTCAAAACAGCACGCAATGTCACATGGGGGTGGAAGAAAGGGAGACTTACAGCTAGCTAACTGTATCTGAAAATGTATCGCCAACTTTTGCAGGTTTACACACCCTTAGTCCTGGTGTGAGCAGAGACAGTTTCACGCAGCATGAAATGTGTGACCGAAATGTAAAACAAACCAACTGTCACCATATTCAACCGAGAGGTATCAAGAAACAAGCCAATAAAAATTAGTTTAAAATCCAAGACTTCAAACGTGAGGGCTACTTCTGTGAAGCAGAACATTGCTAACAGGGAAGCTGGATCAAAGCTGAAAGCTTGTTTTTCTCACTACGGGAACTGAGATGGTTTTCACGCCACATAGGTTCACCCAAAACCCTTTAAAGCTGATAAAGTCTACAAACACCTAACTCTAAAAAAAGCAGCAAAAGAGCATCAAAGATTCTACTGTAGCACTGAAAATTAGCCAGGAATACGAAGGATTTGGCCGCCATACAGTGAGGTAGCTAGTGCCTGCTTGCCGTGCTGTTTATGAATTAAATGTAAGAGCTAAGAGCAAAGCCAGCTTAGCAATTATATCCCTATTTTTCACATTCCCACTGACGATACAACAAAACCGTGTTCACATTTACATTTTTTTTTTTTACAGTTATCATTTGGTGTTCTGGGTAGAAGGGAATTGTTGGACTGACTACAGATGGGCAACTGTATTTGCTCAATGCAAGTGTGCCAGGGAGACTGAAAAATCTCTGTGGTGATTTATTTATTATGAATCATAATTAGGTTCTATGAGAAAATGTTCACATCCACAAAAAGGAAATATCTATAGTAAAAGATACTCGTCACTAGGGATGGGTATCATTAGGATTTTATTGATACAGACATCGATACCGATACTGCTTATCGATACTCTTTTATACTGATTATAGATACTCTCTATAATGTGGTGCAAAAAACAGACATGACACAATGTGAAGAGATTTAACAGTTATTTTAACATAATTTTTTTAGCAAAATTACTTTCCTGTATTCCTGTAGTGCTGCTTCACTATCCTGCTAGTCCCGGATGTAGAGGATTGAATTTCAGACCGTATTTTAAACCACTGAAATTTTGGCAGCGTATTTGCAAAGCGAAAACAAAGGGACTGAATATTACCTCTTGAATTATGAAGATGACATAAATACACATTGAGTGTTTACAACTGAATTTGTTGCCTTGAAATTTATTTTGCGGCGAAAGTAAATGAGCTGAATTCAGGTGACAAAACTATAAAAATTAACTTAATAAACTGTATATTTTGGAACAAATATTTTTGCATTGATTATTTTCCCAATGAATTTACAATAGAAATATTGTCAATTGAAATATTCAATGTTTAAATGTACATTCACATTAAATTACAACCCCAAAATGTTCAAGTATTATTGAATGCAATATGTTTTTATTCGTTACTATATGTTAGGGCACTTTTCCACTGCAACAGGTACAGTACTTATGGTACTTATGGTACGGTACTTTCTGTACTTTCCCTTTTCTGTTGGCTTCCATTGACCGGTCGCGCACCAGTACCAAAAGTTCCAGTACCGAAACTGCTAAACTGGGATACTTTTTTGGTACTTTGAGGAGGGACTTGAAATGCTTTCTTTGTTGATTGTTTATGCAAATACCCCTGCCTCTGAAACACAATACAACCTCAGTCTTGAAGAAAGTTGCGAAGTCAGAGAATAAGGACAAATAAAGTACTTTGTATAATATACTAGGGCGGCACAGTATTTTGTTGTAATAATTATTGGGGTATTTATAAAGCAAAAAGGAGTTTGACATAAATTTCTCACAAATCCATCTAGGAGTGATTTAAATAGCAAGGAAGGAAATGATTGATTGTCTCGAAGAACACATGCAACTCTTATACAAAAGCAGAGGTAAACTTTAAACTGATTTTTAAACCTATACTAGATCATCTATAATAGGAATAATAATTAAAATTGCAAAGCTAAGTTTTTTTCCTATGAAAAGTAAAAATGTTTTAACGAAACAAACTCCCTACTCTATATTGAACGTACAGAACTGAAAGTAAACAAAAGCCTGACTAGCGATGTAAGAATTACATGTGCATCTGATATTAATATCACACACTGTCCAGCCATCTAATTTAATGTAGCCTTTTTTTCAAATTCAGTACAAAATACCCCGCCCTGTGTTGATGTTATTCAGTGCCGGTACCAGTTTTTACACCAGTGGAAAATCAACACATTCTTTAAGTACCAAAAGTATGGTACTTGGTGCAGTAGAAAAGCGCTCTTAGAATGAATTAACGGCAAAAATACCGATAGTGGCACCGTTTGTCCAGGAGCTTATCGATAGTATCGGTATTGCCCAGTCCAGAACCGATACCAATTCAGTACTGGTTCTCGATACCCATCCCTACTCGTCACATTTCTTCATTAAGGCTATAATGGAAATTATGGTTAAATAAAATAACTGAAACTTTGTCTGTACCTTCGGGTGGTTTCATAATTCGGCCATGCTGCTTGCTCCAGCCAATAGGATGGAGATCTGCTGTCATGATGTCACACCAGAAGTCCGCCCTGCGGTCGTCGTGGTAACCCTCATAGCGCAGCAGCAGTAGCTGGCCACAGGTGGTGATTATGGTGGCCACCCAGTAGCTGCCATTCGGCTCGCCTCGTACACATACCTCCAGCTTCATCCCGGGACTGAGGCCTGTGTGCAGGCTTAGGTCAACCTGGTGAGAGGGCAAAGGTTCCACAGCATGAGCAGTACAACGCCTGTGTAATGCCCGGATATGCTACACAACAAGGTGTAAAATCAAGTGAAAGCTTGAGTGCTGAGCACAGTTAACTGGTTTTACCAAAAACTCAACATAAACCTGTCAATTCATGAATCCCTGACGACTGTTTATTTTCAAACTTCTCCACAGAACTTTGTAAGGTCCTTCGCTGTGGTAATCAACAAAGATATGTCGCTCACAAACAAATTTAGGGGAAACTAACCGAGCTCTTTGTTTATCACAAAAGCCTAATCTGTTTATCCTAGTGGTAGATCCGGCAGCGTGAGCTAGGAAGGTCCTTTCATTTCTGCCAAGTGGTATTACAAATTCCAGCAGTGTGATACTGTAATTCACTCAGAATCTTGTAAAAAGTGCAATTTGGATGGTATCTAGCTAGGCTTGGCTGGCGGCCAGGGAGTTTCAGCATACAGCTCTCTCAGATGGAGAGTGTAACCCCCATAACTGCAAGGGGGACCTTTCTGCGAGGCTGTGCCCGCCCCTTACTGAAATCCGCTCTCCATTACTGGTCCCCAACATACTGCACCGCCCAGCTGCCCTGGAGCAGCCAGTAAGGCAGAAGTTAGCATGAAGCACGGCAGCCAAAGACTGCAGTTTCTGGGCAACATCCCCATCAGGCTGTGCGTGGCCCTGACACGCCGTTATAAACGGCCCCTGTGTGAGCACGTGGTGCCGTGGCGCTCCACTCACATGCTTGAAGGCGTGGTGAGGCACCGCCGACAGGCCGCATTCCTCCAGGTACTCGTCCCAGTTGAAGTCGGAGTCATCCTGCCCGGAACCCTGGTCTAAAACAGACACCACCCCCCCCAAGAGAAGTCGGTTTTCATCCCAGGAGCAGCAGTGCCATCTCAAAACTCATCACTCACATGCAAACACTCAGCCAAACTCAGACACAAACGCAGGCAAACAGCAAATGTAGTTCTTAATATCTCAAGCAGCCCAGACCACCCTCTTTAAAGTCCAAAACTTGAACAAAGACTGACACTCTTTGTTCTCCACTATTATTTTGCTCATATATAGTACATAATACAGTCTGCCTTTATCGTATGAACTTGGACTTTATTGTATTAAAGAAGGCTTTGTTTTATAATGCTTTACTTAGTGTTTATTGCATATATGGTGGATTGTGCTTAAAGTACCATGTTGAGGGAACAGGAGAACAAGAATTCACACTCTCTTCATCTGGCAAACATGGTCATATACGCTTAATCGCTTATACTGGGTGATCAAAATAAGAAGGATGTGTTCGGGGGGGGGGGTGTGTTATGGGGGCAGCACCAATGAGCACTGCACTAAAACACTGGCAGCATTCACTGTTTTCAGAAACAGGTAATTACTCAGCTAAAGTCCATGACTCTATTAAAAAGCATAAATTCAAATTTTCCTTCTCGGTTACTCGACAATATGACAGAAGGAAGATGGTGCTTAGAGGATGAGGTTCCAAATTCAGTATCGCAAAGCATACCTTAAATATCACTACAGCGGGACTGCAACGCAACTCTATCTTTAAAGACGACATTTAGGTTTGACAGACTCGCCCAATAATGTGAGCTTAGCCACAGATATGTGCCATTTAGCCTTTCGCAGTAGCTTAGCCTGTCTGTCATCACTTTGACTTAAATCATTTTGCTTAATTTACTTTCTACGAATCCTGTACTTAAAATAATCTGCAAAAATGAAGGTTAGCTTACCCGGTTAGCTTAGCTGCTTGCATGGTATTGTACATAATAACCATATAATAGTAATTATTTTCCGTGAACATATTGTGTGTTGTGAGGCTGAATGATATTGGAAAAAGTTCACATTGAGATATTCAGGAGTTAAACATTGACCATATAAACAAACAGAGCTCATTCCCTGTCAACAGTCTGCAAATAAGTTGGTGTCACTGTGAGCTGTGCCAATAGACACAAAGCAATGCCGACAAATCACCTGCTTTGCTCAATATCGTCTCCATAGAATAGAAAATATTTCCATACATCGGTAGATTAATGTCTTTTCATAACCAGTTGTTCGCTTTTCACTCATTCACTCATCCTCTTGACTCATTTTTGTGAGCCCAACAGCAATGACGGGAATGATTATGATTGTCTTGGAGAGCCCGTGCAGAGCTCATGCATAAGCAGTAATGGAAAACTTCAGACTGATTTTTCGTTTTTTAACATAGATACATAGAACTAGATAATGTTGAAAAGGAACAACCATTAAAATTGCAAAGCTTGCTAAAGTTTTTGTTTCCTATGACAGAGTAAAAATGTTTTAACACAACTTATTGATGGCTTGAACAGAGCCGAGAATTTGTGTGTGTTTGCATGTTCAGCTAAGTTTGCAAGTTTCCTCTGTGTTTGTGTGGCTTTTTGGCGTATCCTTCCACTGCTGAAAAACGTGCAACTTCAGTGAACTGCAGTGCCTAAACTGACCGTATGTGTCAGACTGAATGTGCACCCTGGTTAGTTGGTTCCTGCCTAGTGCCAAATACAATGTAATTATGTTATACAGACGCTCCTCTACTTATGAACTTTCAACTTACGAACTTTCAGGCATACGAACGAAGAGGACTGAAAGTCAAAAATGTGTTCTTTGGGCTCCTGTTTCCTGTCCGCAACATCAAATTTTTTTTCTGCGTGCCAGTTCCGCCTAGTACGACTCCTGGCCGCTACTCCCACCGCGCAGCAGCATAGCGTGCGTACTCCCAGCATCCCAGTTCTTTGTACTTGCGTATGCCCTTAAAATGATGTTGAATAACGACTTATGAACATTTCAAGTCACGAACGGCCGTTCAGAACGTATTTCAGTCGTAAGTAGAGGAGCGTCTGTATTATGTATATAAACAATTTCTCGATGAATGGTCAGATGAATTGTCAAATTACTTGACTGATAGCGACAGCCCTAATTACTTTACTCACCAGACTCCAGTAGTTCAAGGTTCATGGTGGCCCGCCCCCTGGTGGTCATGTTTACTGTTCCAGGCCTGGCGGCACCCCCTTCCCCCTCACACCTGGCTCAGCAGTGCGCTCACAGACAGCTGACCGCTACAGGGATGGAAGAGGAACAAAGAAGTGGTGCATTTTTCCTTTCATCCAATCATTGTGGTCATTCCAGGTGTTTGGAAGGAGAAATCAACAAGTTACCGGAGTTAGTCATGGCTGTAAACCTCCACCTGCCTTATGTTTACATTTTATTCATTTATCTGACACTTTTATTCAAAGCCACTCACTGTAGAGGAAAGGGTTACAATTTATATGCGCTCCTCAGGATTTGGGCCCATAACCATTGCATTGTTAACACTACAGCTGTACTTGTTGAGCTAAAGGAGCATTCGTCTTGTCTTGCCATTTCTGTAGGTGTGTCCTTCCAGCCTTTCAGGCTGCATGATCAGTTCATGGTTTCTGACCCCCTTTCAGCGTCAATTACTGTCATCGGTAAGAAATCACGTCCTGACCCTGCGTGACTAGAGCACCTTGGATTCTTTGCGGTAACAGGCCGCTTTACGGAAACAGGCCGCTTTACGGAAACAGGCCACTTTACGGAAACAGGCCGCTTTACGGTAACAGGCCGCTTTTACGGAAACAGGCCGCTTTACGGAAACAGGCCGCTTTACGGAAACAGGCCGCTTTACGGAAACAGGCCGGCCCTCAGTTACAGGTGGCACACATGCTGCTCTCACTGTCAGGCCCGATCAGCAGACAGCCCATCTCCTAAAGTGCGGGGATTAAGAACCCGCTTAGCAGCCTGCACAGAAGCACAGGAAGGCTCCGCTTAACCTGGCAGCCGGGGTAATCGGCGCTCCCAGGATGCACGTGCACTTTAGCCTGATAGAAGGGGCAACTACAAACCAGCAAGAAAAGAATGCTGGTACACTCTATCACCATTAACCTTTTTCTAATCCTTTTGTGGTGGAATTAAAAACTCTGTGTTATACACAAACCTGCCCCTAGTGCCAAACTGTCAAGTTGTCACCCACAGCTGTAGTTTTTTATAGTCATGTGACTGATGCTCTGAAATACACAAATGGCTGCTTGAGTTGAAGCAGGGAAAATGGTCTAAACAGAGAAGGTGGCAACCAGAGCCTAGACCCTGGGCTTCAGTCGCCAAGGAGCAGTGCTGAAAGGGGATGAAGGGTCAGGATTAATGCAGAGATAAAGAACCTGGAAATACCAAAGAATGAGAGGGAATCTCGCTGCCAGCTGCAGCCTACAAACTGCAGGTCAGTTTGTCAAAACATATTTTGCTACCTGCATCAGTCACACTCCTACTTGTACCCCCCCAGAGCTTCCACAGAAATAATAGAAATAATAACTAATTCCAAGTTCAATTCAATTCCCTGGGGGAGGGGGGCGGAAGACTCCACAGAGAATGCGAGCCACAGACATGGGTTGGGGAGACAAACGCAACAGGTGCACGGTCCCGCCAGGCCTGGGCTGAGCATTGTGGGACAGAAGCATGGGTGTGCAGACAAAACAGGCGGGCCGAGGAAAGGGGGTGCGGCGAGCATACGCTTAGTATTCATGGGGAAAGGCGGCCAGCGAAATCTGAGGGGCTACGAGCAACTTAACCAACAAAGGCGGGATGGATGAGCACGGACGCTAGGAGAGAAGGCTGGGCCTGACGACACAGGAAGGTGAGCAGGGGGCTGATGACCACCTGAATACAAGTGATACCTTTTATTTTTGCAATTTCCCAGCATCCTCTAAGACACAGGTGTCAGACTCCAGTCCTTGAGGGCCGGAGCCCTGCACATTTTTGGGTTTCCCCTGATTCAACTTCTTGTGCTAATTACCACATAGCTGTTGAGCTGAATCATTTGTGGTGGAACAGGGAAGGAACTAAGCTATACAGGGCCGCAGCCCCCCAGGACTGCAGTTCGGTACCCCTGCTCTAAGAGTAAGAGGAACAGGATTAGGTACCACTGACTCATTTCCAGAGCTTCAACTAACATGTCCGTATTTTCTGCTAATTTCAGCCCTCTGGGGGGTCTTTAGGCACCCCGTGAAATACCCAAAACCAGAGGGGGGGGGGGGGAGGGGTCACCCCAGCCCAAACCTCTTGTCTAAAAAGAGGAGAGACCCCGGCATTCTTATAGGAAAGCGAGAGCTAAAGCCAGAGGGAGGCACCCCACCCCCTTCAAAAACTAGGGTCACACTATTAGATTTAAAAAGGCACATTTGTGACACAGGCCACAGTTAATGCCAGCACTTTCGGAAAGAGCACATTTTGACTTACGTAAGGTTTTAGACTGACACTCATTCTCTTGAATTTCCCCTATACAAATCCATCATACCCTGACACATCAACCTCCATTTTTCACTCACAGAAAACTCACAGCCATCAGAACAAACGTAAAACACTGCCCGTCAACCACAGTAAAAATAAAAGTAAATACAAAAAGAAAAAAAAAAAGGCAGGGGGGGGGGGGACGGAGTGTTTATGCAACAGCACACTCCCGTGCAGAGGAGGGAGGAGGGAGAGAGGCCAGTGGTCACAGGCTGCATGTAAAGCTCAGACCTGCTCCATTCAGGCTCTCTGTCAGGCTGTCTTTGTCACTGCTGATATCTTTATTAATATTGAAATGAGCCTCAGGCAGCTTGTCTCTGCTAGCCTCTCATTCAACCCATCCTCTCGAAACAATGAGCCAGGATTAGAAACAACAACAGAACCACATCAGGAAAACTTTCTTTGTGCTCAAAACTTAGGCCCCATTCCGATTGCAGAAAACACAAAAGGAGGAACGGAGATGCAGACAAACAGGCGATTCCATCAAACATTTCACAACCGCAGAGAATCCTGCGTTCTGCCCATGAAATGCATATATATTACTATTAAAACTGTTACCGGCAGTTACTCAGATTTCAATATGCAAATCTCCTTCTTATCTTAAAATATTCCACAAATGGCTAATACACTGCCTCTCATGCAATGGTATACACGCCATTCACAATGTTTGATTTTCCTTTATCTGAAGCAGAAGACTCAGAATCCAACCTCTGTGTTTTTGAATGCAAGTTTCAAATGTCTGAAATTTTGTGTGAAAGTGGCCCAATTCCAAAAGGAAATCTTTTCCGCACCCCCCCGATACCAGCTGACTGCCTCAGTCCCCCCTCCCTTCACCACCATGGGACCAGTTTTTTGAACTCGTATCACTAGTTTGCTAGTTTTACTGGAATAACACTCTTTACAATGGACAGCAAAACCTTTGTAATGGTTGTATATTTTTAAGTTTATTTTTTGAATGAACCTATGGCTAAGCTGAATCGGGCAGCAATTTTCCCCCTTAGTATAACAATAATAGTTTTCCTGATATATAAATATTTCAACTTTTCGACCTGATTTTAAGGAAGGAATTAAACTCATATATCAAGGGAAAGATACAGGCAGTCGACTGATTACGAACGAGATCCAATCACCAAGTCGGTCTTTAAGTCAAACTTGAAAGTAAGTTGGTAAAATTATAATGTATATTATTATTATTATTATTATTATTATTATAAAAAAATGAATACAGTAATTTAACAAATCCACATACGGCACTGTACTGTACCTCGAGCAGACGAACTGCTGAACCCACACAATGTTTTCTCGAGCGTCACAAAGTAGCGTGTGCGTTCGCTATCATGAACCATTTTATTAAACCTGAATTTTTTATATAATAGGCTTTATGATAGTCCATTCATAAGTATGAGTTGTCCGTATGTCAGGCTCTCTTTACCTGGGGCCTGCCTATTTAACTGATTTTTGTGACCAAGAGTCAAGTTTTTTTCTTTGAAACCTTGTTTTTTCTCAGGACATTAGCATAAATGGTCAAACATCATGCCAAGTGATGTGTGAAGGACTGCATTTACAATTAGGTATGGTTAGGTTAACATCGAACAGTTAACCAAGTTACATCTGACATGATAAGATATAACTATGGTATGATGAATAAGCAATGTGTCACAGGTGAGGAACAGCTTGTTTACTCAGGTTCACCAAAAAGAGAACCAGACAAAACTTAGTTTCATTAAGAAGGGAGGACAGTATGATTTATATGGAAGGAGTGGAATGACAGGTAGGCTAAACAGCCTTATGCAGTAACACCAAATCCACTTTATCTAAAACATCAGAAAATATATGTGTGATCAGCAAATCTAAGACAGTGAGCTTAAATGATTTTCAGCATGAAGGAGAAGTTCCTAAAAGAATCTACGAAAGGTGGGGGATTTTCTGAAAGCACTTATTCATTTACGGATTTGATTTTGAAGTTTCCCTGTGTGACGAACTTCCTGATATTCTAACTGCTAATATTCTGATCAAAATGGATGCCAACTGTTCAGCCTAAAGTTTATGAGAAGTGTAAGCATTCTAGTAACCTTAAGGCTACATTATAGTCATTGAGACATTGCTGCTTACCAAAGAATCGGGCCATTGTGAACACATTAAACTACTGAATTTTGCCACAGTCAGTTAACTCAATTCACCTTCATGCATTCATACAGAGTTAGAATAGGTTAACATTGTAACCTAATACTAAAAACAATATGGATTGATAGAGAGGTAAACTGTATCTCCAAACAATATATTCCAAATAATTAGTTTAGATCAGGGGTAGGTAACCCTGATCCTAGAATGCTGGTATCGAACAGGTTTTCCAGCCTATCTGATGAGTTACTGCCTGAGATCAGGTGTGGTTCATCAGAGACCAGGTAGGATGGAAAACCTGTTGGACAGCGGCACACCAGGATCAGGGCTGCCTACCCCTGGTTTAGATAATGCTTTAAAATTGCATGGAAATGCTAAATAATTCTGCCAACTGTAATTCAACTATATGTAAACATTAATTTATTTTCATTCATTCATTTTCCTACCTGCTTTATCCTATTGGGTCACGGGGGGTCCAGAGCCTATCCCGGAAGCAACGGGCACGAGGCAGGGAACAACCCTGGACAGGGGGCCAGCCCATCGCAGGGTGCACTCACACACCATTCACTCACACATGCACACCTATGGGTAATTTAGTAACTCCAATTAGCCTCAGCATGTCTTTGGACTGGGGGGAAACTGGAGTACCTGGAGGAAACCCCACAATGACACGGGGAGAACATGCAAACTCCACACACATGTGACCCAGGCGGAGACTCAAACCCGGGTCCGAGAGGCATGAGGCAACAGTGCTAACCACTGCACCACCATGTCGCCCTATATGTAAACATAGTGCCTACAAAACTAATACTTGAAACACATACTTCTACAAAAGCACACAAATGAAGATGGAATATTTTAGAGAAAATAATTTTTTTCACACAAAATACAAGTCACGCGTGTGACCCAGGCCACAATTCTCAAACTTGGCACATGTAGTGTCCTGACTTATGTTCCACTTTAATGAGATTTGATTGAGACAATAAGAAATAATGATGCAGAATACTGTAACTAATAAGTGCCATAAAAAAAAGAGCAATACCAGTACAATGGAACTAGAAGTTCAATCCATTAACGGAATCTGGTTAATTTTTCACATCCAGGCAGTGCACTTTGATATTAATAAGTATCATTCAATAATTCAGTCATCTAACTCTTCAGTTGATATACACTAAAAAGAAACATCATATTTACATTAGAGAATGTTCACTATTTTAAGTTATTTTTGATTTCTTTAAAGTTTAATCATTACTTTAAAAATCTGTCAAAAGGTATTCAGAAATGTGTCAGAGAATCTAAGACTGTGGGAAAAGTAGTGAAATTGTTCGATGATTCTTCAGACTCCAAGAGTGTCAAGTGGAACAAACCAAACATATAACCTTTAGCTCACAGATTGTAAAATCTTGTTTTGTTATACGTTACGAATTTTTTTGTAATCTTAATCTTTTTTGTTCAACTCGCAGCTCGTGAAAATGTCTGTTATCTCGGTGCAATAAATACTGACGAACTTTGCACGGAGTTTGCTGAGCTGTAGTGAAGCAGGACCCGACGCAGATAGACGATCCAAATTACTGCCCTAATTAACGTCCTACCAAATCTGTCCTCCGCCCAAGGAGTGAACATGTCGATTCAACACAGTAACATGACAGTAAGATCCAAAAATGCATACAATCCGAAATTACCGAACGTTCACTTAATAACCTAATATTAACTGTAACGATGAAGAAACAACGATTATTCTTATAAACTATTAATTCCTTTATTAATGACATGGCATTGTGTCAAGTGTTTGTATAATTTTACAGGAAAAGCGCTTGATTCTATCGGTAATTACCGCAGGATACTGTCTCGTCCCTAAGAAGTTTACTGGCTCTCAAAGGCTGCACGAATCGACAAGACACGATGATAAGATCTTGACACGGTGCGCTAATCTCAACACACACTATTCTCAGCGATAAACTATCAAAATAATATCTTACGCCGCCATTTTAATGCTAGTACAACATAAGATAAAGTTATTTCATGTTGGCTGTCGGTGCTTCTGCATAACACGCACAGAGTGCATACGTAGCAGGTGTGATATCAAAAGTTAAATCATTAGTAGTCAACAAACTACTCGACCCGAAATGCCAGTAAGTGAAATACTATGGAATTTATTCTATTCGTCACCCAGACGTGCTAGTAGGCAGCGTAGCTGGTTGGCCGCACTCCGTTTATCAAATTATTTCGGAGGATTTAAAGTAAAATTGAATACAAATTTGGAAAAACAGAAACCATCCAGTCGCTGGTAAATAATGACACATTCGGGGTGTAACAGCGTAAATGCGGCTGCTTGATTTCAGTGCCATACAGCAGCTACACAGACAGCGATCGCGCAACTTTCACACCATAATATTCCTACAAGCAACGTGCACGAAGCGATTAAAAGAAAAAATGGTCGCGTATTCAACGACTGGCGTTTTTTATGATTTTTTTTCCCACATGACTGTTCGTGCATCGCAACCCGAGAAACTGCCGGGAGCGGCTGCGGCGGCTGGATGGGGAGTCCCCCCGGTACACCGCTCACAGTTAGCGCTTATGACCAACTTACTACAACGTCAGAGCTCCTGCTTTTGGCGATAGGGGCGCTTGTTCTCGCTTAAACCCCAAACATCGTTAATTTATGAACGGGGGGAAAAAGACGCGACGCTCAAAAAAAACGCTAAAGATCGCTTTCGCCAGTTAGCACGTATTGTGATCTAGTGAAATAATTACGTCTCCGACGCGTGTCTGACCTGCTCTGAGTTTTTCCAAGTAGATTTCAGATGCTGTATCTCCGCTCGCCTCGCCGATGACTGCCTCGTTTCAATATGGCACAATTCGTCACTGCGCATGGGCAACCTCTAATACACAGCCACTTTCCGAAACTGGGGCTGCCAGGAACACACTCCGCTTCGCGCGGCAGAGCAGGACTTCCTTACGTCCAATTACGCACAATAAAACAGCAAATCAGTAAGCCATATTTAAACAAAGGGAAAAAGATGCCCACTGCTTGTGGCAGGGCATATATGTATTTTGAAGTAAAAAAAAACAAAAAAACAAGTGCACTGTCTTTCAGTGTCGTTTATTCCTAAAGCACACGTCAAGTGCATTGCTCTACTAAGAACAAATGCAAGATCCACCGTAATTTTAACACATACTTGTGTTGCACGATATAATTAAGATTGTCTAGTCAGAGAACAACATTTTACATGTAAAGTATTATTTCTTTGGTGAATAAAAATATTGCAAGGCGTTTTGTTCCTTTTTTCCTTTCTGTTTTTTGTTTTTTCATTTATTATTATTATTGTCATTAAGTTCTGGTTTCAATTCCGCATTGGCCAGCCTCTCCCGGAATATTTGAAAATAAATCTTTAGAAAAGTCATAAAACGAGCAACTTAAAATTCATTTTGTCCAATACAGCCTAAATTAGGCGAGTGTGCGCATGACTTAAGTGCTTTCGTTTCTCATGGTGCAATTCGTGAATAATAGCAATAATGTACAAATGTTCTCTATAATCATCATAATGGATGATATACGCCAGTAATATTTTCCCCATTGTACTACATCGCTTGTGAATACGGTATATATATATATATATATATATATATATATATATATATATATATATATTACACACACTCACAATTACACACAGGTCATATGCAATTACGGCGCGCTTGCAGACTATAGGGATTAACTATTCAAACACGAAAATGTGGGTCGAGCATAACACGTGTCTCGAAGATCCTATTCGTGTTTCGTTTTCACTATAATCGCTCGTTTTTTCCCTGCTCTAGAACCTTCGATTCATTACGTTTTTGTCGTACAGGTCAACTATGCTTTAAGAATCCGTACTGCATACTTAAACAAGGAAAAATTGAGCGCGTAACTATTGACCATGTTGGTTTGTGCATTTTGCATATCAGATGTCATAAATTAAACTTTGAAGAGGGATTTAATGTAACATACAAACATTAATCACTTAAAGCCATTATAAGTATTCTGAACGTCTATAAATTTATACAGGCACAAACAAAACATTAGCCTACTTGACTTATGTTACGCACCGTATGCAAACGTGCAAAAGAACGTCCGTACTTGTTGACAAATAACATGAATAGATGAATATGTTGTAAAAATACTTTTGGAGTAAGTCGGGTTTTCCTTGTGAATTTGAGGGGGCTTTATTTAGTTTTTTATATTCAGCCTTAGAAAATAGGCTATGATTACTTAATAGTCATCAGGCTCGCGGAAATCGATTTGGATCGTATGTGCGTATCCACTTCTGGTCAGGTTCAAAGACACGGAGACAGGTTGTCTTGGTGTGCACGGCACATAACTGTGGGTGTGTTACAATTAAATATGTAAACATCAAGCGAAAAGCAATAAGAAGCTAGTTATAAAACACACAACAAAACATCAAAATCTGCCATAACTGGTTCTCTTTCATATCAAAGGTACACAGCGCACACACACACAAACCTACAGCTCAGATGGGGTGTCTGTCAGTTTCACACACATGCACGCATACTCACACATTCACTCGCAGCTCGATTTTTGTGTCACCTGTCCAATTTTAAAACAATGTATATTCAATCATTAAAAGTAGCTGTTCCAACATTCCAAGTTACATGCACAAGAACACCACAATATTTTGTTATATGGAAATATTTAAGTGAAGCATACTGCTTCTCACTGTTTGCCAAATTCTGATAAAGACATTGATGTACTGTACTTTTGTGTCAAACATTATCATATGATGTGAGTAATTGGTTTTAACATTCATTTGTGATAACCCAAATGGTACATTCTGCAGGTATTATAGAACTATTACTGAAACCATTACTGCGTGGGATATATTTTGCATATAATAAACCTGGACCCAGCTGTGCGTCTAATTATTTCCAAAATAACCCATGCATTTTTATTTAGTGCTTAATCTAATAATTTGTTTTTCGTTATCACTTACAAAGACTGCAGCCCTCCACTCTTTTTCATGGAGTCCCGCACACTGTCAGTTGGAGAGATATTAGCGGAAGTAGGTCTGACCGTTCCGTTTCCATGGCAACCACATCATGAGCAGTACTGTGTGTTGGGGGTGGGGGAGGCGGGAAACTCGAGGCTGCGCTGCGTGCCGGCGGTACTTCTCCGCTTTGTTGCCGTTGTCGTGAGACAATAACCGCACCTCTTAGTAAAATCGTGAAGCATACATAAACGCCTTTTTTTCTTAATTAAAATGACCAAATATCTGAATCACTGAAGTTAATTAAGGTGGGAGGTGACTTATGGTATCATTTTAATTATTAATTAGAGACTGAATTTCCATTCAATCAAACAATTTCCGATCATTCAGGGTAACCAATATGCGGGGATAAGGTGATAAAAGGATTATTTACAAATAATTTAATTCATAACCAAATCTCGTTTTTCGCACATGGAATAGTCCATTTTACGAATAACCTATATTTCACATTGTCACTATTTTTAGGCCAATAATGCTTGAGAACTGAACATTTTTATTCAGGCTAGTTCTATTAATAATAATGAAACTGCAGTATTTAAACAGGCTATCCCCCAAAATAAATTAAGGATATGTGTATATGCCAGTATAATAACGTGGCATTTTAATGGAAATACCATTTTAGTTAGATGAATGGATATGTCTGGCAGAAAAAGTAGGCCTATCTCTTTGTCGTTGTCTTAAAATGTAAGGTTGCACGTATACAAATCACTCATTAATAAGATCAAAAGCCTTATGTGTAAAATGCAATTGGCCACATTTGTTCAAAATATTATACAATTCAAACTGTTTTGTAAACATAGGCCGGGTGTCATTATTGTTTTGAATATAGTATTTCATCCAGCCAAGTGAATTTTAATGCAGGTTGTTCAGATAGATCCACTTATAACTATTCAATACCTACTGCGAAGTCAGTGGCTACGACATGGTTTGGGAAACTTAATAAAGACGGGAGAACTGGCAGACTTCAGATCGCTACAAATTGCAGGATCGCCCACAAATGAACTCGTGATCTTATCACCACCTATAGGCCAACGGATGACTGCTAGGTGTCCCGTAAATTGCTGCCCCCAGCACCGTGCACTCCCAGGTATGCTAACGCAAGCAGCTGTCCCGTATCTTCTCTGCTGGCTGCACATTATGCAGTTTATTTATTTCAAACAAGCAGGACCGCGCGTGCATCGCCTTGCACAGCACCTGTTCTCCCAGTTCACACCAAACATGAAACAGGCTCATCAATTCAGCTTTAACGGTAACTTATTCGCACCGAAAACACATTATTATACATTAAGGATTATTATATCTATTTCATTTGTAATATTTTGCTAAGCAGAACAATGGGATCAATAAACAGGATAATTAATTAGAAATCAACTACCATATACATTTATTGCTCGAATACTTTCAGGTATACAAGCAATTACAGATCGGGCCAGGAATGCTCATATATAATCTTCAGTGGTATAAATGTGACTATACTGGAGACTTTCTTAGACTGAACGATGAGTAATTCTGGCACCGCTCTTTCAAAACCGTTTTCTGTGTTCCGGTTTTTTTCTGTCTTTCTGCGCCAAAATAAATATCCCCGTTTAGTTAAACATTAAAAATTCAGATAATTTTTCAGATAGTAAAAAAATGAAATGCTTTAGTGTGAATGCATAACTAAAACCTAAACATTCATAAAATTATGTTGCACTAGGTAAGGTTGAATGTCGATTTTAAAAGGTATGACTACTTAGCATTATTAACCCTTGCGTACATATCTCGGATCCCTAACGACACGAACGTCGTGTGTACAGGTCTCCTGGGGTCATATGATTTATATTCAACCCTGTTCCCTAGGCATGCCATCCACTTTTTATATGCAACAATTTACTACCAAATTTATGGCGGAATAGCTTAAAATTGTTTCATGGTCATATATTTTCCAAAAAAAACTGGGTCGCTAATACGGTCTCAAAGCTATCAATTTAATTGAGGAATGTCTTTTGGTAGCACTGTGACTCATAAAGTATTACTGCAGTTTCACACCCAAATAGCTTTGGGTTCAAATCCCTCCCCTGTTTGTGTGTGCTGTTTCTCTGTACTTCCTCTGTGAATTCCCTCTGGATACTCTGGTTTCATCCTACAGTCTAAAAACATGCAGTTAGGAGAGTCTCCACACCGCTGGCAGCAGTTGGATGTGTGCTCGTTAATGTCCTGGTATGCAGTGTGTGTTGTACTCTGTCCTTTATGATATAGGCTGACTGTCACCTTGTACTAGCTCAGGTGAATGCATATCTTATTTTGCTTAGTTATTTGATGGGAAAAAATCAAATTTTGACTGAAAAAACAACAACACGCCTGATTCATCCTCTGATTCACGCAGGAAATTTGTCAACACTGAAAACCTCTCCGGGCCAGATCTCTGCATATTGCCAGATGAGCTCTCTCAACACTATGCAGCATGGCAACTTAACTTACTACAAGTGTATAGTGATTAAAAAGATAGAGGAGGAGTAGGACTTCGGCTCAGTGGGCAGCACTGTTGCAGCACACATCCTGGCTTCGAGGTGTGAGGACCTCTTCCACTTCATTGGGTTTGCAAGTTTTCTGTGTGTCATGCGTGTTTTCTCCAGCAGTCCCACAAATATGCATTTAGGTGAATAGGTTTAAATATATGATCATTTGTATATTTCCTTTTGTGAAGAACTGGCCTTCAGCCTAGGCTACTGCCCTATGCTGCTTAGAACACCCCCCGTGACACTGAGCGGAAGAAATGGCTGAAAGATAGGTGAATATAAATGAGAATCGGGTATTTATCAAATTGATTGCCTATTATGGAAACTTTCAGAAAATTTTCAGAAACAAATGAAAAATCAGTCATATCTTTGAAAACGATCCAAAATGTCGTTGTACAGTATGTCAACTTTATTTATTATTTATTGGTTTCACAAACTCAAATATTCAGCCATAAAATTTACACTCAGGGTACACAAACTTTTGGTCTGTGCCCTCAGCGTTACTTATTCAATGGCGATCTCTTGCGAACAGAAAGACAACACCACCTGCTGTCAAACTAGATACACTGCTGCACAAGCCAGCCCATTACGTTGCATGGAATTAGCAGATCCAAAAACGACGCACGTGGTTTGCATCTGAATCACCCATCCATCTATTTTCTCTAACCTATGGGCGCAAGGCAGGGAACAACCCAGGATGGGGTGCCAACCCATCACAGGGCAGAGTCACACACGCACACCTACGATTACCCGGAGGAAACCCCACAGCGACACGGAGAGGATATGCAGACCCCCCACGCCTGGAGCCATGGCGGAGACTCAAACCCTGGTCCCACAGGAGTGAGGCAACAGAGCCAATCACTGCTCCACCGTGCACCGCCGCCCCCTGCAGAACCATTTATACATACATTTACTAAAACAATCTTTACACTCGAAAACGGCAAAGCGCAGTAAATTCCATAAACATGTTTTGTCAGATATTTCAAAAACAACAACAAAAAAACATGTCTGCATGCCACAACTGCAATATACGAATTTTTGTCTGCACAGCGTCGTATATGTTCGTATATGAGACAATTGTGAACGGTCAGTTGGCAACTGCTAGTCTTTATTATTAACTGTAGGGGTTCATTTCCTTGTCCTCATCTATGGTCTCAGGGCGACTATAACCTATATAGGCGACAAAGGCGGCCGCCTAGGGCACCATCTTCTGAGTGGGTGCCGACTTGGTTGCCAGTTTCACTCAGCGAACGGAAGGGGGGCGGTTATGCGCGCCTAGGGCTCGTGAGCTTTAATTTAATGTACTTTTTCCCTATATTCAGAGGAAACACAATAAAGAATTGGTCTTATAAATCTATGATATACATAGGTTTCTGGGGGGCGGGCAGTGCCTCCGTGACAACATGCATGCATTTTATATGTGGGCTAACATTTTGTGCGCTGGGAATAGGCGAAACACGAACTCTAAGGACATTTTCTTGACGGATTCTTAATGCGGGTGCGCCGGGTGGTCAAGTGCCCTCAGTTGGTGGAAAGCGAAGTTAACGAGAGAGGCAAGGTAATCAAGCTTGGAGAAGCACGACAGTCTAAACAAGAAATCAGATTGAGTTACACACTTGACGACTTGTGGAAACTGTAAAATGTAACTGCAAAGCACTGCATAAATAACATCGGTTTTGCTTCTTAATGCTGGCAATCTAGGGTAATTAAGTAATACTTGGAGGACATTAAGGTCAAATGAATCTGCCCCCCCGCAAAAAAGAACAATCAAGTGTCCCCAGCCTCCTCCTCCCCCCCCAGTTGAAATGGTCTAGAACCGCAACTGTTTGTTGCTGCTGAGGGCAGCTGCGCTTGGTGAACAGGGGGCAGGCATCCAAGCTTTTAGGTTGTTTGTCTTCAAAGTCAGGATTGCATCATCAGATGTTGGTTTCTGAGAGTTACAGACCAAGGGTTAACGGCAGAGACTTTGTAGGTTTGTTTAAACCAAATCAAATGCACCACAAATGGTTGGAGTATAATGCTATAAATGCTGAAGATATGTAGGCCTAGGGAACATCCATGGTGTAAAATTCAATTTGAAATGTTTTTTGTCACCTTGGACCTACATTGTTAGGCTGTTTCAGGGGTCTGTTATTTCTTTAGGAGTAAAGACTGCAGCAATAGTTGAAATTTTGCGGTTAATCTTATCCCTGGAATGGAGTGTTCTGGATTGTGTTATATAGGACACAGTCTATTCCCACGGCCGGGGATTATAGAAGTAATATTTTAAATTTAAAGACATGAAATTCATTACAATCCACAAATGTAGCCTAGCTTCAGGCAAGAATACAATCGTAATAGTTCATCTTGCTGACATTCATCTATTATAATTAACTTCCTGCAATAGTATTTGATAAAATATTTATGTTCAACTACAGTAAAGTGCAACATCGTCTCTTAATAATGTTAATATTATCTAGTTTTGGTACCGCGTGATGTGTTGTCTTTATTACCACCTATTCCCTACTTTGCACCAGCAGGCAAGACAGTTTTTAAGAAGAGAAAAATGAATGATTTAACTTAATCATGACAAACACACTAAGAAGCGCGCGGCCATTTTTATGCAACCGATTTTGGAAGGAAATCTGCAGACTTGTGATGCCGCGCTGCTCATTGATTCAAAACAATAAATATTGCTTCCCATTGTACAAGAATGCTGCGCTTTGTCCATACTATATCAGCACTCTGTAAATGTTTTAAATAATGTATATGGTATAATATACGCAGTATATAACTGGCAGAGATACTAGCATGACGTACTGGTATTTAGACTTGCAATGGTGGCACGCAAAAACGTAATCTTATTTTCAGAAAGATTAATCGTCCTGGTCATCATCTACAAAACACGAGTAGCCTATGAGCAGAAACTTACCACAGAATGGATTGCATCTTTCTTTTCGACCTCTACATTTCATTTAATCAAAGCATCTATAATACATTAATTATAGGATGCAAATGATAGAGGTGTGCAAATATAAAAGCATTAACTCTGATTACTGGCCTACAAACTGCCGTATACGGTCTCAGCATGATCTGGATAAAATAGTTTTTTTTTTTTTAATTGTAGCCACCACATAAAAATTTAAGTTCTCCTTTTAAATTATACATAATTTCTACATCTATTCATTTTCTTTACTCGATATTCTTCCTTACGGGGTTTTGTGACGAAGGGTAGCATGTATCCTATTAGTATTTCCATGTATATCACATGCTGTGACACTCCTTAAGAACCATTTTATTTACAGTGTCCTTGGTCTGCATTAATTTAACACTACAGCTTTCATCTTTCACAACTTGTTCTTAATGGGCATTAACAGTAAACGGCAGATTCTTAATTAACAAACACGAAACACGCCGCGATCCTGACCAAATAAAGCGGTTAGAAATTCGATGGTTCGGCGGATAAGACGAAACAAATTAGCGAAGGGAGTCCGCGTTTATTCCACACATATGCGCGTCGTGTTGCTCTACAGCGCCATTATCTGGCCTGTTTCAGAGGTTCATAGCCGCTGTAAAGAACCATTTATTGGTTTATTTAGCAATTTCATTTCATGACTTTTTATGTTAGAAACACTAACATGTGATGTTCATTTACGCAGTTGTGGGCACATTATATAGAAACACCATGTGGGACTGTGATGGTATTATGTAAATTAAGTGAAAGAATTTAAGTTCTGTACTTGGTACTGGCAATTCTTTTAATTAAAAAAAGGTCTTAAATTCCATCGCCTCTTTATTTAGATTACACATCTGTAGAGGTTCCCGTCTCATCTGGCTTTTGAAATTAGTAATACGTTTTCTTTCAGGTAACTGATGCTGTTGGCTATGCGAAGTGTCTCAGTTTTGGTGGACTAACGACCCTCAGACCCTGCAGCTGGACAGCATTACATGCAGAGCCTGGACTTTAAGACTCTCTGCTGGCATCATCCTTTATGCCAGTTCAACAACATACTTACCATAGATGTACCTCCAGCCGTTTTTATTCACTTAACACGCAGCATTATTCAGTGCGACGATATTCAGGGGCATCGCTAAAAATTTTGGGCCCCATGAAGGCATATTATATTGGGCCCCCAAGTCCAGACGAATCCAGTTCATTTACAATTTCTTTAGGGCCCCTGAAATCGTCTTAACTATCCTGATGGCACCCCTGTGTGTATTAAAGGAGAATGGCAGTGAGAGGGTGGGGGCAGAACGTCCACGAATGAACACTCAAGGAACGAGCAACCAGCACCAGCTGTCCACCAGCCAGTGCAAGGTAGGGCTTTAGAATAACGCTTTGCACTGCTGAATTTTCCATATGATGGGGCACTGTCAGGTCGTTTTGGAGTCATACAGTTGTTGATACCGTTGGGCAGGTAGGACATTCACTGCATTTAAACACCGATTCATAAATTGTGGGCTTTCACTTTCCCTCCATTAGCCACTGGAGCAGATTCTGACCAGTCATCATAACCTTTCCATCCATCCTGAAGAGAGAACCGTACAATGAACGTTTTACAAAAGGAAGTACATATGGCTGTCTGCATGTTACCCCACATTCAGTCATAGCCTGTTTTAGGCTTTGTCAAATTTCGGAATTAGAAAGTCCCTGCGGTTATATGACTGGGTATGGTATACAACCGCAGTTTGTAGTTGGCTTTTAAAAGCAAAAGAACAAGTTAAAGTTTAGACTTTTATTAAGATGTAAAAGATGGGGAATAATAAAAAGAACATCTGTAGGTAAACAATACATGTTGGAACACATATATACATATTATACTGTATCTTATTAAAATAAGTACATTCAAGTAATAATGTACGTACATACTCATATCCCAAGCACAAAGTCTAACTCCAGGTTCTGTCCAGGGGGTATTGCACATTGCTACATGAAAGTAGCAAATAGTTAATTTTTTTTCTTTTATAAAAAATAACCACATTTATATATAAATTTTAGCTTGAGATTTCACAAGTCGCAAACATTGGTATTTCAGGTGTAATTTTAAAAGTTTTGGAAAGGAACGATCCACTGTGTACAGAAAGTGTCAGGTTTGTAAACAAGAGGCTTGTTACATATCCCATTTTGGATAGCCTGCATTGTTTTGTTATGGGGAAGAGGCATGATGGGGGAAAAAGATAGGGCCCCTGATGATGCAGAGCTCCACATGGCCTGATGGCCTCCTTACATGATGTGGTGAATACAGTTATACTGAATACTCCTGTGCTTTCCCAGCAGAGACCTGGGAGATCATCACCTTGGGGTCAGCCATTTCCCCAGATACGGGCCCCTTACAGTTCTTGCTCAAGCGGTGTTCTCTAACACCCAATTCCCTTACACACACATGCCTGAATACAAATAGGAAACATAAACGTCGCACATCCAAACATAAACATGAAACAGCTACCTGTACAAAGTCCTGTTTCTTATCTGAAGTAACAGGGAGGGTGTGTGTGTCAAGGCATGATGAAACAGAGTACACTAAACATTTTCATCAGCTGAAAGTTTGATCACAGGAGAGGAGACCTTGACAGATTGACTGGAACACCGGCTTCATGTTTCTCTTGAAACACAGAGTGCTACAATGGGACTTTGGGTCATCCTTCAGTTCTCCAGCAGGTGCTCCATTTTAAGGTTGATAAATGAGAAGCCAGAGAAAGCAGCCTGGTCCATAGAATCAATGAAGTTCTTGTCACTGTGAGAGAGGCGCGGTTTCTCATTAAGAAACTCCCGGTCGAAGTTGCTGCAGTCGTTGGGAGCTTTCTGTAATTGATAAAAGAAATGTGAGGGTTTTTTCTGTATAGATTTTAAACTGATAGTAAAAGAGTGACATCTGTTTTGAATCACATCGGTCTATCGATTTCAAACTAGATTGCAATAATGTGACTTCTAAATATACAAATAAAAGGGAACGTACCACTTTAGGCTTGAAGGGGGGCTCAATCTCCCTCCTCTCCAAGGCAGACCAGTTAATGGTCCTGAAGAAAGTCTGGGCACGTATGTTACCAACAATGCCAAGTCTTCGAGTGGGATCACGCTCAAACAACTGGGGAAGGAAAAAAAAAAGACAAACTGAGTAGAAACCAAGATGCTGATTTATAAAAGCTATTTCATATAATGTTGATAGCATGCAGAAGAGAAAAACAGAAAATGGACAAACCCTCTCCAGCAGGTCTTTAGCCTCCTTTGTAATCCACCGTGGGTACAGAGGAGTGTCCATGCGGATGGACTCGAACAGTTCATCCTCATCATCGCCATGGAAGGGGGACTGGCCAATTAACATCTCGTACATGAGCACACCGAATGACCACCAGTCCACTGAGAAGGAGTACTTCTGTCCCAGCAGGATCTGACGACACACAAGCATAATCTGTCTTTCTTACATCTCCACGGTAACAGATTTACAGACTCCTGAGACATGGCAGGATCATGGAACTATTTGACAATTTACATTATGCGTAATGCAGAAACAAATTTATTATTTAAGTAAAATATTCAGCGCACGTTTGTAAATGAATATTTCAAGGATAAAACGTTTCCTCACCTCAGGAGCAATATAATCTGGTGTTCCACAGAAGGTTGTGGCCCGATTCTCCCCAAACACATTCTCTTTGCACATGCCAAAGTCTGCTATCTTGATGTGTCCATCTCGATCCAGCATTACATTGTCCAGCTTCAGGTCCCTAAAGAGAGGGAAAGAAGATGAAGAAAAGGGAAGAGACAAAGAGAGGGCAGAGTAAACACAAAGAACAGGAAAATGAAGACAAACAGACTTTCAGAAGTGCAGCTGTTTGGTGCCTAATTGAATTGAGTAGATGCATTAGGGAAGTTGAAACCAACAGTAACAGAGAAACAGACAATAAATGAGTATGATGTAGACCTGCTGTTCACAGTGTGGTGTGCCTGCACACTAGGCTGAACACAAAGAATGCACTTATATGTCACCAAAGGTTCAAAAACATAGCCATTTCACCTGTAGATGATGCCTTTGGAGTGGAGAAACTGTAGACCACAGATGATCTCAGCTGAGTAGAACCTAACAGAAGAGGAGAGATTAGTCCACATGCAAGACATGAGAAGCAGAGGAAAGCAACCAGGCCACTGCTGGTGTCGGGTTTGACCCCAATGGGATGAATAATTCAGGAGAGTGTTTATCTCCTCCAGTGAACAGGTAAGACTTCTCTTGACAATGAGCATTGTTAATGGGCGCACAATTGGCCACCTGCTGGACAGGTAATGCCTTGCGTTCATTTGCCAGTCAGGTGAAATTAAAAACAAGTAATCTGTGAGGGTGAACAATTGTCAGAAGTTGTATATTTAGGTGAAAAGAGGTGAGACGGAAAAAAGAATGTGTGCATTCACCCGCACAACTGGTAACAAGATTTGAGGTCATTATGTCTTCTGCCTCTAGAGGTCAGCACATCACAATGTTGATGAAGACACAAAAGAAAACCCAAAACCAAGAAACATGGGATTTTCCAAGACAGGAATAGAAACAAATTTTCTTAGTGAATATATTGAAACATCATCTTTTACCAGACTAGAGAACAGCTAGAGGACAAAAGACGAGAGGTTTTCCAGTCGCTACTGTAAGTGCAGAGGCTCCAACGTTTAATATGGAAGGAGAGAGACAGACTGGAAAATGGGCTGGTATCCTTATGGGTTTGAGGGTAAAGGGAAGCAGACACCATATATCTTATTTTGTTTCTCTAGACTTGTTTTTGTGGAAAGAGTTTATAGACATTTTAATTTGATTTAGAGGATAGATGACCACAACCATAATCTTCTGACCAAACATCATACCTGCCAGCATGGGTTTCTCATATTATTCCATACCCTCTCCAGATCAGGGATAGTCAACCTATTCGTTAACGGACAAACATGTCCATATGCAACACTGATCTGTATCCATGCCAAAACATTCTGATTGAGAAAAAAAAACTATGTATTTCTAAAAAAAAAAAAAAATACATTTTGGTCTAAAAGTCCATCAAATTCTGACAGTGTGTTGATCCCTGCTCCTAATTTACCATTTCTCCTGATAAACTCCAGATTCCGCATTTACACGTTTATGATTTTGAGAATGCGCCCCCTCGGCAAATTTTATAGCTGGGGACCAAAATGTTGGCAGCTATGTAAACACTAACCATATCGCTATTTCTTATCACTCTAGGACAGGGGTGGCCAATCTTATCTGCAAAGGGCCGGTGTGTATGTGGGTTTTTGCTGCAACTCCCTAGATTGCTAATTAGAGGACTGATTGGCTGAAGAGTCCTCACACCTGGGCTTGAACAGCTGACCTACAGGTTATTCCAAAAAGCTGCCTACACTCCGGCCCTTTGCAGATAAGCTTGGCCACCCCTGCTCTAGGATAAAGTTGATATACGGCTCTCAGACCAGACCACACCCCTTCCTACAGGAGTAGAGTAGTACTAGATCAGGTCCTATTGACTGATAGAGAGGTAATGGAGGAGCTGGGCTCATTTCGGCTGGGGAGGGTACTCACGTGGCTCTGCTTAGATCAAAGCGTCCCTTCTCCTGTATGTGAAACATTAGGTCTCCTCCATTGAGGTACTCCATCACAAAGAACAGGTGCTCCTGCGGATACAGACAGTGCGACTGAGAGTCAGCTGGACACACACCTGCTTTGGGGACAGGGTCCAGCGCACTCCGCTACACCTTGGGCCTGTGCCAAACAGGGAGGAAGGTTACCTTGGTCTGAAAGGAGCAGTACAGGTGTGTGAGGAAGGGGTTGTCCCAAGCCAGTGCCAGTACTCTCTTCTCCACCATGGTGCACTCTACGTCATCATCCATCAGTACCACGTCCTTCTTCAGTGCTTTGATGGCAAAGTACTCACTGTGCCCCTTCAGCTCTGCTAACAGCACCTAGGATGAGGGGGATCTTTAAGCGCTGTTTCAAGTCACCTTCAAGAGACCTAGATTATCCAGAATGTGCTAAGAAGCCAGAAGTTACTGAACACACACTGCTGCTATCTGACATCATTTCCTTGCGCAGTAACAGTAATCAGTACCACGCAGAACAAGCAGATGCCAAGTCATACCTTCCCAAAGCTGCCTTTTCCCAACACCTTGTGAAAGATGAAGTTCTCCACGTTAACTCGTGTCTGGTGCGTGATGCGGGAGGGGGGCCGGGGGGGTGTGGTGCTGTCCCACAGCTTGCAATACTGGGAGCCATCTGCTAAAAGGACACGCACGAATGGAGATAGAGAAGAGCGGGATAGGATCGGGCAGACTGCCGTCGTCAATGACAGCAGCGGTTAATGTGTCCGGGGCCCGGCAGCGAGTTGCTGCTCACAGCACATCCCCCTAAATCACTTCCACAGCTCATGCAGAGACCCCAGCTGTAACTACTGCTAGACTTCTTCAGAATTCTTCAGCTTTGTTAAAAATGTGACCTTGAAGTCTCCCCAATAAAGCCAGGGGAGACTAGTACGAAATCAGTGTTTTGTGACAATCTATTTGCCCGTGGAAATGAAACCGCTTACAGCACTCACCACTGACATCCAGACCAGGGGGTTTGTTGAAAGGCTGGTAGATCCCACAATCGTTCGCTAGGTTAGGGTCAGAGCGCCTAGTGGATTTCTGAAAAGAAATTAAATCTTGTAAGAAATTCCATCCGCTGTCATATTGGATATGTATTGTTTTATATGGCATGCTTTGTTAAACCATGTCACTCAACACACACGCAAGCTCATCCTGTCCCTCCCTCAGCCTCTTTTCTCCTGCTGTTCAGTGAGAGGCTGAGAAAGAGAGAGTTCTGGGGAATTGTAGTGGGGGGAAGCAGAGAATTAAACCAAAACACCAAGAAAGGTGTGTTCTGGACGCACGCCTGTGAATCAGAGCAGGTTAGGGAGGAGGCTGCGGGGAAGGGAAGACAAATGCTGCTGGGAATCTGCTCATTCTCCTGCTGCAGAGGCAGACAAAAGACATCAAGCAATCACCACGCGAGCGCGCACACACACACACAGACACACATCTTTGTGGGGACCATCCCGTCATTTCTATGGGAAAAACCTGAATCCCAACAATGACGACGTTAACCCCTACCCAAGCCTAACCTTAACTGTAAGTTACCAAATGAAATCCAAGACTTTTGCCATTTTCCGCTTTTTTATCTTTTATAAAATTGAGTTTCTCCTTGTGGGGACTGGAAAAAGTGGTCCTCACAACATCAAAATGACACACACACACACACACACACACTATGGCTTACCACTATATTCTGCTTCTAATCTCAGGGACACATGGGTTGAGGAAGAGCAGAGGAGACACTGAGTCATGCACATGCACATAGTAAAGTCACCAATGGTTCTGATTTTGGACAAAAAGGGATGGCTTTGTGGCAATAATTTGGTCCAGGTCTGAAAACTTAGCAAATCTAAATTAAGGCTGCAATGATACACATATTCATTGCGCGCCATTCAGTACATCGTTTTAGATTTGGTATGCACAGTGAAACGGATGAATACATTGACTGACTTGGACAGAACCTAAATTCACAAGCAGGTGTTCAACACGGAAAACATTCTGGTTTCCCAATATATTTCACCAACACTGGAGAGAGAGTATTTGATAAGACCTGTGTTATACCGAATCGGATATGTTGCTGGAAACACATACAACGTGCTAACTCATTTGAGATGATATCATCTTAGTGTTTGTACCACTGGAGCAAAGTAGCAGTAGTCTCTGCAAGTTAGTCTCTCTGTGGAACTTAAGATGCTTTTGCCAGGAAATGCAGTCCGAGCTAAAAAACAATAATAATCACGGCTATATCGCTGCAGATATGACCACACTTAGTAGTAGAGAACAAGGGATTTAGATTATTAAGATTATGATGTTATATTTCTGATTTTTAAATTACACATATTTATCTTTACAATGTAAAAATAAGCATCCCTTAGGTTGTGTTATTCCTACACATTCACAGACACATTGTCTTTGGTTTACAAATATCCCTAATTGTGTTTGCGGTTTTAGCAATAAATAATTTCAGAACAAACTTTGTTTTCATTGCTGTACCGAAATTGCACCTAACCGTGAACCCAAAAATGAAGTTTGTACTGTTTATACCGTTACACCCCTGAAGAGTCTGTTGTGAATTCAGTCATGTGTATTCATAACTGAGAGAACACTGCAGCAGCATCACACTGCAGCAGCATCACTGAGACATATTTCCAGTGCTTGCCATAATGAGGCTTCCCCCAGTTCTCTCTGCCACGGAGTGGAGGGTGCTGTGCTCGTGGGGAGCTGAGGAGGAGGCTGTGTGGAAGCCCTCGGAGGCCCACCGGCCTCTCACCTTCCCCCACCCACTCTCATCCCACTATGGTGGCTCAATAAACAAAAGTACTGTGGCCTCTGAGTGTAACCATAACAATAATAAATTCATTGTCAAAAATACATTTAAAATGTAACACAAAATGCTCCAGTGATTGTAGTATTTAACCTTCATTTATTCAAACAAAAATAATCCCCATTTGTTATGTACTTCTGCTTCAAAGGATTACAAGTAGGAATACTCCTGGAATCCCTGGGATGGAGGAGTGGGCTGCCGGTCACCCACCTGGCTGACTTGGGTCAGGGCCTCAGCAAGCAGCTTCTGATTGATCCCACATAAATTGGCCACCTTCGTCTGGCACTTATGATGGACGTTCATAGCGCAATCTGTGGTAAGAGACCGCAGAGGTTGTGAGTGGGGAACAAGCAGTTTGTGTGAGTGGACATTAAATGCGCTCAGAGTGTGGAACACCCAATGTGATGCAAGTGTATCTATGAGTAGCTGGGTCTGGGAGAAGCTGTGAAGCAGCCTGACACTTAGCCTGCTTACCTTCACACTTGAGGCCCTGCTTGACCAGACCCCATAGGAGGCTGCCACAGTGGTCGCAGAAAGTTGGGCTCATGTAGTTGTAGGTCTTGAAGCGATGTGGCATGTCGATCTTGAAGCGCTCCTTTTGAAACTGAAAACATGTGCAAGGCCTCAGCTGGACAGAGCAGCCGAATCGCTACTGGAATTTGGCATCTCAGCCCACTCTCTGCTGGTTTTAGCAGCTTCATGGTTCTGTGTAGTACGGTTTGCTGTGATACTCTGACCCACTCTTCTGGCCCTTTGGCCATTATGAAAGCCACTCAAATCCCTGACCATTTCTTCTGCAATCAGCACGTCGACTATGAATACCAAACGTTAGCTTACTGGCTAATATGTAGTCAACGTGAATTGCTTCATGTGGGGGTGGTCATAATATCATCAGTGTGTGTGTGAATTTATATATATATATATATATATATATATATATATATATATATATATAAAATTATACACACACACACATAATGATCTCCATTGTCTTGATGAAATCTGGCCTCCCTGATGGGGCTTTTTCAGAGCATCCTGTCTGCTCCATCTCACACTCACTGAGTGATGTCATTCCCCCGACGACATCACAGCTATCTCCATTGTTTCATTTGACATTTGTTACCAGCAAGTTCAATGTAAGGGGAGCCCAGTATAGATGTGCAGGCAAAGTCAATTACTGCAGTCTCTCTTGAGAAAATGCAAGTTTAAAGCACTGAAAAATACAATCCTCATTCAAAATAGTAATTTAAAAACAATGTTTTGTAGAAGATACATACTAACCTCATTGTACTATAATAAAAACTGGAGGTTTACACCTAAAAATCCACATATAGTGCTTCAAACATGCCAATCAATAAAAACACCTGTGGCAGTATCTTTTACATCATTATATTAAAATGTCCTCACTGCACAGTGGGTGTTATGCTTTGCTTACCACAGTGTCCCGACTGTTCGCCGCGGTTCCAGTGCACCGCCCAATGATCTTGTCGATACACTTCTTGTGAATAGCTGCATTGCATTCTGAGATAGAGAAAACCATTTTCACTCACACTGGCAACTGAAATACTAGACTGTGACACAGATAATACTATAGATTATGCCGGCACTGGAAACAGAGATCCCCACGCAAGTTAGATAAGTTTCATTTAAAATAATTAAACTATTTTGCCATTTTCTTCTTCCTGTTCCCCTTTTCACTTATGGATTGTATGTAATGCACAGTCTGTGTTTGTGGCCTAATGATGATATTGGAAAAATTGAGTAAGTGGAATAAATTGATATGGGTATTTACGTCAGCTGTATAAAATCTGCAGAGGAAACAATCTTACTTCACGATTTTGACTTGTATTACGGGTACATTGTGGGTAATACCTACCTCTGCATTGGTAGCCTTGCTTATTAAGCCCCCTACAGAAAAAGAAATACAGGAGAAATGTTAGCTGCCCTGCTTCCCCAATGCTATCAGAAAATGAAGGTGAAATATCTCAGTATAAGCAGATATGAGAGAGCACAAGTAAAAATTACATGCTGTTGGAATGCAACAATGTATTCCCCAGACCTATCTGATCACTGCTGCCCCAACACCCCCTCAACCTCTGTCTCTAGCCCTCTACCTTAGGCAGTACCTCATTTTTCATAGCGTCCATTCATTATACCACACCCACAATAAATTTTGCCACATAAAAACACTGTGGTAT
This sequence comes from Paramormyrops kingsleyae, assembly GCF_048594095.1. Taxonomy (NCBI): domain Eukaryota; kingdom Metazoa; phylum Chordata; class Actinopteri; order Osteoglossiformes; family Mormyridae; genus Paramormyrops; species Paramormyrops kingsleyae. The sequence continues at coordinate 24,987,926 of NC_132802.1, read as the reverse complement.
ACCGCCCAAATATACCCTACACACTCTCCCCACCTCCACAAAAAAAAATAAAAAATCTTTATTAAAAGCCTAACTTTGTGAGTATGATCAGGTCTGCCAGATCTGAAACTGACCAGACAAACTCGCGGCACACAGAGCAGAAGGTGGGCTGCCGGAAGAAGGTGGCAATGAACTCATGGTTCTTGATGTTGTGAACCTTGGCTTGCTTGATGGCACCACGACGTCGGTTCAGCGTCAGGACCTCCTGCTCCTTGGCAGGCTGCTTGTTCTCTGAGGACAGCAACATGGTTGGGTCGCAGCCTTCTTGGTGGCCATATCGCAGCCACCACCACGATTCCCATGACACAAGGACTAAAGACTTATTTGGCACTAATGGAGCTTAAAACGAATAGCTGATATTGAAACAAATTGACTGACTGAAATCAGTAGGCAAAACACAAGGTGACAAGGCGAAGGGAAGGCGTATTGCAAAAAGAAAAAAGTTACACGAACAACATAAACTGTAATTTTAAGCAAAAAAAGAAAACAGTTAAGTGAGATTAGACTATGTGTGAGACACTAATTTTCCTTTTTGCTGTAGTAGGTCTTTTCACACAACTCCTACGCTTAATGTCCACTAGGAGTGGCCTGCCAATGCAAAACATGCTGCATGCAGAGGAGGTGCCAACCCGGGCATGTTCACACACAGGGGTCTAAAAATACCAGTCTGGGCCGCATTTCAGAAAAAGCTGCCGGTCACTGACGTTGCTGAGGGCCTTCCTCAGAGTTCCTGAGCTTACAGCGAACTCAAGGAGTTGGTCAGAATTTGGTTCGGAAACTTGCCTTCCCCAGGGAGTGAGCGTGCCTTTACTCACTGAATCCAATTTGTTCTTTTACTTTTGGATAGTGTACCAGCTTCATGTTTGAACCACCAAGATTGGCCCTGCTCTGTAGAGGTGGCAATGACTTTATCGAGAAATGAATACCAGTCAGAACAGAAATGGGTCAGCAAACTTTAAGGCTGTGGGAATATTTGTAAGCAGCATGCTTACATTTACAGTGCACAAACTAAGATCCTTACAGATCTGCATTTCTGATTATGGAGTCATTTTCATCTAATGTATCTATTTCTAGTCGTGTCCCATACAGTAAAAATGAGGTAGAATTGATTCAGATCAAGAAGCTTAAGTTTTTCTTCTGAGTGAGCATACAAAATTTGCCATGTACACTGTCAGTCAACACATTTTCAGTGCCCTACATTTTAATGTTGTTGGTTAAACTAACAATGCACTCATTGTAAATACGCTGTCAGGACTATATCAAACAAAAGGAAGAAAGAGAGTCATGATACAGCCTGTATGATCATCTGATCTTTGATGCCACTGAGGTGATTTGGGATAAAAAGAACAGAAAGGTTACGGCTACATGGCCAGCTACGCAGATGGTGTGTGGGCAAGTCCCTACAACAATGCCTAGAGTTCATTTAGCTGTAATCAGTACAAAAGGTGCCTACACTGATGAGTGCAGCTCAGTTTTTAATTACATTGGTTATGTAATTATGTATTCCATAAAAATGTATTACATATGTTATTTTTTCCTTAATTGCCATTTGTACCTTTTCTGTTGTATATGGTACTGCTTGTAAGTAATCTGCCACAAAACACAGTATTCAAAAATTTTTGTCAGAGTAAATAAAGGTAAATAAAGTAAAATTAGGCTGGTGGAGCAAGGAAGACCTTAACTGAACTCATGCAAGGTTTGCGTCTGTACGTGCAGCTGTGAATGAGAGTGAAAGACAGAGAAAGACAGAGAGAGAGACTGTCTGTTTCCGTAATCTTACCAATATCTGAGTCTTCCACCAAGTACTGCACTGCCATCATCACCTTCCCCGAGGGTTGCAAGTCAACCTGAACATGCAGACAAGCTATTAATACTAAAACAGGCAAAAACAATTTTGCATAATAATGCTTAACAAAAGCAGGTCACACACAAAGACATACACGCACAGACACTTACCCAGAACTCGGCACGCCCGCTGGCCTTCTTACAGCGCTCTGCCAGCACAGACACGCCCACGGTGACCTCAGATAGCGGCTCCTCTGCTGTCTTCATGAGCAGCACCTGCAGGACGCGGCCCTCGTAGATGTGGGCGTCGAAGCTGGACTTCCAGGCTGGGTACATGGTGGGCTTCCTCTGCACCAGCGTCTTCCCACGTTCTGTGGGGTGACAGTGCGAGTTAAATCATGTACACAGGGGCTGTGTGAGTCTCATCAAACTGCACATTTTCTCTTTTTATATGAAACATCAGCGTTATTACAAGAGAGGGCAGGACGATGGCTCTGTGAGTTGCACTGTGGCTTCACACTTAATGTTCACAGCCTTGAGCCCAAACCCTGGCTTGGTGCATATGGAGTTTGCAGATTCTTCCTGCATTTGCTTGTCCTTACTGTGGGTTTGCTGGTGCACAAACTATTCTGAATTGTGCTTTGCAGTGTGTTGTGTGTGTACTGTGAGATTTACAGAGCATGCCCTGTGCTATGGTTCCTGAAATGGTCTCCAAGCAAAACTGAGCCTGTACCAAAGGAAAACGCACAGACGGACCGTGCCAGTCAGCATGACATGTAGACTTTGGAGATCAGAATTATCTTCTTTGCAAGAAGAAGATAAAAAAGAAGAAATAAGCAGTTCCTTATTTTATGAAGAATTCAGATTAATGAACCTATTCTGCTATTTTGTTTGTAGATGAGCTGAATATGGACTGTTGTTGACATTACTGGTGGTTTTCCTAGCAGAGCTGTTGGGGAGTTAGGTTTCCATCTAAGGGCACATCGTGCAGGACCAGTAAATGCGAGTTGGCAGCAGTGAATGCTTTTGTTACTGAGAGAGAAAAAGGGAGAGAGAGATTGGGGTATAAGAATGCCAGCTCCATGTTTGTGGAAGCCCAGTGGATGACCACACATGATTGTGTGTGTGTGAGACACCCAGCAGGACGCGATTCTCACCTGTGTTTAGTGACTCCTTCATCTTGATGGCACAGAAGGGGGGGTCTGTCAGCGGGGGAAGGGCGCCGAGGTCAAAGGCGTTGAAGGCGATCCGCAGGAAAGGCGACATGGCGACGGGTCACCCAGCTCTCTGCTAAAGATAAACCCCCCCATTAGCACGTCGCACCTACATTCCAGCCCAGTGTCACCATTTCAGAAAGCTGTGGTTAACCCACATCGCAAATGGAGCCTATTTAATGGACATTTATGCCACAGCAGCAGCAGGGGCATCGCAGGAAAACTGCAGAGCTCTGGATATCCATTGGCTTAATTTGGGTGGCTGGGAGGGGTCAATCCAGTAAGATGGAGGAGCAGAATAGTAACACCCATTTAAGCTGGAAAGTTTCCCCAAAGCACTGGAGGGGAAACAAAAACTCCACTCAGCTACGCATATTTGTACGAAAGTGAAGTGAAAACTCGAGCTGAGCTGATAGTATGGGTCCTCTTCCCAAAGTCAAAATGGCAGCGGGGAGGGGAGGATCTGAAACGTTTGGACCGAAGGTGGCAACGAGCAGGGCTGTGGGAGGGTCTCCTGGGAAGGGCAGCCAAGCAGTAGGTCCATTCCACACCCACAGTTGGCAGCATCTACGCGCCACAGTGCCCTCGCTTTCACTGAACCTCTATTCAAACTCAACACCCACTTCATAAAAGCCAACACAAGCACACTACTGTTTTTTAACACTAAAGATGCCATTGGTCGTGTGCCAGTAGTTATGTGTTAGTGTGTGTGTGTGTGTGTGTGTGGGGGGGGCACCTGTACAGAGAGGCTGTACTGCAGGCTGCAGAGATACCATATGTGGCACTGGATGCATTTATTCATAGTCACATGCTCCGTTAGCCAGTGAGACACACTGCAGCTGCGAGCTGTGCATTTAGAGGATGCCAGGGATACAAAGCAGCCCCTGTGTGAGAGTCATATGGCACGGCAGTGGCACAAACTGGCAGTGCGAGCACACAGTGCACAGCAAAAATGGCACCGGCAGCGAGGCCACAACTCTTTCCTCCCTGATAGTTATCAGCCCCCCCACCCCCCCGACCACAAGTTCTGGGGGTCTCAGTGCTGCCTGAGTGCTCTTGCATGTATACTGAGACGTACATTACACAAACAGTTTGTTTTGTTTTAAGGAGAAGGTCTTGGGCCTATTTAGCACCATCGTTTGTATTTGTAATGCTATCTGCATGAGATAAAAACACAGGAAACCTCAGCCAGACATGGGTCACTAAAGCTTTAGGATGATAAATCCGATCAGATCCACAGGAGAAACCCGCCACCGGGGGCAGTGTGGATCTTTGCTTATGTGAGTTTCTGATGGTGGATGGTCTCTATAAGCTGTTGAAACCTTTTCTATGTGGGAAATTTTCTTAAGCCACCCTTGTCTTTGGTTGCTGAAGGCATCGTTTGTTGCCATATAAACTGCGCTAGTGGCATCTGTGGTCATAAAACAGGAAATGCAGCACATTCTACTTCCTCCAGGGACAGACTTTGTTAATATGCACTAAACATATGTTGCAGAATATTAATCGCATACTTTCTTAAAAAGACTGGTGTGGAATTACCTTACATACTTGCAGGCAAAACTTTAAGGAAATAATAAATTGACGTTTGTGGTACCTATTACTAATATTAAAATAATATTAAGCATGCTTCCATCTTAGATTAAATATTTAATTGAGGGCAGGGCAAAACAAATGGACAAGGATATACACTGCAGGGGAGGCAACAAATTCACAAATCAGGAAAAAAAAAACAACAGATGTTCAGCTAAGCATGTAAATGTCATGAAAACAGTCTTGCTGGATCTGGGGAAGCTTTACAAAGGCAAGGAGCTCCAGTGACACTGCAGGCATTACAAACCAGGCTCATCTGCCGGTGCTTTCAGAGCTAACTCATCAAACAGGGAAGTTATGAAAGGCCGTGAGTCACTGTGCAGCGTGTGTGTGACTACACTTCCTGTTCTGCTGTGCCAGCTTTATTTTCCTCCTGGAGCTGAATAGAAAATGCTGCTTTTCAGGAAAACGTACATTCTAACGCCGTTAGAGGACAACAGCTGTTAACATTTAGCATTTGTTCTACTGTAACCAAGTAACATTTTAATCTCATTCCTTGAAAGCCATCTCCTTTCGAATTCTGAGCTGATCGATGTCTGATATGTGCCCCCCCCCCTTCTAATTCTGAGCTGATCGATGCCTGATATGTGCCCCCCCTATCTGTTTTGCAAACAACACCTGTGACTACAAGCTGCTCACAAACTTAATGTTTAATATGGAAGTCTTCCCAACAGGGCTCAGAGGCATGAGGGAAATCGACAGGCAGCCTACAGCTGGAGGGGGTCAGGGAGACAGGTGAACTGGAGGAGGTGAGGGAGACAGGTGAACTGGAGGAGGTGAGGGAGACAGGTGAACTGGAGGGGGTCAGGGAGACAGGTGAACTGGAGGGGGTCAGGGAGACAGGTGAACTGGAGGAGGTGAGGGAGACAGGTGAACTGGAGGAGGTGAGGGAGACAGGTGAACTGGAGGAGGTGAGGGAGACAGGTGAACTGGAGGGGGTCAGGGAGACAGGTGAACTGGAGGGGGTCAGGGAGACAGGTGAACTGGAGGAGGTCAGGGAGACAGGTGAACTGGAGGAGGTGAGGGAGACAGGTGAACTGGAGGAGGTGAGGGAGACAGGTGAACTGGAGGGGGTCAGGGAGACAGGTGAACTGGAGGGGGTCAGGGAGACAGGTGAACTGGAGGAGGTGAGGGAGACAGGTGAAACAGCATTGTACCAGTATGCCACTCTATGCCTCCTGACATACCTGTTATTAACAAGGGAACGCAAAAGACAAATTGGATTTTTTGATCACTCACAGGAAAGTGAAAGATGTTCAAGCTGCAATAAAAAAAAATCGTAAAGGACAGCAGAAACCTCTGAATTGGAAAAAGTAAATATTTAACGATCTCACTATTGACACACTGCTTATGGCTTTTTAGGTGGACAAACAGATTAGGAGCCTGGCTCACAGTGGTGTCACAGGGGAAGCAGTCAATATTCCCCACAGCCTGACAGCGAGTGCCCTCAGAACAGACATACAGACAGAGACACACACACACACCGCAGGCAGCAACAGTTAGGTACAGATTATTAGGATAATCGTTAGCAAACTCGCCATTGGAAACTTCAGGAGGTTTTCTCGTAGAGTTGGGAGGGTAGGTTAGCCAACCTGTAGCATTAAATCACAAAAAGCCCTACCTCAGCCTCATCAAAATACAGATTTTTAACAGAACCTATACTTAACATAAGCAACTTCCTTTCACGCCCAGCGTCGGCTCATGGGACAAAAATTGTAATGACATCCATTACGTTCTCAGGAGGCTGCCTCTGCTTTCATCCATCTTCAGTGACTCTGCTAACAGGCTATGCAAAAGGGCAGTGGTGGAATGTAACAAAGTATTTGTACTTCGTTACAGTACTTAAGAACATTTTTACGTATCTGTACTTTACTTAAGTAAAAATAATAATGCATACTTTTTATTTTACTCCATTACATTTTGTGGCAATTATCTGTACTTTCTACTGCACTACATTTCTACAATTTATGCTGTAAGTCGTAACATTTTATGAACACAATTATCTCAAAATCTTGCATGAAAAAATAGTTAGCCTATTGCGTTCTGGCGTTGTTTGCCATTTCCTACCAATCAGGTGGCTTTATTAGCTCCAATGATGGCAGATGTGTTGAATAGTTTTGCAAGTACATAAATGATGTAAAGATATATCATGTCCTGATTGGTTTATCTTAATGGTATATTAGTGGGTAATACCTAGTAGATAACTTGTCATCCACATAATTCTAAGGTTAGGGTACAGACAGTATTGCAGAGTGCTTGCACAATAAGCACACCAAACTTTCCAATACACATACTGTATACTGTATAGTTGCTTGTAATTATTACGAGCAATGACATCGGTAGAGGCGCAAGTCAGTATATCTACTATTCTTTTACAAAATGGCACACCCTAGACATTGAGACAAACCATTGTGTGAGTACTTTTACATAAAAAAATACTTTAAAGTAAATTTAAAAGTAAGTACTTAGTACTTTCACTTAAGTAAGATTGTTGATGTAGAACTTCTACTTTTACTTAAGTACATATTTTGCAGGATATTTGTACTTTTACTTAAGTACTAAGCTTCAGCACTTCCTCCACCACTGCAAAGGGGAGAGATCGAAGGTGTATGTAGGATCAGGTGTTGCTGCAGTTCTCTGCCCATGGGTTGGGCTCTCCGCAATCCAGAGTCACAACACTCAACCAGCCTAGTGCTTGTGTTACTGTGAGACTCCTGTGGAATGTCCTTCAAAAATGTCATCAATGTAGAAAAAAAAACTACAAATGTCAACTGATAGCAACCACATTTATGTTTTGCAGAGTTTAAAAATAAAAAAGTACCAATCAATATACTATTATATGCAGACACATAGAGCTGGATCAATACTAGAATTTTACCAATACCAGCGTTGGCACCTCGATATCAAAACCAAATCAATACAACATCAATACTGTAGAACATTTTCGTTTCAATATTATATTGCTTTCAAATAAACAGGCCCATTTATTAATTAAACCAACAGAAATAGCCTATGGTATACTTTTAACATTATCAGCAGAATAATAATTTGGCCTCAGCAGCACATCTGATGATCTTTAACTTTATAACAGAAAAGCACAAGTGAGAGATAGATGCATACAGCATACTGGGGCTGTCAGGTGTGGGCGCTCACCTTGTTCAAACCAAATAAACACCAATGCCAACAATTCTCACTTCTGTCACCCTGGTCATTAACTAGAGGCAAGCAGTACACAACAGCGGTTTCATTTTCTATCGATGCAACTTCTCCGAACAAAAGATACGTGAAATGAGTGTGACTGACTCTCCCAAAAATGCTACATGATATAAATATTAAAATTTGCAAAATAGTAGAATTCTTTCATTTTTGGTATTGCGATACAATACTGATATCAGTATATCAAATAATGTTAATATATAGGTTAGGGATGTAACGATACACTCACAACAAACTATTTGTGTAACATTTTTTTTTCCCCCAGCACAAACTAACCGAAAACAAAGGTGGAATTTATTTCTGGTTCAACTCTCCCTACAGATTTGTTTTTTAAAATGTACCAAATTAGAAGTTATCCCAGTTTCAGCTGAGTTCTTCTATATAGACCTCCAGCTATCACAGAACCAAAAAGAGATCCACCTTATTCCTACATGATAACTCCCGGCTGAAATTTGCAGGTTAGGTGACTGCACAGTATAGTGTGTGACCATCTTTAGGCTTACATAACTCACACCATCTACCCAGAAATAAACAGCTACATTCATCCCACTGCTGGTAAAAGCAGGACCCTCTCCTGAAATATCTGCTACATTTCTAGCCTGAAATGTCTCCCAAGAATCAATTAACAAATATTTCATTTAATGGATTTAAAAACCTGTTAATTAAGCTGTAAAGGAACTGAAGTAAAGTGTAGCCCATTTGTAAAGTGAATGTAATTCAGCAAATGTCCATAATTCTATTTACCCAATCATACGGACACTGCAACTGAGAGACAGTAAACACACCTACATCTGAGTGCAAACAGAACCCTGGTCTTTATGGATCAGCTTTGCTAATTTGACAGCTGTCCACCGGAACCCCTCGCAACCACAGAGGGCCAACTGACATTTCCCCTGGTGACAAGCAAGCGTTACGTCAGCAACGGCTGAGGCTATGACTATCAACAGCAGAAAATAGGCCCCAAGGGCGTCACCAGCTGTTTTTGTTTAAAATAAGGGTCAGCGCAGGGTTTATGCCACTGCTTTTACTGTGCTGCCTTTGACCAATGAGAGCTCATGCGCTGTAGTGCTCACCACAATTACAGTTATGTAAGCTTGCTTGCCCACGTTTTACTTCCTGCCTCAGATAAACCAGTGCATCCTCCGTTGTGGTTCCCCTGGACAGAAGAAGCCCCCACATACAACAGAATTAATGACAACTTAATATTTAGTAAGAGAAATCTTTATAAACATGTGCCATACACAAGTCTCATTGGCCCTTTTAAGGTAAAAACAGCCCTCTGAAACAAAATAATCATGATCTTCCATGTCCCCCCTTCTCTTCAGAGCATCTCTGAACTTTGGCTCATGAACAGAAGAGCTGAGAAAAAAGACCAGGACTCCAACAATGGCGGCCAAGGGGAAAAGAGGCAGAGCCTGAGATGAATAACCCAGCAGAGTGCGAAAGGGAGCAGAATGAATGGGGGGAGGGGGGCTTTTTTTCCCAGTCCTGCACCACAGAGTCCAAACTAGGCAGTACTGGGGAAACTGCAGAGAGCACCCAACAACACTATGTAGCCATACAGCTCTGCCCACATTAGGCGCACAGACACACACAATAGCCCCTTTAACTGCACTCTCGCATTCCTCTGGCAGTCAACTATACAGTATATATCGAGAGGGGAGGGGAGAAAGAGCAATAGAGCAAGCGCGCGAGAGAGAGAGATTATTTTCCATACAGTTCACCACTGTTGAATCAGCAGTCAATTTAATCTCCCGAATTCATGAGCCAAACTTCACAGAAGAATGACTGGCCCTATTCCAAACCCAGTACAGCCTGCTGGACCTCACTGCACCACCTTTTCAGCATGACCCCGAGGTGGCCATCCAGGATGCTTTTTAGTGCCAGCAGGCAGGTTAGGACCTAGGCCACAGTCAATTCAGACACACCGGAAGGCTGGGCCGCTAAACTGAAACACCACCCAGAATTACTCTTGAGCATCCACGACCAGCCATAAAAGCATCAAGCCAAACCAGCCTAGAGGGAGAGTGTCTGACAGCTTATTCATAAATACAGAGAACCAGAGACACAGGACAAAACCAAGCCACTGAGATCCAAGGGCAATACAATTATAACCAACATAAATCTGTTCGTGATCACTGTATGAGAAAGCAGCAAGAGAGTGTGTGCATGGTGATGGACTGGCATGCAGTCCAGGTTGTTCCATGCCATGTTCTCTGTGCTGCCTGGGACAGGCTCCAGGCTCACCATGACCCACTTCTGGATAACTGGTTACGGAAGATAGATGGTTTTCTGCTGTATTAATGGGTGACTAATATTCCAAGGAAACCAAAATGTCTATAGAAGACTATTTATTAAAATAAATAACCAATTAATGACCAATAAAGCATTTACAATTTCTAGGTGCATCTGTTCCCGTTTCGTGTCTCATTGCTGTAGTTTCAGCCAATCAACTGCATTCCAATAAGATGTGCCATCATATGTTTTTGGCTGTTGGCCTACTTGCAGAACCGCCATTCATGTAATATCCCTTCCAGGTGAGGGAGATGCCCTAAAACAGTCTGGTCTTTATGCCAACAGCAGAACAGTAACCAAGATCTCTACATCTTCTCACTGTAACGGCCAACTGCATCCCTTGGGAATTAAGAGTTTTTTTTGGCTCCTGCTACACATGGAAAGAGGGAGTGGGTGTGTAACGTAAGTAACGCTCTGTCTGTTAATTACAGGCATCTTAAAGAAACCCCTCGCGTTGACAGCCACGTCTTGCTGCAGCAGCGTTCTCTTGCACAAGGAACGCTTGTACTAGACTCTGAGGGCAACAGAGTCTCCTTCACCCCCCACCCCACCCCACCCAATTAAATCCACAACTGCAGGCTTCCCTGGGGCTCACACTTAATGCGACACGCTTGCCAAGCCTCTGCCTGAACACGTGGCCTTCACAGAAGAGGCAGTAAGTTCAAAGGTATGCCATCACAAAGGGGCAGGGGACAGGTCCATGAGTAATGCTGCATGCCTAGGATTGTCACAGGACTCCATTAGGAATCTCTTTGCAGGTGGACAAAGAAAGGACAAGTATAATATGAGAGCTAGCTAATATTTAATCAAAAAAGTAGCGAATTAGAAAGCTGTCTATACAGCTAAGAAAGCAAATAAAATGGGGAGAAAGGAAGTCAATTTATAATAATTTATGGGACTCTCATGAGACTGCCAGGCTCTAGATTTGACGGCAGAGTGGTGATGAGGGCATTCTTCTCACAGGGGACCATGACGCATGACCTTGATGGACAAGCATGCTGTCCCCATGGGGGACATGGTCGATTCCTAAAGGCCAGTGACCAATGAAAAGCTACCCGTTACCAAATTACAGCAGGATCTCTGCTCCCCCCAGCTGGTGTAAGTAGGACTGGCTGTCATCCGCTGTGCAGACCAGCCCCTGCTTCTCCCCGCCTACGATTCACACCAGCCGAAAAACTTCAGCGACAAAGGAAATGATGCAGAGGTGGGCATGGGGGAGGGGGGGGGGGGGCTGTGAGAACTGCATCCTTGTCAGGTTTAGTTCCGCATGAATGAATCAAAGCTAACTGGCTTCTACACAGTAATTAATCGATCGTCTGCTAAGAGTCTGGCAAGGGCCTGAACGCCCGCAGGAAATCCATTGAGTGCAGCGCTGGAATGACCAAAGCTACACAGCACCAGTGCCATGTCAATATGCCCTCATCAAGCACTCTTTATGTTCTGCCCATGGCTGGCATTTTCAGGAGCATCGGTCCTCTAGACCACACAAATGTGATAAGGCATGCTGACCTGTACAGGCTGTATGAAGGTCTTGCATGTGGCATCACAAAGAGCTCCATCTACTCAGGAGGGACACCGGTGGTGTCAGTGAATGGCAGCAGTATCTGTGTGCCCAGGGAGGGTACATCCCATCTGTGCACATTAAAGCATGACTTTTTCTTGTAAATGGAGAAAAAATGTATAAGTGCAGACCGACCATTTCATGGGATTGAAAAGACATGCCCTCAAGGTGGGACAGCCCGCAGGGTTTACTCATCTGTGCCAAATTACACCGCGTGGAAAACTTGACAAGCCTCAAACTTAAAATAGCCAGCATCCAAATTAATAAATAATCCTGCTCTAAATGGGCCGGCTGTGCCTGTGCCGCCACACAATGTCGGCAGCTAACGTCTGAGTGTCAGCTTACAAGCGCAGCTTTGTTCAGATAACTTTTGATTATGAACCAATCGTGATGCTTGCACCTCAGTTATTAACTTAATAGATGCTGCAGGGTGGATAACCCTGACCTCTCTTTCAAGTTCATTTTGTTATCTTCTGCAGACCAATATGCCTATTGGTGATTAAACTCTTTCTAGGAAGGCGGCAGCTGGATTGCCCACGGGAGCAGTTTCTGGCCAACTTTCTAGCTGAGGTGTGTGTGGGGGGGGGAGCTGTGCATACTAAATCTTGCCACAGAAAGCTTAGTGGAGACAGAAACAGAACAAGAGACACAGATACAGTTTCTAAACACTTTCAGTCCACACACAACCTGGTATGGACAGATAAATGTAGGCACATGGATGCCCTCCAAGCAGAAACACAGAGGCAGAGGTCAACACAAAATTTATACTGACATAAAGATGCATATATATGGTAAACTGAGGGTTAATAACTCAAAAATGACACACACACACACACACACACACACACACACACACACACACACACACACGCATGTGACCATAGCCCATGTATTCATATCTCTATGGGGACTCTCCATTAATTTGTATGGGCATAATCCCAACTCTGACAATATTAACCCCCATCCAGCCCTAGTCTTCACCATAAGTAACCAAATAAAATACGAGACTTTTTGCATTTTTAGTTTTTGATTGCAGTAACAGATTTTTTATAAAATTGAGGTTATCCTTGTGGGGACCAATGTTAAAAGTTATAGGTATTTATCACATTGTGGGGAAATTTGGTCCCCACAATGTAATAATTATAAGCACACACACACACACTTAAAATCTGTAAGGGAGACCCCCAGTGAGTGCAAACAAGGAAAACGGAGACATTTAGATGCCACTACTTGAAGCCATTTGTGGTATTCTTGTAAAACTGGGGATTACCACAATGCAACAACAGCAAGGGGACTGATGCATGCATAATAATGGTTATGTCCTGACATCTGGCAATCAATGAATCTAATTAAATAAAATGGAAGTTTCAATTCAACTTTTAACATAGTGCTTTTATATAATAAGCATTTAGTCAAATATTGCAACATATACAGATCTCTAAATTTTCACCATTGTTTTATAATTGACTTTTGCAATAAACATTATTTATAATTTTAAACCTTTAGGGTTATTATACTCAGTACCAAACACTCCCTAGCAGCACTCTACTAACATGCAGCATAACTTAAGCAAAGGTGCAGGGTGGGGAGTGAGTGGGTCAAAGATCAAAGGTCATTTGGGGTTTGCAATTTGGGACAGGTCCAGCACATGGAGTACAGATGATCTGCATAACACTCTCCAGCACTTCAGGACTGACACTGCAGGGGCAGTAAATAATATCAAACAAAACCATTACCGTCATTACCTCCCTTCACCCTAAAATGCCCACAAATTTGGGCAACAGGTCATCAGCTTTTTGTCATGTTTGGTAATGTTGGTTTGTTTCAGACTAACTGCGCTCCAAAGCTGGAGTTTTTCATTTCCTGTCTCTGAGCAAACAGCAGAGGCAGTGGTGCAAAACATAATGGCAGCCTCTCATTACCTCCAGCACAATTATCCTGGATCAAGGCTGTTATCTAATCTCAAGCAGCCACCATATTAACAACATGTTCCTGGAGGCAAAGTGTCCCTCCTTACCAAAGGCAACTCAGAGGACATAGAAGCAGGTTAGGGGGTGTACAGAGTAAGGACGGTAGGGGATCTAGGGAGATGACTGGGAACCAGAGATAAGAGAAGCAGGAGGCCACACTGGAGCAGCAGTGTGTGCAAGACGCCTCGAACCAGCAATGCAACGGCTTGGGACTTCCACCCGCTTTCTTACTTATTTCCGCGCAAATAATAATAATTGATACTTTACTGATCCCCATGGGGAAATCCTCTTTTTACACCTCACTCAACTTGCTCTTTGTAGTTGTCCACAAAGGGCTGCCACCTGCAGCTGCGTTTGAACCGGTGACCTTCTGATTACAAGCACACAGGCTTAGCCCACTGAGCCACACAATGCCCCAAATAATATTGGGAGGAAGCCAGCTGAGTCTCAGGCAGGTCGCAGGTGCTTCACTACATCAAATATGGTTACATTTGTGGCCCAGGACTGTGGAAACCCAGCCTAAGTTAGACTAATTATAGCTTGCCACTGCTGAAAACATGTACTTAGATATTGCCTGCACCCCCAGGAAACTTTTCACTAAACCAAAACAGGCTAATGGCTCTTGAGGTGTCGTTCTGGCTCCCACGGGGCTCCGCGCGACGTAGCAGTGACTCGCCCTTGTTTGCTTTTCCCTCCACCAGAGAACTTTAATGGTACAACAGAGACAGCCTTTACTCCAAGAACAGCAACACCCTGAATGAGGAGACAAAACATCCCGCACTGGCACCAAAGGCTCTACTCAGATAATGTGATGAAAAAACAATGGTTTGTGAAGAAACCTATCAGCAAAAGATACTAGTGTGGCTTTAAATTCACCTCAGGTAATTCACAAAGGTTATTTGAGTTATATAGCTCACATGACTGAGCAGGACAATATGACTTTAAAAAAATATTGTAGCATAAAATAAATAAAATTATAGCCATCTTGAGCCAAGGGTCAAGACTGGGTTTTAGGTATTTCCCATCTGTTTTGTAGATTTAATCCGTGGAGCAGTGAAAGTGAACCCGGAGTTAGACAAATCAAACTGGGTCTGTAACAGAAGAACCAGCACATCGCGACCCCACTTTGTAATTGGGTACAACGGGCAGGACTGTACACGTTTCTGGGCTTGTAGTATCAGATCACAAAAGCACTACCTCACAGAATAGATGCAGACGTGAGGAGGGAGTTGCCCGCTTCCCCAAACTACCCGGCTATGCGGAAGAGGGAATTAGACTTTCCTGTCAAAGCCGCCAACTAATGAGAATTCACAACATAGGCGGCAACGGGATGTTCACGGTGAAGTAATATCCTTCAATGGAGAATGACCGCAGGAATCTGCCTGCGGGGCGTCACTTGTCACACGACACAGGTGCCAGATCGGGAGCCGGAGGCGTTTTTAGCTGTTTAGCTGTTTGACATCGCAGAAACCACAAGAATGGGCAAGTGTCGAAAAACGCCAGCCATGGGTTCACTCTCTACGTACATACAGTACGACAGTAGTGACTTGAAGTTGCATTATAAAGACATCAGGCTACAAGCCGTAAAGGTGCTGCACCCGCAGGCAAACGTCTAGCAGCCTAGAGCGAACTGAAGTATCCCAACTTAATTCGTTCACGTATTAAACGCCTGATACATCGCACAAACTTCTTTACATTAGCCATTGCTACGAATTATGTGACCTAAGAATTGAATTTTCTTAAAATCTGTTAAAACAGGGAAAAGGGACGAAAGGGAGGAACACCAGTCTGAAGAGCTCCCGACACAGTCCACGCAAGTGGCTTATTCGCATGAAACGCGTAGGGAGCTAAAGCTGTCAAGCTCTGTACACTTTTCGTAAAGAAAGAAGAAAACATCGTTTGGGACGTAAGGGGGGTAATACGCCACTCCACCACACTTGCTACGCCCAATTTGTTAATCCCCCAGACGTGTGTCAAAAGGCTGGGTGGCTGCTTTGCATTAACACACACACGCACACCCACAGCCCCCATTCGCCGTACACCTGGCAGTGGAGAAGTTTCCAACTGTTCCTATTACTGCAGGCAACATCTGCATACAGTAATCGCTTGACATAACTTCCCACTGGTCCGCTATTTCTCCTTCCAGTAATTTTTTTCCCGAATACTAAATCATCGGTTCTTTCGCCAGCTCGCTGCCAGTTAAGCTTTCCGTAGACTTATAAAGGCGCCGAGATCTCCTTAACGTTCCTGTTTCATCCAGCAACCCCACGCTTCAGCTCCCAAGTCAGTCGGATTTGAAGATAAGGCCTTAGCAGCTAAGAAGAGCGTCAAGTTAAACGCGAACCCTATGACACGAGGTGTCCTCCCACTACGCGCATCACAACGCGAAACATGTAATATTCACAGAGAAGACACTTAAACACTAACTAACGTTTAAATTAAATATTCCTACTTTTTCTTTCCCATGCAGAGAGTTTCATTATAGCAAAAACAAACTTTTTGAACAGACTTACGCCGTCTCGCAGCGACCGACGAAGCCTTTCGAAGCCTTTCGATGCGTTTCTCCTTTCTCTCTCTCTCTCTCTCTCTCTCTCTCTCTCTCTCTCTCTCTCTCTCTCTCTCTCTTTCACCTCCCTTCGTCCTCTCCCTCTCTCGCCTCGCGAGTCTGCCGCCTGTTTGAGGAAGTACCGCTTGCTCTCAAGCTCGTGGGCGCACTGGACTCGTGACGTCGACCAGGTGCATGGATACACACTCACACAGCCGAACACGCGTACATAGGCGCGGCGACTGTGCGGTAGTCCCGGTGATACCCGTCTCGGTCACGTCAGTATTTTAAAATTAACTTTACATGAACAGTTAGAAATAAATAGATAGATATAAGAAAAACAGAAATAAAAAGATAGAGACGCACCGTCAAAAGTGGATTACTTCCTCCTGTCTGCTGTTTTCGCTTTTTCTTATCGTTCTTATTCACCATAGTCCAACATTATACCTGCTTTTGGTGTTAAGCGTTTTTGTATTCGATTACAATTATTTCCTCGGTTTTCCCCTTCTTAACAAACTTTGAGAACGTTTTTTTATTTGTCCGGTTTCACTAAAGAGGAGTATTTACAATATCCTGATTGCCACTCAGGCAATATGTCGCAATAGCAAATGTGTCAAAACAAACCACATAACAATACAAAAAAAGTCGCATTTAAAGGTAAAACGGGTATTCCAGTGAAGAGGAAACGCGCTGTGACGTTCTCTAAAATGTTCCCATATTCTGCTTATTGCACTGAAGCTATCGTTTTCTGATCTGCAATCCTAGTGAAGGTTATACTTGTCTGGCCTTACTGGCAAACCGCAATGCTCACTGTTGTCCTAGATTTACTATGCGGCAGTGCAGATTAATGCTACTGAAAGTAGCCGCAGTATGTAGCAATGTTAAGGCATTTTGGTACTTATTGATCGAATGAGATACATTATTTTTGGTGGTAATATCCGTTACTATTTGTACTTCCTTTTTTTAGTGTTATGCGTCATGCATGTTCTCTACAGTCTCATCGTTGTAAAATTGTTCAAAACTGTTGTTTAGTTGACAGCAAATTTGTTGCTTCTGACTGAGTAGACAAAAAATGCATCTATTTGACAAGAATAATTGATGCATGAACACTTGTCCCCTGAAAAGACCCCCACATCCCCTGTAAGAGCAGAGATTGCTTGACTTGTTGGTTGACTTATCTCTTTCTTAATGACTCTCCTAATGACATTGCAGCCAATACCCTCTGAAGTAAAAACCCTTGAAATCTTTTCTGTATTGATGCTTTGCTGGAAACCTGCAGGTTCAAGCACGTTACCTGTTGGTTGAAGCCCACCTGTGGTCTCACTTATATAAATAGACCAAAAACAGCATATTTAGCACTCTACAGCTCAGTACATAAAGGCTCAGCACATAAAGCCATCAAACTGGCCATTTGAGGAGCACTTCTTCACAAGGATTGTGATAACAGTGATGTTCACTTCCTGCCCCTATCAGCTCTCCATGTAATGCTTATCTATGTACTGTGGGCTTCCTTTCTCATCTATTCCTCTGCCTTCTCTCATATAAACTGCACTTTATGCACAAAGAACTCTTAGCTACATGAATGCATTACAGAGTAGACACGGGTAGTATCACACAGCAGGTGTCTTCCATATTACTTAACACTCAATAAATTATCTGGGAGAGACTTATTTAAAAAAAAAATAATTCAAGAATAACAACATAATGTCAGGGTCAGCACCAGTTTTGTCCTAATCTTGCGTCTTCTCCCCGTTTGGCCAGCAGGTATTGCTGGCCATCCTGTCTTCCCCCGTTGTCCTAGTCTGTAGTGTTTCCCTAGTTCCCTGTTGGCCACATGGCTCAAGGAGCTGAGCATGCAGCTACCTGTTAACTTCTCTGTGTGGTTGAATCCCACATCCTCTGTTTTTGTATTTTGTTCCCTAGTGTTTCATTTGTGTGAGCTTTTTTGTTCCTGTGTCTTGTGATTTGTATTTGGTTTTGGTTTCATGCTTTGTGCGCGTGCTCGTGTTTTTCCCTGTCTGTTATTCCCTATAGTGTAGATTTGGTTTCTTAGTTTCTTTGTTAATTTGAGTTTCCTGAGTTTAATTATTAGTTTCAGCTGTTGCCTGTTCTTGTTCCGGCCCTTGTGTTTTTACCTGATTGGTGGTTGCCCTGCACTTTCCTGGATTGGTTAATTGTCTATGTCTCACTCCTGTTGTGTCGTTACCCGGTTTAGTTTTTGTATTTAAGTTCCTGATCCTGTTCTGTTCTTCCTGGAGTCATTGATGTTTGTTGCATGTTAGTGATGTTTGAATGTTCTGTTACCCGCTACCCGCCACCCGCCTGCCCACCCCTTGTTTCCCTGCCCCATTTGTAATTAGTCTTTGTTTATTCTCTTTTGGTTTTGACCCCTGACGGCCCGTTTATTTTGTGTTTCTTGTGTTTTTCGTTAAACCCCTGTGTTCCTGTGAGCTGCCATTGGGTCGTCCACATTCTCTTCCCCGCCTGCACGATACCTCGCCCTCACGCCAAATCCATCCGAGTCCATGACACATCACCGATGACTGATATTCTATCTGAATTTTGAGAATGTATAATAAAAAAAGGAGTGGTAGTGTAATGCTTATGGAAGTGCATTTGCAATTGAAAGGTTGCTGGTTTGGATTCCTGAGCAGCAAAGTACCACTGTAGTAACCTACTGAAGGTACCGGGCCATACATTGCTCTTCAGGTGTAAAATTAGCTGCCTCTTGTTATGTCACATGTGGGTTAAATGCAGAGGACTAATTTCATTGTTGTGTGCTGTGGCATGTCAACAATGTCAATGACTAATGATCACCAGTAATGAAACAATCTGTAGATTAGTCAACTCTTAACATAAAACATCAGGAGGATGGATCCTCTCAGTGAGAGAGAAAAAACTGTTTCACTATTTGTTCCACTGGTACTCTGACAGAGGCAGTAAACAGCACACTTATGGCAACATACCAAATCTTTCTTTTTTATACTCAACAGACAACCATCATAACACTCAGAAGGCTGTAAAAACACCAGTGACACCAGCGTTTCCTTGCTTTTCCTTTTTTTTTTTAATGTACAAATGTGTTTGCATAAGTATGTATTTGTACGTGTATATTTCCATTCTTGTGTTTCTGAGGTCAAGGAAGGTGTGAGAAGGAAGAATAACACATTTTACATGAATCGTATGCATTGGATCAAGGCCTTTTGGTTCCAGGAAACCTGCTTATCAGCCAGGCTTCCTGCCCCACCACGTCTTCTGCACTTGACCATTTTGGACTTATATATATATGTTGCATTCTTGTACAAACAAAACCTGTTCATGATTTATGATGTTACTAGAAGCTTATTTGATTTGATTAAATTAAAATTACTGCTTAAATAATGATGCATTCCATTCAGAAATGTATTTCCTCTAGTAACATTATCTTGCCACTGTGTTTGTTGAGCCATTGCCAATAGGATAAAAGCATTGTTAAGCAAAATAATAACTTCCAAAGTCCAAGACAATATCAGAGGAGCTTAAGGATATCTGTATCATAATAAACAGTGATGCTTTACGTTAACTGCACCTTCATGATGCCTTTACAATGCATTTGTAGAACATTCAGTGCATGCAGTCATAATGCATTCATAATGCATTCATAGAACAGGAATACATTTCTTTCTTTCTTCTTTTTTTTAACAATATTTTTATTGAAAAGAACAAGGATGTGTACATATGATGCAAACAATCAAGGCATTTCCCCCCCCCCCCAACAAAACACTCTATTCACCCTCCACACTGTCAAAACAACCCACCAAAACAATTAAATAATAATAAAAAATAAAATAATGATAATTAGAAATAATGAAAAGAAAAAAAAGATAATAATAATAATGATAAATAAAGAGATAAAGGGGAGGTTCCATATTACATATTATCTTAGCCAAACTGGACCATTTAGAGCTGAGCCAAATGTAATAATTGGGATCTTTTCAAAATATAATAACAGTGGGTTCCAGTGGGTATTAAATTTTTTCCAGTTTTAGAACTTGCAGAAGGTCACTAAACCATTGTGAGGCCTTAGATGGATGTGCAGATTTCCACTATAATAAAATCCGTCTTCTTGCAAGAAGAGAAGCAAAAGCAAAGGCATCTTTCTTTTTTTTTTATGAATTGAGATCCCATCCATTGTGACACCAAAAAAAGCCATATCAAAATTGGGTTGCATGTTCAAGTTAAATGCTTCTGATAAAGTCTTGAATATTACTGACGAACACCTCCTCAATACATTTCTTAAAGCATTATGCATTCATAACACTTTCAATGAATAAGACACGACAGCTGTAATACACATTAACAGCAAAAATCATACGCATCATGAATGCATTATGAAAGTGCACTCAGTGTTCCATGAATGCACTATAAAGGTCCCGTCATTATAAAGTGTTACTGAATACACTAGCCAATAAGCTTGAAATGGTGAGTTCAAGTACAATGGAGACTGCAACACAAAACAGGCAGACAGAAATTTGGAAACTTTATCAGCAGAGTAGTTATTCCACCCTGGTTTGGTGTTGAATGTGTTGCCACTAGATGCAGTCTTATTTTCTGGATGCCCCCTATTTAAAATACATGTATGAAAAAATTGTTGTTGACCTATAACAAAAAAATTTTCTGCAGTAGATACAAAAACTATGAAATAATGTCCATTCAGCATTGTGGTGCTGTAGGTGACCGTTTATTATAAATTTTCCATTACAATATCTAAACATATGTTTCCCAAGAGGTTAGTTACATAATTTTACATACAGAGAGTTTGGATGCATAAGCAGCTTCTGTCCATGTCCTGCAGCTTTATTATATTATCGTTGTCTGAAAAGTTAACAGATGTGTATGAGAACAACGTCCTACGCCAGTCTTCCTCTTTTTCTTTTCTGAATGACACCGAGGTAAAGTCCTCTGTATTTTTTATGCAACTCCAATAACCGCGATCCATTACAGGGCCACACCTAGGACGGGATAACGCTTTTGACCTCGGTATTTTAAAAATCCTGGCCACGGCGCCGTAGAAGACGGCTTTACTTGTCTTGAAAAAAACATATACAGTGGTACCTCGGTTCTCGAACTCACTAGAACTCGAATTTCTTGAAAGTCGAACAAACCAGTTTGACCTAGAACTCGATCTGAATATAAGAAGTCGAACCGTGAACGCTGACCTAATATAAATTGTACACGCTGGGAAATGAGTCATACTACAATGCAATTCTTACTTGAATGCCTTCTTCACAGACTGGACGATTAATCAAATAAAGCAGCGCAACATTACAGTAACTAACAATAAATAAATCACTAACTTACGTGTACTATTAGAGCATTTATGTAATTTATTTAAACTTTATTTTACCAGGTAAATTAACTGAAAACCAGTTCTCACTGCTTTACGTGATATTCATCTAACCGTAATGCATTGCGTCAGGATCAGAATGCGTTGCTTTAAGCCAGCTGTAAGCAAGTCGAACGCACCCAATGACCGGACTGGGGAAACAAGCTGAAACGCGGACTTAATTCAGAGGACTAATGACAACAACCAGAAACAGCTGATCACATGGGGATCAACACGAGGTTAACGAGGGGGCGTGGCACACGGAAGGAGCGGACAATCGGGGCGGCACAGGGGTAATGTTGGGATAAGATCTTTATCGTTTTGGAAGCCATTAAGAAAAAAATGCTATTCTTGTTTTATCCTGTTCATTTTGTGTTTAAATGCTTTCAAAAAAATAGGTGTAATTTTGGGGGGCCGGGAACCAATTAATTGGTTTTCTATTATTTCTTATGGGAAAAATTCGATCAGAACTCGAACTTTTTAGGATTCGATCCGGAGTCCGGAACGGATTAAGTTCGAGAACCGAGGTACCACTGTGTGTGTGTGTGTGTATATATACTGTATATATATCACTACTGTGAGCTGTTCCTGTGAAATCCCCTGGGCTTTCTGAGGAAGGCCCCGCCCTCCCTGCCACCATCAATCAAATACATGTATTAATATATACCAATATAAACATGATTGAGAAGAAATATGATAATTGTATAAAATAGTGGTCTTGTGTAAAATCTCTACTGCTGTTCTTTACACTTCTTTCCTCCCTATTGTTGTTTACGTAAATATAACAGTGAAATCCTCACGAAGGACCGATATTAATAAGGGCTAGTTATTAGATATCAAGTATACGTGAATGGCAACAAGCAAAACATCAGACACTAATGCACAAAGTTCCGTTAAAAAAACTTTGGAAATGTTTCTTTAATTCAGTTTTTCAGTAGTAACACAGAAACTCTCAGAAACTCTGTTTTTTGCAGATTGTTGGGCAGTATGTGAAACACCCATCCGTCAGGTGTATCCAAAGGCTTTGAAATTCCCTGCCTGAGCGCTACTGGTACTGCTCCCCTTGCCTTTGGGACAGGATGACTGAGGGAGCTGGTTCAGCCATTACAAACACCTTTAAACATTGGACGTGGTTTTCCCGCTAGCTGAAGCTCCTTTACGCTGCTGGTGTAAATATATAATGTAACGTCACAGTCAGCTTAATGCCCTTCTTTGCCTTTATTATCATTTTGCCTAATTGGAACAGAATTTATAATGCAAGTAACAGATGGTTTCCATGCAAATGCATTGCTCTCCGTCACAGTGCAGGTAGCCAGCAGTATGAATAGGCGAGTCCCTTGTGTGCAACTCAAAGGACTGTTACCTGAAACCAGGCTCTGACCTCTGTAGCACAGTGCAGGCGGGGAGGGCCAGGTAAAGTGGGGCACAGGGCCCTGGAGTGGAGCCAGGCTCAGCCCCTGTGCTCCGCTCCCCTCTCCTCTTCCCCCTGCATTGCGGACAGAACGCTGCCACGTGCAGATGAAGCACAGGCCCAGAAATGTCACGTTAGGGTGATTTATATTCTCCTTTTCTCTGGGCGTCCTTTGTTTCAAATGTTCTCAGATTTCACTGGCAGTCTGAGACTTAAGAAAATCTGTAGTGTTGCTCTTCTACTTTATTGTTATGTTTTATTTTTTAATAGGGTTAAGATTATGATCCTTACCAAGTTACTGATGGGCCAACAGAGTGGGGAATATTAAGTGTGCAGATGTGGGTAAGGATGGTTGGGACGTAGGAGTACCCTGTGTTTTAGGGGGGGGGTGGGGGGTTTGGGGCGATTTGGTCCCTACTGATGTTGAAACCAAACCTACAGCCTGGAGGCTATGTGCAGAACAGCTCAATGTACAACAAGAAAGGAATTGTTACGCGAAAACTGAATTATTCATACAGTTAATTCATTGTAGATACAGTATGTCATGTTTGGTAATGATAGGGGTTTTTGCATGTGTTGTGTCATGCTATCCTTGCGTTAGGCAGAATTGCAGCAATACACACTGAAACACACTGAAAAAGACACGCACACACCTGTGGTATAATGTGTTTGGTCACAGATGTGCAATAGGAGACTTTGTTGGGAAACCTGGCTCTTCGGACGTGAGCAGACCCACAGGTCACGGCCAGTGGAGGGTGAACCAGAGAGATTTTTACTGGCGCCCAGCAGATTTTCCAGGAAGGCGACCTGAACCATGCACACAACAGAGGTTTTGCTCCCTGACTCCTACAAACGGACTCGTCAAGTCACGAGAGCCTGGCCATGCACCCCCTCCCCCCCCGGACACACCGCAAACTCCCTTTATACTCAAAGCCATTGGTTACAGGTGTATAGAAGGGGTTGGCCTACTGACTTCACTCCTCCCCTGAAACATCCACACCCTCCCCCATCCTCAACAGCCGAGTGGCAGCACTTACTTCCAATCTGTTAGGGTTGTGCTTAGGCGAGAAACAGTACCCTGAACTGTATGTATGTATATGTATGTATGAAGTATGTATGTATGTATGCATGTACAGTATGTATGAAGTGTGTATGTATACACTCACCTAAAGGATTATTAGGAACACCATACTAATACGGTGTTTGACCCCCTTTGGCCTTCAGAACTGCCTTACTTCTACGTGGCATTGATTCAACAAGGTGCTGAAAGCATTCTATAGAAATGTTGGCCCATATTGATAGGATAGCATCTTGCAGTTGATGGAGATTTGTGGGATGCACATCCAGGGCACGAAGCTCCCGTTCCACCACATCCCAAAGATGCTCTATTGGGTTGAGATCTGGTGACTGTGGGGACCATTTTAGTACAGTGAACTCATTGTCATGTTCAAGAAACCAATTTGAAATGATTCGAGCTTTGTGACATGGTGCATTATCTTGCTGGAAGTAGCCATCAGAGGATGGGTACATGGTGGTCATAAAGCGATGGACATGGTCAGAAACAATGCTCAGGTAGGCCGTGGCATTTAAACGATGCCCAATTGGCACTAAGGGGCCTAAAGTGTGCCAAGAAAACATCCCCCACACCATTACACCACCACCACCAGCCTGCATAGTGGTAACAAGGCATGATGGATCCATGTTCTCATTCTGTTTACGCCGAATTCTGACTCTACCATTTGAATGTCTCAACAGAAATCGAGACTCATCAGACCAGGCAACATTTTTCCAGTCTTCAACTGTCCAATTTTGGTGAGCTCGTGCAAATTGTAGCCTCTTTTTCCTATTTGTAGTGGAGATGAGTGGTACCCGGTGGGGTCTTCTGCTGTTGTAGCCCATCCGCCTCAAGGTTGTGCGTGTTGTGGCTTCACAAATGCTTTGCTGCATACCTCGGTTGTAACGAGTGGTTATTTCAGTCAAAGTTGCTCTTCTATCAGCTTGAATCAGTCGGCCCATTCTCCTCTGACCTCTAGCATCAACAAGGCATTTTCGCCCACAGGACTGCCGCATACTGGATGTTTTTCCCTTTGCACACCATTCTTTGTAAACCCTAGAAATGGTTGTGCGTGAAAATCCCAGTAACTGAGCAGATTGTGAAATACTCAGACCGGCCCGTCTGGCACCAACAACCATGCCACGCTCAAAATTGCTTAAATCACCTTTCTTTCCCATTCTGACATTCAGTTTGTAGTTCAGGAGATTGTCTTGACCAGGACCACACCCCTAAATGCATTGAAGCAACTGCCATGTGATTGGTTGATTAGATAATTGCATTAATGAGAAATTGAACAGGTGTTCCTAATAATCCTTTAGGTGAGTGTATATGTGTATGTATATAGTATGTATGCATGTAGTGTGTATGTATGTATGTATGCATGCAGGCCTATGTTATGGTCAGACGTGGTCTACATTACCAGGTTTGCTAATTCATTCCAAGAAAATGAGTTCATTTTAGTATCTAGTAATTCGTATTTAGTACTATTTTGTAATTAAACTAAATGAGCATATCATGCATGCTTTTTCTATGCTTATCCAGGTCAGCCTTTCAATGACGCATAAACATAACCTCGATACTTCCAGTAATACAGGTGCTTGTTTGTGCACAGAGCCCTTAAGCCTGTTGACACATCGCTATGAAACCAGCTGGGTGGGTGCGCCTCTCATGAGCAGATGCTACTTCCACTGAGAGTCATTCGGAATGAAAGCAGAGTGGATCCTGGTCCCTTTAGCCGGAAGCTTTGATGTTCTCATTTGTCTTTTGATTGTTAGAATCACAAAAGCGTGGACCTTGGCTCCTAACATAAGTCCAACAGAAAATCAGTAGTTAATCTTACTGCTTTTGGTTTACTGTTTGCAGTATATATGGCTGTGTGTGTGTGTGTGTGTGGTGGTGGTGGTGGGGGGGGTATACAGAAGATCTGTAGCCATGGCCCTGGGAGAGAATGGGCTACTACAAAGGAAAATTTAAAAATTAAAGTAAAACACATCAACTATAAGACAACGACCTTGGTGAGTGGCATTTGGGGGGGCACAATGGCTCATTATGCTCTTGCCCATGACACTGAACCTGAATGACACTTTGTTCACTTTCTGACCACCTTGTGTCATAAATGAATGGATGCCTAAGGCAGTTTGAAAAGTTACGCTGATTAGCAAACTTGGCTTCTGTAACGATTATCAGTCATTATCAGGGTATTATTACCAAGATATCTGGTAATTTTTCTGTGATGTAATGTTCCATGAGATTCAATATTCAATGAAAGTCAGGCAATGAACTTTTAATATGAGTTCCATGGCTGTGACAGATTGATTCTTGGACCTCTAAATATCTGAATATTGCACAATTACTAATATCTTATCCTTAATATAAGTATGCATCGCAAAGACAAAGCAAAAGGTACAGTAGATAGTTCATTCCAGCTTTTGTGCTCAGCTTGTTAAATGAAACTGAAAAATGACAGACTGTCTGATCAGCCCCGCCCACGCCCACCTTCACGTGACCGCCACGCCTCCAGCCGTCGTCATCAGCGGAGGTCTGAACAGCTGCATCGCATCTTCGGTGATTAGTTACCTGATTTAAGCCCAGCGCTGACCTACAGAGCCTTTCCGTGTATGGTCTGTTTTTCTGGTTTTTGGGCTTCCGATTCCTGCCTGTGTCCTGGATTTGGTTGCCTTGTTACCGATCCATTCGCGTACCTGCATTCTCCCCTTTGGATTACGTCTTCAGATTGGTTTGCTTCTCTGACTCACCGGTTTTGGCCCTGCCTGTCTCTGACGTCGATTTGAGCTTCCGAACTAAACATCCTGATATACTGCACTTGGATCTTCTGTGATCGATCATTACAAAGACAGACCAACGACTACTGGAAAAGTTGTTGATGAAGAGACGAGCCTTCTTTCTGGATAATTCATCGAGTTGTCAAATTAGCTGTTCAAGTATTTATACATGAAATCGCACATATATTTTTACATTACATATAAAATGACAAAAAATAATTTCTAGCATCATTATTTCCCATCTGGTTTGGCTGTTTGATCAATGTTTTTGTTTTTTAACCAATTTGAAAATTAGTTTTTCCCTGTCGTTTCCCATACTGTGAGCATCTCGGACATGTTACTATGTGCTATTCATGGGATAATACAAAAATTTAATGAATTTCAATAACAATTATAAATTTAAGGTGGAAATGGGCGATTCCTTGAACTAGATATAAGTAACGACATATAAGTAGCCTTAAAGAAATAATTAAGCACATATTTAAAATGAGATCATCGTAATCATTAATTTAATTGTACGGTATTTCAGAACTGACAGTATATTATAAATCCTGTCCTCCTAAACGAACTGTTAGGGCGTATGTGCGCGCGCATGCACGCACAACAAGGGGTTGAACAATAAATTGTCCTATGTTAAAAATGGAACAAGATGCCCATAACTTTCAAGTCCTTCAGAAAGAAAGAAAAAAAACTTTTCCTAATTTACCTCTCTTTCCGACAATTCTGGGTCAGCTGAACACCAGGGAGCCCAAGAAACAGCGTAGCCCTGACCTTTTCTATGTCTGTTTCCCTCCCCCTGCTGTCCTGGATAAAAATGCTGGTGTATACACAACGACCCCAAACCTCCAACGAGCCTTTTCATTGGAAATTTCCTGGAAGCTGCCTGTCGTGTCCTATTTATGTCGCGGTCATTAATAATACAGTGATAAAAATTAAATGGGAAAAATATTTCCGTCTCTAAAAATGCATATGCACGCAAATCGTTAAGTGACGTTAGCCACCTACCAATAACGGCAGGTAGCTTACAAATAGAAAAAAATATTTTGCATCACTATTATTCATTTAAAACATGTAAATATATCAAATTAAAGAGCGGTTTATAGAATGTTAAAACTATAATCGTCTTTTATATTATTATTATACTGCCAGACTAACTATTGGTCAATCTGCCGTTACACATTGCTCGGTTTCACTTTGCGGATGCTGCCACCTAGCGGACATGACATGTATTACAACAGACAGTGTCCAGAACTTGAATACAACCAATTTGCACGCAGGGCAGCTATTTAAGGATTATTTTCATTTTTTATAAATCTTGCATTTTATTTAAAATTCACGTTTTATTTAGGGCGCTTGTCCTTTGGAATCAGACCTAACTTTACTAAGCACTAAGTGTTTTATATATACATATATCTACATTATTTAAGGATTCATTACACAAGCAGGCTATGCTACAGTAATCACTATCAAAGAGGACACATTCCACCACCAAACTTTATTTCGGCTTAGGGCAAAGTAAAATAATAATGACATAACAAAATAACGCTGGAGGAAGGAATAATTACATCCCTTTTTATTCTAGATGCAAATAACATAAAAATGCTTATTTTTTAATATGTATATATTTACATTTATTATATTGCAAGGCCATTTCAAAAATACAGTACATAAGATGGGGGGAAAGATTTTTAAACCAGATCCAGTGAAATGAGTTCTCTAATGGAAAGATCCATTCAGATACTCGTGCCTAGGGGAATATACCTGTCATGTTGTAGTTTAATATACACAAACCCCACCCCCGTGTCAAGGCCAGTTTCAGGTTAAAGAATTACAATTTGTCTGAAAAGTTACTGTTCCTCACAAAGTTACTTACTAATATTCCACAACTGATTTATTAATATCACCTCTTAAAACTGAATTAAAAACTGCAGTAACCATTAATTTACTAAAACCTTTGGACATAGCCATTCAAAACGTGAATTTTTAAGTGTTTAAAGGAAAAAAAATTCTTAAACCATAAATAAAAGACAATCCTAGAAGAGCCAGAATGATATAAGTACTATTAATCAATCCATCCATCCATCTTCTAATTGCTTGTCCTGGCACACAGTCTAACCATATGGCCTGACATGAGGCTGGATACAGCATGGACAGGATGTAAACACTGATATTTTATATTATCTTTGAGCAAAATGGTTTTGATGTGCATTTGACCCTTGGAGTTGAATCTGGTCAGCAAATATTTTGTTCTTGTTGGGTGTTGGCTAAGGAAACAAGGCAGACACTTCCTTGAAAACCCCTAGATAAAATGCTCTCAGCCATTGTGCAGGTGACTAGTGATCGTGCAGAATGTTTTCTAGAAGCATCTCCAGATGGTCAAGCGCATGCATAACTTTTTTGTGCTGACTTTGAGTTTTTTGAGTTTTTCTTCTTACAGCACATGCGACATGTTCACAAAGGCATTCGCAAAAATCCATAAAATCAGCACTGGGCAAAAAATGGTGAATTCCATCCGGGCTGTAGTGCTTAAAACTGTGGACATTTGTACCCCGACAGACTTCCAATGACGCATATAGGTGACAGAAAACTACACGGAGGTGCTCGATAAATGGAGTCTCGGGCTAAAAATAAAACAGCTGCTTGGTGATGTGGGCACAAGGAAAATACAGCAGAGACCTCAGAAAATAATGTGCTTAGGCTGCAAAAAGTGAAACCAAGAGAAAAGTCAGAGAGGAAGAGCCTCATCCATACAGAGTTTTATGGGACATTGAAAACACCAACCATGACAGGGACATACATAGTTGAACAGCAGTATTGACAAGGTCAAAGGCTAAGGAATGTATAAGCTAACTAGGTTAGCCTGACTAGCCTCATGCTTAAGCATTATGTCTGTATCTGTACGGGTTTGCTGGTTGTGGGTTGCATGTAGTAAGGAATATGTCAAAACTGGCCCCTAAACTGTGCTGGCTCTTAGTATTTAAAGAGAAATGAATTTACCAAGGCATGCCTTGGAGGATAGGTCACGTATGGGAGAAAAGCATGCGTGTTGTCATTGGGCTGACCTTGAATTTTGGGGAATGCAGATGCACATGAGTGTGACACACTCAGCGGCCAGTTTGTTAGGTACACCTGATTGTTAATGCAAGCAGCAAATATATGCAATATGCAAACGGGGTCACGAGGTTGAGGTTCTGATCTAACTAAGAATTATCTAAGTGATTTTGGACAAGGCTTGATTGGAGGTGTCAGATGTGCTGCTTCCAGCATCAGAAACAGGCGTTCTCCTGGCATTTTTTCCACTACGGTGTCTGGAGTTTTTTTCGAGAATGGAGTGATGGACAAACCATCCAGTCAATGGGAAAAGCCTTGTTAATGATAAGAGTCAGAGGATAATGGGCAGACTCATTAAAGCTAATAAGGTAAGAGGAATATGACAGTTCAGAGCAGCACTGGTATGTAGAATGGCTTCTCTCCTTTCACAACTCATCTACCTATGAAATAGTTCTTCTGGCAAATGTAGGTCCTGCCTAGTACTAGCTATGTGTACCTAATATAGTGGCCACTGAAAGTATGTGTAATCAAGCCTGGCAGAAAAATGTAAACATTAGATTAACAGAAGATGTTATAAGAGAATGTTGGGGCTTCGCTCCTGCTTCTGCCACCATAATCTTCATTTAGATACTGAAATGTAAATTTGTTGGTTTCTAGGCAAGGCAACCGAAAATGACCTTTTAAAACTTGAACACGTGAATAACTAGCAGCATCAAAAAGGAAGATAATGTGATATTATGTTCTACTATACTATTCATTATGGACTTGATCAGGAAAGATGATGTGCACTGAAATGACCTGTGGATAATATTAAAACTCCATTTAGGACTTATAGAAAAAGCAGGCAAAACTAAGGACAGTTCTTATGGAAGTTAGTCCTCAACACCACACGCTAAACATGCATGAAAACAATTGTGTTTGGTTTCTGTACAAAATATCAATTACACCAGTCAGTTCATGGAAATCAAAAGTCTCCTGTATGCATTCACATTTTTACATTCCGAGGAGCAGAAATTAAGGACTTGGCCAAAATTGGAGGACACATCTTAGATGAGGGTCACTGAGCGTTTGGATGGCTGCTATAAAACTGTGGCCTCTTCAATGGCGTTAATCCATCTGTAACACACAACAAGCGACATCAGTGCATTATCCAGACACACAAACCTGCTGGAATCCGTACAGTCATATTGCTCTAGGCTTTATTACTGAGAAAGTTATAAAAATCTCAAGAAATGCTGCCATAGTGACTACAAATCACTGACTCAAACTGTGGAACAATTATTGGGCCAGTGGACATTAACAAGTTAGTTTTGTTACGTGGACCATCTGGTCTACTCATTAAATGTCCATTCAGGCCAGTTGTGGCGGTCCTGTTTATGTGTAGGTATAAAGGCCATTGAGCTAATCAGAAGTTAACGTCACAACTGAAAGACCAACAGGGTGAGAAAGGTCAAGGAATAAATGACGGTGTCCTCTGACACTGACCTGGGAACAGTGCTGTCCTCCGCTGTAATGGTACAGTACAGAGCCTTCTTGTGGTAAAGCTGGAAGATGTTGCTGGATGTGTCTCCTGCTTCTGGCGTGTCTGGCAGCTTCAGTGTGAAGCCCAGCAAAGGGAGGCTCTCTGTAGCTATCTTGTCCTGTGCCATCGAAGGTGAACATCCCGCAAAGCAGACTCAGACCTTGGTCTGTACAACAGTCTGTAAAGCCCCCCTAAAATGTTTTTTTAACCCCCCCCCAAATAAATGTGTATTTACTGGCTTAAGGCATGAATAGTTTGCTATCAGCCCCCCCCCACCCATCTCAAACTACGCCCCTGGTCTCAAACAAACTTGCTACATTCTAAGTCAAGGGCAGTCATTTAAACACTAATCATACCCCACACAAGCTCTGTAACAAAATAACAGAAAGATGTTAAAAGGGTGAAGAGCAACAACCACACTGCACAGATTTTGGCTTTGATGGTGCTGGTTATATGCAGATAGTGAGGGTACGTACAGGCACATGTGTACAGCATACAAATCTGATTATGTATCTCTACTGCTGTTAAAGTCCCTACTGACAGTGTACGGATTTCAAAATGGTGGCTCAAATCGCATATAAACAGACAAACTGGTTTGTGAGGAGGCAGGATGAACTGCATGAGAATATGTTGAGCACCTTGTCTTTGATGAGGAACCACAGCCTCTTCCAGTTTCTCTTGCTCCTCTTGCAGCAGTGTGTCGTGCCGGGGATCGCCGAGCCCTCCGGCTCCACAGTCACCTGCAGCCAAGGGGAGGACGATACTTATTTGGGATTTTGGAAAGGCTGTGGGAAGCCTGTGCTTGGCCATACGCTCCTCTGCTCCGTCACTTCCTGTCGGCGTCGCTTCGGAACGGGCACGTTTACCTGGTTGAACGTGGCCGTTGTCTTTCTGCTTCTCCACAGGTTTGGGGGGTGGATGTTCTGGAAGACGGCAGAGAGTGGCCGACTGGAACGGCTGATTCGAGGACTCGCGCTGCCGCGGACATCATCCACGGCGCCCCCTATGGACAGCGGGAGACTTAGGGTGCCCGAATGTAACCAGGTGTCTCCATGACTTGCACTGTCGCCCGCATAGGGTGTTGAGTGTTGGTGTCGGCACGACAGGCTACCTTGTTTCTTCAGCTCAGCGTAGCAGCGATCGCATACTTTAGCCATCCTGTCTTTGAGGTACTTGAGTGGGTATTTGTTCCTGGAACAGCCCCGGCAGATGATCTGTCGCCGGGGGGGGGGCACACGAACTAGTGAGAGAGGCTAGGAGTTCCACTACGTGAATCATGCGATTTTTGCAGCCCCGCGGTTAATGCGACGCTGCTTCTCTGCTCACCTTCCCGCAGGCATGGCAATGGTGCCGACGTAACATGAGAGAGAAGTCAGAGGCGCAGTTCATGCACATCATGACGTGGGACACCGGGACCAGGGTGGGCGCCGTCTCTCCCAGTGACATCCGGACCTTCTCTCTAGCCTGCGGGGGCGGGGGGGGGGGGGCACGGTCAGGGTTGGGTGTCCATGTGACGCCTGTAAAGTGGGTCTGACCTGCGTCAGCCGCCCCAACGCCCTCCTCACCTCGCTGCTGGGGTTACGAGATGCGCCCTGCCCCCGGCCATGGCTCTCCACAGTCCGACTGAGGGCGTGAAACCACTCGTCTCGCTCGCCACATGAGCTGCGGGAGTGGAGAGAGAATTCAAGTCCTCCCAAAGCCACAGCGAAAGGGTTACAAGCCGGTGGGCATTAGGACCAGGCGGGCAAAGGCATTGGAAACACACCTGGATGACAGGGTGATGGAGATGTCAGTCACCTCGATCTTTAAGGCATTTTGCACATTTTCTAGGATGGGCTTGCTCACCTGAAACCAGAAACGGCAGCATGTCGTGCCAACATTTCTCACTAAATGTCATATCAGGTTACTACATTCATACGGAAAAGTGTCACCTTCATTCCAGTGAGTGGGAGGGTGTTCTTCAGTCTGTATTTCCCATCTTGTTGCGGGAAGGTGTACAGCAACAAATCATTCATCTGCGTGAGTGAAACAGGGACCAAATGAGGTTTCAACTAGAATGTCTTTGGCATTGTGCCCACAGAACTGTCATGTGCAGGATCCTCCACAAGAGGGACCTGCAGACTTCAATAACTAACATCACTGTTCAATGATAAAAACTATCTACACAGGTTTCAGACCCTTATATATGTACGGTCATGAACAAGGGAGATTTTTGTTAGTTCTGAGTTGCGAGAATTTGATGACCAGTTGTGCAGACTTTTGAATATTCCTTAGAAAGGCGCTGGAAAAAAAGAATCAGACTGCAAAAAACATCTTCATAGTATATAAAACATCTTCATAGTATATAAAACATCTCACTCCTTGAGGAAACCTCTTTTAGGCCCAAGTATAACATTCCAAACTGGATTCCAAAGCCTGATGAACAAAAGGAGTTATTTTATGTGTAACAGTGCCTTGTATCTAGGCTCTTCTGCTGCTCTGAGCGGTTCTGGGACGACCAGGGGAGCACAAAGCAAAGGAGGAGATGCCCCCTTCGAGGGCAGGAGGTGCAATCTGTCACAGCGTCGTGCTTCTCATTCACTCCTGTTTTTTTAACTCCCTAACTTGCCTCCCTCAAAGTATCACTCTCCCAAGGTGATGTATCACTTTGCAGAGTTATAAATGGGGGGGGGGGGGGGGCTGTCAAAATGTCTGGTTAAATTGTGACTTTTCTTGACTCAATATACTTATTGCCTCATAAATTTCCCTCTACCCATAAACCATTAATCCAGTAGAGGTACCCCGCTTTTCACCTTGGCCCCTAGCCCTCAAGACATCATTATGGTTTCAGTCATACACACTATACTCAGTGCATCTATCAACCTTCATTTGTTGCCATTAGAAACAAGAAGCCCACGAACAGCTTTGTCTTCACGCGGTATAACTGCCCTGGCACTGCCTCTGCCGTATTACAGATGACAGGGGTGACAAAATACATGTATAAAGGACAACTGAGCAGATGACAATGTCAGACTTTTGCAATACTCTATGTGAATGCAGCCGTACTATAGAAGGTCTGTGCTATGCAGAAATGATATACTCCATAATATACTAAAAAATATTCATGGTTTGATTTAAGCAGAAAAATGCAGCTCTTTCACTGATGTTACAGACACGAGTTAATTAATCTAAAGTAATGCTCTACTCAATTCTAGTGGTTTGGAAGCCATGGCATCATCATCATTAACATTTGCAAACTGTCTTCTGATTCCATGAGACAAATGTCTGCCTACTGGTTCTTGAATGAATACTCTGCATAATCTCAAATGAACAGCCTAGCCTTCGCAGTCTTGTCGACGCTGTACCTGGACAGGATACTGGTATCAGTAAACCACTCCAAACATCCCGTCAGGAAACAGCGCTTTCAATAACAGGGCTGGCCGCAGAAGCCCTGGAATGGGGTGGGGGGCAGCCTGGTGTCTTTGCTACCATTTACAGGCCGCTATGCATCGCCCCCCCCCCCTTACAGCTGCACTGAGGGTCCTTGGGCTGGCTTCTAGGGTGGGGTGTGTCGGGAGTGGCTGTGACAGTGACCTACATGCAGCCTACTGGTCATCTTTAGTGCAACGAAACTCAAGACACAGGGTATGATAAAGTTAACAAACACATCACAATGTCAGTTCCCGGTAGGACAAGTCTTGTGGATTTCATTCTAGCTTTTTCCCCTGCACTTAATACACAAGCATCATTAGTCTTGAAGACGCGGCATCTTGACGCAAAGAGCTAAAAGACACACTGCTGTCGCTGAAAGTTGGTGGCAAGCAAATAACTTTGAGAGTTCACCACTGTGTTACCCATCAGCCAACATCTGCATGTAATTTAGCACTCACTGAACACTGAGTGGAACATTACATAAATACTGTTAGACTCCTCGGGGAAAAACACACCAACACTCTTACATCAACTACCATTATTACATCATCAGTCACCGAGGCAGAACAATTGGAATCCTGTTACACAAAAGCAGTAGAGAACTTGGAAATACTGTTATTTGGCAACACCCACATAAATGAGAGTTCTGGAATGCAAGAATGCATTTTTACTGTCTTAGAAACAAAGAAGGAATTGGCTTATACCTAAGCTAAACAACATGTTTAATGACAATAAAGAACAGTTCTAAAGAAAGTGACTTTATTATGTGCTGTCAACCTACCAGAAATAAATGTCGGGGTTGTCTGCTTTTTCTAGAAACTTTCATCAGAGTGCCTTCCTTCACAAACACCTGTGGCACACACAGTCAACATCACAATGCCAACAATGACAGACAGAGATAATACAAAAGAAATAACACAACTGAGCAATACAAAGACATAATGAAAGATGGAAGAAGACAGTAATCCAGTGAAGATGCTATAGAAAAAAATAATATCAAACTCCAGCATTTAAATTAAGACAGCAAGGAACATAGTGTGAGATGGGTCAACTTCACGTCTAACATTTAATTTCATTTAAGCAAAGTACCCCTTCATCACTGCTGGTATATGTCTTAATTAATAAACAGCAACACTTTTATATTGCTACCACTTAATGAAGAGAATAATCTGCAACAACTAAAGACAAAATGAGAAGGATGCAGTTTAGAGTAAAGCTGTTTCGGTAATTCAGTTATTGTAATGACAAAACTACACAGTAAAATACAATGTCCATCTAAGAATGTTATTGAAAGCTCACAGTTCACAGTCTCAGTCCCTCCTATTTCTGCTCCTTGGTCCTCTCTGGATTTCTCACCTGAGCACTAAATGACTGGCAGTCTGGAGAAGGTGTCAGTGACCTGCTCTCTTATAGAGTCTTTGTCAGCATTCACTTACCAGCTATTATCTTAAATACAGCTCTGGAAAAAAATTAAGAGACCACTTTGTATTATTTCTTTAAAATCTGCATTTTTAAATCACAGTTTAATCCTGGTTCTGCTGGCAGAAGGCTACATGATAGGCTGCTTCCAGGCACAAAATTTCTAAGACAGCAGCACACAAAAATAAGGTGAAGCAGGAGATACTGGAGATACTTATCAGTTTCCTGGAATTAGGACTGAAGTCCCATAAAGCAAGGAAGAAGCCCTTCTTTAATGAGAAACAGGGAAGAACCAGGCTGCAGTTCGCAAGAAAAAATATATTTTTCACCCATAAATTCAGAAATGAGTGAAACAAATAATTGTGCTGTGGTCCCTTAATTTTTTCCAGAGCTGCACGTGTCTGTTCCCCGTTACCTATCATACTGAAATGGAAGTCAAGGTTTATTTTAAATGTATGGTGTCTGAAGGTGAGTGAGCTTGCATTCAACTACTGTAGCACATTGGTTTTGACAGTTAGTATGATAGTTACTTTCTGACGACATGAACACCCCTTAGCAGTGACTCTGCGTTGCAGTAGCTGCCACACTAACAGGCATGCTGGTGAATAATAGCCTGGGGATCTGTCCCCCATCATCCTCACATTTTTAAAGGAAAATGAGACAAATCAGCCTCCTCCACATAGGATAGGGTCTGGGGACTGGACTATCCATCCATCCACCCATCCATCTTCTGTAACCGCTGTCCTATTCTGGGTCCTGGGGGGGCTGTACTAGTACTCGTTATATGAGACATAGAAGGTACTGCGGTGTTTACAGCCTGAAAA
Organism: Paramormyrops kingsleyae; assembly: GCF_048594095.1. Lineage (NCBI taxonomy): Eukaryota > Metazoa > Chordata > Actinopteri > Osteoglossiformes > Mormyridae > Paramormyrops > Paramormyrops kingsleyae. The sequence goes on along the minus strand of NC_132802.1, from coordinate 24,950,871 downwards.
ACAAAGTCCTTATCAACATGAAGAAAGCTCACCCTTCCTGGCTGGAGCAGGTCTCTCTGGCTTGTGACGCTGTGCTCGATGTGGACCAGGCGCAGCAAGTTCTCCTGTACGGAAGACAGACAGGAGGGATGACGTTTCTGTGGGCGAAGAGCATGGGGAAGGAGGAAGGGGAAGAGTTTCTGGGAATTTAATTAGAGGGAGAACGAGATAGTGGACCCTTTTGTCTTAACTGGCAAGGGTGATCGCTAGAGAGACTGGGAGGGTCAGGGGCAACTGGGTGAGTAACTTCCTACACCTATTGACCCCTGTATGGTCTGGCCACCAGTGGTCAACTTGGACAAACAGCCAGGGTGACCAGGTGGCTGTGTACTGCAAAATTCTGCATGCATGTAATTTCTATCAGGTCCTGGAACAGAGTCACTTTGAGGTCAGTGTGATGGAAGCAGGGAACGTGAGAAAGACAAAGAAACGTACCGACTGTGGTTATAAATACGTCCTGCCCTGCTGCAGTAGTAAAGAAACTGACTTCAGAATGTTGCACTTTCCTGATCCCTGGAACATGAATAATCTCTAGTTTTGCTTGGATTGTTGTTGTGAGACCAATGAAAATGTAAAGCAGAAACTTGCTTAAGGGATACAGAGGGATAACTGTGACTAACGGGTAACACTGAGAACCCTTGTATCTCTTGTTTATCAGCCCTCTGTTCCTTATTACCTTTGTATTTCAAGCATAAAAAAACATTATAGTTGCCACACTGCCATTGCTGGGACTTTACTAACATCAGGGGGGATTTGGTGAATTCATACAATGTGTGCCAGTTGAACGATGGAATGTTCCACCCGACAAACCAGAGACAGAAAATGGGAGCTGAAGAACACATAAATGCACTTTTGGGAGGCTGAGGATGCTCACCCCGTGCTTCAGGCCGTCGTTCGCTCGGTCGGCAGCTTCGGAGACAATTGAGAGTACAGCTGGCGATGCAAACAGGAAGAAGAGGCATCACTGTGCTCATTTTGGCAGCATTAATAATGGGAAGCATAAGAGGTGCAAATGTGCAGCCCGAGGCCTGTAAACTGACGATCACTCCACTTAGGGAGACGGGGGAACGTAGAGGCCCAGAAAGATGTACCATCACACAGAAAGCTCTGCCTCACCATATATTCACATTCATTTATTTAATAGATGCATTTAATTCAAAGCAGCATACAAATCGAGGGACAGGGTCAGCTAGTTCCTGGAGAAATTGGCATCGAGGGTCTTGATTAAGGGCCTAACAGTGACATCACTCTGCCAGACCATGGGAGCTGAACCAATCACAGGTCCGGAGTCTTAACCCACAGAGCTACACACCACCCCCGAGACAGAATACTCACACAGAGAGTCATAAGCTTCGAGTAACGCCACTGAATCACTTCATATAGTGTCACACGGAATTGTGTTACATTTCGAGGTACAGCTGATGTATGACATTGCCGCTTGTGTATCCACATAGCGCCACATTGTCATTAAGTCCATGATTTATACCCCCGGTGCACAGGACAGCAGATACCCCAGCCTGTAAATATCACATCTGTCTTGTGATAAATGAATCACTCTGCACACAAAGAGGTCTACTCTAACACCGGGTATCGTTTCCTTTAGGGAGCCGCAGTGGGGCAATGGCCAGACACTTTGCAGATACAGACCCCTCAGTGCTTTATGAACGGGCCAGAACTTTTTTACGGCTGTGTATAGAAGAAGTGTTGTTTAGCACTGTTGCCTCACACTCCTGAGACTAGGGTTCAAGTCTCTGTCAGGGTTCCATGTATCTGGAACTTGCACCTTCTCTCTGTCGTCGTGGGCTTTCCTCTGGGTACTCCAGTTTCAACCCACAGTCAAGAAACATGCTCAGGTTAATTGGAGCTAATTGCCTGCAGATATGTGTGAGTGAACCCTAGATGGGTTGGTGCCTCATCCTGGGATGTTCGCTCCTTCATGTCTGTAGCTTCTGGATTCGGCTCTGCACCCCCTGTGACTCTGAATATGACTTGTGGTTACAGAAAATGGATGAATCAAAGAAGAACTACCTTGTGTGTCTTCATATTCTTTGGAGTCTGGTGAGAGGTTGTTTAGGTAATCTGTTAGAAGACGAAAATGGACATAAATAATCTAATAATTCAAATCTTGTGCAAAATTAAGCACATTTGAACACTATAACAGGGTGTCCCATATATTACGGCACCATCCATCCTTGGGAGCTGGATGGAGTTCAGGAGCCAGCTGGACGTACCTGTGAGAATCATGCGGTACTTCAGCACGCGGAGGACGACCTGCAGCAGCTGGTGTTTCAGGGTCAATTTCCCACCAGCCAAACTCTGGAGACAACAGTAAGAAACCAACACTGTCATCAGCCAAACAAGGTCATGCACTAGTGGCCAAAATTGTGGAAACGCTTCCAGTTTTTAAAGATTGCAGAACTTTTATTCCACTTACTCCAGTTACTTATTTAATCTTTCAGAGTATGATATGTGCTTCTTCTGTGATTGTTTATAAACATTTCCATCAATACCATCTAGTAATTTTTAAAGCATAAAGCCAAAAACACTAGGTGTTTCCACAATTTTGGCCACTAGTGTAAATGCAGTATGCCATAGGTCTCACAAAATGCAGAAGATTCACAAAGTCCTGTTTTTCTGCGAAGGTGGCATGTTGGCTAACACCGACAGTCACTGCTGTGTGTGTCCGTGTTTTCCCGATACTACACAGGTGTCCAAAAAGAGTCCAAGGACATACAGTTAGATGAATTTCTAAATTTCTGAAAGTATATGAGCAAACCATGAGATAGTGCCCTGTGGCCTACGATGCCTGGGATAGGATCCATGACTCTGAACTCTTCTGGAAGTTTTTTTTTATACTGCTGAGTGGTAACTTCACAAAATCAGTTTTCAGAAGCATGTGATGCAGATCAACCCCAGGCAAGGTACGGTGGTGTAAATGCATTCAGGATTGAGTGTTCTGGCTGTACTACTGCGGCCATTACTGCGCCCAGACGTAGAAGACGGCAGTGAACAGCTGCCGACTGTAAATTCCTTGTGAAATAGTACCTTCATTAGCAAAGCAACTCAAGTCTGCCCTCACTCACCAACATTCCTCTCAGGAAACAAAAGTGTTGGGGGTGGAGAATAATCATCATATAACTGCCTCTCACACATCTTCTTTAGGGTTGCAATAAGGCTACTCTACAGTTAGCCCATCCATAAGACTCATGGCTCCTCGTCTATATTCAGAAGATCCCACAGAGGTCACACGACACCTGGAAGCACACCCTGTAGTTCCTGCTACAGAAACACTGCAGTGGGCTTGAACTCCAGTAATAGGTCTGTTTTGTTTCTGAACATCAGACAGTGCAACACTATGACCTTAAACAATTAGAAGATAGGTGGACGAATGGAAGGACATGATGAGGCCACTGCTTTGGAAAAAGATTTGTGCCCTGACACCCATCAACAATCAGGAAAGGTGCAAAATGCCCCACTTTCTGTTGTGTTTACCTTGCATTTATTTATTGGATGCTTTTGTTCAAAGCAACATAATTGAGGACTAGGAGAGCAGCATCAGCCAGTGTCTCTGAAGCAGCTGGGGTTTGATTATGGGCTCAACAGCGAATTCACTTGGCCGGTCACAAGTGATATGAACTGCTGACCTTCTAATCGCAAGCACATCACCCCAGTTTGCGCTCAGGGTCTGGAACACCTCTGAACTGCCCCCTGAACTGACATGCGTGGTGCAAATTACGGTACGTTACGTTTCCACGGTACACTCACTGGTGCATGAAAGAGAAAGTGCACAATTAACACAGCCATACAAATCAATACTTCATGGAGCCAAAACTCAGTCTGTGCAATATGTTGATTTAATTGGGGAGATATAAACACCATGCCTTTCCTAATGATCCTTTCTCAGGTCTTCTGCCAACTCCACAATGTTCTGTGTGTTATCTTCCCGTGACACACACATACAAACATAAGCGCATATATCTACTGCCACCACTGCTCCCAGGAAGTAATTAAACCTCAGTCACACCGCTACGCTCCTGATTCTGCTACGCTACATATACCTCTAACAAAGGAAAAGAAACAGTGAGAGCAATCTAACATAACGAGCAGTAGGAGATTTCATAAGAGACGTAAATAGTCCTCTCCCTGCCCTCCGGCGGCCTCTCTGGGTGTCTAAGCCATAGACATTTTTCAGCCAATAAACAATGCCAGCTCTGCATGGTTCTCTTGAGTGGTCTAAATTTCCTATGAAATACAGTTGAAACACATCCAAGAAAAACCAGAAATTGGCCAAAGCTTTTTTTTTTTTTGAAGCACACAATCCATAGCAAAAGATTTCTTCCAATTAACCACTTCTGATACATATGGGCTCCACATACAATGCTGTTCGGATGCACATAACTGGTATGCAAGTACGCATTAATCTTTAAAAGCGATATGTATGGCAATCGATTGTTCTAACAGTGCAAATGTGTACGCATTTTATGTGCAATCGTGCTGCTAAGACATGAAATTACCGTGCATTTTAACCTTTATACAACAAATTTTGTACAAATTAGCATATTAAGGTTAAAATTAGGGCTGCAGCTATCGATTGTTTTAGTAATTGAGTATTCTATCGATTATTCCATTGAATAATCGAGTAATCGAATGAGGAGTACTTTTGTCTTATTAAAGAGCAATAGTAACTCCTCAAAAAAGAAAAAAGACATCTCTTAAAATTAACAACTCATTGGTTTCCTTTTAAGAAACATTTTAATGGTTAATCTGCCAAGACAACGAAACCCTTTTAGTGCATTTATATACATATTTGTTTTGTACATATTTCTGTACATGGGACTTTCAGGAAACACTTTCATACCTCGGATATTTAGTGACCCATAATGTACAGACTACATTAAAAATCAAGCCACAAATGGCTGTACCTGAGCAGACTTTTCCTGAATGCGCCTTCCCCAAACACTGAGAACAGTTTGTAAACAAATGTAACTTTTTACATCTCATGCACAGGTCCTCCGGCAAGCTGGAAGTTGCTGTTTTCGCATTGCAGCATGGTAAAGCTTAATTCCTTAATTTTAAAAGGGAAACAATTGTTTGAAAAATTACCATAGAAATATATTTTGAACCATTTCCAATTGAAATTATGAACAGATAATAATACTGTATAATGTTTCATAAAGACTGCCAGACAAAAATATCTTCCGATTTATTTACCACCTCTCAAAAGTGTCCAGTGATCAAAATCCATTGTCGTTCTTTATCCATAAAATAAGCTATACTGCGCAAAATGGGCAGACATTGCCCCAAACATTCCATTCACACCTTGCACTTTAGGGGCAGAGTGAGGGTGGGGTAATAAAGGTAAAATAGAGGTCAATATGGATAAACAGAAGGTTTATTTTATTTCAATGGTATTCTAAGTAATTCAACATGAGGGCGATGAATTTTTTTTTTTGGCAAACAATAATTCTATTACTATAGAATAATTTAAGCTATTTTGCCATAAAGTTGGTAGTAAGTTCACACTGAACCATGTGACCCGAGGTGAGTTGTGAACTGATATTTTAATCAGGTATATTAACATGGTAGCAGTGCAGTTTAGTTGATCCGTTGATAACAGGACAACTTAATACGTAACGTTTCCCTGCGTAGGATGACCAGATAATCCATGTCGAGAGGACACTTTGAGCTACTTCGGGTTTTACAAACTACTTTCAAACTGAAAGGCTCCTGTGCTCGGCTAAATAGTTCAGCTCTTCTTGTGCTTTGACTGGTTTGTTTCCTTGACTGAAAGACTCATCCAGTTGTTTCACATTAGCATTAGTGACACATGCATGATTATAGGCTGAGCAGTACATAGTTGTGTGGATTAAATGAAGCATCGAAGCAAGGAGTTTGCATCGAGGAATTTTTGAAATAGAGTTATTCGAGTTACTTGAAGAATTGTTGCAGCCCAAGATAAAATCCACAACAGTGTCTTATCATATAAGCAATAACTTGCTGGAAGTATTGCTTTTAAAGGTGAATGCGTACTTGTGTACCAGTTATGTGCATTCATGAAGAGAATGCGTATTGCTTATTAATTGTATATTGTTAACAACTAAAATCAAACATCCTTTTAATAGCCCAAGAAATCTTAATATGACAAAACTTGAATTATCAAACATTTCCACAATCTGTATTCCTTTCTGTATCGCTTTAACACAAGGTCACAGTGGGGAGGTCTCCCAACAGAACAATAACTACAGGTCTGTGCTTAACAATGACTATATCCACAACTGCCCCCCCCCCCTGACTGTTTATTAGCATCATTAACTGAGTGCTGGTGACCAGCATTATCTCTTATGCAATTTGCTGAGGCATCACGCAAAAAAATCAATTGCATACAATAGATTCTACTGGCACAGAATTTCTCACCACTACTGGGTTTGTGGTGTCAATGTGTCAGGAAAGAACTGTCAGCCCTCTTATTACAGGGGCACACAGGTTCTTCTGATTGCTCAAAAAAATCAACCAGTCCAATAAAGTCACACTGAATGACACAGAACAGAAGTGGGGAAAGAAGAAGAACGCTTTACAAAAACAGCACCAATGCATTTGTAATTTTCAATTTAATAGATGACAAAAACTAAACTCTAAAAACAGGGTTGGAATAAAAAAGTTGCAGAGATGGTCCTGAAGTTTATAGAATGCTGAAATACTGTCTTTGTTCTTTTTTCCATAATATTCAGAATCTCAAATATCACAATATATAGTCTAAATTGTATTTTGTTGTGAAGAGTCAGAACATGAGGTAGATGCCATGCTGGATGGGATGCCAGTCCGTCGCAGGGCACACGCGCCGGGTGACTTAGAGACACCAACCCACCAACCTTGGAGGTGTGTAGGCAGGGGACCCTGTGGATGGGCCACCGGCCCGGTGCGGGGTATACACTCACGTACCCCACACACTATGGGAAGTACATAAACATCAGTTCACCTAAGAATATGTAAGATGGAACCAAAGTATACCTGTGCAAACTCAATGGACAGATACAATCCAGGGTGAAGAATTAAACTCAAAACCCTGGAAGATTGTGGCTACAGTGTGAACAGCTGAGTGGGCAAGCTGCCCTGTTATAATAGCACACGAAACAACTCCGGTCACCAGAGGAATGTTCATGCCAATTTTTGCAAAATATCTCCCAGTCTATTGACCTTCAACAACCGAACCAAGTAATCTAAGATAAAAAAAAAAACTGGGACACAAGTCCCAGTAAACACTACAAAGCAACAACCGCAATAATTCAATGTTCATCATATACTGTATAGACCACAATATACTGAAGATACTACACAAATATACATACCATGCACAGTATACTAAAGCACAATACAAATGAACGATATTGTTCTAATGGCAAGTGGCTCTTCAGAGCCCAGGACTCACCTCAAACTGCTTGACAATGGAGGAGAAGGTGGGAGAGCTTTGGCAGGTCTCGTCCAGAAGAGCCACCCTGCGATCGTACTGAGTGATGTAGGGTGTGAAGATAGCAAACTCTGCCCGTCGAGACAGGAAAACATCCGCAATTCTCTGACTCTCCTCCCTTAAAGAATGACAGGCTGAAGTGGAATCACCCAGCTAGTGCCCCCCAAAATATTATATATACTATATAGTGACATGTATATACTGTACTGTAAAAGGGCATTTCAAATTTTTTTTATAGAAATAGGCATTTATTATATGATGATGAAATCGAAATTGGGAAATATTGAATCGGGGCATTTTGAATCACATGATCATGTCTACATAGTGAGAATATAGTAGTGCTGCCAACTCTCGTGCATCTGGTGTGACACCCATGTTTTCAGACGCTCACGTTTACATAAGAAATCTTACTGCAAATCTGTATCATTCCATTATAAACCTAAAATTAGCTACATCAAAAGCATCGGGGAAATTTGCAAATCCTACAGACTATTTACAAGGTAATACAATTGTTACATGCATGTAAATGCATGTGCATACGTGTGTAGTCTTGTCTCAAATTGAAAATCTCACTCTAGCTAGCTGACCAAAGCCTGCTGTGGTCATGTTAGCATCAGCGCGTAAATGCACAGGGTCTCACCACTGTCTCAGGTGGTCCTCCAGCTCTGCGAGAATGTGGCAGTGTAGCTGGTACACCTCTGACAGGGGGCCTAGAATCTCACTGAGCTTTTCCTCCTGCAAGACCGGCTCCTCATCTGCCCCCATGGCTGCAGCCACGGTAGCCCTGAAATCCTACACAATAAAGGGAGAGATTAGGATACAGTATTTGCAGGGCAAGTCATTGCCAGATGTGGCCGTATGTAATGCAAGAAAAAAACAGCCACAAAGGAAACAGTTTAACACCAAAAGTAGCATGTGAAGGTGACATGAAGGACACACAATCCCTCTGATAGGCAGAAGCCTTAATGAAACTGTCCTGCACTTATCCATCGATGTGAAACATTTCACCATATCATTAAAAAAATCGAGCAGGTAAGAAGATAAGATTTTACAGTATTACAATGACAGATAATTCCAAAGAATATATAATTATATTACAAGAATTCTTTTCAACTAGTTAAACACATTTATTTTAAAGATAATACACTTCTGGGTTGTTATTTGACAAAAATAGCTTGATGACAACAGACAACATTAAATTCTCCTAAAGAATCAAAGGGAAGATGCCTAACAAATATAAGAACAGTCTTCAGTTGTACAGCCCCATGTTACACTGTATTAATGCTAGCTTGCTTGGTACCCCTTTGCATTGTGTTGTTCTTTCTTAACTGCTACCCAGGGAGGGCAGAGAAGCACTTCTGTGCCTTTTTATCCAGACCGCCATTCTGTGATGGTCCACTAATGAACCCCACATAAGCCTAAAGCTAGCAGGACGGCTTGCATCAAAGAATTGCACACAAGCCCATAGCACCATGTCTCCTAGCTCAGTTATTATAAACAGTTACAACCTGGCCAAACTACCTAAGTAGTGGTTAAGGAGATTAGACAAATGTTTAAGGAGGAATTCTGAGGAATTCTGGGAATTTTTGCATCATGGTTCTCATCTACTGATAAGTACAACCCAATCATCAGTCCACTAACGACGCATCAAAGGTGCCAGGCTACACTGGGAAAAAAAATCTTATGACTAGAAATAAATTACTTTTTCAAAAGGTCATACAGCTCAATTGTTTTCAGTCACTAGCACTACAATTGGTATGTATACTCTTGGAATAGATATAAATCAACTCAACGCTACTGCCTGCACACCATATCTCGACATTTAGTTGAAGGGCATGTATGTGGGAGATTAATGTGTCTACATTCCTACCTCCTGGAGTAGTTTCAGACCATTCACGTGTCTGTTAAGAAAACCAGAAAGATATATGGTCAAGTCTCTAATAAATGATCAAGATCCTGAACACAGATATTGAATTAATGGACTAATATCGTCTTAAAAACACTCAGCAATGAGATAAATGAGCTATTTTTATAACAAATGTATTAAACACAATTATATGGAGAGCGCTGATTTGAAGAACTAGGAAGAAAATTTGTACTTGTGTCAATGCAGTAATCTATTATGGAGGATTTATTTACGACACGTCATTTGGTTGTAGTTTTCAGCCCCTGCTGGACTTCATAGCACAAGAAGGACAGATAAACGCTGTTTAAGCTCCAAAAGCGGAATGTCGCACTAAAATGTAGTATAAAATACATACACAGGCTGGGAATGAAGTGTAAATGGAAAATGCTGGGTTTACTTACACTTTTTCTGAATCCACCAGCTCTTTGGCTATGTAAAACGCCCTTGATCTACCATCACCCTGCAAGAGAAAATGTCAGTAAGTATGAATGAATGGGAGCAGAGCGTCGAAACCCATGTTTTAATGACCTTAAGTTAAAAATAACTCTCAATGTAACATGTCAAGATGAAGGAGTCAGTATATCCCAGGGAGGCTGAGTTTTAGTTCTCATTGATACAAACGACAAAAGTACAACCATAGGGTCACTTGTCATAACGTATTTCTCAGATTTGTATTTCTTCATTTTTGAAAGGTAGATGCTAAGACCCTGCAGACTGCAACGTGTCTCACTTTATCGTCACACTCAACATTTCAGCATATCTTAACATCAGACTTCCCGCTAACTCAGTTTTTCCTAACGTACAGTGATTGCGTGTCTCAGTCTAAATCACATTTTTGCCGGTGTTCCTTGATATCTTTCATCTCCTTTTAGCCGAATTTATTTCTCTAACAGCAAATTTTATAGAGAATCCGGTAAAGATTCTGTAATTGGTCCAGTTCCGCCGAACTGAAGCTCAGGTTCTGTTCAGTACAGTTGATGACAGTTCAACAAACAGTGCAGATGAAATCTACTGTAACATCTGCCTCCAGTTAGCAGTGCTTACATCCATGTCCAAGCAGACGAAGTTCCACCTCATCAGAATACTAGACACACCTGTAGCACATCCCCTGATTAAACTAAAGGTTTATATATAGACTCCTGTGGAGTAACACCTTTGGGAGGTATTGATCTTGCTCATTGCTGAGCTGATGACTTGCCCTACTTTGTAATTGACTTCTATTGGATTCTGAACACTCGCCTGTTTCTCGACCCTGTTTGCCGAACATCATTTGTACCTGCTATGTGTCTTCGACTTGGCCGGTCAAAAAAAATGAAGATGAAAAAAATGAAATGGAAAAAAACGAAAAAAAAGAAAAATGGAATGATGTGTGACATTGACAAATCGTGAGTTAAAATTAAAGTGAGCCAAAAATATTCTCTGCTGTAAAATTGATGGAGGAAAAACAAGATGGTAGAATGGCATAGTTCAGTTGTGAAGCATAAAACAAACAAAAAAAGAGAGAAAAGCTCATGGATTCTTGCGTATCCGGACACACAATGCACTGTCAAATAGAGAGGGGAAGGATGAGAACTACTACAGATAAGGTGACTGGTGCACCTGTAGAGCTAGACCTCTGTCACTCTGAGTGCTTGGTACCAGAAGGACCTGAGAGGAGACAACACTTCCACAGGATCATTCGAGACCTCTGTTGACCCCAAGCCACAAAGAAAACCTGTGATGATTGTAGTGTGAGGGTAATGATGGTTTCCATTCTTTTACTACATGCCAGACTGCTTTAAAATATATTCCACATACATCACTAACAGCACTGGGAGCTTTTATTCATGAGTCAATAGTTAAGGGGAGTCAAAACCAGCAATGTATGAAAATCAACCTATTTTTTAAATAAGAATTCAAGTTCAAGTACATTATGATAGTATAAAACGACAGAACACAGAGCACATACCGTACAGCAGCTAAGAGTCACTCTTTGATATTTGTGGGCCAAACACCACACCCAACTGTGTCATAAACAAAACACAGCAAATAAACATTTGCTTCTAATGTTTAATCGTGTGAACAAAATGCATTTTTTTTCTAAAGGCTTCCTGATATAGACTCAAGTATTTTCTGCCTTTGAATGATTTTGTGGAAAAAAAAAAAAAAGAAAACCAGGAAGTAGAGGTCACATGACCTTCGCCTGCTTGATATTTCTTGGTGGGGGCGGACTGGGGTGGGGCTCTCTTTTTGTGTTAGAAATTGGCTGTTTGTGTAACCACAGGGTGAACTTTGCCATTTGATGACAATACCCACATAACAGCCTCTCCAGCAGCCAGATACATGTTGTACTCGAGGACTGTACTGGCAAAGAGAGGAGTTTTGCAATCCTACACCTTTATTTCCAAGTGAAGACAGAACCAACACTGCTACTGTGACAACAGCCACATCATGTTGTAGCTGGAGTCAATCAATGTCTATTGAGTCAATACAAACAAGACAATCGCATTAGAAAGACAATGACACTGATCTTGAAAGAATCAAGGCAAAGACAGCCGAATGAAACACAGACAACAAACTGGACACAAATCTTTTGTTCTCTTTCGCAGCCCCTGACTTCCTCTCTGATTCACCTGTCTGTCATGACTGCGCTCCGCCCCCCCATCCTCTTCCTCTGATGTCCGCCCTTGGTCCTCCTCAGTCTCAGCCTTGTCTGTCTGTGCCGTGGACACCTGGCAAACAGCTTCAGGCTCTGTGTGGCCCCTTCGGCCCCAAGGGTAAGAACACAGAAAGAGTAAAGTCAGCTTCAGGGGGAAATAGCACAGATTCAAAATATTACTGTTAGCAATTTAACGTAATTCATACATTGCACTGGAAAGCTGCAGATTTGAGTAATTTTTTGCTTAGCTGCACAAACAGGCTTCACCAGATGCATTCTTATTTCTGTTGTATCTGAAGACACATATTGATTGTGCTAAAAATATTCTATATAACTATACGACAATATAACTAAAATGCTTTCATACATGCTAATGTATCTCTTCTGTGTCTTTCCGTACTTTCACTGCTTTCATTATACTAATTGCTAGCTATCCCTCATTCCTCTGCCATTCCCAAATGCCACTTTGGACACATACTCCTTCCCTCACTGCCGTCTAGCTCTCCTGCTCTCTTCCGGCAGCGATAACACGGATGGCTGGGGCCAGATTGTGGAGACATTAAGAGCGTAAATGCCGGTGCTGGTTCGCGCACGCTGCAATCACCGGAGTCCCCGCTGAGAGAGAGGCGGCTTGGAGGGAGATTCTCTGCTCAGCCCGTGTGTACGCGGACGGCAGGGGAACCTCGGCACGGTCATCTGTTGTCTTGCCACTGCAAAATGTGACCATATAGGCAATGGGCTGGCAGCTGCTGCGGAATCTTTAATGGCGCTTTCGCAACAAGCTTGTGAACAAGAGCACGAGGAGCAATCTCCCCATCCTGTGATCAGTGGCAAATATTGGTGCTCTTCAGCTAATTAAACCAGGATGGTTGAAAGATGGTTGCTGTACCCATCCATCCATCCATCCATCCATTTTCTGTAACCGCTTGTCCTATTCAGGGTGTGGGGGGGGGGAGCAGAGCCTTTCCCAGAGGCTATGGGCACAAAGCCAGCATTACGTTAAACTTATATAAGATTTTACTAAATAAGAGGTTTCAATATACTTACTGCATATTTTCCTGGAGTTAAATATGATCACCAGATGAACATTAGAATTTTATCTCATCTAACTGATTTTCTATGGAAAGTCTATCTATAGTGGTGTGACTTTACAAACGAACACAAAAGAGATTTTTGGCTCTTTATCAGTGTTGATATTGTCTCCCCTGCAAAGTATTTGGTGATAGTTTGACAACAAAGAACTAGTATACTTCAGTTACTTTGATTTTATTTATAAATATACAGTTCTAACATGCATACTATGTGTTTTGTTACTAATCCCTTGACAGGGAATATTTTGTTTCTCAGTTTGGAACTTGCTCAGCAAAGCACAGTAAAATTCTGCCATTAATAAGAGATTAAAGCCAGTGAACATGTAGAAGTATTGACACGTATGTTTTAGAACAGGCAGCCAATAAAACAAGCTATCCTACTTTTAAGTGTTGTTTGCCAGAAGGCTTAAAATCGGACATACACACGCATACATACCATGGGTGTCGCCACCATTAAATCTGAGGGGGACACGTCCTCCTCACATTTCATAATTATTCATTTGGACCCCCCCACATTTAACATAAAATATTAGTTTTATGTCAGTGTGTCCCCCCACATTCAAAATGCCTTTGATGCCCCTGATATATATATAGAAAAGATGTGATATCTATGAGACACAAAAGAGCCACCCCCATTGTCTACTGTTAGCCACACCCGCTTGATACGAAACAAGGTTAGAAGCATAAGCACCATCTTATTCTGCCTGCTAGTTTTCCTGATGATAAATGTGTAATAAAGTGCCCCCAACAAGATAAAATTTTTTGTTGGCTGGACAATAAAAAACTTCAAGGGCATTGATGCAAGATAATGTCTACGGACTCAAACTTCCAGAGGTTACATTCCCAAACTCATGTCCTGAAGCCTCTGAGCTGCTTGACCTGCTCCAGAAAACCTTACTTTTGTGATCTAGAAATACGCAACACAGATTAACGCAGTTAACGTAGATGGCACTCTGCGTTTCTTGCAGACTTGTTTTTCTTTTACAGTTTCAGGTCAATCTAATTTCATAAAACCTAGTATTTTCACTGCTTGAATTTGATGGAAGCGAAGGAAGATAAAGAACAAAGGCAAACTCAGCATTATGAGTGACTCTAATCCTAGAAGGTGCAGAGATCAGATGCGCAAGTAGCAGCATGCAAAATGCAATTTTCCCATGGTATAACCACATTTTTGTCAGACTGATAGTCTGATCGGTATTAATGACCTATATTTTAGCTGTTTTTTTGTGTACAAAGATGAAGAATTGGTCGGGCTCTAAACAGCACTATCCAATGGACCATTTCATTGTAGGTCTCTGATGATCAATAAGTCAATCCGTTTTTTTCTTTGAACTGTTGGGGAATTTCAAAGTTAAATATTTCTTCAGATCGTGGTAACATGATATGTCACATTAAATGGACACCTTAGGTGCCCCTTCCCATTCAGCTTCTTTCATAAAAACACATATAAAACATTATCATATAAAACATTATTCTTTCATGTGTGTATTTATGTACATTATACTTCATTATAATCTTCAACAGCATTTATTGAGGCAAAATGGCAAGCTATATATTATTGAGTTCACATAAGGGCGTAACTTTGGCTGGAACATTGGGGGGGTTGAGGTCTCCACCCATTACGGGAGAACCATGATTATTGGGGGGGGGGGGGGGGGGTTGTATTAGCTGATTTGATTTATTGGGGGGGGGGGGGGCTACAACCCCCCCCCATCCCCCCTGTAATTTACGCCCATGAATTCACAGTTCAAAAGTAAAATTCATTAATTGGGTTTAGCTTTTGCTCTGAGAAAGAACTAAAGAAACTGGGACCAGTACCAGCCTGTCTGAATCTTCCCACTCACACCTGAGCGGAGAACGGCAATAACTACGACTTTGGGGTATTCTGAAGCCAGGCTTTCCGCAGCACAATGCTCATTGTTCCAGCCGTAAGCCAGTCTGGGAACTTCATAGCCCATGTGCACCCAGTCCATCTCGCCATGAATCTCAGTGCCCTTGTCTTGCATTTCCTGTAAACAGCACAGCGGGGGCTCGCGGGCAGGGCGGTTCCTCTCCGGTGGCGCCCTAGCAGTAACCTTGCTCTGGCTGACCTCTGGAAGCCTCACGCCCAGCTCTACTTCCAGGCACCGTGCACAGCCTGCAGCAGCCAGTTATGCTTAATGTAACACCCAACGCTCAGACATTCCCCTGCAACCAATACCTACCGACCGTCTTTTAAATATTCTCCAGAAACCGACATGTAATAAAGTTTGTAGCATTTGAGCACAATCCAACTAGTGCAGAGCAGTAATCACGTCTCCTCCAGAAACAGTAACATTCACAGCTGACCAGTATTTGACCACAGTCCTTTTCCAGACAGCAACAGCCAACAGTTGACCTAGTTCTGAGGATCATACACTATCAGTCAAAAGCTTTTGCACACACTGAGATTTTATACATTTGCACATTACTCACATAACATTTACCAAAAATTCACTCAATTTTCTCTGCTAACAAATACATTTACAGTATGTTCACCATCTGAGTGCCTTCATTAGCAAGAAAATGTCATATCTTTGTTTCATCAAAGTAACATCCTCTAGCAGTTACAACAGCAGAGAAAATTCGAGGCACTGTTTAAACGCTGCTCTGTTTCATGGGCATACACAGTGAACTAGTGCATTTAAAGTTAAAGGACAGCATAGAATTTGACTATGCCATCACCACACAACCAGTTAAAAAGATGTTAGACATGCATTGTTACATGTTATAAAGGAAACATTTTATTTGACTTATATTTTTATTTATACTGTAGTTGTTCACTTGACTTTCCAATGCTTAAGAAAAAAAACCTGCAGTTTATGAAATAAATGCAAAAGTGGTAAAAACCTTTGGTGTGTAAAAATGTTTGACTGGTAAAGTGTGTGAGTAACTGTGCTGTCTGTTCCTGCAAGCAGGGAAAGTGGTCAAACTCTCCAACCTACAGTTTCTGTTTATCACGCCCCATCTTTTTCAAGAAAAGATTTTTCTTGGTGCAGATCAGAGATCAAATCTATCAGAGCAACATTCACATATAATATTAACCACAGATATTTTCATTTCTTCAGGCATTTTGCATCACCTAAGGCTTCCATTTTATAAGAAACAGCTGTCACAAGCTAGAAAGAATCGCTGTCATTTTTAATGATGTATGAATTTCACTTTTAACACAGAAACCAGTAAAGCAACTGCACTCCACTGCGATTCCACAGTATGGCTGCAAATCCCAGCAGTAACCTTTAAGAAAGGCTCCCATTCCAGACTTTTTCAGTTAAGCCTGTAGGATACAAGTGAAAGAAATATATAGGGATGCAGTTTGTTGCAGTTCAGATTTAGCTTGTTCATTCTGTCTATGCAACTATACATACATCACTTTAAAGAATTATTATTAGGAACCCATGACCCTGACCAAGATTAGCACTTAGCAGATGGATGGATAGATGGCTGTATTGTTCTTAGTAAGTAAAAGTATGTAAGTCAGTAAGTTTTATTTATAAAGAGCATTTTGAAACAACCAAGGCTGACCAAAGTGCTGTGCAACAATAGATAATTTATAAGAGCAATATGATACAATAAAATAAAACACAATAAAAGGGACACAGTAAAAAACAAGTTATTTATAAGCATGTGAAAATAAATGGGTTTTCAGTCTGGTTTTAAAAAGCATGATTAATGAGTGTGGAACCACCAGCAGGCGCTGATAGGACGAGCGCAGTGATCTGTGCGGATAGTAAGGTGTGATCAGATTAGTGATATAGGAAGGGGGCTGTCCATGTAGTGCATTAAAAGCAAATAATAAAATCCAACAATGAATGTCATAATGCACTGGGAGCCAGTGGAGAGAAGCTAAAATGTGTGTCCTCTTTACTTAGTGCCAGTGAGTAGTCTAACTGTTACAGAAGACTGACTCAACCCAGAATATAATGAGTTACAGTGATCTAGTCATGAGGACACAGCGGCACCAATTCTGGTGTGGAAAAGGTGAGAAGTGGTTTAATTTTAGACATTATCCTGAGCTGATGGAATCTGGCCTTTACAACGGAACTAGCTGTTCGTCGAAACTGAGCTCACAGTCAAAAATTGCGCCCAGATTTGGCATAACATGAAATGAGAACCAACCGAAATCGACTGATGACAGGGAGAGATGTCCATTAGGACGACAAGCCTCTGATTTTTTAAAACATATAATTTTCAAAAATTGTTGGCCATCCAAGCCTTTATCTCCTCCGACAGTCACTGACTGCAGAAAGATTGCAAGGGTTCTTGAGCTTTATTGGCAGATACAGTTGACAGTCATCAGCATAAAAACAAAAAATGGACGGGCGATCAGTTGATAGCTCTGTTGTCTCACACTTCCTTGGCTTGAGTCCCACCCCTGCTCTGCTTGTTTGAGGCCTGCATATTCTCCCTGGTTTGTGTATGTTTCCTTCCATATTACAAAAACACGTGGCTAAGTGAGCTGCTGTCCATTGTGTGTGCAGGCCCATAGCATGGAGTGTCCGGTGACCACACTGATACTGTAGGTCCCCCTCAGTTCACCTATGTGCCTGTCTGTGTGTGTGTGTGTGTGTGTGTGTGTTTGGGAAGCACAATTGTTATAATCAATGCCTCCCCCCCTTAGCCCCAGACATTGGATTCCCACCCTGAATATTTTCATGAAATTTGCACCTTCTCTGCATGTTCTCTGCAAGGGACACTACAGATTCGTCAGTACAGCCGTGGTAATTACCCTCGGGCCATGCAAACACAACACATTAGCCTCTATGCTATATAATAGCACAAATTGCTTCTGGAAAAGAAATCCTAATATGTTTAACAGTAGAGTTCTTTTTAAACGAGAAGATAGCAGACACACCCTATACTGTAGAAAGAAGTGACTGCAGTCTTGGAACTCCAGCATTTTACTGAAGGCAAAACTGAATTCTGAGCAATACATGAAAATGCAGACACAATAAATCAACCCTTGAACACATTCAGGATAGAGCCAACCATACACTGAATACAAGTACCACAAATAACAACCACTGGAAACAGCTTAATATTCCTTTAAATAGCTCAAATAACAGAGAAATTTAGGGATGGGCCGATCCACAGTTTTTCAGTTCTTTTCCGATTCCAATACACAACTGCCGATACCAATACTGATTCCAGTACAAGTGCTCTTTTTACTTTCATATTTTAATATAATAAATATATAATATATATTTGATTTTTGGACCAAGTAAAAATGTGTATTACCATCTTCAGGTTCCTGAGCTTTTATTATAAAACATAAAGGTCTGACCTGTAACTAAACGTGCGAGTATTTGTAGTTATGGATCTATAACAAGCCATTCAAAGAGCAGATGAGGCCTTTTACAAAAAGGTAGGCTACAAAAGAAGAGGAGGAAGAAGAAGACTTCATGAAAGCTATATCTCTTCAGGAGTGGAATATGTTTCCAAGAGACTATTTATAAGAACCACAAAATGTCATGTTTATTGTCATTCCAAACAAAACTAGAATTGAGCAATAAATCACTTTAATATTATGTGATCGGCCATTTTTATATTATACATTGACTGTATATAATCTAATAACTATAAAACTTAATGAGATGGCCATATTCATTAAAGTGTTTTTAAGCAATGGACTATGGGGGACAATGCACAACTCTTCAATTTCAGATTATGTTATTTCTATACATCACAGATCATATTCATGCTTACAGCAGGGCCCTTAGGCAAGTTTTTGCAGTATAAGCATTATAATGTAGCCCTGTTTACACCTGGTTTTAAAATGCATGTCGGGTGATCAGAGCACAAGTGGACAGCACTAAAGATAAGCGTAAACGACCACCAAGACGCATTAGGATCCGATCACTCAAACCACTTTCTGAGGAGGTCTGGGACGCATTTGACCAGACATCTTGTGAAGTGTAAATGCTTATGTGTCCTGATGCGTCCCTGACAAGGAAGTCACAGTAACTGTGCACAGGGCCATTTGACCTTCAAGCTGAATTGACACGTAGGCAGTAATCAAATTTCAACAGAAGTGGTCATCAGTTGTCAATTGTGATCCAATATCCCAAGATGTATTTTAGAAACCAATTGTGAACACGGCCAGTGTTACGATGCATTTTAACAGGACCACCAAACAACTAGACCCCGGCCACTAAATGTTATTGAAAAATCCTCATGAGGCTATTTTATGAAAGGCCAACAATAAATCACCCTTTGGAAAGCGATTTATGAGAACAGTATGGCTGCCTACAATTCATGGTCATCTAAATTTACAATATGAAAAATAAAAGTACTAGTGGCAACAGCAAAGCTTTTGCATTTGCAACCAGAAAATACAGGAAGATTTAGAGAGCATAAATTGTACTTGTTGCTCTACTGGATCCAGAAAATATACACGTTATAATGTCATGCAGACTTCTTGCATTTCTTCTCATGCATAAAATTATGCACCCCTCATTATTAGGGTTAAAATGCAGGCTTAAGGGATATTATTTTAGTATTGTTTAGCTTCACTATAGCTTTCCATTAACAGCAATGTTGGTGCAGTAGTATTTGCTACGGTATGTTTGTACATATGTCTGTTACATGTAAGTGTACCTACCAGCATACTTAATTCTCCACTCCCACATGTCTGGAGGACTTAGCAGGCAGATACGTACTGTAGCAACTATGCTAGAAAGGGCTCAATTAAAAAAATTACCTGAATAGATCTCCGTTAAGCACATAGTGAGGACTACGCCATGGAAATTGTAATTTTTGTTTACAATTAAATTAAAATTCTTGTTTGGGCAGAGCTAATGTAGAGGAAATTCTTTTGGCAGAGAAGAGATTCCATTTGAATTAAGATGTATCCCAGAGAAAATTCATAATAACCCTTAAGACCTAGAGGCATTTTTTGTCCAATGAAAGAAAACACGGTATGTGTACTTAAATGTTTACAATAAAAAAAGATTCATAGTACCTGTCAGGTTCTTGTTGAGGTGTTTCAGTCTTGCTTTCAAACCCAGCAAAACTACTCATGTCCACGTATCCGTCGTTCTCGTTGGCGGCAGAAAGCGCACGACAGGGATCGTCAAAGAACTCTGCAAACATCCCTACTCCTGTGGGCCTCTGTGGGATCTGGATGTTCTCGTAATCCGAGCTAATGGCCGGCATATTCTCATAATCAGATGTGTCTGCATTAGGGAAAGATATGGACCGTGGCTTCATCAATGGCAAAGGCGTGAATGGAGGCCTGGACTGGTCCTCAAAGGATTCCACCCGGGAAAGCCTCTTGTTAGTGAATGTCTTTGGGCCCCCTTTTCTCCTGCCATCCTTGTAGAAGAGGAAAGTTGTGGGCGAGTCTGAGGAACGTTGTGGTTTCCCAAACCGCGAAACGGGTTGCGGGGAGCTTCCTACACTCCGTCTGTCCATATCGAGGAGCCTCACTGGCCCGTGGTGGCTAGACTCAGATGACGATCTGGAGGAGGAGACATTCACGTCTAAATGGACCTTATTCTCTCGCTTCCTTCTGAACTTCAACATCAGAAAGCGTTTAAAAGAGGACTTCTTCTTTTGCTTTTCAGTTGAATCATTCTCGATCAGAAGAGATGGAGAACTTTTAGTGATTGGCTTCTTGGTGATGTAAGCCAGTTCAAAGGGAGGTGGGATGTCCACCACGGAAGTTGGGGTAGACACGCCACTGGAGGGGAGCCGATTTCTTTGGGAGAAGCTTCCTGATGATCCCATGACAAATGGCAATGAGATGTTGTCATTATTTTTTCTTTTTTCTTGCTCTCCTAATGAAATGTTATCCTCATAGACAGACATGGTCAAGTCTCTTCCTTCGACGGAGATGGAACGGGGGTAAAAAATGAAGTGTTGTGGCTTACAAGAAGGGATAATTCGTTTTTTTTCATGTTGTTGACTATCAGTCCCTGGGTGGTTGCTCTTTGCTAAGGCTACAGTGCAGTACTCATTGCCGGTTTCCTCAGCGCCTGTTTCCTCAGGAACAGTCTCAGGTACACAGCCCGGTACTTTACCAGAGAGAGACCGAGATCTGGTCACAATATTCTTTCTGTCCACAGCTTGAAAGTTTTCACCCTCGGTGTCAAGCCCAGCCACCTCATAGACATGCTCGTCGCTAATGTTGTCCTGTTCTCTGTCAGTATCTTCAAAGTAAGGTACTATGTGGCCCTCGATGTCAATGTCTTCCCCGAACACTTCAGCAGTGTTTGTGAAGACCAGAGTGTCAGTGAGCTCAGGGGTAATTCTCATATCCATGTCCACAGGCACGGAGATCGAACACAACCTGTAGCGAGACTGAATACTACCCTCCTCCAAACAGGCATCAGTACCCTTTTCATTACAATTAATGTCTGCTGCTTTTTTCTCTCTTGTGTCTATTTCATCCTCATCATCATCACCTATTTCGACATAGTCCTCAGATGAAACGCATTCAATCTGATGTAAATCCTCTTCATCTTGACAGAGAGAGTCATCATCTTCATTATGACAGTTATCCATAGTCCTCTTTTCCTCAAGGATCTGAGGAAGAGTTATTCCCTCTGGTGTATTTTCAGTGAACAGATTTGTAATAATCACATCCTGGTTTGGGTGACTCTCATAGCAGTCATCTGGGTTGGTAATGGAATTCATAGTTGACTGTTCCTCCGAGACAGCAGATTGTTTCCCTGTGCTGTTTTTGCTGCTGCCCTCATTCTCCCCCTCAGAATCCATGTCATTAACCTCCTCAGTGGTAGACTCTGTATCACTGGCTGAATTAGGCCCTGCAATGTCCTCGGCCCCCTCTGAATATTGATAATTATCTGGCACGTACATTGCGTTCACTAGCTCTCCATCAGTTGGAGAATTGTGCTGATTATCCATATCTTCTGAATGTTCACACAGGTTGCATGCTGCACCTAACACGTTACAGGAACACTCCTCACACAGAGATGGAAGTCTAGAAATATGTGCATTAACAAAGGAGTCCTCATTTTCCTCAGTTAACTGGTTACAGGGAGATGGACATCTTGGACAACACTCTTCATGATCTGAAGACTTGTCACCATCTTTAACATACCAGAGTTCTATATTTGGGATCTTGGCTGGGTGCATTTCCCCAGGAGGGTAATCCTCGTCCGTTCCCAGGTTTTCAGGCACCTTCCTGTTCTTAGTCTCGCATGAGTAATGATCTGCTGCCTCATGATAAGAAGCTATATCACACTCCAAAAGTCCGTCAGTGTCAGCGAGTGCCTCCCCAGCTCCACAGCTCTCTGACTCAATGTCAAGTCTACATTCCATGTCAGTTGTCCCCATTGGATCCACTAACCCTATACTGCAATCAATATCACAAAGTTTTAGTCCTTCTTCAGAATCAGCAGCTTCAGTACTAACAGGTTTGCTTAATTTTTCTTCCTCTTCTTTCACATTCCCCTCTTCCTCAGTTCCATTATTTTCAAGGTTATAGAAAAGCTCCATGCCTGGATCTTCACCATTTTGGGGTTGATCAGCATCCTCCAGAACCTGCTCCTCTAATCCCCGCCGAAAGCCTCCTGGTTCATTTTCCTGGTCCAGGTCGTCCTCAGAAAGAATCAGGCCCCCGCTCCTACACTGGTGGAGACTTCTTCTGCTGTGCAGAAAGCGCTTCTCCTCTGGCTCATACAGGAGCCTTGGTTTGGGTGCAACAGGAGGCTTGGGACCCCAGGTCTTCATGTGTCTTGCCATCAGGGACAGCAGCAGCTTCTAAGTCAACTGACTGAGAATCCCAGATGTGGATCTAGGGTGGCTTCTTGTATCCTGCAAACAAAAGAAGAAAAGCAAGTAAGTAATGCCAAAAACTGAAATTGTAATACCACATGATACAACATAATACTCCTGATCAGCGTGAAGTATTTTTGTTACTCTTTTATTATTGTCTCTGTTGTGCACACTAGTGGGGTTAAGGGGGCACTTTCAAGTCTGTTCAATCGTTCATAGAAACTGATGGCAAAATTGCTCTTTGTGTCATAAATGTCTGCATTCTGTTCTTTGCTTTAATAAAAATTTTCACCTAAGGCGTTGGTCCTTCCATTTTGCCTAAAGTACTTCTCCTGTCATAGCAAGCGTGTTCCAGGAAGCACAGAGCACAAGCCAGGGTACACCCTGGGTGGGATGCCAGTCTCTTTCAGACCACACACACATACACACACACACACACACACACACACCAACATGTACATACAATTTAGAGATGGCAAAACATCATAACTGCATTGTAAGAAAGTGCAGCAACCAATGGAAACCTATATGAATGCAGAAATAACATTAAAAACCACAGCAGATACAGCAAAGCGCAGAAACACTGGAGCCCTGGAGGTGTGAGTCTAAAATGTCGGTCACTGAGCCACCACACCACTCCTAAGGTGTTGTTTTTTCCCCCCAATTACTAAGAAATCTACTGAAAGTCAAAAGAATAGTCTCCAAGCAGGAAGTACACGAGGGAAGGATGTTAGGGACGCACCCATAAGCCAGTGCAACAGCTTGGAAACACAACATTGAAATGGCAACAAACGTCACAATGTCCCTTCTAGTGATTCACCTTGAAGTTGTTATTTTAACATTTTATTTGTTTTCTGATTAAATGATATTTTGGAATGTGTTGAATATCAATAATTTAATCTTAGAAAATCAGTGTAAAAAAAACATTATGCAAAACTGGCTTAAAATTACATAAAAACAGCAATAAGTGCTAAAGCCTTGCAAAGACAGTACATGATATACATAAATACTGTACAGAGCAGCCATTATTCCCTTATTATATTATTATTATGAGGCTTAAAACTATCTACCCTCAACGTGCTGTGACCCCCCCCCTCCCCCCCCCCATTCTGTATAATACTAAAGGGGATAAACAATGAATGACTAATCGTGGCCATCAACTATATTTAGGGCAGAGTATTATTTATCATCTAAAAATGTTGTGTCAACAAATTCGCTTGTGTACAACTCTTTATCCAGCAAAAATAAATAAATAAATACAAATAATAAAATAGTAAAAAATATATTATTATTATTATTAGTGGTATTAGTGGCTGTAGTAGTAGTAGTATTAGTAATAGAAGTAGCAGTAGTATTGCCAGTAATATTATATATTAATACTAATATTATAATTCATACAATTAATACAAAATACAAGCGCAATAGAAACAACAACTACAGCAAAAATAATAATAAAGGAGGATATCGTATAATCATCGTGTTTATAAGATCATTATTAGAAAATTAAAAACAAACCTGGAAACAGACACTGTTTTTAAAAGACTACAGACCGTAACGTTATGTTTAAATTTCTTACAAAATCTTCATGACATAACAAAAATATTACAATATTAATTGAGAACTACTTTATCGTTGTAATTGAATGTATGGTCGCATTCTAATTATTATATAGGTTTCGCGAAAATAATAAAGTTCGTTTTGAGCATCAAATGTAACATTTAAACTAAGACTACAAATACCAAATACTCCGAAAGACTGAAACAAAAGTAAAACTTGTATATACAAAAATAACACATATAGAATTTATTGTATATACATTGTATATACAATAAATGAACAGAAACGTCAATAAATAATCGTTAAAACCTTTTGTGTTTAAATTGCAATTTATAACATCTTCAGAAACACATCCCACCTCCGTTTATTTTGGGACTGCCTTCTTACAATAATGATCCGCTGCCCACAGTACAGTGCATGCGGGCTAAATTAAACGGTAACGTATATAAATAGATGATAACTTACTCAGAGAGGAATACAATCCAGTCCGGACCACAGTAGTCAAGTTGCGCGAATACAGGCTCTCTTTTTTGGGATGGGTTTACCTTCTCAGCCTCATTGCATTCTTAGGAACTCTTTCAGACACCTCACGTCTCAATCAGGCATCTCATACTACAGCAGGAGACATGCACTGGCGGTCTGTGGCTGGGACGCAGGACGTATTTCCCCGGCTTCCTGAGCAGGAAGCTCGGGGATTGTTGCCTGAACAGCATCGTACGCGTGAAAATAAGAATGCTAAAACGAACATAATAATAATAAACAATAATGTTTTGTCTGAAACGCTGAAGAAGTTTTATGTGAGTGTTGCGGGGATTTACTATTGTTGAATGATGATATTGGGCTTTGCAGAAAACAAAAGAGAAAGTTACTGCAAGAAGTCATAAAGGCACAGACAGAGATTCATAATTCAATGGTTTTCCAGTCCAAATTAAAAATGATATACACATACATACACCCGCTCGCGCGCACACACACACACACACACACACACACACACATACCAGAGAAGTCAGAGGGGTTGGAATATATATATGGTCTGTTGTGTGGGTTTCCTCCTGTTTTCCCAAAGCATGCAGTTAGCTTAATTGTTGTTCATTGAATATGATAGTGTGTGACTGCATGTCCCCAAGTGTGTGTCCACCATGTTAAGCTCCTCGGTGACCCTGACTAGGATAAGCTACACAGAGATGGATGTTTATGCATATATACGGACTTTCATTTCATACTGTTTGTTGACCGAAACACCTCTAGAATAGGACGTGCTAACAAACTTTGTTAAAAGATCAATAGTAAAACCAGACAGGGCTGGTTTCCTTAACCTACCTATGATGTTTGACTGGTGGAGAGCAGCCCTTTAAACCCCCTGGTAAAACAGGAAACTGATGCCGTTGTTTCCTACATTGAGGGCTATGCTTTCTCAGCAAGAGATGGGCAGTTTTAACCCCTTACCACCTCACTACGTAGTATTCTGGGATTTAAAATTATTATTATTCTTTTTAAAAAAGAGTGATTTCCAATAATAACCTGGCTGAAAACTGTCATGTTTTGTACTTCATTATTTTTATTTTTTTATAGAGTAATAATTCATCACTTTGCACTTTATGTCTTAACTACCTCAATACAGATTCAAATGAGTGTCTTTGTAAGGGTCGGTGCCCGTCCATCCCTGTCCTGTGTGTTCAGTCCCTGTTTGGCCAGCAGGTGTCACTGCCCAAGCTGTTCCCTCTGTCTTAGTTCTAAGTCCCTAGCGTGTTGCCCTTGCTCCCTGCACAACTGCACAGCTGCATAGGCTGAGTGTGCAGAGGATGAGAACCTGCCAGTTTTGGGTTTGTGGCTGGTCTGGAACTACTGTAGCTTCACCTATCTTGTTTGTTAATTGGTTTTCTGTTTTCCTAGTGTTTATTAGTTATCTTTGCTTCCCTGTTTTGGTTTATCTTACTTGTGTCAGGTTTAATTCTGATCTACTTGTGTTTGGGTTCCTAGTTTTTCCTAGTGTTTGCCCTTAGTATTTGACAATGTTCCCATAGTTCCTGTGTCTGTAATTTATTCCACCTGTTATTCTGTGCCTTAATTCCTTAATTGATTTAATTGCCCTCATCTGCTCCTCATTGCCCCTAATTCTGTATAGCCACACCTGCCCCCTGTCAATTGTTGGGCTCAGTGAAATGCTGGCCTTTGTCCTGCTCCTCAGTCTGTCATTGCTCATGTTCCTGTGGGTACTCTCCTGCTTTCTCATAGTTCTGTTCTTGGTGTTGTCTGGTTCCCTTGTATCTTCTGTTTTGGTTTAATAAATCTCTTTTTGTCATGGAGTTGCAAGTGAATCGTCACCTTCTTTATGCCTGCACCACACCCCGCAGTAGCAGTATTAATATAACCATTTTGATAATCGACATGGGATGTTATTATTAAATTCGATAAAGTCCCAGAATCCTCTGTTGGCAATTTTAGAACATAAGAACATAAGAACATAAGAAATTTACAAACGAGAGGAGGCCCATCAAGCTCGTTTGGGAAGAACTTAACTAATAGCTCAGAGTTGTTAAAATCTTATCTAGCTCTGATTTAAAGGAACCCATGGTTTTAGCTTCCACTACACCAGCAGGAAGACTATTCTATACTCTAACTACACGCTGTGTAAAGAAGTGCTTCCTCAAATTTGTTTTAAAATGTTCTCCCGCTAATTTCCACTTATGGCCACGAGTTCTAGTATTTAGACTAATATTGAAATAGTCATTTGGCTGAACAGCATCCAGACCCGTTAGAATCTTATAGACCTGAATCATATCCCCCCTTAGTCTCCTTTGCTCAAGGCTAAGCAGATTCAGTTCCGCTAACCTCTCCTCATAAGACATTCCTCTAAGACCAGGAATCATTCTCGTAGCTCTTCGTTGCACCTTTAATATTTGATTTATTTTTGATCAAAAACTATTTGAGACACTTAAAAGCTCATACATCATCACTGCATAGATTGTATGTCTAATTCCAGCCTGTAAACGTAGCAGAATATAATAATATGAGACACAGTCGAGGTTATAGACCATTTCAACTGGGAAGACCAGACTTGATTCAGTTGTTCTGTTAGGGGAGCCAGATGTGTTTGACTTTAATGTCCTCCAAATATTATTTACACTAGATTGCTAGCATTAAGAAGCAAAAGACAATTTTGAAAACCGGTAAGCTATTTATGCAGTGCTTTGCAGTTACATTTTACAGGATTTACAAATATGTAACTCGCTCTGATTTCTTACTTAGACTTTTTTGCTTCCACCAGCTTGATTATTTTTTTTCTGTCGTTGATTTTTCACCAACCAAAGACACTCGACCACCTAGCGCCAAGAGTCCATCAAGAAAATGTGCATACGTTTGTGTTTCGCCTGTTCCCAGTGCACAAAATTTTAGCCAACATATATTAATGTAATATTAATAATAGTAATAGTAATAATAATAATAATACATACATTTCAGACCCAAGTAGTATATGTATTTAGGGGGGCCATGGGGGGGCATGCATGTTGTCACGGGAACACTGCCCCCCCAGAACCACCCCTGATGAGATAAAATGATCAAGCATTATTGGCTTACTGTTCAAAAAGGGTTTATGGATACATAACATACTGAATTACAATCCTAAATTACAACAACTTAAAAACAGCATAGAACTTGCTACATTTTCTCATACAGTAATATCCCTAACATTTACTAATGCAGTCGTCTGAATAGTTAAAGGCCTTTCATACTTTTCAGGGAATGAGAAGTGTCTCATCTGGGCTTAAGTCGGCTTTCTCCTGCCCCTTATTATTGCTGCTGATTCCAGTAAGGACATCTTACCAAATAATACTGAATCTGCACATTCTACCAGGATTTGTATTAACTTGTTCACACATTGTATAGTTTGCAGCTGCAGGACATACAGTATCATGAAGAGTCATTAGAACACTATCTCAGGGTGCTACTGGCAGTGATGAAATTTCAAAAATCCAGTGATTCATAGCAGCAGAATTTTAAAAACCTACAGAGAAAGGCAGAATACTCTCTGGAGCCTGGCCTTTGTCAAAGTCACTTGTGAACTGGCTGGATTTTGGCTCTGTGAAGCACGAGTGCTTATTATTATAACACCAGCCTTCCCATTGTGGGGCATCAAACACTTACAGATTCGGTTCTGCCCAGTGTTTCTTGCTAAAAGGTGCTACATAAACATTAGACTCTCTGTGTACCCTGTGGAATGACATTGTTTTGTTCTGAATGGACTCATTTTCATAGAAAACAAAAGCAGTGTTCATGCTAATTACAGAGAAAATTGGAAAAAAATGACAAAAAATTTAAATATTACGTATATTACGTGAATATTTTGACATGCTATCTGTATTTTGTTGATTTCAACACTGCAATGATACCATTTTAATGTTAATTTATAATAAATAACAAATAAAGCCCACAAAAGACTTTTCCTTCCCACCATTCAAAAGGAAAGACTTGCTTTTATCTTTACAAAACAATAGCACAATGAGAACGTATCTATTTTCTGCCCTTTGTGACACTCTGGATGGATAAGTGATTCCAAACTTTTAATAGGACTTCAGCAGGAAAGGAGTAAAATTAAACAATTTGCAGTGTCACACAGCCCTATCTGGTTTGCCTAGTGCCAGCTATTCCAGTGACGATGCCACATCCCTGGCTGAACATCTGGCCCTATCCCACATGGACAGAATGAACTCCTATATAAGAATGCTGCTCGGTGCCTTCAGTTCAGCATTCAGTACCATCATCCCTCAGGAGCTGACTGAGAAGCTCCGGCTACTGAGCTTCATCACCCCTCTGTCAAATGGATCCTGGACTTCCTGACTGAGGGACCCCAGACCTTCTGCTTAGGTAACCCCTCCAGTACCACCGTACTGAGCACTGGTGCCCCCCAGGCTGTGTGCTCAGCCCACCTCTGTTCACCCTGCTGACTCATGATTGTGCTGCAGAGCACTGCTCAAACATCAAAGGGCAACAATTTGTATCTCTCATTGTGGACAAGATGAAAGAGAAGGCCCAGGCTGTCCACTCCCCATTGAGTATTGAGGGATCTGAGGTGGAGAGAGAATCCGTAGCACCAAATCTCTTGGCGTGCACCTAGCAGAAGACCTCACCTGGAATCTCAACGCCGCTGCTCTAGTCAAGAAGGCACAACAGCGTCACCAGTTCCTGCGGCAGCTGAGGAGTGCAGGTCTCCCGCCCCTCATCCTCACCAGGTTCTGCGGGGGCTCCATACAGAGCAGTGTTCTGAGCAGCTGCATCACTGTCTGGTTCCGGAATTGCAAAGTCAAAGAGCACACGTGTCTGCAGTGGATAGTGCGTACAGCAGAAATAATCATCGGAACCTCCCTGTCCTCTCTCTCTGTCCTCTCTCTCTGTCATCTCTCACTGTCCTCTCTCTCTGTCCTCTCTCACTGTCCTCTCTCTCTGTCCTCTCTCCCTGTCCTCTCTCACTGTCTTCTCTCCCTGTCCTCTCTCACTGTCCTCTCTCCCTGTCCTCTCTCACTGTCCTCTCTCCCTGTCCTCTCTCCCTGTCCTGTCTCTCTGTCCTGCATCAAGGACATTTTCCAGAAACACTTCAGCCACAAAGCCTCCAGCACTGTGGAAGACCCCCCCCCCTTCCTTCCCACAAACTCTGTGTCCTGCTCCCATCTGCCAGATACAGCAACAGCTTCTTCCCCAAGCCTGTCAGGACAATAAATACCCTGCTTCTCACCTTACTCTCTGCCTCCCCCGATTGGCGTTGGTCACTTTAACTTATTATTATTATCGTTACTATTCCTTTGTAGTTTTTGGTGACTACATTTATTACACCCTGTTATGCTGCTGTTGTATTACTTCCTGTTTACGTTTACCAGCCCCCTGGTTCATTCTGTCCTGTGTTTTGCACCTTAAGCATTGTGAAAAACCTCCCCCTGTCAGTGCTGACTATATGCTGCACCGTGGCCCCTGGGGGTGGGGGAAGGGGGGGTGGGTGCCAGTGTATGTATATGGATAGTATGACAATAAAGCCTTCAGGGCTTGACCTGACTCAAAGAGCAAACGCACGAAAACATAAAAGAGAGGATGTTATTATATTTGCCCATCTTTCTATTTTGGTATCCTTATCCACTACAGGGCCCTTGTGAGGCACCGGAAGCAGAGGGCAGGGGAGCCCGGGGCTGGCAGCCATTCTGTCACAAGGTAAACAACCACACAAACACACACAATGGAGCTTAGAGGCACCGATCTGCCCAACGACATGACTTGGAAAACCTCACAAACAAGATAACGTGTAGAGCTCCACACAGACAGAATTTGAACCCTGGACCGGTGAGGCAGCAGTGTTGCCCACCAAACACAATTTCATTATTTGTGGAAACTGCATGTGCCCACACTTACATGGGGTTCCTCTAAGTGGATGGATGGATGTTATTGAGGTTGGAAATAAAAGTGAACGCAAATTTAAACCAGTTCCAAGCAGAGAAATACTATTAAGGGATACATAACACATATACTTTAGGTGGCAAGTCAAAGTACTTAGGAAAGGAGAATAAATATGTTTTAGTTACTGGATCTGAGGTGTACACTGATAAGGCTTACATTATGCCAGGAGAAAAACAGAAAGTGACATTTAGTATTTTGCAGCTCTGTTAACTTTAAGCTTGTTTTGTTGTGGTGGACAAATGGCACAAGTGTGTAAACATAGTGTGCTCTGTCATCACATCCATTGTGTAGATCACAGGGAACCCCAGTGAGAGAGGTCTCACTGCATTCTCACTGCACCAGAACCATTACAGATATTTATGTAACAAAGCAATCTTACCAAAATCAAACAAAAACAACAAAACAGAGAGAAAACATGTTTGTTAAGGATAAAGACCCACAGTAAATGACCTAAACGTCACGTCACTGGTCTATTGCTTTACATTTCAGTGTGGATGTCAGCTTTTGCTTGGGGATGAATAGTCCTTGGACAGAAAACTGCTATGACATAATTCGCTAAATATAATTTCTCGGTAGAATTTCACAAGGCAGTGAGGAAAAAAACACAGATGGCTGTTGTTTTTGTTCTTACACAGACCTGTTTGACCTTTGAACAATAATTGCCAGACGTGTCGTCTACTTTTTTGTCTTGCGAACACTGATTCCTGGCAGCTGAGATTGAGAGCTTCCTCTCTGCAGAGCACTAGGTCAGAAGTGGCAAAAAAAGAACCCAGTCTTCTTCTTGCAGAGTCAGATTAATAAAAATATTATTGTTACGACACTACTGAAAAAAGCAAGCCAGCGTAATACTAACATAAATCACACCCTGATATAAATATCCCTCTACATTTTTTTTATCCATATGTCTCAATATGTTAATATCTGTGAGACACACAAATAGGCTAATAATATAATATTATCATATGAAAGGTGTGACACTTCTGCAACAGTGAACAGCATCAATTGGTGAACTGGCTAGCCAACTAATACAGTCAAAAGATGTCAGAGTGTCCTGAGGAAGCGGACAGTGCAAGTAACGTTAAGTAGTGAAGTGCACTACCTGCAAAAAAATAGGGAGGGACACTTGTGATGACCATTTGATTCGTTTTTTTATTCCCTGTGGAATCCCATTGATCGATTGGTCAGATTTAATAATGATTAAAAAACTGTTGTGGGGCAGATAGAACAGTCTTGCAGGCCTGTACTCTGAGACTCTTGTGCTAGAACAATGCATAAGCTGATGTTCATGTGACCCATATCACTGATACTTAAAAAAGTTACAAAAAGAGGAGACATATTTCATGCAGCTAAACACATTCATAAGAATTAAATGAAATGAGTTCATGCAATAAATTTTCCATGTTTGTATTGTGTTCCCAAGCTGGCTCGGACCTCCCTCCCAAGCACGCTGTGGTTTTGAGAAGCGCAGTGAGGCACCTTATACTACAGCAACATGAAGCAGTTAAAAACAGACAGGGAAGGTTACTGGTTGTCATATAACCAATTAACTTTGAAAACCAGAAAGATTAGAGAGTCAGTAATGATCTGAACGGGAAATGCTAATGTCTCACATTAATAAATAATGTCATAAACAAATATCTGCTTCTTTCATTTAATTTATCTTGGCTCATTAACCCAGAAACGGTGAGTAGAGTAATTAATATTACATTGTGATTATGTATCGTGGAGTAGCAGGATGGTACCGGCTGAGCAGAATGAAAGCGATTCTGTGGACCATAGGTAATTCCCCAGTGAATCACACTGTTTATGAGCCTAGCTGAGCTCTTACACATGGCTTTGTCCTCTAATGAGCAGTGGTCTGGCATAGCTAGAAGTCCTGTAATTATTCTGACAGAACGTTATATTATTTGTTAACAAACATTCTAAAGGACATACCGAAGAACGAGTTTCTGTCTGTCAAAGTTCTCTGTCCAAGTACATGGCTGAAAAACCAAGTTTGATTTAGTCAGAGGTCCGAATGTCAGCTGTAACGTGTGACTTTTTTTTTGTTCCATTGCTTGTGTTGGCTATGTTCCTCTACAGGTGGAAATTCCCAGCTATTCCCGCTATGGGATTCTAAAAGCATAGCTACTGTTTTGGCAGTAAATTGGCATGAATTCACTCAGCAGTACACATAAGACAAGTTAGAAGCACCAACACATCAGCTTCCCATCAGCCTGAAGCACTGGGGACGATCACCTGTCACTCATCTGACCCTCTGTACTGTGAATTTTCACTGTCAAGACATTTTCTCAGTTTAAGACATCCGTTTAATGAAGCCCATGATATTGAGTGTCTGTTGACCACACATAGAAGCCAAGGGTAAGCATTAGCAGGACAGAGAGGTGAGACAAGTTTAATACAAGAAAAGGAGTCAATACAGCTGACTGTCACCCATTACAGTGCGCTGACTCACACATCATAATTAAACATTGGTGTAATTGATCCTGGTACATTCTTCTGAGGGATCTTTCAGGGCATAAAGGCTGTAAATATATGTTCTTTCAATGAGGTGTGAACATTTACCAAACTATAAAAAAGGACCTAACTGCAGTGACAAAGCCTTCATTTGCTGTGTAAGAGTCAGAAAGAATATTAGTGTTTACCTAATACAAGTACAAAATATATAAAATATATACAAAATATATAATAGATGTGAGAAAAACAGGTTATTCAATGAACTGTTATTGAACTGATTGGATTGGACTGTGGAGTATGTGCATCACATGCATGGAGTTTGTGTATCACATGCATGGAGTTTGTGTATCACATGCATGGAGTTTGTGTATCACATGCATGGAGTTGTGAGATGCATCATTTTGAATAATTGATCATTGTCCTGTAGATGACAACTAATGCAAATCAGATGTTAGGAAAAAGTAACTATTTTTTTTTCTGAATAAGATCTGTGACATGCACAGCCAGGCACAAAGTCGCTGTTCCTGTGTGATTTATGCACAGTCAGTGTGCCCAGTTTGAGCGTGCTCTGTTTGGTTGGGCGTGCCAAGGAAATTAGGAAGACAAAGGCTGAGCTGCACCATGGATGCAGGCTGACGCAGGCCTTCGCTGTTGGGGATCCTTTTTTACTACGGGCGGATTTATGGGTCCATTATGCGACCAAGGTGGCTCAGCATTCCTCGGATATCTCTAAAGCAGGAGTGGAGTGGGCTATAAAAAGTAAATACGTCCTGGGGACAAACCTCCTATCGAATTCCTATTGTGGATATATTCATGTTTATTTGCCTATATAATGAACATGCTTTTGATGGCGACATCAATGTTACCATTTTAGCAACAAATTCTGGCACTTTAGCATTTTCCACAACACTGCTCCAACGTTGTTATCCGTATGTTTCAGTTTATGGACTTTAACTACGCCACGCTTAACATGTCTTTCTGCA
Organism: Paramormyrops kingsleyae; assembly: GCF_048594095.1. Taxonomy (NCBI): domain Eukaryota; kingdom Metazoa; phylum Chordata; class Actinopteri; order Osteoglossiformes; family Mormyridae; genus Paramormyrops; species Paramormyrops kingsleyae. The sequence continues at coordinate 24,916,532 of NC_132802.1, read as the reverse complement.
CCTATGCTTCAGCAAAGGAAGCAAAATACGGAATGTGGAAGGAGCACCAAGCACTTATGATATGAGTGTTAGAGAATTACAGAGCACCCGAGAGGAAGATGTAGCACCTGAAGGAAAAGGCACAAAAGTCAAGTTCATAACAAAGAAACGGGCTGAATATGGTATAGATATAGATGATAACAGCTGAATATAATCTGTAAAGTATTCACAGTGACTGAGACCACCCCGGCTCATCCGCAGCTGCTTTACATGAAAGAGATACATTAGCTCATTAGTGTATCATGTACATGTTATGTGTCACAGCATGATGAAGGAATGAAACCAGGCAACAGTGCTTAGCACAGAGCAGACTTGGGGCTATAACTTAATTCAGGGCATCTTATATAACCTCATTCAAGATAGATACATATTTAAGATATAGGCTGTGGCTTCCTATAGCCTATTTGTGGTGTGCATTCTAAATGTTATACCCTCTACAGATTAGTATCCTATTACCTGTAATTAGAGTAACACTCAAACACAAAATGGCTGCCTCATATACAGCATATCTTACTGTTGACGCCGCAAGAACATTAACCTGTGGTGAAAAAAATAGACCATAGAGAACATTTTATAGGAAGGTAATTGTCTCCATATATAAGAAATGGTGGGAAAGCTCAGTTTTGATATTTGCGACATTCTTTTCTTGAATAACTGTGCTAATTTAAACTTTTGAGGACTGGACATGTTCTGATGCTAGAGTGACAATGTGTCTTCTTTCTTCCAGACTTTTTTTGGGACCTGAAAATAACTGAGATCTCTGGGATTTTACTTTGTTTCATGTTGACATTTGAGTTCTACAGTCAACATTGCTTTGGTCCCTCTCTTTGCCTCCTTTCCCCAGTATTTAGATGCATGATGGATGGATGGATGGATGGATGGACAGATGGATGGAAATATTTGCAATAAAACTCTGAGAATAATTGACCACCTAAGTTTCCAGTGGTATACAGGAATTTACTGAGCAGGGGTCTGTAGAGGAGGCCCACACTAATTTTGAAATGCCAACAAATGTATTGTGTACAAAGGTAACCTTTCTGTCTGGCCATTATCTTTCAAGCAAGGGGGTCAAACAGAACACATTTTGGTGATGATGCAGACAATGAAAACCCTGTTTTGTATAACGCAGAGGAATGCAGTTGTGTGTGGACCGTTCTGGGTTCTATGAGGGAGATAGTATTGATGATGTGCTTGTGTGTGTGTATTACAGTAGATGTATAAGTGCTCTTTTACATTTAATAGTGCTGCACCACATCAAAGCAGATGAATATCAAACAATTGAGGCACGATTTGCTTACTCAGCCTTGGAAATCCCCAGATGCTAGGAAGTGCACTTAGAAGAAATATGAAGGAATTAGAATTAGACAGCAAAATTAAAAATTTCCAAAAAAGACAAAATGAAATAGGAGTATGAAGTATTTGAATATAGATTTCAAAAACAATGCTTTGCATAAAAAAAAAACAAATTCCCTAAGTAGATTTCCTCAAGAATTATTAATAGAAAATTAAGTTTCAGTTTTTATGACACGCTATTGTGTTCGTTCTGAAGCATTGTAAAACGTTGCGTGAGACAGCTATGTGTGACAGGAAGTGAGCCAGCATTGGCTTCCTTTCAGTACTCCCTCCCCCAGGAAGACCCCTGCCTGCTGGCTTCATTACCTGGCCACAGAGCTGCAGTTTTGACGATTGTCACCAGACAGACAGACTTTAATGGGACAGCAGCCTATCTATCAGACAAAGTACTGAGAGCTGAAAGAATGTGGCAGGAAATCAGTAGCACCATACAATTGTTTTAGGTTCCTACTGTTAGTTGTTTGTGATCAAAGTTATTTGCTGTTATTCTATGTACAACAGCAAATCAGTAACATGGTTATTAATAGTAGTTATTCATTCCACGTAAGGGCCCTAGTGAAGCCGTGGATCAGGATTACTACTTAATTCCAGCTCCTATAGTCACAGGACTAATGCTGTAATTATACCCCAGGGAATGCCACTGAATATGGTATCGCAGGGGTGCCACCTCTCACGCATCTGGCGTGACACTCACGTTTGCATAAGAAATCTTACTGCAAATCTATATTATTCCATTATAAACCTAAAATTAGCTACATCAAAAGTGTTGGGGTATTTTAACCCCACAGACCATTTACAAGATAATAAAACATTACATACAGGTAAATGAGTGTGCAGGCTTGTCTTGAATTGAAAATCTCACGCCAGCCAGCTGACCAAAGTCAGTGAAACTGACATCCAAATGGAAAATTTTCCAGTCCCTATAAGCAGTTTCATAGTCAATTTCAAAGGCAAAACCAGTTCTAGTAACAATCCTGCTAAATCTTGCAGTGAAAGATCAATTACTGCAGGTTATAAAGTATTACAATTTGCTCTATGCACCTTGAAACACCAAGAAATTGATTGGTTCAGTGGTGTGTTAACCATTACACAAAACATAACTGTTTTGTGTTTTTAATCTGATGAGACATTGTAACAATAAACAACTGAATAAAAGCAGGATGATGCTGAAAGTCTCACATACTGCTTTATTAAATGGAATCACTCACTCATGTCTGATAAGCAGATTGCAAACAGGATGACATCTTGGTAATAATCTGGCAGGGAGTGCACCCAAAAAGCGCCACCTCTCACAGGGGAATTATCTTTAATAAAAACTCCATACCCCCTAGAAGGTTCCGGTATATGAAGGCAGCAATAGCTCATACCCCCAAAATTTTGGTCAATTAATCTTTTTAAAAATTATTGTTCTTATTCTTGGCCCCATCCTGGGCTGTTCCCTGCCTTGCGCCCGTAGCATCCACGATAGGCTCCAGACCCCCTGCGAAGCTGAAGAGAGCAAACGGTTTCAGAAAATGGATGGATGGATGTTAGCAATTTTGCAGTATATACTAGACCTTACCTGAGCCGCAGTTAGGCACTATGCAGTTATACAGCATAAATGTTGTTTTGGTAGATTTATGCATCTAAATGAAGACATAGATAAACATATTCCATCCATCACTGCTTAAGCCCAGCTGGGGTCACGGGGGGGCCAGAGCCTATCCTAGGAAAAAGGAGCACAGGCTAGAACCAACCCTGGGCAGTTGCCAACACACCACAGGGCACACACACACACACACACAGTGCTAGTTTAGACTCACCAACAAACCTGCATGTTTTGGACTGTGGGAGGAAACCCACGCGAACACAGGGAAGGCGTGTGAACTCCACACAGAAAGGACCCAACCCAGGACCTTCTTGTTGAGAGGCAGCAGCACTAACCACTGTGCCACCGTCACCCACAATTAATGCATTCAATTAATGAAAAGTAGAAAGGGTCTAACTTGGGCATTTGCTGTAATAAGGATGCTCCAAGCATGTCGTCCTTCAAAAATGGCCAGGTTCTGCATTAATATTTTTTTTATTATTATCTATTTATTGTAAATTCTGCTTCAATGCCAACCTTCTGTATCAATTTGCACAATCTCTTCCTACCGATTAAGTGATTAAATGTCTCTTCCTGTCTCTGTCTTAATGTCACTGTCATGATATTTGAGGGACAATAGACTCGAGGGAAGGTGTTCAGGAAAACAAAAGGGGCTTTATTGGCAAAATGGTGCAGGGACACAAACGGGATCACAAGGGGTCTAAAGGGAAGACTAACTCTGGGCTGGGCACAGGCAACAAGAGAAATGATGCTAATGACTGGACTGGGGAACACAGCACTGGGAAGCAGGTATATACAGAACAAATGAGGGAATGAATGAGAAGCAGCTGGGAGATGATTAACTTGCAGGTAGGAATGAGGGGTAAGACAAGCAAGTAACAGGCGTGACTTGTTAGGGTCACGCTAGCGAGGAAACAGGAGGATCAGTTGGACATGATGGGCAGGATGTGAGAGACATGTCCTAAAATGTTATATCGATATTACTATTAGCAGGTATTAAAATTGGATGGATAGATTTCTTAGTATTTAAATTCTGTTTATTACTTTTCATTGTAGTATATCCAATGAGAACAATATGTCATCTCAGTGTATGAGTCAACACATCATATATTGGAAGCTGACAGTAAGATATACTTTAACTTTGAATAGTCTGTTTTATTATGATGAATGATGCAATGACCACACCAGCCTTAACAAATCAGGGATACAGTATGCAGGGCATATAACTGAAGAATATTTACTGAAATATATAGTAATAATACCTATATTATTATTATTATATAATACCTTTTGGCCCATGGACCCCAGATTATATCACATTGGATATATTTTGTGTGTGTACCAAGTGGATACGATACAAAAACATTTCATGAAATTTTTAATGGTATTTATATTTTTCCTGGTCTTCCGACAAAGAAAGACAACATATAGATGCAAACTACAAGCTCCATATCCTTCATAGTTTTCTTTTTGACCCCCCCCCCCATGCCTGTAAAACTGCATTCATGAGTGGGCCCCTCTTCCTTCATTGTTATAAAAATGACAATTGATTGTCCTCTCGATGCACTGTTTGATGACAAGAGAAAGGGATTATGGCCCAAATGATGCATCAACCCTTAACTGTCCACCAGCCAGCATAAACCTTCCATTCAATCCAGTGATTTTTGAACAAAAGAAAGTATAAAGTAGCCAATGGCTTCTGAGCAAAACCCTGTCTGGGTAAAGTTATGATCAGAGACAAGGGTCTGCATTTCAAAGTTATAGAAATGTAGTAATCAACTGCAATCACTTGTATCTCCATGGGCTTGTTACAAATAAGGCAAGTGCTTTTGTTGTTCCACTGTTGCACTTACATAACATATTTTCCAAACCTCAAGCTTTAACAGCCTCCACAATCGACCCACTGCGTCCCTGTGCCTCCACAAATCTGCTTCAATTGCTTGGCCTATTTACAGTAGGAGACTCTTACTATCTAAACGTGATTACGACCTCAGAAGAATACTACCCATAATTTTAGGTGCACAGAATCACTATTATACCATTTAAGGATAACTAAATGCAAGAACCTAAAATTAAAACCACCAATTAAGAAGTAGTTTAATTATATACAATGTTTAAAATAAGATTATATTTACTTATATAAATGTCGATTACACTATTGTAGCCCAGGGTTTTCATTGGGGGAAAAAGGGATTCGCTGGTTTAATAAATCAAACCTGGAACTATTTAGTAAATGAATATATGAAATATTAATATAGAGTATATTTTTTATATCTTTTTGCATAGTAGCCTTGCTCCATTCCATCCTCTGCAGCCCTCAAGCTGCAGCCCGGTTTGACATACAGACCACCACAAAGGCATACAGTGTTCCCTCATCACCTGAGAAAGGAATTATGGGAAACTGAGACTTATTGTGACTTGTGAAAGGCTGACGTGTAATTAGACTATTAATTGTTAAAACGACAGGTTAGTAATAGAAATATCAGTAACACTTTCTATAAGAATCTATAAACATTCATAGCATATTACAATGAATTCAAAAAGCTATTAACACATGGCTATAAATATTTATAAAAAGGCATAACACATTATAGCCATGTTTATTATGCATTATGAATGCTTTATGAAACTCTCATCTATAATGCACTATAGATACCTTCATAAAGCAGTATAAAGCATCCTTAATGCTTATACTGACCATTATAATGCGTTATGAAGCTCTCTAATCACTTCAAGCTATTGAATCACTTCAAGGCCCACACAGACAGATATTATTCATTGTATGAAAAGCTATATTGTCACAACTACATTAAGCAAAAAGCTAAATGAATGGTTTATAAACAAAAGATAATGTGGTAACACTTAAAGCTGTTATAAATAATGCATTATAGGTACATTAAATTATAAATACCTTCATATACAGTCATAAGGCATTATTGTGTTGATTATAATACTTCATAAGCGACAATGAAGCTTTCAATGATAATAATAATAATAATTAGTATGATTATTATTTAATAATTAATAAATATGTATTATTTATAACAGCTTTAAGTGTTACCACAATATCTTTTGTTTATAAACCATTCATTTAGCTTTACAGTGACAATATAGCTTTTCATACCTGTGACCAGATCCTGCCGATACTCCTTAATTCAATAGAAAGGAATAAACTGATAAGGGGTGAATGGTGGACTGCTGTAATATTTGAATGCAATGTGATGTTTGTGGTTCTGTCAGGGGTGCTGACCTGCTAGCTGTTGCTTTTGGGTCAGTGCTTTCCTGCTTGATGGGAGCTGGATGGCAGCATAGCTTCACCGTGACCTAGAACTTACAGCTTGAGTTCTAGATCTCTCAGATTCAGGTGCCCTTTACTGAAATCCCATCTAAAATAAATATGCATGTATAAAAAGTTAATTGCAGCTCTCTGCTGCCCATTTGACTGTGCACCCATCTCAGTAACTAGGCTTGGCATCCTAATTTATACGCCCGATCTTAATTGTCCCACCAGAACTGGCCATTTCACGGGCATTTATGGGCTCACTTGCACAAGCAGGCATGCATCAGCCCAGGCAAATTTCCAGTTCGTTGTGCCAAGAAAATGAAATATGGCCGCACCATCAAGACAATCAGGAATCCACTACCTGCTTAATTTATTAGCAATTGTTAGCTAGGGGAGGCAGTCGTGGTGAATGTTTTACTTAGACTAAGTGGGTTTTGAGCCATCCATCATGGCATTGATTGACTGCAATTAACTTTTTATACATGTGTATTTGTCTCAGATGGGATTTCAGTAAAGAGCAGGTGGCAAGCACATTGTGTCTCATCCATAAGCGAGGCATTAAGAGAAGCACTGCAAAGATATACTCAGGAAGAATTTTGTTTAATCTGTGAAAGAAAAGAAAGTGCTGTGCAGAATGTATGATGTTGGGAGGTATTAAGGTTCTTTTTCAACACAAAATTTATTTCAGTTAAATTAGGATTCCTTCATGTGAGGTAAAATCAAGATAATGACAAGCGCAAAAAAGCAGAAAACAAGCAAATATTGGGACAGTAGATTATTAGGGAAAAAATTGTATTATGTTTTTGAAAAAATTACAGCGAAATATAATTTTTCTCTGTATTATATTATGCTCTATTCTGCAAAGGATAAATGAAAAATGATTTTATTAAGGTCCCAGGTTGCTTCATCTTTGCACAATCCTGCTGCACAATCAACACACACTTCTAACTGCTACAAAAAGGCTGCATGGTTTACGTTGCATGAAATTGCACAATTACATCTCCACCACAAACCTACATCAAAAATGGCTGCAGCTGGACTGCAGTGTCTGACTCTGAGCCCTTCCTCACTCATCGCAGCTGGACTGCAGTGTCTGACTGTGGGCCCTTCCTGACTTATTGCAGCTGGAGTGTAGTGTCTGACTGTGGGTCCTTCCTGACTCATTGCAGCTGGAGTGCAGTGTCTGACTGTGGGTCCTTCCTGACTCATTGCAGCTGGAGTGCAGTGTCTGACTGTGGGTCCTTCCTGACTCGCCGCAGCTGGACTGCAGTGTCTGACTGTGGGCCTGTCCTGACTTGCCACAGCTGGACTGCAGTATCTAACTGCGGGCTCTTCCTGACTCACTGCAGGAAGTTCCTCTTCACACGGTCACTCTGTTTCAGGAATTTGGTCTCACTGAAACCATATCTATTTAAAACTCTGAAGACTGGCTTGTACCCCAAAACAAACACACAACCAGGCAGGTTTACACTAGCTGTGTACATGAGAGTCAGGTTGGTAAGAGGTAAAAAAGCCATAAGCACAGATAATGAGAAGTCTCCTGTTTTGTCTTTAGATTAGAACAATTGTTTTTCAATAAAAGCAAACTTTTAAATAATTATGACTTGCTAAAGCAAACAATCTTCCTTTGAAAATTTTAATATAGATATATAATATATTACAGAAAGCTGAAAACCTGATTCACAGCCTTAGTCCCTATCTAATCCCTTTGTTACTGGGTAGAAAGGAAAGAAAAACAACCACATGACCATAAACACGACCGTTTGGAAAATTACAATGTTTATGCAAAAAATAGAAGGAAAGAATTGTTTCTCCTACAGCCACCAATTACCACATTCTGTCATATGGTTTCTAGGAATGCAAGAAATTACTTCTTGATTTTTCAAAACAAAGCAACGATGGAAGACCTGTGCAAAGCCAGGTGATTGCTATTCATCCCTGGGCAAAATGACCATTGTATTTAGCTTTGCGCAGATATATTACAGTACCTTCTATTACACAGTTATAAATAGAAACGGAAACTTCAGTCATAAAAGCATTGACTTATTTATGTCAGCACATGCAGTGTATTTCTGTGTAAATCTGCATAAAAAGCCCCAGACTGTCCATCACTACAGCCCCTTTGTGAAAGTGGTGAATCAGGGCCCAAGAGGGTGAACAAAAATAAATAAAATCCCTGCTATTGTAGGGATATACATCAACTTCGATACTGTTAATATATATAAAAATATGGCTACAGTATGAACTGAAGGATCCACAGGCTCACATTTTCATTTGTATGATCACTACCAGGAATGGAGGGGGACTAATTTTCAGTCGTATGCCCATTTTATTCTGGGGGAACTTTGATAAATGATGCCAGAGTTAAAGTCTTATTATCACGTACTGACATTTCAAGAAGAAAATAAATATTTAAATTGCATATTGGACTGTTTAATCAATCTAACTTTTTCAGCCTCGCCTGGTCTCTTTCTAACATCCATCGTTTGAGAAACTTGCAGTGATTAGCAACAGCAAGCGATTAGCTACAGTATGACACCTCCGCAACTGCGCACTGCGCTCACTCTGCTCTAAATGACAAGCGACCACACTGGTGTGTTTGCTGCGTCTTTCTGCATTTCTCTATGCAGAGCAATTGTGGTCTATTGTGTGTGTGTGTGTGTGTGTGTGTGAGAGAGAGAGAAAACCCGGGGACTAACATTCAGAAGCGTTGTTGTAGAAATTTTAACTTGTCAAATTTTTTTGATTCTAACTGGCACAACAGCGGCCCACTGTGAATTCTCACGAGTCTCCTGATTGGCCACTTAGGGCTTCATCACTACATAACATAAATGTCCCAGAATAAAATAGGGCTGTTTTAATCAAGAAGCACATTATTCAACAGACACTAGAAACAGGGGAATTGTATGTATGTAATGTCAACAGGAGCAGCGATTCTCAGCTCATGGGTTGCGACGCAAATTTGGTTTTCGGCAAGTTCTGAAAGAGTCGTGAGGCAGAGTTGGAGATGTAAGCATTTTAGAACCAGCAAGCTCCTATGCCGATCCACGGTTAGATTTCCCAGCCCCAATCCTAGAATTAACCTATATAAACAAGTCTTGGGTCTGCAAATGCTTAGCACAAAACTAGTGAACACTCAACCAATCCAAGAAGCTATATAAACCTATACTTGATATAGGGTCACAACTGAGCTGACATGGTAAAAATTAGGTCATGGTGCAAAAAAGGTTGAGAACCACTGAAGTAGAAAGACATATTTCCTCTCCATACAGAAGGTCTTCCAAACTGAAATAATAATAATAAAGAAAAAAAAAAACACAGCAGTACTCTGACGTCACTGCCGTCTTAACACCCCATGAAATGCTGGAGAAATGTTGAGTGCTTGGCCATTTGACTTGATGCATTAAGCTAATCCCACAGGGAGACCCAAGCTGTAATGGAGAACTGTTTGTCCTCCAGTTCGCACAACAGAAACGAAGCCAGGGAGAAGGTCACAGGTGTGAGAGCAGGCCGAGCCCTCGCAAGAACGTGGAACACAAAGAGGGGAAAAAACATGTGAGTCAAGGCCACTGTGTTAGGCGTCCGCCTCTTAATCAGGAAGTGCCCGGCACACAAGGTTTCCAGGGCTCCGCCCCTCCAGCAGGAAGTAAACAAAGCATGCGGAGTCTAGGACTCCTCCCCTATACAGGAAGCCACATCACACACAGCTTCCAGTGGCCCTTGCCCTCAACCACACAGAACACAACAGCATTATTAATTTCTACCAGTCCCATTATCATGGCTCACTGCCGCCCTCCAGTGTGCGAAAAACAAATAGGATTTTAAAAGATTTAAATGAAACAAAGGTATTCATATATTTTGTATAACATGTTTATCAGAATCAGAACCACCAATGACCCTTATTCACCAAGTACTACACATGTAAAAGGCTGGTTTGTTTGGTGCCGTATGCAAAGAACATGAAATGAATACACTGTAATAGCTCATATTAAAGAAAAAGTGTTTGAAGGATCTAACAGACCATGTTTAAATACTCAAGCAGGAAGGGAATAAAGTTATACTCGTACATACTCTATAGAAAATGGTGTATCTTATACATTATAGAAGAAGAGAATGGGCTAATAAAATGGTGTGCTTATTCTGCATGCAAACTCCTGGATCAATGCCACTTTGTGTCTCAAAAGCAGGGATTTTACAGCTAATTCTTTGCTAAGTCCAAAATGGCGACTTCATGGGAAATATTCATTGAATATTCAGAAAGAATCATACACTTTTAACTAGAAATACTAAGACATTTTTTCTGTTATTTGATGTTGGATAATGGACACCATATTAAAAACCAGAACCCTTAACTATGTTGAACTTTTTCAGTTATGTTACAGGCATAAAAACAGACATGACCAGGATTGGTGCAGTTTGATTTAGTCAGATTTAGTCAAGTGAGACCGAACATAACACACTGTAAAACACACACACATATAGACACACCTTGTACTTGACGTGGACATTCTTTGCAAAACTGTTGCAATGAATTGGTTTCTTTGTGAGACCTCCCACGCTGTTAATCCTGCAGACCCCTTCGGCATTCAAAAGGAGAGCACACACGCTGAACGTGAAGTACAGGAACACAGGGGCATTCCAGCTTTTACATTTACAGATGTTCCATATCACAGGCTACATGCAGTCTGTAATAATATGTATTACATTCAAAGTTTTTCCTTTACTAAAGCAGAGGGCAGTAAAGCACAGGCAGTGGACACTGTCAGAATGGCTGGAGTGAGTTACGCTCTTGCAGTGCGCACTGTCAGACTGGCTGGAGTGAGTTACGCTCTTGCAGTGGACACTGTCAGACTGGCTGAGTCAGTTACGCTCTTGCAGTGGGCACTGTCAGACTGGCTGGAGTCAGTTACGCTCTTGGAAGGACAATATCCCTGGGATGAGATGGAGTGTGAAGTTAGTTATCTATTGGATAGAACATGTATTAATGGCAAGTAGGGGAAGATACAGCGGTGGGTCTTGAGCCAGACACTAATTTGAAAGAAGATGGAAACTGAGTATGGTGAACGGCCTAATCGCTAAGTTAAAGTTTCAAAACAGAACTGGATCTTGGCGGCACAGATAACTATTTGGGACAAAAAACGAACCAAGCCCACATCTCTTCCAAGATAGTCCTCAGCTTGCCCACTTCCCACTGGCAAACATCCAGTGTCGCCTGGTGGAATTGGGAGATGGGTGGGTCATGTCTGACCTCTAGCAGAAACAGGATGGGTGGGGTACCAGCAGAGGAAATTCAGTCATAAATTTTTTCTCCAGATTCTTCGTTACCTGAGCTGTTATGAAGAAAAACTGAGCAGTCTTCTAACAAGTGATGCTGGTAAATTGCGATACAGAAAAATAATTTATCACTTCATCCTATAGATCTACCTCCTTTTGCATTTGAACTTGGGTTAGAATGAAAGTCATACACAGTTTATGTTGTACCTCCGTAAGTGAAAGAAAATGACACCTGCAGGCAGAGTCCGTTCTTCTGGTACAGGCAGAACGTGGAAGCTATGGGGATGCAAGCGGCTGCCAATAAGAGAGTCATGGCAGTAAAGTATCCACTGAGGTCTGATATAGTCCCACGACCCGGGATGAGAACAAGTCATTACTTGGCGAGTCAAGTCTCCAGTCAAAACAAGTCAAGTCTCAAGTCATTTGCCCTCAAGTCTAAGTTGAGTCCAAGTCTTTCCTTCATTTTTTCTGTCGTCACAAGTCATCAGATTTGTGACTCGAGTCATATAACTTGAGTCCCTACCTATGTCAGTTTTTTTTTACCTTTAGTGATTAAAACTTGTTGCAGCAAAAACCCACCACAGTACATTGTAAGATACGTTCCTTATAGGCAGAGATAGGTTGAAAAGAGAGTGTCTTCTCACAGTTGTCCTCACACAGTTTTTATGTCTGTGTACATGCAGGGAGTGATGCATCTTTCCAGCAAACTATCTCAGGAGACCTTACATTCAGCCGATTGAAAATGCAGACAGCAGAGAATTAATATATATTGAAGTTATAAAATTAACATTATGGTATACAGAAGGAGGACTATAACCTCAAGTCTTCTCGAGTCATAGGGTCATAGGGTCCAAGTCGCGTCCTAGTCTTTCCATCAGTTTTGCTGAGTTGAGTCACAAGTCATGCAATTTGTAACTTGAGTCCGAGTTGAGTAGTGAGTCAGTGACTCAAGTCCCCAGCTCTGCTAACGATACAGCTGATAAAAGGAGACACTGCTTATGTGGCAAACATATGAGGACAATGGAGTCAATCAACATGGATCTTATCTAATAAATCTTGAAAGATTTACTGGATAAAATGTAACTGTATGTTATATGGAATGTATTTTTGTCAATACATAATTTCTTACTAATATGTGAAACCCTGGTTTGATACACAGTAATGAAAACGCATATTTGATATCCACTGCTTTGATTAATGACTTGATTCGTGAGTATGAATCCTTAAATAGGTGTGCCTGGTGGGACTGGCTGAGCATGATGATGATGCCTTTAACAATGACGTTATTTATCACCGCTCCCACTGCAAATGCCATTTTTTTTATTTTGAAAATAAATGATGGCAGAGTGACATGGTGCCTGCAGGGTTCTGGTTTGATTGTTCTCCCCTGTGATACAACAGCTTGCTGGGAATCCACCACCATGCAGGTTGGCAGTAACCGTGGTCGGCCATATGGAGAGCCAAAGAAGCGTGCAGCCGGTGGTCGATGCTTTCTCCAGTCGGGGGACGGGACCACCTTACCTTGTAGGGCCTAAAGCCTGAGGGAGGGGCAGAATAAGTCAGCTGTGCAGGCATTCTCTCCGTAAGAGACAGCTGGGGGATGAATGACCCAAAGCAACCACTGCCTCCTGACTGACCCCCCTTTTATATGTTTTTCCCTCCCCCCCCCCAATACATCTTGCCCCCCAAGAGGCATTTTCTACTTCCTCCCAAGCCCTATCTTCTTGCCCAGCGCACGTTATGTGGTTTCCCTCTCAGAGACATACAGCACATATTAATGCATGGATTTACTGTCCGCCAGGGTCTGGTTGGTGAATAGCGATGCTTTCCATTTCTAAGAGCAAGGAAAGCTGCGTATTTCAGAATCACTGGGGTTCACTGCTGGCTTTATGAAAGTGAAGAAGCAGTTTAGCATCTAATTGTAGCTCATCCAGCTGCTCGCAAAAAGGCTGCCACAGGTTCCAAGTGCCGACTGGTAACTCAACCTTCCACTTCTGGCAGCTGGTCAGAAGCTCTGCAATGTTCTTCAAGAATGTGGCACCTCTGTGTAGTGAGGCTGGATAGTCACTTGGTCCATATTTCAGCCAGTCACTGCACTGACTTCATCGCTCCACTGCACTTCATCGCTACACTGCAATCCAAAATGTCAAGTTTCCATGAAACATTCAATCAAAAATCCAAAAATGCTGCTAATAAAATTCAGATTTTATTTCGTTCTAAATAGTGAATTTTAATAAATAACATTTCTCAAAGTCAAAATCTGTGTAAACTAGAATGTGTGCCACTCTTTAGGCACCTCTTTTATAGGATAAAAATATACTGCTTTCTTGATTGATTCCTTTAAGATTTATATTGGCAAGGTCAGTTTTGCCAGTGGCAACAGGACATTCTAGATCAGTCTATGAAACAATGAGCTTTGAAATAAAATTTTAGATGCTTGAAAGACCACAACAAGAAGTTTAGTCATAGAACACTTATGTTTATTTGAACTAAAAAGTATCTGACTCTTTCTAATGACCATTAATCCATAATAGCACAGCACTGTTTGCAGTTAGATGACCAGAGGTGAGTCTCCTGCAGCCTTCTTAATGCGACATCGTTTGTAAGTTCTGTTTTTTAACTGAATAATCTGAATGACGTAGCGTTAAGAAGGCTTCGGGAAACTCACCCCCAGGGTTATTAACATCAAGGAGTTTCTCTTGTTCTTCATTCTCTGCAACGTTCTGCTGCCGTATTCTTCTCTCTATCACCCAAATAACTTAGATACTCACTGACACAAACCTGTAATCTCCTACTATGCCACTGTTTCCCCATAAAATCCTGACACATCAACCTTTCAGGCCATCATTGTAAATAAGAATCTGTTCTTAATGATTTGCCTGGTAGAATAAAGGTTAATGATTGAAAGAAATGAATTATTTCTGTTACCCTGAATCTAAGCTTTTGTATTAGGACAGCCCCACTGTGCCATGATGGTTTGTCTCACTGTTCCTAATAAGTTAAAGACTGCAGTTGAGGCAGCTTTCACAGTGACATTTTGGAAGATATAATGACAACTTTCAAACACTTCGGATGTTAAACATTCAACAAAACTAACACAAAATCCAATACTGCAGTATTCTCACTGAATTATATGCAAACTGCATTGTGAAATAACAGCTGGCTGTTTATATGATTTTAAAAGCCTGTTTTCTTACAGTAGATTTGAAGTTGGGTTCAACTCTGCCATCTACTGGAGCTTAAATGCTAAAGCCTTGTTTTTTTAAGTTTATTAGGGAAGGAAAAAAATATAATTTTACTGCACTATTCCATGGAATATATTCATACATATATGATGATTAAATATATAATTAAATGCTAATTAATTCATTTGGCAGAGGCTTTCTTCTGAAATGACTGAAGTGACATTTCCAGTAAAAGATATGATAGCAAAAAAGGTTAGACCTGTGAGGATTGCTTATTATGACCATTCCACAATCTCAATCTATCAAAAATAAAGAATTAAAACATTTAAATGATCACATGCAGCTTGAACATTTTAGTTTAAGAGTTAAGGTCTGTGCAAACATTTAAGACAGTTTATTCCAAAATCTTTTTATTTTACTATTAAACAAGCTTTGCATGGACAATTTTATAATACTTCTAATGTTCTATGTGCAATTATAGCATTTTTGTATATCTGTTCATTTTCCACAAAATGACTAAAACACAAATGACCAAATGTCTTCTTGTACAAAGAAATACCGTAACATTCTCTCTGCATCAAGACCTTTCATTCCAAGACCCTCCAATCAATGGAGACATTCACTCAAGCATCAAGACCAAAAATGATGTGTTTATCATAATTGTGATAAAAAAATGAACACTAATAATTCTATATTCAAGGTCATATATAAAATGAAAATTGTGAACTTTTAGTTAATGAAGGTTTTCCCAAAAAGGGAAAAGAAAATGAAAAGGTTTTGTTAAATAAAACACCATAAAGCAAAATTGTGAACTAATGGCAAAAGGCTAATATAGGTATATGTACAGTATATGTGAATGATGAGTCTAAATGGTTATTATGAATTCCCCAGTCAGGTAAGTCCATAAAAAACTGAAAAAGGATCAGAGCAGAATCAAATAGATGGATTGTTTCAAATTGGGACTAGGGATTATCTTCTAAATCATGAAATATATAGAGGAAAAATGTTTGGGACAACTGAGGTTTGCTGTATTTTTCATGGTATAAATGTGGAGTAGAAACCCATCTAAAGTTGGTGACAGATATCTCTAAGCAGGACAAATAGTTTTAAAATGATTTCGCAGCCCCTTAGAAAGCACACAAGATAAGCCTTACCACAAACATACATCATATTCAAAGGCCTATTATCCAAAAAATGTAGCTGTTCATACTCCCAAAGTGAAAAGCATCTCAATACAACTAAAGTATGCATGCACTATTCATATTTACTCAGGTATTAGCATAGTTTTAATTGCCCTTTGTTTCCTGGATATCTCAGTATGAACATCTTACATTTATGTGTAACAAAATAAACAGTTGATTTCTATAAAAAGGTCTATCGAATATGCTTCCAGGGTATACTCCAGCCACCGTCCAACAGGTAAGTTTTATCGTGTGCTTTGACCAATTGTTCAGTTATATAACTAGCGTTTACAAAACTGAAACCAGTTTGTAACTGTACTGTACTTTAAGTTAATTGCAAATGTCCTTTAAATGTTTATATAAAAGTTTCCTCTTTTGTGATTTCTGTTTGTGTTCTTGGTTATGGTGTTAGAAACAGCCATCGAAACATTGTTTCAAACATGCAGCTGAAAAAGCAAATAGCATATGGAATCATGTTTATCTGTATCCTGGCATTATGGACGGACTCTGCCCAGGCAGGATCCAGCTTCCTCAGCCCATCTCAGAAACCACAGGTATCCATCCATCCATCCATCCATTTCTAACCATCTATCTTGGTCAGAGTTATAGGGGACTTGGAACTTATTCCAGACAGCGTAGCATATAAGAATGAGGTATATCAGGTCGGTCCAATGCAGGGCACAGTCTCTTACACAATTACACTCGATGGACAATTCAGAGATGCCAGTTAGCCTAACCGTATGTCTTTTCCTTGTGGGCAGAATCCTGTGTGACACAGGAAGAATATGCAAACTCCACACATACATAATAATATTAGGACTTGCTGCATTTAGTTTAATATCACTAAGTATTTCATTTTAAGTATGGCACATTTTTGTATTCTGTAATTGGAAGTTAGATATTAATCTTTCATGTATACTTCCTGGGTACATAGCAAAAGATGTGTGTTTGTTTTCCTCAAGCCACATCTTGTGACAAAATAATATATTTACAAGAGTGGATAAGAAGCTGAAAACCGCTGATTGAAATGAGCCCTGTGTCTACAGGGGAAAAGTGAGAAGAAACCAGTGCGTGTGGGCAAACGCTTCTCCGAGGGGCTGCCTCCTCCGTTTGAGACTCTGGAAGGAGAGAACAAGCATGTTTTGGTTGGTGGGAAAGACATTTTCAAACAAAACCAGAGAATACTGAACGGTGCCAAACGGAAATGTCTCGTTTGTTTGTTAAAACAATTATTTGAAATAAAAAAAATTTGTGCCAAACAAATAACATGCCATACCACTTTGAGAATAGCGTGAATAATGTTTAAATTATAAGAGTGCAATATTAGACTGAAATGTCTTTCTAAATATTGTTTTTTAATGCTGGATTAGTTCACCTTTCCTTTTGAGATGGGCATCACCATGAATGAAGAAGAGTTTCAAGAATACGGAAATGTACTGCAAACAATTGTACAGGAGGTGCTGACAGATGGCCCATAAATTGGGAAAATATTTGCCTGTGAGTACAAGGCGCCAACGTAGCTACACTGCAAGTGCTGCCTTGCTATTTTGAATGAATTGATTAGTGCTCCTGTGTTGTTTACATAGATTTTTCTGTGATGTGTAAACACAAAAATATTGTATATTGTATTGTAATATCGAATATTTGCATCAACTTCTTCATCTACGATCAACGATGTTTATGTATTAGATAACATTAGCTCAGTCCCCTTCAGGTAATTCTTTTTTTCACATGTTGCAGGGTCAGTGAACGACGCAGACTCCCATGAATACGGTGTCGTATGGGACAGCCTGTTGCTGTTACTACTCTGAGTATACTCTTTGAACTTAAAAAAAGAAAACACATCTATCAATCATTTATATGCTTCCAAGCCCTCTTCAAAGCACTACACTATAAAAAAATTAAGAAATAAACTTTAAAAAGCTAATGCATGGGATGCCTTAATGTCTGTGTGATTGTTCTGAAGTAGATGTTTTAGTTTATGTGAAGTTATTCTGAAAGTGAAGCAGTGCAAAATGACCTATGGAACAGCGAGAATGAAGATAATGGCAGACACTGCTTTATCAAAGCAAATTAAACAGAAAAAATATTTGGCATACAATCTCTTTATACTCAATTTCAAGGGAATTATTTTGTCATGCTTGAAAACTTTTCATTAAGACTACATAGTTTTCCAGTTTTGAGTGATCACAGTTCTAGGCATACTGACACTGACTAAGTGATGATGACTAATAAGCAAGCTTATTTTTTTTAACTCTATATTACATAATTTCATTTCTGAGAACTTCAGTTATAAAGTTATAAATTGAAATTGTAATTAAAATACAATAAAAACAATTACACAGAAATTTTAGATTTTACTTTATTAAATGCGGTCCCATAAAAATAAAAAAAATATATAATTTTTCAGGTTTCTCAATCTTCAAAACTCAGAAAAAAAAATCCTGACTGTAAGTGCACATAAAATGCCCAGTTGAAAGGCAGTAATCTAACTTACTTTAGTGTATTTAAACAGGCAGAGATAGAAGGTGGTAAAATATGAATCCATCCAATTAAGTCAGACACACATTCATGCATTAATGCAGGACTATCTACAGCACTCACATGACAAAAGTAAATGACTCCGTCATTGTCAGTAAAGTCACCCATCACCCAGAATGTTGGTATTATGTCAACAATGCCACCTTGTCTCTTAAATAAAAAAACACTTTGACACAGAGGACCAGCAAAATAGGAGTAAAACAATCAGTAAAAATAGAACAATAAGACATGCTCAGATTAATATTCAATACATTTCAGCTGAACTGATATCTCGTTGTACAGCATTTAATTTTGAGGGAAAAAATGGCACACCAATCCTGAATTACACGGGCAATGTTACTAGGCCTTTCATACCTTTAGGTGATCATTCCCGTGTTGAGCAGAACAGATAACGGAAACTCTAACATAAACAAAGAAATTTCCTCTGTTCAGTTTGTTTAGCAGTTTTAAGGTATAAAAATAGTGATAAATGATTATACAACAAACAAAGGTTGTGGTCATTTATACTAACTACTCCTCTTACAACTGCAGCCCTTACTGTAAAATAGAGAGTTCGTTTGGTAATCAAATGATGAATCAACGATGAATGTGGCCTCTGATTGTTGATGGGCGCCCACACTGGGTCACATTCACAGGTCGTATAGCTTAGCAGTGGTCTGCCTCAGGGTAGAAAGGACAGTAGAGAAGAGCTCCCCCTTCAGGCGACTGATCTCATGCAGGGTATGGATGGCCATTCCTGGGTGAGAGTACCTGCACACACTCTTTGAAACCTAAGGAGGCAAAGACATGCTTTCAGCTAGATGCATAAATTACTCTCAAATTACCCTTGTATATCTCCAACAGATTTCATTATAGCTATGCGTCTCATACATGGATATGAGACGCATAGCTATACAGAATAGGCACAAAATAAGACACAAAATTAAGCAAGGCAATGACTCAGTCCCATATTTGAAAACGTATGAACAACCAGCATTGCCTGTATTCATTTTTTCACAAGACTGTATTAGCGTACCTGGTAAGGAAGGAAATAAGGTGCATCCGTTTCTACTACAATCCTGTGGAGAGGAATTCTCTTGATGGCATCCTTGACCTCCACGGCTTTAGGGTAGGTGAGCAGGGCTGTGAACCCTACTGACATGTTGGGGAACTCCTGGAGAAAGGGCTCAATGACATCATAGCTGTTGGTGAAACAGTGTCTGTAGCACAAAGAAAGTCAGTTACTAATGTATTTTTGGAGGGACTGACAACACTAATCAGGTTCAGAAAGGATTTCGACGCGACTGACTTTTCTGAATACAAGTTACTTATAAAATTGCAATTGCAGTCTTCAAACATAACAACCTCATATCAGAAGTTCTGAGAGCACAGTAAAAAAAATTTTTTTTTTTACCGGTCAAAAAATTTACACAATTACATTCATTTGGCCACTTCACCCTTGCGCATCATCTATGCCCTATATCAACCTGTGTATTTTGTAGTCTCTGGGTACAAGTCTCTTCAAGATTTCCAGGAGATCTTCATCTGCATCTCTGCAGTGGATCACCAGAGGCTTCTTCATTTGTACAGCCAAATGCAGCTGGCGCTCAAACACCTAATAAGATGAAGAATATGGGAAACGTACCGCATTGCCACATACACAAAGAAAATCCCAGTGGGTGAACAAACTACAATACTTGATTTAGTTTTCACCAAATAAAATAAAATCCAGTAGATCCATTATCAAGTATTAAACCTAAAGTTCAGTACCTAAGAATAATAAGTTCATTAAATAAATATACACAGAAGATGGACAGATAATCACCAGTACAACATGATATAATCCCCTATACTGATACCTTCTTCTGTTGGCCAACAGTAGTGGAGCATTTGCTTGAATAGTCTAGCCCAATCTCCCCAAAGGCAACTGCTTTTGGGTGTCTCATAGCGGTCAGGATGCTGTGCTCATCAATAATGTCGTATTCCTTGGCAAAATGTGGATGGCAACCAAAAGCCCCCCAGACCAGCTCCTCGCTCAGAAGGGGTTCCCAGAGCTGCTCCCTCACCATGAGGCGTGGGTTACAGAAATCTGCAATGCAGCCTTCAAACTTGGAGGAAAAGGAGCTGTGGTACAGTCTACGGAAGTGAGCAAATGTGCCACGAAAGCCCAGTTTCGTATACAGCATGTCCAGATGACAGTGGGTGTCAATGAAACTCAGTGGCCTTGCCTTTTGGTCACTGTCAGAGTCCCACATAGATTGTGCTTCCACAGACACTTGTCTGGTTCTGTTATTCGATGAGGTTTTTAAGTGCATCGGGCTACAGTCTGAATCGCTTCTAAGTTCATCACCAGAAGAAAGTAAATCTGGGCTCCATAAAGGAAAACTGTAAGTTAGCAAAGACGACCCCGCTTTAACTGTACAACCCGGTGTTGCAAAAACATCAGACCTCTTAGATATTTCACTGCTGTGGGACTTGTGATTTCCAGTACTGCACATCACAATAGAAGGTTCACGAGATTTATGATCTGCGCTGTTCCGCTGTCTCTGAGAAAATTCCACGGGTGACTGGACAGCTGTATTCCAGTGGTGTGAAGAGGAGTCAGGTTTCCGGAATGCACTATTCAACTGCCGTGGAATGAATCCACAAGGTGACTGAAGTATATTATTTCTCTGGTTTTGAAATGGTTTTGATGGCATCTCAAGTGCATTGTTCCACTGATTTGAAGAGGATTCACACGATGTCTGATCTGGACTGTTCCACTGGTTTTGAGAGGATTCACAAGGTAGCTGCATTGCAATCTCTGAAGGTGGCTTACGTGGCACCAGGATTTCATCATCACATGCATTAGAATGTTTGAAACATGCTGCTAGGTATGGTAGAGGACTGGTTTCATATTCACTGCTGTTCTTCAACTGGGATTTTGTGAAAAAGCCCTCATCCTGTGAAAAATTCTTTATTTCCACTGGATCATCCACATCAGACCAATCAGGCTTTTCCAAGAACTCTCTCTGGAGAAACATTGAACCAGTGTAAGACTCAACATAAACCAAGAGTAAGCCCAAGCGCACACATTTGGCTTCAACATCTGTGGGGACCAAATCAGCCCTGAACTCCCTACCCCCTAAACCAGGGGTGGCCAATCTTAGCCGTTGTGTATGCAGGTTTTTGGGATAACCTGTAGGTCAGCTGTTCAAACCCAGGTGTGAGGACTCTTCAGCCAATCAGTCCTCTAATTAGTAATCTAAATAGGGAGTTGCATCGAAATCCTGCATACACACTGGCCCTTTGCGGAAGAACAAGGGTAGGGAACCAGAGGTGGAAATTTCATGTCCAGAAAGTACAAATCCAGACCAGGATTTTGTTTCAACCAACCAGTGGAGTACTCTGTAACTGTGACTCTTTATGCTCAACTGGTTGGTTGAAACTAAATCACGGTCTGGATTTGTACTTTCTGGACCTGAAATGATCACCTCTGGTAGGGACATGTGCCTACGATCCATACCCAAATATACGGCCCTGAGTAGGCAGTTCATTTTGGTACTGCTGCAGTAACAACCCCAAAGCATGATAGTCAATAAATGCCTTAACAGAAATTTTTGCCAGGCAACATTTTTTAAATCAAATGATTTCATTATTTTTTCCCCCTTCATGTGAAATGTTGAAATCCTCTACTTACGGTAATAATAGAATATATCCCAGATAATAGAACATTATCCCAAAAATGTACCTGATTATCAGTTTCAGTTGAAGCAAAGCAGTCTGATCAAGAAACCAGTGTAGTTTCTCCACTGTCTCTCCTGCTTGGGTGCACATGCTCTCATCTAGCTCTAGATCAGCCATACTATCACACTGGTTTTCAGACACTTCTCTCTTGAGGTGGCTTTCCCCGATTTGGCTCCTTTGTAGACTTTTTAGTGCCAACTGCAAGAGCATCTGTTACAGCCCTAATAAGTACAGCTTTAAAACCTACCTCTGGTGTCCTGTCATTGTTCTTCTTTCCACATGGCAGGACTTTATTGTCGGATAAAATAGATTCTGTCAAGATGGGTGATATGTCACAGTTTGATACCTGAAATAACAATAAACACAGTAGCTTGAAACACTATCGTAATATATTTCTAATGAAATATTTCTCTCTCAAACACAAATACATATCAGTTTTGATATTTAGCAATACCAACTTCTCTTTTTCTCCTGAATGTGCTAACTTCATGATTAATACCAAAAGTGAATTAATACTATTTTAAAGTACCATGCCATTCTGTGGAAAAGAATTATACAGAGCAGTATATACCGTACAAAAAGCAATATGTTCACAGAAAACATGGTACCAGCAGAGAAAACAGAACACATGCACACACAATTGGAGCTTTAGGCATTTCTTTTTGACAGTCATAATATATTACAAGTTACCATGCTAAACATTATGGTGCTTAAATGCTCTACTTTGTTTTATTTCCTGCTACATACCATTGTAAAAAGTACTGTAGGCGTGGGGGATATGATAATATTCTTGCTGCAATATTAGCAGCCTTGAAACAGAATGCTATTTTTACTTTGGCATGATAATCAGTTACTTTTCCAATTAATTGTGCACATGGGTGTAGCGGTGCGTGAAAATTGCTCGAGAAATACAGCCCACACTCTGGCCTGTATGAGCATCTTCATATATTCAATTCACTAATCAGTGTGGCAACTAATCTAACAATTTCTACAGCAAAGATGAGTGACCATGCCTCCTTAAACTTAACAAAAACCTGTGGGATTTGCATCTCACAGCCAGGACATGTAAAAAGTGATATCTAGGACTACAATCCCCCCCTCAGAAATGGAGTACCTTGGCAGGGGAGACCGTCACTTCAGCACCTGTTCTGTAGGACTTCCTTGGCTTCCTTTGGCCTGACGTCCTCCTAGTGGGTGTCCAGCCCAGGGCTTCCGTTTCAGTTGCCCGCAGCTTTTCTGAAGGTGAATGAGTTGGCTTATGCATGGCTGTATTTAGGCAGATGTCCTCCAGCATTCCAGGGCCCACTGAAAGGTCCTCATCCTCTTTCTTCCAAAGGCTGGACCCGACTCTGTCATTGCTGATTCTCCTGTTCTTTGAAGGGGAGAATGCAGCCGCACTTTCCCATCCAAATTCCTCTTTTGGCTTGCGGTCCATTTTACAGAGCTTGACAAGAGAGAGGAACAGAAATATGATATACCATCATATATGTGTATAAACCTCCCAACAAGATGCGATAACTCGAAGAAAGTTCTGGGTGCTGAAATGTATTCACAAATAGTGGAGTGATATAAATTTTATTCTAATTGTCAATACTATTATGAAAACAACACGGATGTTCAGCCGAGAAACAACGTTATGCGTGTTAGCTACGGTAATATCATAGTTCTGTGGTTCGCATGAATCATACATTTAGCTACCACGTCAAATATGTTTTTAAAGGGTATTAAAATCTAAAGCGGATTAGAAGACATAAGGCATAAATTAGCGAGCGAGCTTGTTCTTAAACAACTAGCATAAAAATGAGCACGCGTAGTGTTTGTTTCCTATTTACGTCGCTTTTAGAAAATGCATAGAAATGTATGCAGAAACCCTTAAACACGTAATAATATATTACATTTTGCCACGACGTGCTGCAGTTACACACGACAGCCCGCTCACACACCGTAGCTCACGACCCTCACACGTCGTACTGCGGTCGTTTTGACTTGCATTTATAACCTCCGATTTAAAACACAGCTTACTAATTACCCAATAAAACGAATTTTCTATGACTTCCAATAGGTACTAGTGGCTTTGGGGATAGGTCACCTATGCCTGTGGGAAGAGGGAAGGAGGGAGGGTCGTTATTCTGTCATTTCATGTCACCTATTCAGTTGGTCTACAAGGAGATATGTAACGTCGACTTTTTCTCATTCCTTGCGGCTTGTCCGTGCTGCTTAAGTATGGTTTTCTTTAACTTGATTTGTCATGTTAATTCTTTCTTTCTTTAACCGTATCGAAACTTCTCGATTGTGTTAACACTTGAAATGAGCAAGGCCCCCACCAAAGGCTGGCCACGGCTACCTTTGGAAACCTCCCGCTATTCCGAAGTGCCGCTGTAGAGATTTTACTTGAGAAGAGGAACCATCGAAAGCTGCAGTGCCCCACCGAATGGGTGACGGTGTAGCACCTGCCTTCAGTCGAATAATTAGTCTTGTGTATATAGTTAGCAATGTTCAGGCAGAAGGGACAACGCCGTAGGAAACAGAGTGAACGGGGAGGAACGACACAGCCCCCCAATATCGGCAGACTAGGGATGAAACTATTACCGGTTTCGTGGTAAACCCCTGTAAAATTAGTTTTTGCGAGTTCAGTCAAATTCAGTGACTTTGGCTTCCAACAACAAAAACATCAATAAAACGGATATTGATTATAATAATAATGGTGACAACAGCGACGACAGCAACAATAATAATAATATAGCATAATTGCAAATAGCATCTGCCTTAAAGAAACTGTGATCGAGTTAAGGAATTCTGAGTGCCATCCGGGACAGAGTTAGGGAACTGGAGGGTCTCATCTCCAATGCTGAGGATGTCACCTTGATGTTGTCAATGATGATGAGCAAAATGAAAAATGTATGGACGCCCTGTGGAGATGAATGGAGAAACCTGAAAATAGAAGTCAATGTAACAAGTTCAGACTGATAGGACTGTTAAAATGTCCATTTTTATTTTTGTACCTCTTTACAACCTTCCACTGAGCTGTACTAGTAACTCCATGAGTTGACTCTAAAATTATCTTAGGTTAGGTTTTAGTCATCCACCGAGGCACCATACTTGTCTCAGAAGTAGGCCATTATAAGGAATAGTTCATCATTTTTTATTTGATGTAATGTAACTGTTCTACTTTGGAATTCAATGATTTTCTAAGAAAGCTGTTGGCAGTCAATACAAAAATCGTCATTCAAAGGAATGGGGCATACCATTGCTTGGCCTGCATTTTCTGGCTGCTTTTGTGCTGTATCTACATCAGTCAGAACTTTTGAAATGTCCATAAAAGGTGGTATAATGTGTAACAGTGTTTGCCACCCATTTCTTTCCCTGTTTCTTTTTCTGTCTGCTTGGCAGCTCACTTGACTTTACATATGCAATCATTCTCTGACATTTTCTTCTCTAGTAACTGAAACAGTAATGTAATATAGTGTAAAGTCATACATCTACAGTTTACAGTCTATTTTATTTTGGAATAATTATAAATGACAGCTGATGAACATGTTAACAAACAAATTTTTTTTTGTCCAGGTAATGAAAAACACACAAGAGCAATATATACTTCATGTTCCGCTATTTTTCATTTGAATTTTTAAAAATATCTTTAATATACTTTTCTCTACTCCTAACAAGGTACTCCTCTCTTGCTGCAGGGTCAGGAATGAACACTCTGCCTATGGCAAGCAGAGTGATTGCCATCTGGTAAAATAAATTAAAATAGAACAGTTATAAATAAACAAATATGTAAATGAATATATAAATAATAAATTACTAACACATGGATAATTATCAAAGTGAAATTACATGCTCTAATTTTTTTTCCGTATTTTTCTCATGATAATGTACAGAGATTAAACTAACTTGTTATTGGTTAAAATGACTCAAATTGCATATAAATCTATTTCAAATAACACTAAAATAAAGTACCTTATGTATATACAGTAAATCAGTAATTGAATATAAAAGCACAAAAACTGCCAATCTTGAACAAATATTTATCATGGAAAACACTGCAATAGTTGCACCAGATATTATTTTCAAGTTCAGTAAAAATTTACAGGCAAAAAACTGGCCACCTAAACAAAACAAGTTAGCTTCCCAAGAAAAGGTCACTGTGAAATTAAAAAGTTATATATATATATATATATACACACACACACACACAGCCGTGGGAAAAATTAAGAGACCACTCAATATTATTAAATAAATTTGCATTTTTAAATCATGATTTAATTGTGGTTCTGCTGGCAGAAGGCTACGCTGAGCAGCAGGATGCTTTCAGGTTCAAAATTTCTAAGACAGCAGTACACAAGAATAAGGTGAAGCAGGAGACACTGGGAACAACCAGAAACCAGCCTGGTAAAAGGCGGAAGCGACATTCTAATGCTAGAGATGACCATCAACTTATCTGACAGTTTCTCATGAATCGGAGGATGACATCAAGTGACCTTCAAAAGGGATGGGAAACATTAAGTGCAGGTGTGAAGTGCACTGCTAGGACAGTTTGTTGACACCATGCCAGGTACTTGTAACATTTACATAACTTAAGCATTTAGTCTCTGCAATTCTTTGCCAAGCCAACTCCCTGGCTGTGTTTATGGCCACAGTATTGCCTTTTTTAGTGATTACATCTTTGTATTTTTCATACAGCTCCATCAGCAGTGTTTGTTCTGCAGTGGAAAAAAACACCGCTCTCATTTTACATGAGGCTAAGTTTAGAGATGGCGCTAGTTTGAGTCTGACTTTTTCAGGAAAGTCTGGTTTTCTTTAGCTACTTTTATGGAATACCCCACAGGCAGCATTGCAAAGACGTGAGAAACTCCCCAGCAATAGTCTAAATACGACAAAAATAACAGAAAGGGTATTCAAATTCATTGTTTTGGATGAGCAACCCCTCGCAGTTGTAGAAAATGAGGGATTCTGCCGCCTGATTGAACACTTTGAACCCCGGTACAGTTTGCCATCATGGAAATGTTTTTCTGAATTTTTCTTTTTTCTGTATAAAAAAGTATGCAAACACGTATCAAATTTCATGAAAATTTCACGTATCGATTTCAATGGTTATAAAGGTAATGCCTGATCAATGGCACATTCCGTTGAGGAAAAGTGCACGTAATTTTGCAGGACCATGTTAGGCAACACTTTACTTGAAGCAGTCTACATAAGGGTGACATGTAACCGTCATAAGAATGACATGACACGTCATGCACATTAATGACACATCATTGATGTTTATGACTGTTGTCATAATGTGTCATTCAGTTCCAAAAACTGAATGACACATTATGACAACAGTCATAAACATCAATAACACAAGGCAAAAAAAAATAAATTGTTTTGTTCCTGGTATTTTCGTGTTGCTTGGGTCAAAAGCAGCTAGTAATAATCATCCATTGAGTCAAAACATTGGTTTTGTTACCTAATGTTAGCAATATGACAAAAGCCTTGGACAGCACAGGATTGAATAGCTTAGCCGACATAGCACATACACTGTTGCATACTGTTACCACGTTGTTAGTATTATGTTAATAGTAAATAATTAAGCTTATACATATTTGTTAGTGCGTATTTTTTTTTTACATTGTCTTCCAAAATGAGGTATTTAGGTCATTTAGGCCTGATGTCTCCTTAAATATAATCTCCATCTCCTCTCCTAAGTGTGACATACGTCTTATTAATTAATCACTGGTATCGGATCGGTACTCGGGATCGGCCGATACTCAAAGCCCAGGTATTGGTATTGGTATCGGAACTGAAAAAGTTGGATCAGTGCATCCCTAGTTTGAATCTGTAGAACATGCAAAGAGATAGTAGGGTAATGCAGTGTAGTTTCTGGTTAAGGGTCCCTGCTGGGTAAAGAACAACGTGAAAATATTTCCTGCATCCTACTTTGTCCTGGGGCAGCTGGAAGATTTGGTCTCTCGCATTCAGTGTGGCCCAAAGACCAAGGTGAAACTGGTCGGCCATGACCAGCTGGAACCCTACCGTTCACGTGACACCTTGGACAATTGCTGGGCCTTTGAACAGGCTCAAAACTGGATCCCTGCAGAAGTTCACCTCCAGACCTTGATACAAGCCTGACCCTGCTCTTCTCTGGCACTGGTGGTGAGGAAGTCTCCGACAGCATCTCACCTGCTTCATTAGGAGATCGTCCTGCAGAACCTACTCCCTTCCCCTCCCTTCCCTTCACTTCCCAGCCCTCCTTTTCCAAGAATGAGTGCTGGTCGGGATAGCGGGTGTGGTGTGGAAGAGTAGCCTGATCGAGTCACCAACCTCAGAGGCCACCAAGTTCATGGATAATTTGTGATGCCAAATAAAGAGGGTGTTAGAAAATGTTACTTTTGTGTTTTTTATGTTCAATTAAGAGTTCAAGATTCATGTTATAAAAAATAAAAAAAACCTTGTCTTTAATAGCCATTTATACTTATGGTAAATGTTAAAGGTCGAGCGTTACGTGCTCCTGATAATCACTTATGTTAATTATCTGTACTGTTTATGTTATTCACATTCTCTGATAGGACCCTTCTCATAATATGGTAAATATGAACTTTCATAAAAAAAAAGACTGCATATTCCACTGTGATCAACTTCATAAGAACATCCCGTTTTGAAGGTTAGAGTGAGCCCTCTCCAATGGACTGACTGTTAAAAATAATAATTCTGAACCATTGTATATATGGACATACTGGAGTGACATTATGTGATATTGCTATCCTGAGTGGGGGGGATTCCTTTAAAGGGGCCACTCCAGGCTGTCTGTGTATGTGCAGATGAGAGAGAGAGAGAGAGAGAGGGTGAGCTGAGTGTGGTGGTGGTGGTGGTGGGAGCGGAGCCAGGTGGGCTAATAAGTTTAGATCTGAAACAAAAGCCGACAAAATACCAGATTTATATACTTTACATTGTGTAGCTCTGGAATATGTGCCTATGACTAGAATGGTGTGGGGTCAAATTCCATGTCTTTTATAATAATATCACCAATGGGCCCCAAATCCAGGCCCATAACCCCAGCTGCTCCACAGACGCTAAGTGACCATGCCCTGTGATCATTACTTGCTTGCATTTTGGACAAAAGCATCTACTAAACAAATGAATATAGACCTTCCTTTTAACCACACAAGTCTCTTCAAACCTGTGGCATGTTCAATAGCAGTCCAGTTCTTATCATATTTGAAGCCTCTACCTAGACGATTTGTTTCCATAAAGTTACATACTGCAATGAATAAGTGGATGCAGCAGTAATATCTAAAACTATATATTCAAATTAATCTTTGCACACTTATAGGTGGCCATTAATCAAAAGTGTACTGGAGGTTACTGAAAGGAACTAAATGTTAGTTTTGCCAAAACAAGTTTTCTGCCATTCACTGATGAAGAAATCTCCAGATTGTCATCAGTGAATTAAAGCAGGAATGTGGCCTGTATGCTGCACAATTCTCACCAAGGAAAGATCTGGATGCCAAAATATGGGGCATGACCAGTCCCTCCCCAGTATGACCAGAAGGCCTCAGCCATGGAACCTTCAAAGATGAAAAGTGGAGAAATAGAGAATTCCTCAAAGTAGGATGTAGAGTCACAGTTTTTCTAGTCATCCATTCTGTATTTAACAAAGACACATTCACAAATAAAAATGTGGATATTACATACTAGATTATATTCATTTGCTCATATTGCAGAAAAATGGAACATACATTTTTGTAGATTTATGTGAGATGTAGGTTTGCTGACAAATCACTGTTAATCCTAAGATTAACATTATTACAAAATGATTAAAGTCCCCTTAAACAGTAGCAAGATGTAAAAAAACAAAAAAAAAACAAAAATAAATACACTTGCTTAGTCAAAATAAGTTTCAAAACTCTTAAAATATAATCAATCTCAGATTCCTTTTTTCACAATGCCCCTTGCAAAGACATTCAACCGCAATTTGAAAAGTCAATGCTCAGAAGCACAATCATATAATACATTTCTCTTTACACCTCAGAAAGAAAGCAAGCACCCAACACTGACATACATGGATTACCTAGAAAAGATTTCAAAGACAGGCTCAAATCCACATTGTTGGAATCTAGAAGACTAAAAACGGGTAGAAACTTCAAAAGGGAGTTGAGTACTTGTTCCCCAGATGTGCTGTTTGTCCCCCTCATCCGCTCCTAAACATCAGACCGCATGCAGAGCTCCCTGTAGGTAGATGGCACCACCTCGCCTACTAGGATAAAGAGGTAGGGGGCAAACAGCAGTAAACACATCGAGTTGTTGTGGATAAGTGAGTATATGGACGCTGTGCAACGGCGGTGCTGAGTTGATAGAGCTCAGCAGACTAGCATGCCATGTTTCTGATGTGACAGTCTGCAGCTAAAGCTACTCTCTTAGCCTCTTTGGGTGTCCTTAGTCAACACTGCCGCCCAATTGCCCCTACTTCATGCTTATTTCTAATGTATTCCCTTGACCAGGCCAAAATGCAATCTGAAAGCAGACATTAAAAGAAGTACGTTGTTAGCTTGACTATTACAGATGGAGTTGTTTCCCGGGGCAGCGCAGCCACTCATAGGCACAGCAGCCGGGACGCCTCCTCGCCGTCCTCGCCGTCCGTCTTGGGGATGCGAGGGAGCATGGCGGCGCGGGTCAGGCCCCAGAAGCGCTGCGGGGACAGGTCTTTTTTAGTGGCCGTGAACTTCCAGCCCATGTGCGAGCCGCAGTTCCGGCACTGAGCGATCGTCCAGGCGTATCTGGGGAGCAGAGGAGGCAAAGCGGGCAGTGAGTGGGAGACTCCATCACCCCTGTGCGGCAGGGACACGCAGCTGTGCCACACTTTACATACTAGTCTTGCGCTGACACTGTCTCGACAGGCATTCTATCTGGGCACCTAACCACGGCCTCAGCTCCTCTAACAGCCTCAGTACTTCACATCCTGCGGCACTCATTAAACAAGCTTTTTGTAAAAAATGAGCCAAAAGCATTTTGTGATCTTTCTTTCTTGGGAAGCACATCTGCATCACATAAATATTCTCATAAGTTTAATATTTTTTTTGTAGCCTTTGAGGATTACAGGACATTCAGTAACACCCTATCCGGCAACAGGTGTTTGTAAAAATTACGGCAGGAACATACAGTATTGACAGGACTAGGGATGTCTTCCACCTTATTGAGGTTTAAGTCTAATTTTCTCTTATTGCCACATGTGTCCCAGGAGCAAAATGACTGAATCTGGCAAAACCAAGCATTAAAATTATCTGCTTTAAACTACTTCGATAAATCAAATAAATAAATAAATTAATAAATTGAGTGGTTTATGTCGTATTATGGTGTCTATATATTAATCAATAAATGAATTTATGAAGATGAAAAGGGTCTGTGGTGGCCATATTGAAGAGTTGTGCAAGGGCTGTAAACACCACAAATAGAAAATTCAATGCCACATTATGTCCATGTGAACATCGTTCAAACTGATTCGCAGCATAACAAAGCAACAAAAAATATACAAGATGCACAGTTGGGCCCAAGGACCACAAACAAGAAAGTACAGATTCCCACTGTTGTAGCCGGTGCCTGTGTTTATATCTGAATGGTACAATGCAATCTAAACTGCAAGGTGCTATTCAGGGGAGATTAGCCAAGA
Organism: Paramormyrops kingsleyae; assembly: GCF_048594095.1. NCBI lineage: Eukaryota > Metazoa > Chordata > Actinopteri > Osteoglossiformes > Mormyridae > Paramormyrops > Paramormyrops kingsleyae. The sequence continues at coordinate 24,884,734 of NC_132802.1, read as the reverse complement.
AGAAACCCTTTGTCTTTGAAAATCTATTTCTACATTTTAGATGTGAATTGATGCTCAGTGACTCTGGGGTTGTTGAGACTAAGGACTAAAAGAAAATCTTTATTGTGGGGGCCTGGCTAGTGTGTGCATGAGGGGTGAACACATCACTGGCACTAGAACACGGAGCACATGGGGAGTTACCCTGGAAACCAGCTCTGCTGTGTGGATGGTCGTCCTATCAGGTTGAGATTGTTGGCCTTGTAGACTGTCAAGGTTTCGTGGACGTATCCATGTGGATTGACGTAAGCAGCCATGGGTCCATATAATGAAAGGCTGCATGAGAGAAACACATTAATGATCGTGCATTCCAACACTCATGCAGTGATATGACAAGAAAGGAAGGCTCCCCCATTGATGGGCCAGGGAAGGAAAAATTAGTTCAATCAAATAAGCCTAGTCTGTAAAAATACTTGTGATAAAAGGTTATAACCTCAGCTTCTAATGAGATTTTTTCTGGAGTGTAGTCTTATGAAATCACAGAAACATTAACAAAATGCCTGTCAGAAAGAAGGCCTAGATGAGAAAAAAAAAAAAATAAATAACAAATCATACTATGAAGTGTACGTGTATATATGTATACATTAGTGTTTATATTTGTGATATGAAATATGTGAGCAAAATTCAAACCAAGGACACCATGAGCCAGTCATTCTACATTTCCCTACAGTACCAACACTGGAAATGTCACTTAGGCCCCGTTTACACTGCAGGTCTTGATGCCTAATTCCGATTTGTTGCCTATATCCGATTTTTTGGACCGTCTGTTTACACGGTCTTTTTAATTGTGACCCATATCCGATTCGTGTGTTTACACTTGCTATAATTTCACGCATGCTCAACGGGGGTTTTTGCACGACACCGTAGCCAAGACGGACGAACGCGAAATTTGTTTTATGATAGCTTTGCGATGTATGCGAAGTTCGCCGAACAACATCACGATTTTGAGGCGAAGGAGAAGGAAAAGGGCCATCATTGCAGCCGAAATATCCTCGAAAACAGATTTGTTTCTGTAGGAACCTTTAATTTTATCCTGAACGGATTCTTCTCCCCACAGGGTGAGAAGGTAGGCTATTTCAGGCGCCGACCACTGCCCTACACTTTCCTCCTCCATGTTTCGTGTGTTTCTTGAATGTTACGCTTCCACACGTACTTCCCACGTACTTTTCACGTACGCTTCACGTACGCAGTTTAATGACGTATAGAACTCAATGCCTCAGAAAATCCGATCTGCCTGTTTACATTACAGTCGCATTGGCCCATATCTGATTTATATCTGATTTATTTCCACATATGAATGAGGCCTGAAACCGATCTCGAAATATCCGAATGCATGCGTTTTTTTCCCATTTACACTGTCACAGAACAGATCCGATCTGTGTCACATATGAGCAAAAAATCGGAATTAGGTCGCATTTAACAGACAGTGTAAACGGGGCCTTAGTTATACAGAGTCACAGCAAATCTGATGTTCTTGCACTGACAATTTTCCCAGTCAGTGCTCTGCTTTTGAGTAAATCAAGACGTTCATGCAAAATCAAATGTTCCACTGGCATTTGATGACAGCAGTACGAGAATTGCAGCTGTAACTGATCATGCGAGTCCATTCAAAGGCTTGTGCACTTCTGTGAAACTTCTATCCATCGCTATAGAACATGCAGCAGGCTGGACAGTAGAATGCATTTTGAAGAGATATGCTTTGGTTCTTTCCTAACCGTAATTAAAGGTATCGCTAAGTAAGTAAAGGGAGCCTAGCTGAGACTAATGATATGGGCGTTGATAAAGCTCAACAGCCCCTGCATTAGACCAGACTGCTTATCAGAAACCATATAAATGGAATGACTGGACATGTGCACAGACACATCAATGCACTCACACATAAAAAAGAACAAAAATCTTAGAGAAAAAAACATTTCCCTGAAGTCTGTTGTCTTAAGATGTACCATATTTTGAAATAACCTTCACCTAAAATTAAAATTAAATCCTAACTTTGTATTTCACTAGATGTTATCTGACAATTTACTGGTATGTCTTATTAGAATTCTTATTATGATTAAGGCCTAAAAAAAAACATCAAAAACCCGAGAATGAGCATGATCAGGTGTCATGACAAACTCACCTGAAGATCTCATTTTTGGTCGTTATCTCGGTGTCTTGACACTGCTTGCAGCACAGTGAAGTGCACTGCCACAGATAAAAGAGTGAACGACAAAGTCAAGCACATAGGTGGTGATTTTATCCTTCACCCAAGCAAAATCAAAAATATGGAAACAGAATGGTATTTTACACATCAATCCATCATAGCGGACCTAAGTACATAAGGCAATCTTAATGTAGCTAGAATAAAGTTTCTGCCCAAAAAAAGGTTTAAAAGACTAGGGGAAATGTAGTCCGCTTTAATAACACTGCTCTATAAATCTGTCTTTTATTCTACAGATGAGAAGTTCAGGACAAATTAACCTATAGTCAGCTTTACCCTGGACCTTAAGCTCTAGACAGAAATGTTTCAAGGGGGGCTGGCTAGAAGTAGCAACACCAACAGGCTGAACACCTTCCAGGAAGGGCTAAATAACTAAAATCACAGTACTCTGAACCAAGCACACATGACTATCCTGTACCTGCATTGCACAAAAGCACACATATACAGTAAGTCAATTATTCTACTACTGCATACGGTAGTAGGTCCAATAGTCACTCGAACCTTTGCCAGGGAATTATGAGACGTCTTTGCAAAGAGATATCAGAAATACAATAGCTTTGATGGCTCACTGTAATACTGGACCTGACGTACGTTCTCAAACACAAGTGTAGAGTGGGACAAAGGTGACGACCGCAAGTCTAGCAAAATGCAACCTTACGCGGTCCATGATGTCCAGTTCGCAGCGGAGCCTCTGGATAGCACTGCCAATCTTCAGGAGCTGGATGCGGAGGGCGTCGTCGATGGGCAGGCATGCCGCCACTCGGTACGAGAAGTCTGGAGGAGAGGGGTAGGGCTTAGGCTGTCGAAGGCAGCACTGAGATCTCAGGACAGCCAACTAAAGGTGGCTATTAATGCGTCTTTCATTTGTTTCCTTTAAGAATCTTGCTTTTTCCACATGCCGCAATATAGGCCTGAAATTAAAGACCTGAAGGAAGGTACCTATAGCATTGGTGGGGAGGGAGTCATCTTTAAGGTTCTCGTCCCATTCATGTAGCTGTTGTTTCACTCTGTTCATCAGGACCTCCTGGTCGAGAAAAACAGAGCAGTAATGAATGGGTTGAGAAACAAGGTCTATCAGCGTTGGTTACTGTGTACAGAACCTGTCTACAATTATTTCTTCATTCCCTGGCTGCAATTTCACAAGAAGAAAAAAAAACATCCTTTGTATCAATAAAGAGTGTGTAGGTTCAGAGATATGGTGCCCAAGCGGAATCGCTCTGCCTACAGTGTATACAAAAATTCCTATTGGAATTATAGGTTCTTCTGATGCGAAGCCACTAATCAAGATAAATCATGTAATTTTTTTATGTTTCATGTGATTATTTGTCCTAATTATTTGTTTTTGCTTGATTTTTTTGGGTGTGTGTGTGGTCACATTAAACAAGGACAAATGTCCAACTTTGATTTGTCTTGATTTCTGGCTTCACATCACAAAAACCTGCAAATTCATTAAGGGTTTGTAGACTTCTTAAAATCTACTGTATATCTGGATGCCAAATGATTTCCTAAAGCAACTAAACATTGATCCTATGCGGTTATCTGAAATTCTCCATCTCTGGTTCCTTCTGTAATTTGTTCCGTAAGTTATAAACAAAACTGCCCGTCGCTTCCAAACATTCCATGCGTGACAATTACGTCAATCTGCAATGAGATGACCCTTTGATACCGATTTAATCATGTAATGTAAACTGTCTTTCAGACAATACTGATAACTGCAGTGGTTGCAATTTCCAGGACTGTCTAATAAATGCCTCAGATGTACCTCACCAGGTACTTAGGTCAAGCGTCCTTATATTGAATGGCTGCCCATTTTCCATATAAATAGTAGGATCGTCTTTACACAAGGCCAGGTCTCATATCACAATCGTTATGGTCATTCGGTTCTCTTTTCCTTCCATTTGAACTAGTGGCATGTGATGCCTAATAAAGATACATTATCAGCACCATCCACACAGACATCGAGAAGCCTTAGAGCTGCATTCCACAGACATGCAGAAAACTATGAATCAGGCCACTTAGCAATCACCCTCACCTGGTCTTATCGAGATAAGGCTATGTGCTCCTTCACGCTGCTCCTACTTACAGACCAGCTGAAGTCTTAGCTGTGACATTACCTTTGCAAATCTATGCCATAGGTCATTCTTAGCTTCCAGCTCAGGCTACATAAATGTTTCAGCGTCCAGCTGGCTCTCTGCACTTTATAACACAGCAGACGGAGAAGGTTTACAATAAGAGAGACGTCATCTATGAAGACTTAAGCATGTATTATTCAGGACTGAACAATACATCACACACTATCACTCGAAAGTTTGGAATCGATCACAAAATTCCACGTTTTCCCTGAAAATATATACTTTTATTCATCCGAAAAGCTGTAAAATTAATAAAAAATATAGTCAAGACATCAACAAGATTACAAATAATGTTTTTTTTCTGTGGAATACCAATCCATACACAGCAATTACAGCCTTGCAAACCTTTGGTATTCTGGCTTGTTTGGGTAATTTGCAAAAATCTCACCCATGCTTCCAGAAGCACCTCCAACGAATTAGATTAGCTTGATAGAGACTCATCGTACCATATAGTCTGGCTGCTTCCACAACAGCTCAATAGGGTTGATGTCCAAGGTTTGTGCTGAAACCATTACAGGCATCATACGAGGTGACTGCTTCCTTTCTAAAACCTCACATAATTTGAAGCTGTGTTTTAGGTCATTGTCCTGTTGTAGAATAAAACTGGCTCCAGTCAAGTGCATGACATTGCAAAGTGGAGTGACAGCCTTCCTGGTTTTACATTCCTGTTACCCTGTACAAATTTCCCACTTTGCTAGCACCAAAGCATCCCCAGACCACCACATTTCCCCCACCATGCTTGACAGTTGATGTTATGCAGTTCTTTTCTTTTTTTTCTTTTCTTTTTACTGGCCAGTCTCAGATACTGCATTTTCTTTGCAATTCTGCCTAGATGATCGGCTTCCCAGTCACCTCTTCACTGCTGAAGATGAGACTGGTGTTTTGCGGGTATTATTTAAACTGCCAGTTGAGGACCTGTGAGACGTCTGTTTCTAAAACTAGAGACTGATGAAGTGATCCTCCTGCACAGCTGTGCAATGGGCCTTCCTGTGTGTCATTCTATCATGGTTAGAGCCAGTATGTGCTGTCCGGTAAAGTGAGTAGTGGCCACCTTTGTAAAAGATGTACAGTTTCTTGGCAATTCCTCAAACCCATTGAAAATGGCAAGAGATACACAATGCATCAGTTACAATATTGGTATCGGCCAAAATTAATTACATTTGTCAATTTGTGTCAATATTGGCGGTTAAAATAATTGTTAGAATTAAGTCCATTAATTTCGACTTTATCAATATGCAAAGTTAGTGCCACCAGGGCTAAAGACACTTCTACTACAATAACAGAGATGAATGCTTTAGACAATCATCCATTTTCCATAGTGGAGGACAAGGGATTTTGTCGGCTCATTGACCAATTTCTCAGTGATTCCAAACATTTGAATGATAATGTATATCTACAGTATATACACATGCAGAGTTAGTGACTCAAGCACTCACCGAATCATAAAGCGAGTACACCCAGGCTGGCCATGAAGTCACTTTTGCACAGTGAAACTTCCTCTGTTAAAAAAAGAGAGAGAATAGAGAGGAAATTCAGGCAGTTTTACTGATAAAATATGGAAATACAAGGAGGAATAACCAACAAGTGCAAACATGCTTCACGGGGGAAGCTCTCTTTCAATGGATTTAGCTTAATTGACTGAGTTACTGTCTGTGTCCCTAAGACGCAGCCCGGATCTTTCTCTCAGTATCTCTGCTCCTGGTGACACGGGCAGGTCTCTCAGTTTGGAGACCAAATGAATCTGACGGGCATCAGAATCACAGAACTTCAGTGAAAAGCAAAGAAGTTCCTGGAGCTCAGGAAAAGTACGAGTGTGTGGTGCTGTGAACACTGGTGCTTGCATTAGTGAGCAAACTGAGCAAAGAGAGACCATGCAGACAGACACAAAATACACAAAAACCGCAGGATATATTTATGTGTGAGCTAACCGGCTATTTGTCAGGGCCACACGCAGAGTCTGCCCATCGCTAAACCATCTTCTGCTGCAGCATGTACGTGGTTCTGAAGGTTGACCATCTGGATACATACATAATAGATGGGCAGAAAATTCCTCATTGGTAATCACTGTGTGGCAAAGCTCAGGAGGAATCTGGATTACTGTCAGACAAAAGTGTTTGGGATCATCAGAGCAACATATGAGGCTACTGCCTGTGCCATGGCCTTCTACAACCCTGAGAGGTGGTATATACGGAAGTCTAGAGGGAAACCAATTTTTCGGCTGCGATTGTGATTTTTTGGGATTGGGCCGGCTATCGAAAATATTATAACAACTGAGCAACAGACAAGCAGTGTCCATTGGGGTCCTGGCTGAGGTTAACCTATCAGCATTCTCATGACAACTGTAACACCTACAGATAAAATGAAGGAACCAATTTCCCCAAACATGCAGACCTTACTACAGCAAAACAAAGTGGTACTTAACGTTATGGTACTTAACGTTACGGCAGTTTTCCTGATAAGTTATCCTTCAGCAGAGCACTCAACTTGAACTACTCTAGTAAAACATACATGTGTTAACATGTGAAAAAGTCTTAACTCAGCACCTTAAAGCAACATCAAGATGGTAAACTAGCAATTATCAACTGATGCTTTGACTGGCTGCCAATAGTCCCACATTTCAATGTGTGGCACTTTGTACAGCTGGAATTTTCCGACACTGTCCATCCATCCATCCATCCATCCATCCATCCATTTCAGCCGTACTCATATAAAGTTGCACCTTTCACCACAACAACAGTACTTAAGCTGGATAATTAAGAGCTAGAGAAGCTCAGGGCTGAGCAGAGCAGACAGGGCATCCCCACCTTCTGGTATCTGCTCCACCAGCGCTGGGCCTGGCTGCACTGCTTGGCCGGGGGCCTGGAGCATGGATGCATGTGCAGACGGGACAAAGGGGTGAGCTGCACTCCCGACAGGGGGTCCGGCAGAACCCTCTCAGGCAGAATCTGCACCTTCGCTTGGCGGATCCTGCAGCAGACAGACGGGCAGCTGTGAGTCTATACAACAGACAATTTCACTATATTAAGTTTCAATCATTATAAATTGCCCCATAGTACAGAAAGTAATATTCTACAAAAAGCATTGAGCAATACCAGACACACAAGATTCTGTATGAAATCCACAAAACAAAAACTCCAAGCTGTGAGCTGAATTTGAAATAAAAGGTGTCCTTTAATCAGGAGCCTCTGCTGGGTAGTAGCCCACAGCAGTGAATAGCGTTGGGTGCTCGGTAACAGCCGGCACATCTCGCTTCTTGACACATGGAGGAGAAAAATAAATGGGGCCACCACTTCAAGGAGTAAAGCTGATAGCAGAAAACAACACTGCCATTGCTCTTTTAATGTACAGCCCACTGTTCGGCTTGTTAGCCATTTCACACAATTCCAGGCAACAGTGTTTAAACAATATGCATGCTCCCATTTTCCATGATGGCGGCAGCTTATTCTACAAAAATCAAAACATAAAATCCCTCACGCGAGACAGACAGTTCCTGTTATGTAACCACTGTGCAGTGAGGCTCAGGAGAGGACTGAATCACTGCCAGACAAAATTGCTAGGGGTCGCCAGGTTTGATGGCGGTCAGTATGAACCATAAAATTAATTCACTCACAGTAAAGAACCCTAAATGAGGGTATTGTGGGCGGTTTGCTAAGTTGGCACCCCATCAGAGATGCTGCCCTGGGCGACCAATTCAGCGACCAATTTCCAGGAAAGAGAACTGATGACAGGTTAGATGTCTACAGAAGGGAGAAACACAGGTTTCCTATGGGGAAGTAATTAATGGAAGAATCAAACTTGAAAAAAAATCTAACATCTATAGTATTTTCAGGAATGTATAACTGAATATAGCCAAAATGGTACTGTACTGTTAACACTTATTTACAATATTCTCTCGCTAATCTTCACTTATGGCCACGAGTTCTAGTATTTAAACTAATATTGAAATAGCCATTTGGCTGAACAGCATCCAGACCCATTAGAATTTTATAGACCTGGATCATGTCCCCCCTTAGTCTCCTTTGCTCAAGGCTAAACAGATTCAGCTCAGCTAACCTCTCCTCATAAGACATTCCTCTAAGACCAGGAATCATTCTCGTGGCCCTACGTTGAACCCTTTCAAAGGCAGCAATGTCCTTTTTAAGGTATGGTGACCAAACCGGCACACAATATTCTAGGTGGGGTCTTACCAAGGAATTGTATAATTGTAGCATCACCTCCCTACTGGATGTAAATTCAGTTTACTCAGTGCCTGAGATGTAACTTGTTATGCGGGGAAAAACTATTTTGAGCATAGTGACATTCAAAAAGTCAATCAAGGTAAACAGTGTAGCATATTAGCTGACTAAATAAAAAGGCATTTTTAATGCTTAATTGTGTAATATCAGTATAAACAGGATGCTATTTTTTAAAAAGTATAGAGCTACAAAGGTTCTTATTAAGGTGCCTATATATTCACATGGGACATGGTTACACACTCTTAAGAAAACCATCTGCTATGTATATTATCAAAATGCCACAATGACAGAGCAATGCTGCAGAATTGCGATTATAGTCACCTTCCATATAAACTGAAGGGCATCTTTCACTTGTGTGCTTAATAGGGATGTGCTGGTGTAGATTGACTGTAGTGTATCATGTTAAAATTGACATGGAAAGGTTGACCAAAAAACATGTGCATTTACCCTGACCTCCCACCATGCACACTTCATAAGCAGCACTATACTCTGTGACTGTATTCTTTGTGTTGTAAGCAGGGTAAACTAGAGTACTAGTAGAATCCTGCCATCTACTGGTGACTACTAACTGAAATGGTCAATTTTTATTTTTATTTTTTTAAACCAAAACGTCTTACCAGGCACATTTATACAGCACATAATAAAGACTGCCATAATCTCACAGACCACCACTTTATAGACACGACCTAGAAAAACTGCAGCAAACTGTAGTTATTGTGTGCTCACAATTTAATATATGCAATTAAAATATAGTGCATTTTAAGAACACGTGGCTGTGTAAACGGATGTATTCTGCTGCTTAGCCATACACTTACCCGTCAGCTTGGGTTCTAATCTCATGAACCTTGAACCTCTGACGACCCACGGCCTTCACCTTCACGGTCTCGATGCCGTACTCCTGCTCCTCGCGGTACGCGTAGATCTCTGCTGTCGTCCCAAACTCCGGTTGCTGTTCATCTGCGTCACTGAACAGGAAAAAGCATCACTGAATCTGAATTGTGTCCGAATGCTTAAGATGGTGTTGATGGTGTACAGGCCATTTTATCAACTGCATCTATGAACTTCTTTTACTGACAATATCGAAAGCTTCAGAAATCTTGATTACCAAGACTGTATAAATTTGTGGAAGTAAATCGATATACTGCACTCTTTATTCTGCAGAATAGGATGTCATGTTGCCTTTTATCTTTCTTAACATTACTATAATGATTATAGTAAATCGTTGGCTGATCAGGTTTACACAAAGTACAGATAAAAACAAAAAGATGTTTTCTGGCAATCAAGGGCAGAGTTCAGCAGAGTACATAGATTCTGCACAAATGACCAAGGGAGATGACTAGATTACTCAGATGTACATGCACTCTAGAGGGCACGATCCACAGCCCTATACCTGTATGCAAGCACAGCAAACGTGCGGTCCTTCTGGATGAGGCTGCGCATCATGCTGACTTCCTGTGGCCTGAAGAGCTGAAGGGGAAGAGTCTGTCCCGGGATCAGCATCACGGCCATGTGCGGCAGCACAGGGATTGTCTGGCAGCTGTCATCATCATGCACTGTGCGCCCATGGAACTCCTCCATGTCCACACCCAGGTACTGCCAGGAAGAGCCACGATACACCTTTCTCAGACCCATTAATGACGGACTGTTTCTGTGTCTTAACCCTTAATCTTCAGTCCTTCTAGTTTTATCTAAAAAAATATAATGTTATGCTATGCAGTCTTTCTACCGAGACATAAACGCGGGTACAGTGCAGATACAAAAAGGACGGCATTTTGAAACTAGCAGCCAGAACGATTTAAACATTTTCTGCGTAAAATCATGACTGCATAAGTATATGGTGTATTTTTTCTCTAAACAAAGTAAAACAAAAAAAAATAAAAGCGGATTTCATAATTGTAGCGGCAGTATTGCTAACCACTCACCGCATGTGACGTTGGAAGGCTGGGGTCAAAATTTATAATATTTGGCTTTTTCGCGTCCTCACTATCGGGATCTTCAGTTTCCATGTCATTGTCACCCTCTTCTTCATTTTCTAAAATAACAATAATTGTCAACTCGTTAATCTGACACTATGCTTAGGATGTGCTTCTGATTTTACCAGAGCCATCGCCATTAAGATGCGTTTAAGATTTCTAGCAACTACATACCGTTCGACATGTATTGTATAGAACACTCCCAACACAAAGCTGCAAGCCTAAAACGCTAACAGCGGCTAGCCTGCTTATCTGCCAACCATGACTTGACAAGCCTAATATGCAACTACCCAGCTCGACATCCTCGCCTGACCGCCACTGTCAGGAGACAAGCAGGCTAAACATAGCGCACAGCCAAAATATAAATAGGTTTCGTAACACGGAGACTTTATGAGTAACGCTGTAAAACTGAAAGCAAGTTAGCTAACGACAGCAAAACATTCTGTTGGCACATCTATTTACTGGTTTAACCCAAAAACTAAAGTGAAACATTCATTGCAAAGGCGTTTAACAAAGCCGATGTATCAGACGGAAATGCGAAATTGATCAGAAACGAATTGCTAAATGCTTTACCAGGCAGTAACTGAAGCTGGTTTCCCATGTTGTTGTTGATATTGTTATCGCCTCCTCCCCCTTCGTCGGCCATAGCCTCCTGTTTACACTCGTCAGCGCCCCCGTCCTGCCAAACGACTAGGGGGCAAGTCGACAAGACAGTAGTCAGCTGAAAGATAACTGCTGGAGAATCGAATGGCGACATCAAGCGGTGAGGAAGGTAAATGCACCGACGTAAAACGCGCTGGACGGCCAAAGAGACGAGGGGCAATTACTCTGTCATCAGCGTAGCGCTAAGTCAAGTGATATGGTATAACAGAAGAATGTGTCTGTTTAAACAGCAGCTTTCTCTGTGTTACCCAATGTACATGTCCTTTTACAAATAGCGGAAACGTTTTTTTTTTTTTTAAATATAAAAAAATCTTACGCTTGCTCAGCATATGGATTAGCTGCGATTTATGTTTCAACTTTATTGCTATATACAGATAACAATTGAGTATCATTACCAGTAATGACTGATTATTGCACAGTAAAATAACACTTAATACATAGAGTAAAAAGTATTAATAGAAGTAGTAAAATAGTAAATAGTAAAAAGGTGTATAGTAGAGAAACAGCATTTGCAGTACTTATAAAGTGATTGTAGTGCAAGTGGGTTTAGTGTATACATGGTCATGTATATAAACATTTTCACATATGTACTGAGGGTAAGTTTAAAATAACTATTTAAAAGCAAGTGTAGATCGATAGTCATAGTTTAAACACATTTCCAAATCAAATATCATTCATAACTTATTGAAATCCTTCAACCTGTAATCAACCTTAATGAATCTTTGGACCAAAGGTTTGTGTAATTACATATTTTACACAAATTTTGTATATGTACTTTTTAACTTCCTAAAGAAACAAAAAGATTCTGTTTAACTTACTGCAGACTTAGAGAACTCAACTAAATACTTCCCTGGATTAAACCAGTTGGCAAGAAGAAAAATAATATGTAAAAAAAAGTATTAAAAAATGTTTAAAAAGCCCATTTTTTATTGCTCTTGGCCAAACTGAAAATGGAGAGGACTGATATTCTGTATTTTATTTTAATTTAGGACATAACTTCTCATTCAGGCTTAAAATATCACATTTACCTGAATTAGTTTAGAACCAAGTGCTGCTAAGTTAATGACAGAGCAATTGTTCCCAGTGGTGGATCTACCTTTTCAGAGGCGCCTGGCAAAGCTTCTCATGGGAGCCCCCTCCCTCCACCAAGAAAACTGATAGATAATTCACTTCATCTGCAACGTAATTTGGAGCCATAACATTAACACAATGGACAGGTGAAGTTAATAACTTTTATGTCATTTCAATGGCACTTGCTATTATATATTAGGCAAGTGAACAGTTAGTTCTTGAAGGTGATGTGTTTGAAGCAGGAAAAATGGGGACGGTAAGGATCGGAGCGACTTTAACAAGGGCCAAATTGTGATGGCTAGATGACTGGGTCCGAGTATCGCCAAAATGGCAGGTCTTATAGGATGTTTCCGGTATATAGTGGTCAGTATACCTACCAAAAATGGTCCAAGGAAGATCAAGTGGTGAACCGACAACAAGGCCGTGGGCTTCTTGATTCGCGTGGAGAGCTATTGTAGCAAAATTGCTGAAAAAGTTAATGCTGACTATGATGGAAAGATGTCAGAACACACAGCACATGGAGTGTAGGCAACTTTCTGTGTATGAGGCTCTGTAGCCGCAGATGAGTCGGAGTGCATGTGCTGACCCCTGTTCACCACCGAAAGCACCTACAATTGGCATGTAAATGTCAGAACTGAATTGTGGAGCAATGGAAGATTGTGGCCTGGTCTGATGAGCCACATTTTCTGTTACATCCTGTGGATGGCTGGGTGCGTGTGCATTGTTTAGCTAGGGAAGACATGGAACCAGGATGCACTATGGGGAACAATGCAAGTCAGCAGAGGCAGTTGGATTGTTTGGGCAATGTTCCACTGGGATCCTTGGGTCCTGGCATTCATGTGGATGTTATTTTATCATGTTCCACCTGCATTGTTGCAGACCAAGTACACCCCTTCATGGCAATGGTATTCTCCGATGGCAGTGGTGTGAGGGGCAAAGAGGACGCTGTCGCGGAGTCAGGTGCAAGTGACTTTAATAAATAAAGCGAAAACTGTCTGAAGACCAGAAGGTTTACTGGCTAACGTATCGCTCAGAATAAACAAAAGGAGCAGACTGGATCGTAGTCGTGGGACAGGCTGGGGTCGGGCGATGTACGGAGTCGGTCTTGGGGGCTGGGCAGGTCTCGTAGTCGGGGTACAGGCGGAGGTCAGGCGATTCACGTCGGGCATCAAAAGGGGCTGGACAGAAAACTCGGAGTCAAAAACGGCAGAACAAACGGTCAGAGAACACGGAGAGGCAAAACCAGAAAAACGCTCGAACTCAGAAGTAACTTTTGAAGATCTTGCATCAGGGTGCAAGATCCGATGGCTAAAATAGTCTCCCTAATCTAGAAATGATCTGCAACAGCTCGCGGTAGGTGGATGCAAAGAGAACCGGAGAAACCGGACAACCCGGTATAGCGGCGTAGAGCTGACAGCTCATTAAAACGGGGAAGGTAGGATCAAGGAATCCCCGGAGGCGTGATCTTCGTGACGTCAGTCGGGGATCCCCGGGGTCGATCCGTGACAAGTGGCCTCTTTTAGCAGGATAATGCGCCCTGCCACACTTCAAAAATTGGTCAGGAATGGTTTGAGGAACATGAAAAAGAGTGCTGACATGGCTTCCAAATTCTCCAGATTTCAATCTGATTGAGCATCTGTGAGATGTTGGACAAACGAGTCCATGCATGGAGCTTACAGGGCATAGGATCTGCTGCTAACAGCTTGGTGTCAGATACCACAGGTTTTGGCGGCATGAGGGGGACCTACAGAACATTAGGCAGGTGGTTTTAATGTTATGGCTGATTGGTAAGTGTGTGTGTGTGTACATATTATATGTCCCCCCCCATGACTTTGTTTAGGCCCTTTTGTGCCAGTTGGCTGCTAGTTTGACTGGATCCAGCCCTGATTGTTGCAATTTTGTTTGTCGAGAACTGATTTAGCAAAACACTACATATCCTATAAAAATGCAACCATCCACCCAATATCCATAAATCCATCCTGAATAGCTTTTAATTTAGTTCATTACTGGCCAGACTAGGATTAAAAATTGGCCCTGGTCCCCCACAATAAATCTTACACGGGGGTTTCTCCTCAAATTTTGCCAGCCCACAAACTAGTACTGTGGCCTGTATCACAAAGTGCGATTTGATGACTAGATAACTTGTAGAATTTAAGGTACCCCAGTTTAAATGGACTATCTTTGTTCACTTACAGTTACTTCCAACATCCATAAATCCATAAAATTATCAGGCTAAGTGAGAAAACCTACTTTGTGATACAGGCCCCAGGTCTGGCTCATTTAAACTTCTTTCTAGAGTTTAGAAAGAATCTATACGTTGTGTTTACAAATGCTGTAAGGCACAATACAACCCAGGGCCAGATCCAGAGCAGAGGGTTAACAAACAAGTACAATGCCTCACTGACATAGATTCTGTATTATACGGCATGGGCCTATAGGAAGGCTGCTAATAAAAATTCCCGTTTCCAAATACACTATATGGACAAAAGTATTGGGACACCTACAGGAATGTCTATGACATCCCATTCTAAATCCATAGGCATCCGTATGGAGTTGGTCCCTCTTTGCAGCTATAACAGTTGCCACTCTTCTGGGAAGGCTTTCCAGATTTTTATGGGGTGTGTCTGTGGGAATTTTTGCCCATTCATCCAGAAGAGCAATTGTGAAGTCAGGCACTGATGTTGGATGTGAAGGCCTGGCTTGCAAATTCTGTTCTAGTTCATCCTGAAGGTGTTTGAGGGAGTTGAGGTCAGGGCTCTGTGTGCACCACTCAGGTTCTTCCACATCGAATTCACCCAACCTCGTTTTTATGGATCTTGTTTTGTGCACTAAGGCACAGTCAGGCTGGAATAGAGAAGGGCCTTCCCCGAACTCTTCTCACAAAGTTGGAAGCACAGAATCCTCCAAAATGCCTTGGTATGCTGAAGCATTAAGAATTCCGTTCACTGGAACTAAAAGGCATAACCCATTAAAGGTATACCATTATCCCTCCTGCACCAAACCTTACAGTTGGCACAATGTAATGAGGCGGGTAACGCTCTCCTGGCATCTGCCAAGCCTAGATTCATCCATTAGATGGCCAGACAGAAGTGGGAAACATCACTCCACAGAACACATGTCCAGTGCTCCAGTCCAGTGGCAGCATGCCTAACAGCACGCTATCCAACGCTTTGCACTGTGCTTAGTTATGTGAGGCTTGCATGCAGCTGCTCAGCCATGGAAGCCCATTTCATGACGCTCCCGGCACAGTTTTTGTACTGGGTTTAATGCCAGAGGATGTATGGAATTTTGCAGTTATTGAATCAACAGAGCGTTGGCGAATGTTATGCACTATGCACCTCAGCACTTGGTGACCCCACTCTGTTGCTTTACGTGGTCCGTTACTTTACGTGGTCTGTTACTTTACGTGGTCTGTTACTTTACGTGGTCTGTTACTTCATGGCTAGGAGTTTCCTAAACTTCCACTTTGCAATAATACCACTGTAATGATGTGGAACATCTAGCGGCAAAGAAATTTCATGAACTGACTTATTGCAAAGGTGGTGTCCTATGACCGTACCACACTCAGATTCACTGAGCTCTTTAGAATGACCCATCCGTTCACAAATGTTTATAAACCTGACTGTATGGCTTGGTGCTTCATTTAATGCACTTGAATGAATGAAACACCTGAATTCAAAAATTAAGAGGTGTGTCCCAATATTTATGTATTAGGGGGGGGGGACACACATGAATATCTATATAATTCATTTGCTGATGTAGCAATAAGCTGCCGTAAGTTCACAATATTTATAGGAAGCCGGGATGGGCAGTATTTCTGAATCGTGTTTAAAATATGTATTTTAAATATAAAATACAATAATTATGTAATTTGCATCAAAATACCCTGGTGTCCAGTATTTTTGTATTTTGAAAATAGAAGAAATACTTTCCCCATAATGTATGCATGATAACGCACGCCATGCATGTGAAATGTTTGTGCATACATATCGAGGAAGTTTTGTTTTTTCATACATTTTAATGAATGGTCATTAGAGCCAATAATTGATCCCTTCCATTGAGGCCTATTTGTGTATTTAAGATCTTGCTGAAGCAAAGTGCTTAAATTGTTTGTCATTTTTTCATTTTAAGTGTCGTGGTTTTGACAGCTGAGTCAAATAATCTGTGGTGCAAAAAGGGAGTAGTTCTGTCAATTCAACTGCAAAAAAAAACCTTTCTGAGTTTATTAATACTTTTTGATTTCACTGACTTCACATTATCTGAGTCATCGTGTAACTTGTAATGATACATTTAAGGCACTTCAGAATATTTGATCTTTTGCTTGATTTCACATTTGTATTGTGTGTGGTTAAGCAGTGAACAGATGTTGCTCTTATGTTTGGCCATTTGAGTCAAGGAACAGGCTGATATACAATAGAAGTATATGAACGGTCTTTTTCTGTTTTTTAAAATACAATGTACTGTAGCTTAGCAGCTTATTTTGATACTTTGCTTGGTGGCTGTACTTTGTAGTTTATTTTGGTATACTTAAAAATTGGATATTTAGTATCAAAATACATATTGATACATTTTGCACATCTCTGATAGGAAGTCGTATTTATGGGAAGTTTGTTCGTCAGTTTTCTCCAGATTTCCAAATCACATTATGCTCCGTTTGCTATCGGCGCATATGACCAACCAATCCTCAATAACCGCAGTATATGCAGGTGTTCATTCAGACCGAATATTTTAATTTAGCAGTAATAAATACCTGATATTCATCTGATTTTTCATGCTATAATGAGGTGCTAATTGTCATATATTTCGGATTACGTTAGCACCTACACGTGTGACATATTCACCACTACATTTTCCTAATTTATTAAATATGAAATAATTCAACTGAACACAATATTTATTTTCTAAATAAAGGAATATAACATTCATTCAATATGATATAGTATTAGAATTCTGCATGACAGTTAAAGGAATGGCATATTTAGTCTAGTAATATTGAAGTCATACTGCAATATCAAAATTAAAAATTCTAAATAACATTATAATACGTGTTTAGCACATAGATCCGAAACTACATGGTTCAGTCCTTTCCACCAGACGGGAATACGCCCAGGTCATCTAATTAGTTTAAAATAGGCGCCGGTGCTTTGAACCGCGAGTACGTACTGTAGGAGGTGCTGCGTTAATTAAGCGAACCCCAGTTTAAAATGAATCTATTTCCACCCCACCGGGACCTAAATAACTTTTTTTGTTTGTTTATACTCTACACAATAACCTTGTGTTGTACGCAGCCTGACCAGGCGTGTTTAATTACTGAGTTGAAGTTTTTCTTTACCAGGAAAATTATGTTTTGTTTTAAATACCTTGCGGTGGCGAGCGTGTTATTGTGTATGACCGAGGCTGGGAAAAACTACTATGAAATTTTGGGTGTGCCGCCTTCGGCCACGGGCCGTCAGATAAAACAAGCGTTTTACAAGAAAGCAATGAAGTACCATCCAGACAAAAACAATCATCCTGACAGTGAGGCCGTTTTCAGAGAAATCGCTGAAGGTGAATATGCGTGTGTATAGAACAAGTAATGGAAATGCCATGTACCAGTAATGCAGTACAGTACTGTATGTGCTTAGTGTGTGTGTGTGTGTGTGTGTGTGTGCGCGCGCGCGCGGAATTGACGTGCTATAAAATGCCTGTGGAATTTTTATCTCCAAATTTAATGACCCTAATCAGCTAAGTTAGTACTTTTATTGTTGCAAATAGTAAATTCCACATCTGTTTTCTTTCAGTTAATGTGCAGTAGTTTTTTTTTTCTCCGACTTAAGTTGCAGCCAAAGTTGTAGTAATAATGAAACGTCGTATTTGCATTTTGTGCAGCTTACAAGGTCCTCTCGGCTGATAGGCAGCAGAAGAGGTATGAGGAGATAGGAGGCAAGGATGAGGTCACGTTTGGGGAACGCTTTGCCAACTTTGAGGACTTCCACAGCCAACATAATAGTGAGCCGTTTCATGATTCCGGAAACATCTGGGGATTCCGTATGCAGAAAGAAAGCGAAGATCTGGAATGGCAATATTTTTTTGATGGTGACTACTTTGACATCACGGAAGATCCTTTTAAAGAGTTCATGTATGATTATTCTGATGATGGTATACAGGCCCACACCGGGCCAGAATTCTGCTGGGGAACAATGCAGGGGGATGGCGGATCCTGTGAAGGACTTTAGTCATGCCATTTGTGTAGTATTAAAGTTTTCATTGTAATGATGAAGCACAGTGTTTTTTTTTCTCTCCACTTTCTGACCTGTAATATATTTGCCTTCCTGTACAGAAATGGGTGTCATTGTTTTGCATACAGGTACAAGAACACTTTCAAAGTGTCGTCTTTGGTAGTTATAGAGTAACACATTGCTACTGAAACCTTTGAAACATTACCATAGCAGCAATTTTATGACTTTCATGTGGAATGAGCATGCACTTTGACCAAAGAAAAGAAAATTCCCGCACTAGTTCCAAAGGAAGTTTTTAATTCTATGCTTGTCTGTATAAGGAGATAGAAGCTGCAATGAATTTCCTTTAAAATCCTGGAATCCTTAAGTTACAGCCCAGTGTGGAATACTTCTGCATATGGTGGTCAGTGTTTCAGAAATGATGGTAAGGTGAAAATGGATGTTTTAGGTATTATTGATGTGCATATTCTTTGCAGCATACGCGATTGGCCACATGCATATTTGGATTGCTTTGCTTTTCAGGGGCTGCTAAAATTTTAATTTAAAAAATGCTCTTTTAATGATTAAAAAAGTTTGCACCCAGTAACTGAATACTTACTATCTGTGTATGTAGATTATGTCCTTTTTGTTTTTTACTCTCGACCAAATGGTTTTGTGTCAAACGTATAAAGGCATTGGTTCTTCATTCTTTTTCACATTTTAGCCAGATGGCTTTGCATTTACAATATTCTTATACTCAGTAGTACATAAATCAGTGCTCCTTTACTTTGATTCTTTGACCCAGCTGTCAAACTAATTTAATAATAAATGTCCCCAAAATTATGAAAATTGCTCGTTGCAGGACGACGCGCCTGAAGTTTCAGTGTCTGGTTTTAATCTAAGTGTTTCCAGCATCAAAGTGACTGAAGCCATAAAAAAAGAAAATTCATTGGTGTTCGTTGTCGGAGCCCAAGAGGTAAGAAAATGGAACTTAGAATGTGAACTCTTCTGTGCTGTGAATTCACAAGCCAACATGTGCTTTGTGTTGTAATGACATTTTCAGCAAATATCCTTGAAATTTAAAGCTTCTGGTTCCTGCATTGCTTTTTCGAGAAGATGCGTCTTCCTTAAGGGGCGTTACAAAGTATGCGTAAGATGTACAATTTTAAAATGAGTCCAGCCTCTGTGTTTCTGTCAAATGTACAAGTCGTTATTGATTTAAATGAGTATTTGGCTTTAGAACAACACTACCAGTCAAAAGTTTTTGCACACAGAGATTTTCTACATTTGCGTGTCACTCACTTAACAGTAAAAATACACTCAATATTCTTTGCTAACAAATTTACAGTATGTTCATCATTTGAGTACCTTCATTAGCAAGAAAATGTCATATCTTTGATGCATCAAAGTAACCTCCTCTAGCAGTTAGAATAGCAGAGAAAATTTGCGGCACTGTTTCTACAAGGGACATTAAATGCTGCTCTGTTTCATGGGATGAAACGGGTAACTGGTGCATTTGTTAAAGCCTAGAATTTGACTATGCCATCACTACAAAACCAGTTAATAGGGTGTCAGACATGCACTGTTACATACCCTTTCCATGTCATAAAAGAAACTTGTTTTATTTGACATATATTTTGATTTATACTGTAGTTGTTCCCTCAACTTTCCAATGCTTAACGAAAATTAAAAAATTGCAGTTTATGAAATAAATGGAACAGTGGTAAAAACCTGTGTTGTGCAAAAACCATTGACTAGTAGTATTTGGTGGCGTAAAAATGGTTTCATTACACGTGTTTGCCTTTAGCTGTGCAGCTACTACGTCTGTGTTGGTAAAAATGGCTGCTTCTGTTGCTGTCGTCTTTGCAGTTTCCCAGCAAGAAGCAGCACTTCGTGGACAGGAAATTTGAGGATTTTGAGTGGCTTCAGCAGTGTCTGCTAATGCCAGATGGCATTCCTGGGCTTCAAGGAATTATAGTCAGTCCTCTTGTCATCCTTCAAAGCTTATGAGTAACTGACATAAAGTCCGCACTCCTCTGTAGGTCCTGAGGGATTTGCCACTGATGCCAACTTGGTATTGAATTCCTTAATAAAGGTTACCGCCACAAAAGTGTTATACACGAGGCCGGCAAATACGGCCATAGAAGGCTACTCTTTCATGCTAACAGGGATGTGAGTAGGCAGACATTTGCGTTGCCAAGCAGTGGTGCCATGATAAATAATTATGATTTATCTGATAATGTTTCTCCTCACAGTTTCCACCTTTGCCAGCAAAACCTTGTGCGTTTCAGTCAAACACGCAGGAAAAAATGATTAAACAGCTTGGTATGTGTGAAATAAAACAATTTATTCCTTTTTTAATTTAAGGGAATGTCTAAGTAATTAAGAAAAGCACCATCTGTAATTATTATGAGCTGGATATCTTTATTGTCCAGTCTTCATAATTAGCAATCTTGCCTTTCCAGTAGTGTGATGTCTAACTAACTAATACCAATGGGGCTCTATCGACCAGGAGATTACAGTAGGTTCTGGTAACTACTGTACTAAGCAAGACAAACTATTTTTGGAATTAACTCCAGTAGTCCCACAATGAGTCTGTGTTTCAGGCCTCCTGGGGTTAGATGATGACTGGAAAACCTATTGCATGGCCTTGGAGATGTACCTGCAGCTAGTGGTGTCTCACACCACGCTGGGCAAGAACCAGGTCCTGCGGAGCTTCTTTACACAGACTCAGGTGGGCGAAGACGGCTGCCTCAGTCACACGCAGGTTTATGTCCAGCTTCTTCTAAAAAGCAAAGAGATGAACGCTGTCCTCCTCACATCACCCATTTGGAATAAAGATAAACCTGTTCCTCTGGCAGGAGAAGCAGTCGCAGCGATTGAATGTCGAAGGGCTTTGAGAATAACATCTAAAGTGGGTGGAGTTACATGAAAGGTTGTTCATCCAAAATTTATGCACAAATAAAAAATGTTTTTGGTGTCTTATAGTAACTTAAACAGAAACTGCCACTGAAATAAAAGTAGGCAGAGAAAGTTTCACAAAGATTTATTAATCATCTACTGTATGTTCGCAAGTGATTATTGTGTTAGCTGAGGAAAATCCGGTATCTGCTCTGGGATGTCTGAGACAACCTAGGAGCTAGTTGTCACTCTCTATTTCGGCTGTCCTTATGAATGTGCATTATTACTCCCACATATCATCAAGTCATAGTTTTAGAAGTGAGACTTTTAAGACAATGAAGATTCTGACCTTTTCATAAAGGCACGTTCCACACGGTACAGGGTGATGTTCTAGAACAGGGTGACCAATCTTATCCGCAAAGGGCCGGTGTGTATGCGGGTTTTTGGGATAACCTGTAGGTCAGCTGGTCAAACCCAGGTGTGAGGACTCTTCAGCCAATCAGTCCTCTAATTAGTAATCTAATTAGGGAGTTGCAGCGAAAACCTGCATACACACCGGCCCTTTGCAGATAAGATTGGCCACCCCTGTTCTAGAATGATTAATAAAATGGTTATCCTAGTGGATCAGTGCTGTGTACTGCTTCTGTGTTTTATCATCTCTGTGTCGCCTCTGTCTCCTTACTGAATGTACAGTGTGTCAGCCTTTGTAGTGAATGTTGATTTGTGTTTCTGTGGTGTGAATCACCGATGTGCTGCCTTTTTCTGAGCTAGGGACCTGGTGGGCAGGCGGGGCGAAAAGGGATCCTTAACCGCCTCAGCCAAGCTCTGGAAGAAATAAAGAAGGAAAATCACCAGGTAGCTCTGCTGTAACTTCTCACCCATCATACACCTCAGCTGAGCAGTGCAAAAGTAACAGTAGAGACAACTATAGTAGCTTAATAAGGTTACATCTTCCATTTGCCCTTCCATTCATTCACATTTGTTTTTTTTACTGCAGGATGTTGATGAATTCTTTCGAAATGAGAGGGCCAGCAACTCATCTCTCGTACGATTAACAAAAGCTACAACAGAAGTAGGATCTTCATTTCAAAAGAGACCTTGATGTCCATGTTGGTTACTTGTTATCTCTAAATCCTAATCATCCTTCACGCTTCTTCTGTAGAGACTCATTGCTGTAGTGAGGACACAGCAAAGTAAGTGAGATGTCTGTATCCTCCATGATTTGTTTTATATTTAGTACAATTGAAGCTTATTGTCTGGCTGCCCTTGTCTTTCTGTAGACATTGCCCTTGCTTGTGGACATTTTTCAACCACTCTGCATCTTGGAGTTGGGCCAGATGAAGACCCAGCAGCCAAAACCTTCTCAAAGTAAGACTATGCATTAATTCTGTGTCCAGTATAGCAGTGTGAAGATACAGTACCTATATATAGAATTTTTAAAACGTCCTTTGCAGGATTTTAAAGATTATGTTTATACCTGAAAGCTTGATACTTGAAAATTAACATATTTTGGAGAATTGTTCCATTTATCTTAACATTTTAAGTTCTCTCAGTAATAGCAACTTAATTTTAGAAGCTGTAGCACTCGGCATGTCTATCCACTGGTCAACTTATGAAGCGTGCATGATTTTGATTTTGTGGCTGCTTTTATATTTTCTTCCAGACTATCCCTGAAGCTGTCTGAAATTATTATCATTGTTAAGGTAAGGTCATGTTTACAGAGCAAAAAACTAACCACTTCAAAACTAACTAGTCTACTTCAAAACTAACAAATGTGTCTTATATATAGCAAAAATACACTTGTTCCATCCATCCATCCATTCATCCGACCATCCATCCATAAATAACCACTTATCTAGTACAGGATCATAGTCAACCTGTGTAGCATCGTAGGAAGTTCAGGGCAAAAGGCAGGAGAAAACCTGGATGTTCTGACAGTCTATGACAGGGTATCCATCACACATACAATGCACACTATGTGCAATTTAGAGACACCAGTTTACTGAGCCACATGTATTTGGGCTGCTGGAGAAAACTAATTACTGTGCACAATCTGTGCAGGGACAACATATTACCTGTGATGTTACACCCATTTAAAACTGGGTTTAACTCATTCACATATATCTCAGATAAGGAAGGAATATATAATAATGAAATTTACTTTAAAAAACATTTTCAGTATTAATTTCGGCTGACTTGGCACCACAATAGTGAACATTTTTTAATAAAAGGAAAAAAAAGACTGCTTCACACTGCTTTAGAAGGTCTCTGGTTTAGATTTGTTCAGATGTGTGAAGGATATCAACCAAATTAATCCGTGAATTTCAAAGTTATTGAAATACTGAACAATATTACTGTACATCCCCTCAGTGATTGAAAGACTGAATGCAATCTGAAATGAGATATGAATTAGAATAAAGATGAGAGCCTCAGTAGTAAGAGAGAGCATCTTTGAATATGACTATAAATTGAACAATTAGGCATAAGCAGACCATTATGTAGTTGTACTGTGTTGCAGTACTTCGTCCATGGGTCATGGAAGGAAATTAAACATTCGTAAATTATAATAACCATAGTTTTCCGGGCCAATCAGTGTTAAAGCTGAAGATACTGCATATTTGAACATCTTTTTCTATTACTTTACGCCCCAGGTCACACACAATGTTTTTTTTTTTCTTTAATAATCTGACCTATTTTATTGCTTACACTGTGTGACAGGTGTTTATTATTTATTTCTTTGTTTACTTGTCTGGGTTAAATCTAATTTTATAAACTCATTGTGTTTTATGACAAAAATTATATGAACTATATGATATTTTGTTATATTGATTTGTTTGGGGCACAATATTAGGAATTTTGTTCTAGGTAAAAACGCTTCAGTTGTATAAAGATTCTGATAAATCAAACGAACTACTCATTACAATTTAATCTCTTCTGTAAAGAAAAACTTTGAGTGTGTTGCTGAAAACAACTTGAACATACTTGGCCTGGGGCTGGACCTGGTTTCACGTTACGAAGAATCGGAAAAGGTGAAAGGCTTCTTCATTCTTGTCACTATGTATGTTAATCATAGAGCACCATACAACAGCAGCCATAGACATGCAGAGCACATCTACAGTACAGATGTGACTCTAAACGTGATTCATTTGGGATCCAGCTGACATGGGCATGGAATAGCATGGGAATATTGGGAAAGAGATTTTACATGAAGGAGGGGTGTAACGAAAGGAAAGGAAAGGTTGACTGGAAGGGAAGACAGGATGGAGGTTGAGTTCAGGGAGGGTTAACCCTTCCACATTCTTAAAGCATACTACATACAGACGATTTGGTCAAATAATCCTGCTAATCCTGCTGCTAATTACTGAAAGTGTAATATGGTCACTGTAGAACAGAAGAATGACAGATCTCCTTGCGAGATGAAGCGTCTGATGTCAAACCCTTTCACCTGCATCCGCTACCTTTGCCCACCCAACACTTGTGCCATCACTCACCGGATTTTACGATCACATCTTCGACTCTTGTCTTCAGACATCCCAGATACTGTTAATAGAGCTACACAATGATTTGTTTAATTTCAAAAATGACTGACAAAATGACTCACAAAAATCTGACAAAAGAACAAGTGGAAATAATGACATGAAATGGAGATTACAGAGGCGCTCCTTTGCGTGCACCTTGTCCACTTATGCAGTTGGATTCCATTGGAATCCATTGCTTGATTTGCGTTTTATTGCGTTATTGATCTGTGTTCCTTTATCGGTACTATTGATTGGTCATTTTCGAAGTATTGCTTTGTTATGCTGTCACACAGGAAATGCTGTTTCGGAGGACCTGTAAGCTAGTCGAGTTAGAACAGAACAGTAAAAACCTGGAGAAAGCCAAACCAGCTAAGAAAGCAAATGTAAGTGGATGCACGTATTTGAAAAGAACCTTCTTCCACCACTTAAATAACTTCATTTGGTTTTCTCATAATTAATTTTGCTAGCTCCTTTGTGTTCTCCAAATTAATCTTTTTTTTTTCTCATGCCTGTAGGCAAATCTTCCAAATTGAACCTACTGCACAGTGTGTAATGCTAACATTCATGCTAAGGGCTATGCAAAATGGTTAATTTTTAAGTGCTCTGCTCTTCATTGGCCACTTTAACTTGAAAAATACAATGCTGCACTAAAGTTATTCATGCATAATTCATCTCAGAAAAATAGGACCATATTCTTCCAATGAGTGTAATGTAACTTACATGCTATGGCTTCTATTTTGACCAGTAGGGGTCAGCAGTATCCTCCATATCCGGAGTAGACAATTTAGTGCATGATACTAGCAGACAAATCTTTTTAGAAGTATGATACATGATTCCCGGAATAAAGAATGTCTGCAGTGTCAGTTTTTTTTTGTTACTGTCTTATTGCGATTTTAGATGGAGGAAATCAAGAAAGCTAGCGAAAAAGAATTCAGACACATTTCTGATATTGCCAGACTAGAGGTAGGTGACTGACAATCACATCCATCCATCCATCCATCCATATTCTATACTGTACCTACTTAATTAATCCCAATTAGGCTAAAACTTAAAGTAGATACCATGATTCATAAACAAACAAGTTCCCTAAAGGTCATTGTCTATTAAGATTATTATTGATATTGACCATTTCCCAAACTGCTGTATTGTGACTTTCAGATACAGAAGCTCCACAGGGTGCGTGTGGAGGTCTTCCAGCAATGCCTGACCTCCTGGTGTGAGAAGCAGCTCCACGCAGCCAGGGAGACCTCTTCAATCCTCAGCCAACACCTCCGTGCATTCAAGCAGCTTGACAGCACAGAATAGCCATCAACCTGTTATTTTTTTTTGTGTTTTGATCATAAATCAAATATGGACACAGCCCAATAATTTCTGCTGCTAATGATTACTTTGACAGAGATGTTGACTGCTGTGACCCCAATTCCAAACATAACTAATGAATTAAGTGGGCTTATCATTGCAATGTGCGATTCCCAAATTTTCAGATGTTTCATGGACATTTGCCTTCCATTTGTTTGTGACCTGGGTGCCAGTGTGATTGTGTGCTGCTGACAGGACAAACAACCCAGTGGTATTAGGCGGTTTCACACCACAGGAACTTTTTTTCTGGAACCAGAACCTTTTTCCAGAACCAGGAACTCTTGTCTTGTTCACACCACAGGAACTCGGCCCAATTGTAGTTCCTCTGAGGCAGTTCTGGAACCCTTTTTTAGTACCTACTCCAGACTATGAGTGTTTCTCAATACCAAGAACACAAAGATCATACTTGTGGTCTTGGCAAGAACGGTCTTGCTAACTTGACTCCCAAGAATGAATTTGGGGTGCAATGAATCATGGGATTGGTCTTGCTTGGCCAGTTTGCAGCAGATGTATCCTTGATATTTGGTGTGGGGAAAGAACGACATCCAGGAATTTTTACCATCCTCTGTGCTTCTGTTCTTGAGCATTGGATCTGCTCTTTGGCAATGGAAGATGACATAAAATGGGTACATGAGAACTCAAGGACGGTCAAGTACACATATTGAGAAACACTCTAGGAGCTTTTCGTTCAAACACAAACTATTGGGGAGGTGTTACAGTGACAGGTTGCTGATTGGTTGACCACAAGCACCAGCTCTAACTTGGAAGTTATGTGGAAGCGCATAAAAAGAGAAATTGAGCAGATGGTATTATTTTTTCGTACGCCAATTACATTTAATGCATCAACTAACAAACTTTTTTCTGGATCAGAAAATTTTTTCGCTAACCAATATACTTTAACCTTTTATTCTGAGGAAAGCTAAAGATTGATCTGCTGGCCAGTTTTAATAAGAATCATATCGCGGGTCATATAAGTAAAATATAAATAAAAGGCTGTGTTCCGTTTTAATCATGATCGATCCCCCCAATAACAAAAGAAATTACTAACGAAACGAGTTATCCTCCGTTGTTTTGGTGCAGAGGTGTAGTTTCGTATGGAATCATGTGTGAGGTTTAACCTACAAACTTTTTGCATCTCCCGTGCTTATTTAGCATAAAGGTCCTAGTTCCTGTTGTGTGGTGGCCAGGAGCTACAAACGTTCCAGGTCGAGACCAGGTTCCGGAATATGCAGTTCCTTTGGTGTGAAAGCACCTATTGTTATTCTACGGCGTCTGCACCGAACGCCTTTCGCAAATCTCAAGCAGCTGCCACATCCGCAGGGGTCACTCAGACTAAATGATGGAGAATTGATTGCCAAGCTGGGAATTTTAAATGTGAGTCTGTGTTGTTTTTTCCTCATCTTTTTTTGTCCCTGAGGGCCAGACAGCATGATTTCTTACTGTGTTTTGTTGCTTTACTGATCTGTGGGATTCTGAATAGTAAGTGTTCAATAAAAATATATAACCAGGGTAGTTAATAAATAATATCTGGAAAAAAAGTGTTATGGCACCCACATTGGCACTGGCGCTCTGTCTTATAGATGGATCATAACCTCCCTATGTTATATTAATCTTGTGTAATACTCTCACTCAGTAATTATTCTATGACTATAACCCCTATCTAACTTAGTCCTCTATGGGCTATAATTTCATTTATTAGTACTCTGTCATTTACATTTATTTCAAATATTTGGAGTATACAGTACATGTCTGTGGAAAAAAAAAATATTTCCAATTTAAAAGTATAATTTAACAAAAAAATACAACATGCTATCTAGGCAGTTAAATTACAACAAACTAACATGCCCATGTAACACCATTTTATATAAGATTCAGAAAAACTAATTTTTATGATTTGTGGTGGTTTAGAAGTGATCTGTAGATGTTAGAACTATAATCTTTGGTATAACCTGCAGAATTCTCATTCTTCTTCAACATACAACACT
This sequence comes from Paramormyrops kingsleyae, assembly GCF_048594095.1. NCBI lineage: Eukaryota > Metazoa > Chordata > Actinopteri > Osteoglossiformes > Mormyridae > Paramormyrops > Paramormyrops kingsleyae. The sequence goes on along the minus strand of NC_132802.1, from coordinate 24,856,464 downwards.
TCTTTGGTTACTATATACTACTACAGTACATTTCCTACATGAACAATGCCAATGTTTATTTGTTAATATGTAATGTTTACAGTTTTCCCATTTATGGCCACATACAGTTCATCACTCTGGATATGTTTGCCAGCTACATGAAGAACATATAAATAATTTCCAGATGAGCAGCTCTGTGGAGTGATTAAATGCTGAAAGGGCATTTAATCACACTGTACTGTTCTGTACTGTACTGTGGCCTCTGATAATCCTACTGATGTCTTAAACATCATGCCTCTACTGTCAGAAATATACATTTTATGTTACACAATTAATTTCCTGGGTTTGGATGAAAACATGCTCTCCCAATCACAGTTCATCGGGAGTGACTAAGCAATCTTTTTGGGAGGCTGTTCAGTATTTCTTCACTGAAGTTAGTTAGATGGATAGATATATATATTTTATTGAGCCGAAGAGGAAATTCACTTAAGAAGCAAATAGAGATAAAGTACACAGTTACATAGTTGTGTAATGTATGATGTCTGTTCATGTTGTCCTGTTAAGTGGACCTCTAGGTACTGATTGGACTGCACCACCTACACTTTCTCCCTCTGGATGGTGATGGTGACTGGTCTCAGGGGCTCCTAGTCATACCAGAAATACAGTACCGACTCCATCATTTAGAATGACTCACATTCCTGGAGCTTCAAAAACTGTTAACTGTTGATAACACAGCCCATGATCCAGGACAGTGTTTCCCAATTCGGTCCTCAGGGACCCCCAGTCAGTCCATATTTTGGCTCCCTTGAGAGGTGGGAGGGAGCAAAAATGTGAACTGTCTATGGGTTCCCGAGGACCGGACTGGGAATCCCTGATCTAGGGGACTGTGGGGGTATTAAGCTGCATTGAGCTTGGTCCCCTGTCGGAGGCGATGCCATCCATTATTTTACACAAGGTCCAATACAATGCCGGGTCACAGTAAGCCTGATGCCTATCCCATGATGCACAGGGTACAAGGCAGGGTAAAATTCAAAACAAAGTGCCAATGAAATTGATAAATGTGAAATGAGACAATGGGAATGACCAAGACTGACTGTTGTCTTGCTGAAACAAGTTGATGTATTTTATTGATCTATGCATTCTGCCATAAGTGTATATACTGTTACGCAGGAAGCGTAGTAAGACGCAGGATGCCAAAAGTCGGGGCAAACACAGGGTTTTAATAGAGGCAGCAACGACAGGATCAGGCAACACACACACACAGGCTGACATTACAATGACCGGACTGGGGAAACAAACGGAAACGCGGACTAAATACAATGGACTAATTGACAACGATCGGGAACAGCTGGTAAACACGGGGAATCCACATGGGATTAATGAGGAGGCGTGGCACAGGCATGACAGTTACTGTGCTCATGGCAGTTTTACAAAAATGTTCTGAAAATGATTGATTCAAAGAGATAACTGATCAGATTAAAGAGATATGTCTCTCCTCCCCTAGTTGCTTGGACTCACCTCCTCTACAATATGATTGGTTATCTCTCTGAACCAATCATTTTCCGTGCTGCCCCCAGAACATTTTTGTGTAAGTAAAACTCCCATAAGCTGTTACTGTCATCTCAACATTTCCCTGATCCTACAGCTCTGGAATGTTCTTATGTTTCCTACAAGTAACTATAAGGCTGTATTAACTTTTTGTGGCCATGAAGAGTTCCCCTCAGAAAATCACTGCACGGGAACCTGTTTTCCAGGCCTGTTTTCATTGTGGTGCTTGTTGAGAGAAAATGCGTTCCAATTCCTTAGCCAGTAATGGGTCTGCCACAGTGACGGGGTGCTTCTCTTCTTCTGCTTTAAACTAGCTACATTTCTGATTTAACACCCACATTTGTTTGCTTAGCAGATTCTTACAATCACAATACCAGCCGGTGTTCTTAGTGGATTGATGGGTTGATGGTTCAACACCCCATACCATAATAGTAAACCACAAAGTCATTAATGACAGCTTTCTGACCATAGACCATAATGAGGCTTCTTGTTATCTTTTTATGCTTATATGGGTTCATCAGCACGGCTTGATTGTTTATGCATTTGGATTACATTTTTCATATTTCATATTTAATTTGACAGTATCACATATTATCCTAAGAATTTATGTGCTGTGTGCCTGCTTTGTTGCAAGTGCACAAAATGATTTAATGATTCGAGAGTCGCTTGTTTTGATTGTCTTCATAGGAATCACTAGATGCGTCTTCTAGCGACTAACAATGCCTGGCTCGAGAGGGGATACTTCCTGCTTGTAGACTGGGACACTGCAGCACTGATGAAGGGTCATTATGCATTTATTACGAAGCACAGCATATGAGGCTGGGAGGGGGAGTTGAAGTCCAGGGGCAAATTTCCACTTCATCTGTAAAAAAAAATCAGAACAGGAGGGGGGAAATCTTTATTCGCCAAGCAGAAGCAATAAGCCACTGCAGTGCTGACAGTCCTGATGGAGCCTTTAACTTATTATGGTCTGCTTGCTTCATCAAAGGATTTTTTCTACTTTTGCAACAGTTTATTTGCCCGCTATCTGCCAGTGACATCATTGGTACGTTTCTCTGACACATGTTGCCTTCTATAATTTGCCCAGCGTATAAAAAAATGAGGAAGAAAAGAATTATTCAGGACTCGGAGATTTTGACAGTCTGCGGGGGCAGCAAGCTCACACGAGAAGCCTGTACTGACGCGCAGTGCGCTTCTGCAGGTACAAGAGTGAAACCGTCAAAGTAGCACTACGTCACAAAGGTGCATACACCAGACACCAAAAACAGTGAAAGTGCCTGCGGATGGAGGACGTATCTTTCACCCCACTCACTTTTCAACGACATTGAATGGAATTTTAAATAAAGAGGTCACATTCAAGACTGCATTTAAGAGCCATTTTGGACAATATCTGATCTGGAAAATAAAACTGATGTCGTTAGTCACTGACCCATAATTCACCTGGATGTCCAGCCAATGCTTGTTGTGGTGTGTTAGGGTGTGACAACATGTGGTCCCAGTATCTATAACATAAACCTAGTTTTTCTTATATAAAATGTTTCTGTTCTTGCTTTAAGATGTTATTTCCCCCCATTCCCCCCCTACTACTGATCACTTCTGTGCCGTACCGCCTTTCTTTAAAGATTATTGACCACGGCACAAATAGCTCAAGGGAAAGATACGGCACATAGAGGCTGTCAAGTTCAGACTCCACCAGTAATGCTGAAATTGCCATTAAATCTTTACTGTCCCATAGCCTTCACTGAGACACACAGTCAGCGGTGTGGTACAGCATTTCCCCGGCAGGGTCTCTAAGCGTCCGGTCACATACGGTGACAAGAAATGCACTGTAAATGCCATTTCATTAAATCAGCCGGTCGTGCTCAAAGGTTCCGTCAAAGCCATCATAAATATCACACACCTGGGAGGAATAGATTGACCTGTTCCTTGCAAGTACAAAAGCAATGAATTTTACCAAAGTGCAAGACAATTATGTTCCAATCAAATATGAGATGTTTTGAGACACAGCACTAAAATACTGTTATAAAATACTGCAATAGTCTGAGGTAAAAAAAAAAAAAAAACACATGGCAATGTTGCATTTATTCACAGTGACTTATGGGTATTATAGATCATGGAGTATGTGTAAGCAGATTAACAAAGCATTAAATAAGAAGCTATTAGTTATCCATCTTACAGACAGGTGGAGAGAGGGGCTGGGGGGCTTTGCCATCTGGTAGTGCAGGTGGGCCAGGGCAAGGGCCCGGCTGCATGGCTGGTGACAAAGGTGACAGAGTGAAATGAGATATTGTTACTCATTAAATATTATGGGGTCCCACTTTACAATAAGGCTCCCTTTTGTCACTTGTAAATGGTAGTAACTCATTAATAAAAAGAAAACTGTGTTATAACTTGTTTAAAATGGCCTATTAATAATTTACAAAGTGTTACAACGTAATTAATAACCAGATTATAAACCATTCATAAACCCTTTATATGGGTAGCCTTATTGTAAAGTGGCACTTATTATGGCTTATAAATATAAAAGCAAAAAACATATAGCATTTGTATAAACTGTTAGACTTTTTCTTTAATGTACTTCTTTTGTATGAATGCTTATACACAAAGTGCAGCAGCTGCAGTTTGCTGAAAGACTGTTTTGACGCGGGAGAGTAATAATAATAATAATAATAATAATAATAATTTTGTGGACTAAGATGATGAACATGTGAACTGCAGATAGCATGTTTGAGTTTTGCTGCATACGATATATGACTGGGACCTCTTACACTTTATAAGTGAGTGATAATGGCTGACTTTAGAGCAGAGATTGTCCTCTTAAGTATTTTTTTTGTGCAGACCTGGGATAAATAAAATTGTTTGAAATACACAGTTGATAGCATTGCACCAAAGTTAATGCTAAGAAGTCTTGGGGTGTCAGTGAGGATAACATACTCCAGTCAAAGAACACAGAATTTTTTTTATAATGATTAGCTACCTCAAAATTATATAATATAATATGTGAATATTCACTCGGAAAAGAACACAATGTAACATTAGAATATATGTAAATAAACAGTAACACAGCACAATGTAACAAGAATTCCTACTACTCATGCATACTCAACTACTACTCTCGGAATGCATACTCTACTACTACTTCAAAAAGTTACCAATATTTTGTGCTTTGCCTAAAGAACATTGCTTCACCTCCCAAACTTCTCCTCAAGATCACCCCAGGCATTTCATGTATTTGTTAAATTTCACCAATTAATTAATCAACTTAATAACTGATTTGATGAGGCATTGAATAGCTAAACATTGTATTCAGTCAAGAAATACATGGGTAAATTAGTTGGTTACTTCATATGCTAGGGAGACTTTTGTTGATATTTTGAAAGGGCCAAGGGACACACTTTGACAAACACAATATCATATAGTCTTACACTGGCATGAAGATCGTGTAAATATAATTTTCTTTGGCAGCGTAAGACCTTTGCAGAGTACTCTGTATACAGTACTCTGCAAAACTCTTAGGCAGTCAAAATAAATGTTTAAAGTTATTTATCTGGGTAGTAACTGCATATTTGCTCAGAACAAAAACCACAATTTAACATCAGAACTTAGGCAAATTAAAAGTAACAGTAAAGGCTACCAAAGATTTCTTCTGTTCTCCAAAAAGTTACTGATATCTAGTTGGATGGCTTCAGTTTCCAAACCAGGGGCACCCCAGCTGTTTCAGGTATTTATTAAATTTCACCAGTGGCTCACTTAATTAATTAACTTAATTAGTCCATGAAATATTGATGAGCTATACAAGGTGTGTTAGTGGTCAAGTCAGAAAATGCTTCGGTGTATTGTACGGTTGCTGGAAATAATGGGGTGATTTTAGCAGAGGTTTTGAAATGGCTAAGCTGACACGCTTTAAAAAGGCATGATAGCAGTTTTGCGGCAACATAAAGATCATTTAAGCATCATTTTCTTTAGCTGCCTAAGACTTTTGCACAGTACTGTACAGTATATGTATGTTTTTTAATTGCAACTAACCTTTTACACCGTAATTACTTTTCCAAAGTTGTCTGATCTGAGACTTCCCTCTCTAATGAAAGAGCCAATAGATTCAATACTGAGAGAATTGGCCTAATTAGTGAGAATTAACTTAGAGAAATACAATAACTACTGAAATCAAGCGCCAAAGTGCTCATGTGGAACAAAAATGTGTCCTTTTTCTCAGTGTCCTGGACCGACAGTCATAGCTAAGAGGACCATCTGAGACTAGACATGGTGAGCTGTTAACAGATGAAAACAGATGGACTTTATTTATATGACAAGTGTGTGGATTGAACTGGCATCAGCATAACTTACCAGATAAGGGCTATAGTCTAGTTTAGTCTAGTCAGTTTGGATAACACATTTCTTTGGATGCCTCTGAAGGTGACATCATTGTTGTAACAGAATTCTCTATGTCTGGTGTTCCCCGTATAGCACTAATCATCCAGTCCTCTAGTTAATTGAGTGTTAAGTGGAACTGATTGTTGTTTGTGACACAAAGGTCATTTTCCCCAGCTAAATACCACCAGAATAGAAGACGTGATATTTTTGATTTAACACATAACCTCAGCTCTGCAGGTCTCATACGAGCTGAGTTACTGGGTCCTGCAAAAGGTCTGCCTGCTGAAGGCTGTTTAGTCTTTATTAATTCTAATCACTTACAGAATGATGGAGCTCTCCAGAGAAAAGAAATTGTGATTCATCGCATATTCCCATCCATGGTAAAGGTTGCACTACTCGTTCGCCACGGAAGCGCTGGCATATGTGAGCGCCACGGTGCAGAATGGAGAGCGACGATAGACTGTAGATCTGTCCTCTGTCAGTCAACAGGGGGGAGGGAGGGATCACCCCTACGCCATCACCACCACTGCTGTCCGGTACAGCATCCTCAAAACCGCACAGCTAATCTGTCAGGCAATTTCAGCCGTGTCGCTGTAATGTGAATATGGGTCAGATGCAATTGATCCAAAGCTGTTGTGTTTTTTTCTCACCATGATCTGGGCTTTTTTCAGTACTCTGTCATGCAGAACATATTATTTCCTCACTCTGCAAGCATCCCCCTGAGGACAAATAGCTGCTTCCACATTAGAATTGCTAATTCACACAATGTCCTTAGTGCTGTAATGTACTGTAATGCACAGCCATAAATATGAGTACTTCATGGTCCCGCTAACCACAAATGTTTGGATGGCGCACAAAGTAATGCCAGCATTCTGAATAATTAATGGACAAAAATGCAGCCACTGAGAACTCAGGCAGTCGATGTGGCTGAGGTGGGGCTCGTTTTAAATGCAGGTATAAGATGATGATGTAATCATGAAAGCCGGACAAGACCTACAGGTGGCATCAGAAGCACTGCATGATACAATGGTATGCAGCAAAGTTTGGGCAGAAAACATTTCCACTTGTCTGTGGCAGAGAGTGAGTGCACAGAATGGAAAGGTATAGAGTTGGCTCATATAGAAATGTATAGAACGATAGAGTCCATGGTATTAACAGTATCTCATTGTCCTTTCTGTCTGTGTGTAAATTATATGCTGGACTATAAACAGCAAAATCTCCAGTTAATTGTTAGCGTTCAGTTCTTTTTTCCCTGTAATTGTTTTTTAGCCTCTTCCATGGCTTTCTTCAAAAGTTTACTTGAAATTTTGTTTCCCATGAGAACATCCAAATCTAAATATAGACAAAATCTTGAAAAGCTTTGAAGGTGTTTCCTACCACTGCCGCATCCTTTGCTGCCCAGAGGGGCATTTCCCTTCACATTACAGGCTTCCCTTTCATTTGTAATTTGTCATTTGTAAACAATACAGGCCAATCATATCCAACAAGGCTGAGTGGTTAGTTGTGTCCTACCGTGAATGATCAGGACTCTAGGGCAGCCTGTGTAAAGGATCAGATGGCATGTTGCACACTTTAATTAACTGAGAATTCATGCACTGCACAGAATGAACGTCATTTAAACTGAGAAAACATAAAGCATTTAGCGCCTAACATTTTAACATGTTAGCCTTTAACATTAAGGATACCAGTGAGCTACGCTTGACCCTACTTAGACCCTAACTGTACTCCTTAGCTATTTAGTAGGTGGTGATAATGTAACGAAGGATGAAATTAACAGCACTTAAGATTTGTTAAAAACGCTTTTGGTTCTCTTTCGTTTTTGCTTTGCACTGAAGCACACATCTGTTTAGACTCTAACTAATCAAATAAACTGGCTTGTTTTCATTTAATCATATACGTACAATGCAGGGGGTCCACCACCGTTGGCTTGCTGATAAGACCTTGGTCTTTTGTGTTTTCCTTGAGCCTTTCGGCACAACAATCAGTCCTCCTCCCTCTTTCAAGGCATTCCCTCTCCTGTACCAGAGCTCCGTTTAGATATTTCATTGCTTTTTGCTCTTGGACACCTCATCAGTGATGCAACTCAGATTTTTTCAGGTCTTTCAACATCAGAGGGCTCTCCAAGGAGACCTAACCGCTCAGTACTTTAGAATCCAGAATTCCTGAACCTACTGGCAATGTTGGGCCCTCAGATCTTCCTTTCTGCTGCTCGCTTGGCTCGACCATCTCTCTCTCCCCTTTATCCAGATCCAGATCTGATGGGGTGACATCTCTGCCCGCTTGGTGACATTAACCAGTGCCGTCATGTTTGATGTTTCCTCAGAGCTCGCTAGAATGACTTTAAAAAGGCAGTTAATTTAAATGAAAATTAAAAATAAAGAATTAACAGCCGTATCAGATGTGCTTGATGGCATTCGTAAAAAATTATTAAGAAAACGTTGATGGGGGTCCTTCAGCTGATCCCCAGGCAGCCCGGAGCACCAGGCCGGGGGTGCGGGGGGGGCACTCTGGACATGATGCTAGCCCATAACAGAGCATGGGGAGGCAACAGTAAAAAGTGTCAGCTGGTGCAGCCCCTGGGCGATTTGCCCATATTGCCCTTGCCAAGATCGACACAACAAAAAATAATTTCTTAACTAGCATCATGGCATTATGAAATACACACCACATTACTGTATATTTTATGCTGATATTCAGGTTATGGGCCTCACATAAAGTAAGGTACGTAGCATAGGCTGGATTTCTGGATTTTGGACTTAACAACTCTGTTATTTGTTAGACTTACAGGAGAAAGCACATAAAACAGCCTTGTACTGTGATGTTCTTCTGCTGTCTGGTAGATATTTGGGAGTTAGACCCTCAGCCTGAATGATTGACTGGGATGCATTGTGTTGGAACATAAATGGCTTTTCATGTGCTACAGTTCATCTGTTGGTTGTTTCAAAGTGTATAGGTGGCATCACACAGCAAACTCCTAAACACTCAGTAAACTGCCGAGATGACAGCAGCGACTGCACTCAGACACGCCTTAGTAATTGTGTTTGAACTGGGAATCGGTAAACTGTGTTACAGACTAGCCCTCTAGAACGAGAATTGGACAACCCTGGTCCAGAAATGTGTTTTTATAAACCGGTCTGGTTTCAGAATCAGACACACCAGTGTGCCCTTATTTTCAGCCATATAGTGTTTTTATTTGTTTTATGCGATGAATACTAAATGAAATAGCACTCAGAGGCACCTTGGAGAACAAGAAGTAAAACCTGCTAGACAGAGGTGGAAGTTTCAGGTCCAGAAAGTAAAAATCCAGGCCAAGACTTTGTTTCAACCAACCTGTTGAGTACTATTTGACTGTGACTCTTTATATTCAACTGGTTGGTTGAAACAAAATCCTGGTCAGGATTTTTACGTTCTGGACCTGAAATTTCCACCTTTGCTGTTAGATGATCATTCTATCAAATGGAAGAGATGTTGTCACCTGTAAATATTCTGTATGTGCTGGTGGCAAGGAATCGGTGGTTACAGTTTCACATGTATTGATTAATCAGTTGATTTTCTAAACATTTTGGTTATGGGAACAAATCTGCCATGGGTGACTGTTCTTTTGTTTGTTGTGTTTATTGATGTGTTTGACTGTATCCACAGGTTTGTTATGCACTGAAAACCAGATGTAACCAGTTTTCTGTTCCCCACATTCACATTTGTTATACTGCAATCAGTATTTATTTTTTCCACTGTATATTTACTATACATTGATACACATTTCTGCCTTATACAAATGAAGCTACTCAATAATTGCAGTGAGAAAGAGAAGCATTGTTGAGAGTTGTTTGCAGATATCTTTCACCAGATCAGTCCTGTAGCATGTGTTTGCACGCACACATTTCTGTGTTTGTGGGTATTTTTGGCTGTCTACTGTATCTTTCTCACAATTCTTGATCTGGTATGGAAAAATGCCAATTAATCTTTCTTAAAGTGAGCTGATGAAGATGCAGATGAGAACACAGTGTCCTGAAAATCTTTGTTTTTTTTCACCCATCACTGTCTTTGTGATGACAGATTTTAATAAGATGTATACAAACTTAGTTGTGCAGAACCCTGGGGTTTGTGTTCCGCAAGCTCTGTGTGACATATTGTTATAATGTTAAGAAATAAAACACTGATTTAGAATGTGACGCTCTTCATTGAAATTCCTGGGGGTGTTTTTGTATTTACTGTTGAACAGTTTGCAGCCCTGGGGGACCAAATGTAATGCTTGTGTTTGTTGTGCAGTAGAAAATGCAGATTACATTTGATTACAATGAAATGCCCCGGGGAAGGAGAACTCAGAGTCTAGTGGTGAACATGAAAGTTGCATTCTCATTATATTTTTTATTATTATTTTTTTAAACAATGAAAAGGGGCTTTTTTAAAAAAATTAAATAAATGGAAAACATAATACTATGCTGCCATTGTATATCTGTGAAGGAAAGAAGGAAGTCAAACACAGGGCACAAGGCAGGGACGCCACAGATGGAAGACCAGTCACTCACTCTCACAAATAACAGCCAATTTACAACTTCGATGAATGTGTGTTAGACTGCCGAAGAACAACCCGAGGAGAATATGCGAACTCCACATACACCCAGTGCGGCATTGGGATCCCCATCCCCTGGGGGTGAGACGTGACAGTGCTAATCACGGAGCTGCTGTTTCACCCCACCATAACCCCATATCAAATAATTACAGGGAAATGCTGTGTCAAAACAGAGATAAAATGTAATGCACAGTAGACTGAGGGTCCTAAGTGTAATACTAAGAAATTCTAAAAATCTTCAAATAATGGCACAAAAAAAATTGTCCTTGAATCCAAAGCTTTTACTTTGTGCTGAACTTGTGATGACCTGCGGGGAAAGAAAAGTTACGATTGTTTTGCTAATTGTAAAACCATCTTTACGGTTCACTTTTATACTTTATGTTGATCATTTTTGTGTTACTGCCATCTCTGTAATGCAAACTGCATGGAAAACGGCAATGATGTCAAGCTTTCTGATGCTAACAGTTTGACTTATATATAGGTTTTTTATTAGCATTAGACAAGACAAGGTCTTAGACGAGGTCTATACATTGCCAGTAAAATCCAACAATGTGAGAGTAATGTGAGAAGTTAATGTGTGACATCCTGTAGCTACAGTATATCGTTGCATTATCATACTCGTATATACTGTAGGTTTTATTTGCTTTGTTGTAGATAAAAATAATCAGTGCGGTAACCCTTATCATCACCTTTTCAGACATAAATAATATTTTGCTAGACTGCTTACCTCTACTTTGGCCAGCCGAAGAGAAGATTTTCAGAGCTATTAAAGCTTCTAGTGTAGCCTGAGAAAGGAGAGAGGTATGAGACGTCTAGGACTAACAGCGTTGATTTAGTGTTGCTTCATGGTCCCTTTAATTACCTATGTCTGTGGAAAACTGCCAAGTAAACGCCTGAAAAAAGCAATGAGCTGGAATATGTTTCTTCGCTGTCAGACAGATCCACCTGCAGCAAATTGTGCTGACTTTAGGATCAAAATCATTGTGACAAGCTTGTAAAATGCTTGGTCGCTCTCCAGATTTGCTATGGAAAGAAATCCTGATACAGACGTCTCTGGTCCAGTATAAAACATAGTGATAATCGAGTGGATTTGCAATCTTGCAAGCTTACATTCCTGAAGGTCGTTTTCGGTCTACTTTTTGAGTTGCACCATATGAAGTGAAAGTGTAAATGAATTGTGTAAAAATGTACAATGCATAACTCACCATCAATAAGGTCACAGAACACAGACTTCCTGGTCATTCCACATATAAAGTAACAGTTGGTTGTAAAGCATTCTGCTACAGGGCCCCAATATTGTGGAACAATTTGATCATATTCAGGTTGCCGAATTGGTCTCAGTCTTTAAATCTTGACTGAACACCTATTATTATTTCATTTTAGCTTACTCACAACTTAACATATAATGCACTGTAATGCTGCATTCCATTTGAACTTGTACAGTAGCTTGGAAATTCTGAGTGTCAGCGTTTGCGGGGAGAGCGAGCAGGAAAGCAGGTGAGCGAAGCCAAGAAGTCCGGTAAAGGGGTTTATTGGGTAAACGGAGAACAGGCACGGACATCCACGGACAATACAATGACAAGTCTGGGGAAGACTGACTCAGACGAGGACTAAATACAAAAGACGAGCTAGACATAACAGGACACAGGTGATCACAATCAGAGCTGAACACGAGGTAACGAGGTGGGCGTGGCACACATCAGGAGCGGACGGGGCGGGGCGTGACACTGAGTTCCTAGTCAGAAATTTCAACTGGAATGCCCTCTGAAGTTGGAATTCCTACTTGGGAAGTCAGAGGAATCTACACAACCTCGACCTCAGAATTCAAGATGGCTGCACCCTTTATCGACATAAGTTAAAGTTGTAGTATTATACTATTTATTAGTACTTATGTCTTATTTGTTTTTTATTTAATTGGTCCTACGCACAGTACTGTCCAACCTTTATCTGAGGATATGTTCCTACAGTGTTTTTATGTGCAAAATACTGTGTAATGTGTTGTTATCAACTGATATTGCCAACAATGGCTAACAAACTGGGGGCTGCTTCAGAAAGCAGGAATTCTTGATTAGCTAGATAACTTGTGGGATTTAAGGTAGTCTGAGCTAAATGTAAGTGAACATAGATAAAAGCCATTTAAACTGGGGTAAATGAAATCCAGCAAGTTATCCAGCTCAGCAAGAAATCATGCTTTCTGAAACAGGTCACTGGTATTGCTAAATGGCTTTCTGACTAGTACTGTTGTAACTGGGATATGACGTCAGCTCTAACTTCTGACCTCCAAGGTAAATGGAATGCAACATAATTATGGCTGCTTGTGCTGCTCGCTGTTCATGCCATTTTTATGTACTTTGTCCATTAATGCATCTATGCATGTTCTGACCACCCATGGTCTCTGCCCACCCAGGCACCATCTGAGCTGGAGTCCTGGTTCAGTCTCGTGGAAGGGTGACATTGCGGATGTGACTTACGAACTGTAATATCGTGGGTGCAGACGTCAATCTGCCACCCTACACAGGCCTGGGTGGGGGGGGCAGCCCCCGGAGGTTTTTTGTTTTCTCCCTACTTGGGAGTTTTTGGTTCCTGTCCTGTGTTGTCATCTGACTTTCTTTCTTTCATTTCTTTGTCTTTCCTTTTCCCTGTTTTTGAATTATTCTTATAAATGATGCAGGAATGTACAGGGTTGTCAACTTTGGTCAGCTGTCTGGTGTGAGATTTTCAACTTGAGACAAGTCAGCACACTCATTTACATGTATGTGAGAGTTTATTACTTTGTAAATTGTCTACATGGTTTGTAAACTACTCCAAGGTGCTATATAAAAATAAACACAATAAAACACAATAACACAATAACAACCTTTGAAGGTTTTTCAGAATTTCTTTAAAAAAGTGTGGTGATAGCAGTATAATCATGGGTTAGAACCTGGATGAGCCCAGGGTGGTTTACAGGAGAACTTGCTGTAACCCAAAGAACCTCTGAAATCAAGATCACAGTAATGGATGGCATAGTGATGGATGGCATAGTGATGGATGGCATAGTGATGGATGGCAAAGTGATGGATGGCAAAGTGGCTCACATTTCCAGGTTTTCTGTATGTGTGGCATTTGCACTTTTTCTTTTTCTTCCTGGCTTCCTCTTGAGTTCAGAAACATGCAATTAGGTGAAGTGATGTTGCTCAGTTTATAGCGTGTGATTGTGAGCTACAACCCACGTGTGTCCCCTGCAGAGAACTGCCAACCCATTCAGGGTGGCCCCCTGCCTTGTGCCCTCTGTTGCCTGCTTCATCCCCCCCTGCAAGCCTGCGCCAGAGAAGTGCTTAGAGGATGGATGGATGGATGGATGGATGGAAGATTGTAATAAATTAACACAATATTCCCCAACCCCATCACTGATGGATTTCTAAAAGAACTTATTGATCCAGCCTGTGGTTCAAATGTTATTGCTCAGTGGTACATAGCAGGCAAATCATTTTAGCGCTGAGCTTTACTGCAGGGCAACACAATGGATCCCCCTGAGGTCTAGAGGAGCTATTGTGGCAAGAAATATGAACAGAAACATCAGGCTTCCTGCAGAGCCCTGTTGCCTTCAGCCAAAACACCAACAAAGTGCTCTGTTCCATTAGTAAAGTAAATAATTCATGGCCATGTTCATTATTAATTAGACCATTGTGGTTGTGCTTCTGTGCATCAGCAAACACTGAGAGTGATGATTCCTGTGGTCAATCAGTCATATATCATCTTTGGCTTGACAGGATAATGACAAAGGAAAATAAAACACTATGAAGGAGCCTATTTCTAATAATAATAACAACGCAGTGTTTCAGTGTTTGTCGTAACTTAATCATAACCACAATTTCCCTCCCATGTCTTTTTCTATTAATCTGTCCACTGGAATGCATGGAAGTTTTAGCTAACTATCACCTTCACTGGCTCAAAAGATCTAAAACTGTTCCTCACCTGAGGTTAAATCTTAACATGAAACGCATAATTGATTTTTTTCTAAATTAATTTCCTTGTCCTTTTTGTAATGATAATTCTGAATTGAATGCAGTTATCTGGAAAGTCAAAGGCAGACGTTGGCATTTGCTATTTTTGTCATACATTTTTGTTTAATCTATGACAAACAAATCTACAGGTATATTGTACATGTACTTTGTTATGAAATTATATTAATGGAAACAGTGCAAGTATAGTAATTAGGAGTTTCAATGAAGATTTTCTTTGTACCTTTTAACCTGTCCTAAAGTTTGCAACCAAATATTTATAATTTACATATGAGCACAAATAGATTTTAAACAATAATAAAATCTCAAGGACAAATCTGTATTTTCCTTTTTTCTGAAGATAATAAATGTTGTAGTTGGTATAAATGAATATATTTCCATTCCTGCAAGAATAGTGAGCAACCAGTTCCCTGTACTGCTTGTTAATTGTATCTCTTTTCAAAGTAAGACTGGTGTGGTAAGACTGCTCTATGACTGGGCTGAAAATGAAAATAAAATGTCACCTTCTAGTCAGGAAAAGGAATCTGATTTGTTTCTTTTGTAGAAATGTGGTTCCTTAGTGCTGCAAGGTGTGATTTATATTAAAGGGCACATGTTTAACCTCTAAACAGATTCACATCTGTGACAAAGATGTTGCACATTAACTGAACACATTTTTTCATCTAGAGAGACACAGTTAACAATGCAGTACAACAACCCTGGAAGACTTTTGGTGAGATGCAGACCAGAGACGCTAGACTGGATTCCTAAGTAATACACTCCATAGAAAATCGTGCCCATGCAAAACATTTCTGATTAATGACAGCCAGCTGGTCCTTTTTGGATCTTGACTGTGTGACCTAGGATTATTAATAAAATTCCTGATTTATAAATTTAAGTTGCTCTTTCTTATTAGGACAGTTGCTAATTGACATATCAGTTTTGCGATAGATGTATTTTAGTTCTTATCACCCTGTCAAGCCCTCGAGTGTTTCCTGCTCTTCACGCTCATCTGTCCCTCTAACTCCTAGAGTACATCAGAGTGCCCTCTTGGTGGTAAGCTACAGAGGAAATTTGGTCATGATTGTTAACAGCTATAAAATGAATGCAGAATGCATTGTTTAAAGAAAAAAACCCAGAAATAGGTGAAGCCACATATAAAGATATTATTAAATGTAATCACGTGGAAGGTTTCTAAAAGCTCTAAGGAGAAAAACCGTGGAGCAGTCTCATAAAGCAGCTCAGAGACTGGGCTTTAGGGCACATCTGTGCAGGTGCCGATAATGGACAATGATGTGAGCAACAATGATAATGCTGCATGCTACAGCAAAGCAGAGGGCATTTTACCTTTCAATGCCTTTTTATCATCAAAGTCACCGAGAGAGAATTTCTAATTAGACATCATCCTAGCTTCCTGTGACATGACAGCCCTGTTGGGAGACCAATATGTACCAACAAACGGTGATCAGCACCATACTGGCCAGCAGTAACCGTGGTTTCCTTACCACCGTGTCACTACTGGTGCGGACAAACAAGCAGTTTTAGATTGCATTTAGATATTTAATATGAGGTCTAGCAGTTACAGCTCAGCGACTGATACACTTGCCAGTGAATGAATGGGCTATGTCTTATTGATTGTCACTGCGCTGTGTTCTATCAGCAGTACCTTAGGGTATAATGAGTGTGACCTCACAGTTGGACACACAGCTGTGTCTGTTTGCTTCAGTGTGTACTACCGCCAATTTGCAAGCCTGATACCGTAATCCTTCCACTGGAATTAACTCTGGCCACTGCAAAATCTTTGCATGCATCAAGTTAAACAGGACTCTAATTATAGCTTCTCTAATAAGCTTACTGTTCAATTCTGGCGTGTGTACACTATATGAAGATTCTCAGCACTACTAGCCAGCAACATTTTCCAAAAGAAAAAAAATATTTTGGACTCCAGTTGATGAGCATACTGGTGCAGATGAAGAGCTGGTCTCAGTAAGCGTTAAATGTCATGGGTGGCAGTAGGATGGGAGGGAACTTAGGAAACCAGCTGTCACTAGGACGTTCTTGATTTATCATACAAGAAAACCCACGAGCAAGGTGTTTTACAAAACTCAGAGCTCTCGGATTTTCCATTCATCTGCCAGTTCAATTTGACACCTGTTATCTGAGTCAGGACAAATGGAAGATGAATTTGAGGTCTCTTCTTTATGATTAAATATTTGTTGCACAAATAACCACCAGTACAGTCCTGAGACACCTTTCTGTAATCATTTTAGTTTTTTAAAATGATATGCCAACCAGAGAGAGAGAAGTCATACTTCCCATGGATGCTGTTGGATTAACAGTCCAGGTGATAATGGGCTAAGCACATACAGTACTGTATATAAGCAGTGGTCGCGTCAGAACCCCATCAGAACCCCATTGTGGTATATGAGGCCCCAAAGTGTTTTTTTTCACAAGTCTGATTAATCCCCATTAGATTCAGTAGCATAGAATTAATTTAATTGAAGAAATGCATATTTAATCTTTCACATATATTGAGTATGAAGAGGTACATAATCTCTCCTGTACTTTAGGTTAAAAAAACTGTAAAAAAAAATTGTAACAAAAAAAACTTGGATTTTGAACAAGTCTGAAAGTGGAAGTAGAATCAGTTTAATTGTACGAACCTACCAGGAGTCTGATTTCAAGTGGTTCCTTTGTTCCTCAGAAGCAATTATACAGTATCTACTTAATTTACTAATGACTCCACACGGGGCTTTATACTTTTGTGCTGAACATGTTCCAGACACAAAAAAATCTCCATTAGACCATGCAGGAGTCTCTGGCATCATCCATGTTTATCTGCAGTAATGCTGTTATTGAGAGATCAATAGACATGAGCAACAGAAGCAGATTTACCCAGTGGCTCCTGCAGAGTTTTGCTCTTTTAAAGATACTTTCAGTGTTGGGCATTTCAGATCCAGAAGCTACAAACCAAGACCGAGATTTTGTTTCTACCAACCATTTGAGCATAAGGAGTCACAGTCACAGAGTTCTCAGCATTTGGTAGAAACAAAATCTTGGTCTGGATTTGTAGCTTCTGGACCGGGTATGTCCAACACTGAAGGTCTGTGTAACTGGTACAAGAAAGAAGCAGACATTAAATATATAATGTGCTGTTTAAAAAATGCATCCACTTTTGAGAAATGGGTCATTTTTGTAGCTCTTCAGTGAAAAAAACATAAGTGTGGGAAATGCCAAAATAAGTCAACAGCCGCAAGTAATTGTTCTGATGGCAGAGGTCTGTGTTTTATGGTTTTGAGTACATTTTCCTGGCATGGTTTCAATCCGCTGGCCCTCAAAGGTAAATGCCAATGAAGTCTAAGCCATTATGAATGACCGTGTGCATTCTGAGCAGAAGTGTTTCTATTCAGGTAGGAGTGGAATTGTCCAGCATGACAATCTCCAATTATGGGGCATGAGTCGTCATTGATTGGTTTAATCAGCATGAAAATGATTTAGATAAGGCGTGGCCATCTCACTCATCAGCCCAGTTAATTACTTACGGATTTTTTTGGACCAGCACCCAAATGGTGGAATGTTAAAATATTGAGTCATATGCATTTGGTGCAATTTCAAATATCTGCAGGGTTTATGGCATATCAATGCAGTTCTGGTTGCTCTTGATGGTCCATCTCCCTATTAAGAGGCTTTATATTGGTGTTGCATCTATTTTGGCAGTTACCTGTATTGCAGAAGGGAGATTATATTTCAAGCCATTTAAATTATTTTTTTGAACATACAACATACAGGCAGAGAATCAACTTACTGGTGAAACAGTGCACAATATATTGCATCTTGTTGTCTTGGTGAAACATCACACAGTAACGTCTGCTGCTTAGGCTACATCCATCTCCGTGGAAATACATAAAATGTTCATCTCTGAAGTGGGGTTGTTTAGATTGATGTGTAGACAGTCAGTGATGGGCTGCCAGTGGGTTGTTCTCTTTGTGCCCCCTGACCTGTTCTAGTGCTTCTCTCCCAGAATTTCCCAGGTTCTGTAAGGTGTTTGAGAAGGTTAGGGCGTTATTTCGGCATGACTTGAATCATATCTGAGCTGGCAATTTTCCCTGCATATAATAATGAATGCTTGAATTCAGCATCTTCTGCTGTCCATCAGCAAAGATTGTGGCGGTCATGTGTAAACCTTAAAGAGACAGCACATGCTAATGAACCAAGCCAGAAAGGCCTCTGACTGGCTGAGACTGTTAACAAGTGAGCTGGCCTGTTGTGGGTGGGAGGGATCTTTTGGTATTTAACTGACATTTATCTTTTCCCCCACATTCTGCATACTTCTCCTGCCCACTGTGTTCCTGCTTCTGCACCCCTTGTCTGACCTGCTGTATATCACCCAGGGGAGTGCACTCACCAACAGATGGCCCTTATTCATTCTGATCTGAGAGGAAGAATAAGAGAAAAACCTGAGAGACACACATTAATTCTACATCAGTACATTACTACATTACTACATATACTACATCACTACATATACTACATTGCTACATTAGGACATATACTACATTACTATTTTACCACATATACTACATTACTAAATATATTACATTCTACAGCTTCTGATCTAAATGTCCAAACGATTTTGATGAAGAAACAGCCAGTTGTTTTTACAAACTGGCCAAATAAATTAATGTTGTGGTGGTAGCTGTTACGCTTGCAGGAAAGGATGAAGGCAGGTAGGCAAGAATGTAAAGCAAGCGGGTTTATTCAAACAAACAAGGCAGACGGTGGCACACATCAATGACAGACCTGGGGAAACAGACCTGAACGCGGACTAAATACACAAAACAAGCAGGAAGTAACAGGCAACAGGTGATCACAATCGGGAATTAACACGAGGTAACGAGGGGGGCGTGGCACACAGGAGGATCGAACGAGCAGGTCATGACAGTAGCACTACTCGTCTTGGGACTTTAAACAGAAATTGTTGGTCCATATGACAAGTACATCCAGAGGGAAAAACACAGAAAAAGTATCATTTCAGGGCTACCCATTTGAAATGTAAAGTTCATTCTGACATTCTGGTACTCATGTGCAAAGTTGTCCTCACTGTGACTCCTTAGAGCATTCATTTGCATTAAAGTGAATTCAGCTTATGACACTTGCTCAGAGAAAGCAGACACAGAGTACTGTACCTTCCAGACTGTAGGCGTGGTGGCAAAACTATGAAGAATGACTAGAAATGTATTCTGAAGGCCTGATGTGAGACCTACATTGTGATGGAGGATGGAAGCTCCCCGTCAGTGGTGGTACATTCTGATCTGAGGCCACGTCTGGCTGCTGGGTAGGTCCTGCCACGATGATGCATCCTCTGGCCCAAAAGCTTGGCTGCGAATAGGCAGCACTATTGATAATAAAGAAGGATATACCTATATTGAAGCCCATATGTTGTCTACGTTGGTTGCACCATTACAGCAATACTAGAAATTTGTAAAGTTTTCGACTGTGGTATTATCTGGGAATGGTGGCCCTGTGCTGAATAAGCATAAGATAAATGAATGGATTATCTAGAAGCAAAGGTTTCTTACCTAACACACATTATATCAGGCTAAGCAAAACTTTACATGAAGATATTAATTGAACAAGCTAATCACATTCTTTTCCTTCACCTAGCAAGGAAATCAAACCTTTACCCTCTTCATTATTATTAGTACTGTAAAATGTTTATCTCCTTAATGTGATTTACAAAATGTTTAGTGCTGCTGGACTTGTGGGTTTCTTTCATCCCAGGCAGCATTATGAAGGTATAATATAGAAACACATTTGGGGCCTACCCTGCGTCACAGCTCGTGAGAAATGTGGGCATATTCATAACATACCGTCCATAGCAACAACAGCAATAATAATAACAACAACAACAATAATAATAACAACAACAACAATAATAATAACAACAACAATAACAACAGCAGCAACAATAATAATAACAGCAATAATAACAACAGCAGTAACAATAATAATAACAACAGCAATAATAACAACAACAGTAATAACAACAGCAACAATAACAACAACAATAACAACAGCAGCAACAATAACAACAACAGCAATAATAATAACAACAGCAATAATAACAACAAAAGCAATAACAACAGCAACAATAACAACAACAACAATAATAACAACAACAACAGCAACAACAATAACAACAACAGTGACAATAACAATAAGGTGGTACTCTGGCTCAGTGGTTAGCATCATACATCCAGGGCTGTGAGTGTGATTCTTACCTCCAGCATTGTGTTTGTGGACTTTGGGTATTCTCATGTCTGTCCTGGTTGGAAGGTAATTAATAGACAGTACTGGCTGCCTAGTTCATTAAACATCCTATTCAGAGGAAGACATGATACAGCAGATGAAGTGAAGATATTACTTTTTGTTTTCATTTGTCCAAAGTTTCTTACATGATCTTATCTTACAATGTACCCAAAGTTACATGTCCTGCCACTCTATTTCTGCCCTGTTGTCCATCACATTGCAGTCCTTATGGAAATGCATAATCCCTGTCTTAAAATTTGCTACAACTGCTTATAGTCTATTTATTGCTTTGCTCAATGATGCAAGCAATTGCCTTTGTTTGGGTTTCTTGACCAAAAAGTGTGTCCATGGTAACAGATCAAAGACACGCAGGCTAATTAATGCTGGCTTTAATTCAAATGACATTTAAAGCGATTTCACTGTTGCAGACAAATTTCCAGTGTCGCAATAAAATCAGGAGTTTTGCTAGATCTGTGTCGCGCTCCCGTCACCTCGTCCCTTTGGTGAAACGTGATCAGGATACCTGCCTAAAGTCAGTCCTGTTTTCATCTTGAAGTTCCAATAAAATAAACCAGGTTAAATATTATCATAGGTTTTTAGTATTGGCTCATGCAAATAGTCACATGGACTTTGTCCACAACCAATAGGTGAGCTTCTGTCCATCACCAAACAGGAAGTAGCAAAGCGGTACAGGATCTTGGGTAGAGTAGGTAGACATGCAGGAGTCTCGTGGGGCTTCAGAAGCCGCAGTTCTCTTGTGGATCTGTGGACTGTGGTAGAAAAGGTGGAGAAACTGCTGGAGTTGCAGAATAAGCAAGAGTGTCTCTTTGACATGTCTTCCCATTTGTAGGACGATTGAGTGGAGAAGGAAAAAAGGTGGACAGATAATCTCAAAATAAATAATAATAAATAATGATGTCAGTGATAAGAAGAAATAAAAAGAAATAATAACCTCAAAGGGAATATAGTTGCCGTCCTGCAAATAGTGACCCTGCAAGATCCCCACTCTTTGCAAAATCATAGTCTGTGACAAAAACAGTCTGTGACTAATGAAACATTGTCTATAGATGTGAGAGGGTGTTAGACATCACTCTTTAAAGAAGGTGTATGGTTAGCATGAAGCACTCAGGGCAGCATTGGGTTAGTGACACTTAGCGTGTACTCTGAAAACAAGACACAATTTGTTTTAATTTATTGTGATTCCTGTTTCATTTTAATTTCAAAATTAAGCAAGCCTGTACCAAAGCTCTTGCAGTGCAAGAACAAAAATAGCATATAAATGTGTAATTAGGTAGTTGTGCCACAGGTTTGAAGCATTAGAGGAAAATAAGATCTTGGTCAAGATGGCAACTGCTGTAATGAAGTAAATCTTGTGTTATAATCGAAAGTGTGATTTATGTGAATCCACCTGCACTTGGTAAGTGCTTTGGTCTCAAACGCACTGTTATGGAATAATATCAAATGAGATTGTCCTTGGACTCATGTGATGAATTACGAGCGCCCAAGCAGTGATGGGTAATGCAAATTGGAAACTGAATTTGTGTGTGTGTGTGTGTACATGTGTGGGCATGGGGTCTGGATTTTAACAGTAATACTGATATAAGTCAGGGTGTTTATCCAACAACATTGTGGTTGTTTGGATGGTGATCAGCAGCAGGTATATATGCATATAACTGGTATAGGCTAGTCCAGGGGTCACCAACATGGTGCCCACGGGCACCAGGATGCCCCCAATGACCACATGAGTTGCCCGCGGACCTGTTCTAAAAATAGCAGAACTCACCAGTGAGCAGCGTCTAAAATTTAATTTTATCCTGTTGCTATTCTTCTTTAATCACATTTGCATTTATATAGATTTGATAATCACAATATCTAAAAAAAGGCATTTAAAACATGTTTATTATACATGGAGTCTAGATGGAGGGTGTTTCAAACTGGTAGCCCTTCGTATGGCTCAGTACCCGTGAAGTAGCTCACAGTTTCAAAAAGGTTGGTGACCCCTGGGCTAGTCCATATAGATGTTCATTTACTGTTGGCCATGATATGTAATTCTTTCACGAACCAAAAATGACCAATACTCAAAATTCTGGTTAAAAAAAGCAACAAAGGTTAATCATATCAGTGCTTCCTGCAGTGTGGATGTAACAATGCATTGTGTAAGAATACCACATTATGTAATAATTCAACAAAATTTAACAAATGTTCACTTTATATAACAGCACCTACATTTTGTAATAACCTGTCGCATTTTGTAATAGACAGCTTGGATGCAATATGTAATAAATTTTCCTGCATTTTGTAATAAATTATTACATATTGCGGTGGTTATTACAAAATTCTGGAGTTGCACTTTTCAATGATGAAAATGTAGTACTGTGCATTATGTAACAAACAGCCAAAATTGATGTCTTCATTGGCACTTTGTCAAGTCATTACATAATGTGGTGTTATTACACAAAGCGTTGTTACAGTGGACAGTTGCTATTGAAAAGTTTAATAACTTTGGGCAGTTCTCTTCAGTCTGGTAACTTGATATAGAGTTTGCTTTGTTATGATGAATACACGTGCACCTATTTTTAGTCCTTTCCTGGACAAAACAACAGTCTTTTCCCACCTACTTTATGAGTTTAAGTTTCCAAGGGTTTGTGAGAGGAAAACGTGTCTTTGGGGACAGGAGGGTAGCTGTTTATAGATGCTGGTAGTTAGATTGGCACATTTTTCCTTGTGAATTTCTCCTGTGTCAGTGTGTCCCTGAAGGCCAGTACATTCATAAGTTACCTCTAACTCACAATAAGAGAGCAGGAAGTAAAGGAGCACTTGGCTGGAATTTCCACTTTGAGGCTGAATGGTCGGATGTCTCAGCCAGGCATTCCCTGACATGTGACACTTGACTGGCTGATTTAAGGATGATAAATACCAAGATGGAGATTGTTGTGCCGCACATCAGCCGGCATAGGACACATTCTATCTATGCCTCAGTGAAGCAGATCTACTTTCCTATTCCTTAGTCCCTGACAGTAAACAAGACCGAGGGTCATCGTGCAGGTCAGCAGCACAGAATTGTGTGGGCCTCACATTTTTCTGCTCATTTATCTACTTTCCATCAGACCAAAAGACTTATAGACTGAGCCCAAATATCGTATTATACCTCTTTTTGCTTTCTGCCTTATTCTGTATTTCTTCGGTAAGTTTGTGACTGAACTGAAAACTCTCACTCTCAGAAAAGTGGAATACAAATATCACACTGCCTAACTAATACTTGGTAACACTTTACTTAAGGCCTTGCTCTTAGTAGTTTTAAACACATTCATAATGTATTATAATGCATTCGTAAAGCATTATTAACATGGCTATAATGCGTTATGCCTTTTGATAAATATTTATAGTCATGTTTATAATGCTTTATGAATGCATTATTATTTGTTATGAATGTGTTTATAAATTACTAAAAACATGGCCTTAAGTAAAGTGTTACCCAATGCGCTCATTCTGCCTAGTTAGTATTCACAATAATTTTGTTTGCACAGCATATGTAGAAGATCCTTCTCCCTCCTTTGATCCAGAATCCATGGTTGGGCTCCAGATGATGTAATAGTTATCACGTGTTGCACCTTATATTTATAAAAACATGATCATTTCCCCCAGATAATAGACCTGATCCTTTTTTGCCTGTATTATTAACCATTTAGTACTAACAATGTATTGGCACTGTAAGCGCCATTTATGCAGAATGGTGTAGTTTTTGTTTAATTAAATGGTTGGAATATGTTGTCTTAAACCTGCCATTATAAGTTGAAATTTCTGTAGCATATTATTGAATGAAAGTGCTTCTCCGGTTAGTTTTGGTTTGCAACTGCCGGAAGGAGTATGTGTCAGAGGAGCAATAAAGTTTTTGTTTTGAATATGCAAATAAAGAAGTGGACGTTGGGAGCCACACGGTTGATTTACCGTGACTGGTAACCTACCATTTTAACGCGTAAAAACAGTCTACCAATGTTCATTTCACAGAAGTGGTCAAATTTTTAGATTGTGACAAAAAGAATAACGTTCCCAAACGAAGTCGACCACTACAGGCACACACTTGCTAAGTGCCATTGGGCAACTGTGTTGTGAAAAGTACTATATGCAAATAAACTGAATATACTGTATAGGCAAGTTCACTTACAAAGTATGTTCCTTATGTGTGTGTGTGTGTTGTACATGTTTCATTGCATTGTTTTGAAAATAACAGCATTCACAGTCATATTGACTGTGTTGTGTACTTTATCTGAATGCTAATGGCCTTACAAGAATCACTAATCATTTTTAAATCATACACAGTCACTTCACAATAGTACTTTGATTAATATAATAAATGTTTGCTAGATTAATGTGAAGGTTTGAACAATTCATAGTAATCATATTGTATTACACAGTTCATTACAACATTAATTTTCGTTTAATATGAAAATACGTGATGGTAATGATTATGATTATAGTGGTAAAGTGTGATCTTGCCATAAAAATTATGACAATAAAAACTTTTAAAAAGTTTAAAAACACATTGTGTGTAAAGACACTTTGCAGTCAAGATCAGTATTTACCCATTACTTAATTAAGCAATGCATTAGTTGATATTTATTTTGCTTACAGCTAATTTTAAAACATCAGCATACGATGCCTCCTTAACCTGAGATGAATGTCAAATTTGAAAATAATTAAATAATGACTTTGGAATTGAAACATCCTATGCGATTCTTTTTCAGTCACTAGCTACTACTGCACATACAATTCAGCCAGAAATCCTTGCAATGACGCTGGTGTCAATCGGGTACTAATAGAGGGCAGTGCTGACACGGCCCCAGCAGGCCTGCCTGCTGTGCTTCTCTACGGCTTTATGATCGACTGCCAAACTTTCAAACACTGTGCAGGCTGCTCGTCAATGTAAATCTTTTAACATCCACACAGTAGAGCTGTACTTTGTCAATGTCTTGGTGAAAGAAGTTCAAACACTATCATTTGTACCAATGAAAAGAAATTAACTTTACAGTATATCTAAGCCACTGTCTGGAGATCTGAAGTGGGAATGTCAAATTTTCCAACAGACCACAATGAACATCAGAAATTGTCTGCAGGCAATTCATTTTTTCTTTAAATAGTTTCAGTTTGAGTGTGTCACTTAGCTATACAAATAACAACTGGACAAAGATGTAATATAATTTCTTATCCAGCAACATTTTCACAAGATATATTTGTTTTGAGATTAACTAAACCAGGCAACATTCATAAATTGTATTAGACAATGGAAGAAAACAAAATTTGCATTCACTTTTCGCTTATTACTTCTACCATCTTTAGAGAATACACCTTTGTATGATATGGATTTTAATTAATTTAGTTGCTGGCTTCCATATTTTGTTTACCTTCACCCATTGCTAACAGAAACAAGTCTCCAACATTAAGTGGAAGTTGCATGCCAGCTGGTGTGGATGCTGGTCCTTCAAGGAGCAATTAACTTTATTATACTTAATCATAGCTCGTCTGGATTCAATACAATCTGGATTCATTCAATAGCCTTGATATAGTATGTTGAAACACTGCTACTGTAGCTATTTTGGGTTTCAGTGAAAGCAGCAGAGTAAACTTGCAGTGAAGATAGTAGTATATTGTAAACAGGAAATTGGCTCCACTGGGACTATGTTATGGAGCAGGAGGAGATATATACACTGTGCAGTGAAAATGATGAGTATTTTTTTACTCCTATTTTCATATGATGCCTATTTGTTTTATCCCTGGATCTTATATTTGTATAATGATGTAATAGAATACCATTACCACTACTGAAAACTCAGTAATCTATTTTTGATAATCAGGAAATAAATGTGGTTGTCTTGGTAATTTAAACTTACTTGTAGGGACTCAAAAGCAATGTAAGGTGTGGCAGAGTATTGCATCCACCATAAAAAAAAACAGAATTTGCCCAGTTTAGCGTTATAATGAGAAGAAACTTTTCATGGAATCATTCAGTATATACATATATTTATTATAACAGTATATCGGTTTGAATGACCATAATTAGATTTAACTTTATTGTCATTGTGCTGAGCCAATGCAATGCATATGACATGTGCACAAATATAATTAATCAGTGGCGTGCACAGACATTTTGGGGGGCAAGTGCTCCAGGGGGAAAAAAGGGCACTTTTTGCATATGTGGAAAACCTTTTCTTTTTATAATAAAAAAAACGCACAGGTTAAATGCAATTTCACTTTTATTTCAAAACATTCTCTAAAAATAGACCAAAATGTATGAGAACGAATAAGACTGACTGTGGTCATTACAAGAACAGGGCAGAATGATCGTTTTCACAGGCAATTGGGAACTGCCTATTTTTCCTTTAGCAAATTAATGTGTTAATGTTGCCAATATGTTACACCAAAAAAAATTAACATGTCTAACCAGTGCTTCTCAAAACTTTTAACATGCACCCCCAACACCGTACCCTTCAAACTACCAATAACAACGTCACTGTTCTGTCACAATCAGGTCACAACACAGTGCGTAAATGTCTGCGAGCATCGCTGAGTCAGTAACAACCAGTTAGGCTAAAGACTGCATCTTTAGACAGTTGGACGGTGTTCTAACTTTCTCACAGGAGACACCTACTAAAGACAGTCAAAGACATTAATTTCAATCTTACCAAAGTAGGACAGTAGTTGACGTTAGTTATGGAAAGGCTAATCCACAAAAACGGAGAAACGTCCATAATTCTATTATTCATAATCATGTCAAGGTTTTAGGTTTTTCTGCAGTTCCATCTCTAAAAAGTGTGATGTCTTCCCGTCACTGACTTCAGTTTGAAAACTTTGTATTTATTCACAGATTTCCGTGAGATCATCCTAAAATTTGTAACGAAAAATGGGCTCAAAAGAGCCCTCTGCCTAACGGCATGTAGCCTATAGCATAACGTGATATTTTCAATAGTGTATGCAAAAAGGTCGGAATTGATGGAGAGTGGGGTTGCCTAAATGGTTTAGGTTACATTTTAAATGTGTCGTTTTTTTGTTTATCCATATGGATGGATGGAGGGGGCAAGCTGGCAAAGTTTGTCATGTGCAGTTTCTGACAGGCTACTTCACAACAAAACAATTGCAGGTTGGTCTTAGAGGGCAAACAGAATAATTTCACTCGATTCATGGGTTACCTGACTGGTTGGGAAGGGAAAGAGCTGCCGTGTTGTCCGCCGTGGCTCCCAGTCGCTATAGTTAGCCTACTATGCCTACTCCAAGTAGTCCTATGTCATGCCGCTGCTACACGCCTCACAACAAATGAACTGCAAGCGTGTTCACGTGACACGGTGACAGTGAAAAAGCGACAGGGTTCGGGTGTCTTTGAAGAAGGGGCACAAATCAAGCCATTATTTTCACACCTTTTTAAATCGCGCAGCTTTAAAAAAAAAAAAAAAAATCACGTCTTTCAAAAGGGCACCTTTTTGGACTGAGGGCAAAAGGGCAAGTGCTTCAGCACCACCTCGTCTCTATCTGTGCACGCCAGTGTAATTAATTATAGTAAATTATAGATAAATTATGAATATAACTGTAAATTATGGTGCTGGTAGTCCATAATAAGGTGCAGGCAGGAAGTACAGTGAGAATGATTGTGCTGGGAAATATGGTGCAATGCTGCAAGTGCAAACTGGAGATATACAAAATGGGCAGTTGGTGCAAACAAAAGCAGTGTTCAGTCCATGTCCCAAGCTGTGTGTGGAGGGGGGCGGGGGGGGGTAAGTACCTGTAAGGTGCCACCAAGCAGATTGACTGCTGTGGGAACGTAGCTGTTCCTAAGGCTAACCTCTAATTTCCACCCTAGAATTGGATGAAACTTTGTGTGGCTACTTGTCAGGGACACATTATACTTTATTACAAAGATTTGAGTGAATACTGTACATTTACTACCGTAAAACCTACAGTATTCGCACAACAGAAAACGATCCCCAGCATTGAACTTGATCAATGCATAATAGTTTGGCTCTTCTCATTTGCTTTGACTCTTTTATCCATACAACAACTTAACATACCATCATGTTAAAAGGAGAAGCGTTTGTCCATCCATCCATCCATCATCTGCCGCTTGTCCGGGGGAAGCGTTTGTCATTTTAACAAAATCATTTAGATTCTCATTTTAACCAGATAAACTTGCATTTTATAATAAAGTGAAACCTTTTTCATTTTAATTGGAAAATTTTGTATCTCATCATAGCAAGACACATATGTTGTTATATTGAAATAATCCAGTATTATATATTATATTGTAATAATATGAGATTATCTTGTATCTTGTTATAACGGAAACATATCCATAATGACATTACAACAAGATAATCTTCATGTTTTAACGTTATACTTTCACAATATATCTCATTATAATGAATCTCATTATAATGAATTAACCAGGCAAATTTTATTTTGTCATGGAGGCATCAGTACGCTGCTGTTGTAAGTAAATGCCTTAAGGCAAACATATAGCAAAAAATATTTAACCTAGCAGGAGACTGACACAAGCATTCCTGAATTTCATATTACCAGTGAGAGCGTTATACTGGGAGACAATCAATTTTGAATTTGCAGGAATATGAGTGGAGTGGGGATTGCCTTTTATTGAAACTGGGCAATGGAAATGAAACAGGCCTCTGAAATGCATCTTAAACAATGAAGTTATCCTGCGGGACAATATTCATTTTTAAACCAGTTGCTATAAATACAGTGTAGGAATCCTACAGATCTGTCCTTGATCTCTCTCCAGCTTCCAGCTATAGACAGCATGTCGCATCACACCGGTGACCTTTCCTGTCGTGTGTCAACAGAGAGTTCATAGATGATGTGGTAGATGACACACTGCCCCACTGTCTTATGTCTGTGTTTACAATTCATAGATCCCCAGCTGACTGACATCCTGTTCTGCATCACAATACAGATACATACACAATTTATAACTTACAGCCACTAACCTATACATTAACCTTAATTATTTTTGAGTCTTGTCGGTTGGTTATTAGTTCTAATGGTAACACGGCTCTCCATATTTCACAACAACACAGTGCCTATGATCTTTGTTAATATTTGTCAGTGTTTGGGAGTGCATTACGGTGCTTATTTCTTTGTTTGTCTAATACAGGACCATTGACTATAAAATGACAAGCAAGACAAAAAGTCAAATCAAATGTACAGTATAGTACAGTAGTATAATCTA
This sequence comes from Paramormyrops kingsleyae, assembly GCF_048594095.1. NCBI lineage: Eukaryota > Metazoa > Chordata > Actinopteri > Osteoglossiformes > Mormyridae > Paramormyrops > Paramormyrops kingsleyae. Next base: position 24,826,472 of record NC_132802.1, on the reverse strand, counting down.
CTGTGCATGATAGCACTTCAGCACTTTATAACGTTTGACTTATGACCCAATCAGCTTATGACCTCGTCGTCGGAACCCAACCACATCACGAATTGGGGAGTATCTGTAATTTAGAGAAATGACTGGCTGCTAAAGTCCTAGAAGCAATTAGCATGACTGAAAAGATTTAATGTCCTACGGAATGCCTAAAATGGGAGAAATGGCTGCTGCAGGATCTCTCAGTGTAGGAAGAAGGTTTTGTGCAATTTTGGGTATCCCAGAAGGACTGTTACAGGCCTCCTTCATTTTATACAACACATACATGCTTAATAAGTCAATGAAGAGATATAACACTTTCTACAAAGGGAAGACAATACACTTCAGCATTCATCAGATACACTGGGCTTTTTATTGAGTTTTTTTGCCTGCAGTTTCAGCAAAAATGCATCGACAGCAATGCTCAGTGAGTCAATACTGAATGGATGAAAAGGAACATCTGGGATAATGCCGAGATAATTCCAGTTTGTAAACATGTCTCATATATCGTTTCACACCACGGTGCAGCTTAGTGTTTGTATTACGATTTCTCTCATTGGCTTGTTAGTGTTCATTCAATTCCTCACTTAAGCAGATAGAATTCAAGCCAGTCAGAACTACTGGTCCCTTTCTTAATTATGCATGTATTTCCGTGGTTACACTAGCCATAGACCCTCTAGATATTGTAAGGAATATGTCTTGGTACACATCCTGGAGGTCTGAAAGTCTTAAATGCTAAGGCCAGTACGAAAGCTGGACATTTTCAATAAGTTCTGGTTGATTGGAGATATGGTACAGTATGTAGTATTAACAATATCACAGAAAATTATAAAATACAAACTTATCATATACCAGAAGACAACATTCGGATTGCCATTGAAAAGTTAAAGTTCTGTGTAATGGTGGACATGAAAAAATCCTTGGAAATCAATACTGAAGCCATTAGATGCAGCATGAAACCTCAAACTGGATAGTTTCAGTCATCAGCTTCAGTAAACATTTTGATGAAATCGCATTGACCTTGTCCTGTTAGTTCCACAACCTGATCTAACTATACATTTTATCTGATTGTTGAAGGAACACAGCCAGCCTAGACAGCAGTTGATTGCAAGTCCATTTTCTGAGGGTAGCAGTACACCTTGGTTGAACATCTAAAACATATTTGCCCCCTTGTGTTTATCCATCCATCCATCTTCCCAAAACCACAGTACATGGTCACAAGTGAGCCCGGATCTCACCAGGAAGTATGGAGAATGAGGCAGGTGACACCACAGAAGGGATTCAGAGACACCATTGTGCCTTGCAGCATGTTTTTGGAGTGTGGAAGGCAATACTGTGCAGAGGCTTTTTGAGAGGCAGGTGCTGAAAGCCTTACACACACAATAAAGGGCCCCTGTTTTATTTGTAAAGGGATGGACTTTAATAAATTGGGTAAAAGGGACAGGTGTTCTGGCATGCCCCCCCATCCCCCCCCCACGTGCATGGTGACTCCATCAACCTGAGCAAAGAGGAGAATGTGCAAGTGCCACAGGTACAGAATCACGGGACTCAATCTGCCAACCAGGGAGGTATGATGTCACTGTGCTGCCCAATGACTCACCGTGCCACAGATACTGGTCTCAAATTATAATGTGAAAATAATAGTGGCTCATTGTGTACTGGTATTTTTACATACCGTGTGCACGATTGTCTATTGATGCATATTTAAGCTATCAGGACTTTATATGGCTCTGACGAGCAAAGCTATGGTCTGGCTCAGTGAAAGTTGTTCTTAATTGTATTGTCACTCACAATTGTATTGTTCTCACAATGAGCCAGGCTAACTTAGAGTGAAAATCATGTTAACCAGGCAGATAGACAGGTAGTAAAATTATGATTTTGGACCCCCTCCCCCCATAACTTCATACTGAAATAATTCAGCAGTATGAAGAAATTTACAAAGAATACACAAGAATATTCATTTTATATTGATATTATTTTTTGGACGAATACAATGCATAGACTTTGTATCTAACTTGTTGTTACTTCTCATAATTTTGTAGATAAATACTGTTTACACATTACGTCATACTCTGACTTGAACTTAATGTTTTTAGACTGGTGTTGGTTTGTTTTAAATGCAATTTTCCTGTAACATTCCAATTTATCCCTATCATTTCCGAAAAGTGGAAAAAGTCAATGACTGATAATTGATTGCTTCTTAGGAAAATTAGTTCTTTTTTGTTTCTGATGAATCTTATCCCTTTACTTTTATATTCATATATACAATACATAAGTCATACATGTACTTCACATGAAAAAAACTAAACAACAACAATATCTTTAGTCTCATATCTTTCCCTGGGGTGCAAATAAAAAAAAAAGATTTTATCACGCATCTGAGGAGCTCCATTACCCTTCAGTACATGACATAACTTAGACAGGATGTGCCCCAGGACACTTGTGTCAGTTGCGACAGTGTTGGTTGTTCACAGATCCATACGGCTTAATGCCAGTGATTTATTGCACTGTGGCCTGTGCCACCAGGCAAAATCATGTAATGTAGCTCTCTGTCAACCTGAAGTAAAAACTGACGGCTTCATTCAAAGTGACAGCCCTGTTAAGCTCATTTCAGTGTCCTCTGAGGGTCATCCAGTATCCTTGGTGTAAAAACTGAATACTCAAAGAAATGCTTTTCAATGTATAAATGAATAAGTTCATGTCACACCCTGCTCACTCCATCCACCTGTCTTCCCCCTGGCATGACTCTAAACAAGCAACATCTGATGCTCTTTTGTCTTATCTCTTGTTCTTGCCCTCAAGTTAACCATTCACAGCTGCCTCTTGTTTGCTCCTTCGTTAATTTGTATTTAAGTGCCTCCCAGTCTTGTAGTCCATGGTTCGGTCATTGTTGCTTGTATGCACCTCAGTCCCTGCGTGTTTGCCTTAATAAAGTCCTCTGTGGGGGCTTTTCTCACGAGAAGCTGCATTTTGGCTCATCCCTTCCCAGCTCAACAGTACAGGCCTACAGCATGTTATTATTTTCCCCGATATCCTTGCATTATTTTGAGATTTTGTTCTTAAATATCTGTTTATCCATGTTATATTGCTTAACGGATATTCAACTGAAACAAACATACACTTACACATACAGATACAAATGACAATCTAAGTCACTGTGATACAATTGGAAACTTTTTACATATGTCCTTTAGGTACAGAGTAAGAGAGGATCTCTGTCAGCTCTCGACAGTCCTATGACCCCAAGCAAACAAGGAAGGGATGTCAGAGAGATTGGGGGGCATTTGAGGAGTGTATGAAAGGGTGGGAAGCACAATTCTGGGTGGAGCTCTAAAGTCAAATCAAATAAGGAGAATGTGTTTCCATTTTGTAACATTTAAGCATGCAGTGTGGCCTAAAGAAATAGTCTGTGTGAGTATAAAAGGAAAACATTTTTACAGATTGGTAAATATACGCTTGTATGAGGTTCATTGTCTCGTGTACTTTAAGGGAAACCTTCCCAAAGCAGATTAATTTTAGTTTTCTCAATGCAACTAAAAGATGTTCAGTACTGTAAGATTATTAGAAGGATGTGTTCAGAAATTGCTTTTGCATAAGTTCAGAAAAAAGGACCTGAATGGAAACTCTAGTAGTATGGCATTTAAATTCTATATCACACCTGAAGCCTCTTATTAAAGAGAATGTTTGGACAAATCTACTGTAAGACCAACCCAAAAGAGTTAAAAAAAATGTGAATAATTAACCACCAAAGTGCCAATAAGTTGTTATTTCATGACAAAAAATAAATGTCAGGGTAAAATAAATCCAATATAGATGGAGTATAAGATATCATAATATCGGTTTTTTGTTTAATGGCTGATTTGTTTTTTAGACCTACACTGAAGGAACAGAAATAGTGCTCATGAATTTTTATGGGTCTGAGACATCAAAAGCGTCCATTTAGCGGCAAAAAAATGTTTGGGTGTGTAAAGCATGCTTTTGGCTGGCATGCTGCCAAACGTGCCGGACGCCAGCAATCTAGAGGCAAAGTCATATCCCCCATGACCCACATGCTCCACCCAATCCGCCAGCTTTCACTCCAGGTGTAATTAACTCAATGCATCTTGGTCAGCCAGCTAACATCCCATTATTGGCCCCAAGATTATCTGATTTAAATTAATTTTGCTGTTGATTTTGCCAGACTGACATCAGTTCTTATCTATCGCCAGTAACATTCAGAGCTAGGATGCCGTCGTTAAACAGCCAATTAGATTTAACCTTATATGGTATGGGAACCCACCATATATTTTCCTGCAGAGTATATCAACCTGGAAATCCATCCATCCATCCATTTTCAATGACATAATTAGTATTGTGTTCTTCCAGATCCTATCGTGGGATGGACAGGCAGGGAGGGATACACTTTTGACGCAATTCCAGTTCCTGAAATGGAAATACCTAGAGTCACTGGACTTAAACAAGGGTATCGATTTGGGGGTGGATGGTAGGGACGTGTCCCTACCACTACTGTGGGAGGACTGTGTTTGTTTAGTGGGGTTGGGGGTTTGGGGCTGGCTACCAATGTTGAAATCAAACCTACACCCTTGAACTTGAATTTGCAATTTCTTAATAAAGCGAAGGTCTTTTGTTTTATGAAAAAAATACAGTCCTGATTGTGCCATATCACTAGATTTATACAGCTAAACAATAGGGATCCAGGACATGTTTCCTACCCATTCCTAATGCTGACTCAGTGTTGTTCTGTTTCAAGGCCCCTTCAACAACATTTTACATTTTGGAATAACCACCTGGTTAAAATGTTACAATGGTGAGTTTCTCACTGAAGGATGTATTACTACATTGGGTGCCAGAGGCAAAAAAAACAAGTAAACTTACTATTAACAGGTCATGGTGCATAGTTAATCATTATAAAAACTTTGAGGGATAGCTAAATTCCATTTCAACATGTAATAATCATATAAGAAGTTGAAACAATAAATCATTAAAAAAATTCTTTTGTACAGATTACCTGAATCAATACAGAAATGAAGTGGTAGATAATCTAATAAAAATCCATAGGAATATTCTGAAGAAAGCAATCAGTTATCAAATAATACTGAATGAACTTACTATTCTACAAAGCCAGACCAAGACCATTTAATTTAATGACTTTAATTAAACATTTCTTATTTTTATGAAAGAACAAGATCCACCCTGTTTTAGTAACTTGGTCTAAAGTCTGGTGTCAGTTCTCTGAATAGAACAAAAATGGAATACTCGACAAATCTGCATTTTCTGCATTCTGTTATGTTCTGACATCATTGATCTCATTGGTCGGTTCTTCAGGCTTTGTTCCTTTTCTCCAATCCATCACCCAGCAACACGACCCCTTTTGAAGTGCTCTGCTCTGGACAGATGTTCCTCTGCAGTGGGGTGGGGCAGTCTATCTGGAGCCTGGGAACTGAACTATAGGCATGCAGATCCTATGATTTCCCAGGCTCCAGAAATGCCAACACTCAGGGCATCCCCAGAGAGAGTGAGGGGGGGGGGGGGGGCAGTGGCCCGGCTCTTATCCAATGACTGCTGGAAGATCTCACGGTCAGAGGTTTTCAATGAGGTCAAGAGGACAGTCCCAGACTTCTGAATATGGAAGTCACCAGAAGTCAGGGGGCCATCTGCTCGCCTGCAGTAAACAAACAAGGTCCCAGATGCCACTCCATGGGGAGAGACACTCATCAGTAAGGGACAGGTCGTTCAGTCAACTATGCAGTTAAGTTCCTCAGGCGATACAGCCCTTTGGCCAGTATGGGAATGATGACTCACCAACAACACTACATTGCCCCAATTCTCCTCAGGAAAAGCATATTATATGAGCTTCCATGAAGTGTAAAATTTAACCTCAGAAATAGCATTGTTTAATTGCTGTAGTTACATAATTGATTTTGAGCAAGTACTCATGGTGGTAAATTTGTTTTGTCTTGAAGGCCATAGTGACTCCGTGTATTTGTTGTTCGGGTAAATGTACCCCACAGGCTTTTCTCCTGCAGTGTGCAATACACTGATAATCCTCCCCAGGGAATCTCGGTGTGAAGGTTTGATAAATCTAGCCCAGGTTGGTGATTTGAGCACGTAATTAGCATGGAAATTATCATCTTGCTTCAGGGCAACATAAATAGATATATTCGTAATGCAAGCCAATGAAGGGTGTCAGTATTTGTCTCAGTGTTTGTATTGTTTTAAAAATCATACTTTGGGGGCAAGCTTACTTTTGTGAAGGTATTGCAAAGTCACACATATGCAACTCCTACTCCAAGTAAGGTAAGTTAACAAACATTTACAAGCAGTCCCCAAGTTATGAAAGAGATCCGTTTCCTAAGTCTGTTTTTTTATTAACATTTGTAGGTCAGTCAGAAAAATAATAATACAGTAAATATAATAATAATTACAAAAGTAACTGTACTGTACCTTGAGCTGACGAATTGCTGAACCTGTGCAATGTTTTCAGGAGCTCAACAAAGTAGTGCATGTGTTCGTCATTATGAACCATTGTATTTAACCCAAATATTTAACATACGAAGCTTTGTGGCAGTCTGTACATAAGTACGACTTGTCTGTCAGATGGACGTTCTTAATTTGGGGACTGCCTGTACCAACATGCATACAGAGTTTGCAGATGGGTTGAATATTGTTTTGCAGTCATAAGTGCTAAACAAGGAGAAAACAAACAGAAAAGAACTTTTCTAATAAGTATTTGAATGTGTTTGTTTTTTAACTTTTAACATACCCCCAAACACACATGTCCATCCATGGATGGATGGATGGATGGATGGACATGTGTGTTTGGGGGTGGCTTGCTTGCTCAGTAGGTGTACTGTCACCTCCCATCTCCAGGTTGTGGACTTCAATCCCTACCTCCTTTCTGTATGTGAGATTGCATGTCCTTCCCATGAGACTCAAAGCCATGTTGTTAGACTACGTGGCACCTATAAATTGCCCATAGTGAATGACTGTGTGTATGTATTGTGATGGACTGGCATCCCGTACTGCCCGGCATAGGCTCCAGGCCTCCCTGTGATCCTGACAAAGAGCATCAGGTAAATGCTGGTGTGGAAGATAAAACTACGGCTCGGAAGACCCTTCTCCCTTACTCAAATACTTTTGTAAAGGTAAAGTTTCTTTAATAAGCTGAAGATCCGATAAAGAAATCCCCCTACTGTATGTCCCTATACCAATGTGGTGACACACCAAACAAAGAAAACAGTAAGTTTATATGCCTTTTCTAAGCTTCCTTAAAGAGCATATCAATTATGATTCGTTACTTCTTCAAAAGCATATCAATTATAATTGTTTTCCCTACCCCGCGATCGTCACGTGACCTATGCCTCTTTAATATTCATTCTTACCACAGCACATTCTGCCTACCTCACCTCCCCCACTTTCCTCCCTTGCGGTTTGTCACAAAATCCACCCTTTATTCAATCTATACTCCTGTAGCTCAATACTATTGCTATTACTGTTATCTCAAGCTTATATGTCCCTTTATGCGTGCAAAATCTTCTGCATTAGCACAGCTTATAGTATTGCAATACCTGATCAATAGCATGACTTCCTCCTCTCGTAACAGCCACTTTCCTTTCAATCCTAGCCCCTCTTCCCATTAAACTCCTCTAATTACAGGTGTCTTCTTTATACTCCAGCCCCTCTTCTCCTCATCCTCATCTCCTCATCTTCTCTCTTAACCTCAGCAGAATATCCTTATCTGAACAGGCGTAAGACATACCCACAAGCTCCCTATCATTTCTTTTCTCAGTCCACCGACCCACCTGTGACCCTGACATCTGTGACCCAATTCTCAAATTGGAAGACAAAACACACCCTGTACCATCAGCAAAGCAGCTCAAGCAAGCAGCTCATGCCTAAGGCCAAAAACATGACAGCAATCCCATAATGCCTCCCTCCCATCCTATCTGGCCAATTTCCCATCCACAGTGGACAGATATACACAATATGGACAAAAGTATTGGGACACCTGGCCATTACTCCTCAGGAACATGATATTTTGTCTTTGTTCTATTTTCAATTAAGTATGGGTTTATGTGATTTGTACATCATTGCTTTTTGTTGTTGTTTACATTTTACACAGCGTCCCGACTTTTTTGGGAACGGGTTGTACTGTAGAATGGGATGTCATAAAAGTTCCTGTAGGTGTAATGACCCAGTGTCGCAATATTTTTGTCTATGTCTTTGGATGTCTGATATTTATTTTTACTCACATCCGGCAGTTAAATGATAGTTTGCTTTGGACTGACTGCTGTCAGCCTATAGTATACAGTTATATAATGAAAAATAACCTTTCTACAGTGCATTATACTATGGGAACTGCACATTTTCATTATGTTACGGGAACTTCACATTTCTTTCTTTTGTATAAAACCTATTTTATGGCAGGTTCATATTCAGGACAAGGCATTGTTTTGTGGTGCCGCAGTTCATTTACAATGGTGGGGAGGGAATTCCATGGCAAATGTAATACAGGTCCTTCAGTAGCCTACTCCAAAATTGTCATAGTATGTTGAGTATTCTAACTTTGCAGACAACTATTCTGTTGTCACGTTAGTCGTAATCTACATTTCCATCAAACTTTATGTAATTCTTTGATTTCTGTGTCTGCATGAAACGGAAAAAAATGTCCTAAGACAGTTAATTTGTTATCTGGATAGTTGTGCAATTACTGGAAAATGGACATATTTCTGTTAATTGTAATTTAATTACATGCCCCTCTCTGGATAATATAAGGAGAAATCACTCTCAGTACAATTTTACATAATGAGGAAAGCAGCTGAAGCGGCCGTCTGTCAAGGAAATATTAGCCAGTTATCAGTTAATGTTGAACTATTTCCCAAAAGGGTTCCACCTCTTTTTGTCATTTTATTGCAGTTCATGGACAAATTTATCACTTTTCTTGTGTATTCATGAAATCACTTCAAGATTACTGCCCCTAAATTAATAATATATGATTGATATAACATTATAAGGACTTTATCATTAGTATGCCTATTGATAATTGCATTTGATTCCATAAATATGTTACAAATATATATATATATATATACACACACACACACTGTCATGCCCCGCTCCGTCCGATCCTACTGTGTGCCACGCCCCCTCGTTAACCTCATGTGGAATCCCAGTGTTTTACAGCTGTTTCGGATTGTTGTCATTAGTTCAGTGTATTTAGTCCGCGTTTCCGTTTGTATCCCCAGTCCGGTCATTGACGTTGTGTTTGTGTGATGCTCTTTTGGATTAAACCCCTTATTTCCCCGATTCCTGGCTTCCGTGCGCCTGCTTCCCCGCTCCGTGCTACACTCGCCATAACACACACACTCTGCCTGGCCAAAAAAAGTCGCCATTTGAATTTTTCGTTGGACTGCCTTTAGCTTTGATTTAGCTATATACTGTATATATATTTAGCTATATATAAAGTATAAATACATTGTGTGTATATAATATATATATATATATACACAACTTCATGCTTCAAACTTTGCTTTCATCAAAGAATCCTCCATAAGCAGCAATTACAGCCATTTTCAGACCTTTGGTATTATACCTGTCAATTTATTGAGTTAATCTGCAGAAATGTCACCCCGTGCTTCCTGAAACATGTCCCACAAGTTAACCTGACTTGTTGGCACTTCTTATGTACCATACGATCAGGCTGCTCCCACACCAGCTCAACAGGGTTAAAATATGCTCACTGCTTTTCCAATCACCCTCCATCCAATGTCTGTGTCCTCCGTCCATTTAAATATTTTCCTTTTATTGGCCAGTCTTTTATGACTCTAAAAGTCTGCCATCCCAGAGTCACCTCTTCACTGTCGATGATGTGACTGGCGTTTTGCAGGTATATTTATAAAGTTGCCAGCTTCTCTTTCTGTCCTCCTTAGAGCCCGTTGGCACTGAAGGGAGTAGTGTACACCTTCTAAAAAAAAAAAAAAGATATTTGTAAGATATTTTCAGTTTCTTAGCAATTTCTCACATGGAATAGCCTCCATTTTACAAAACAACAATACACTGATGATTTTCTGAAGAAAGCTTTTTCTTTTTGACCAATCTGAGACCATAATCAAACCAACAAAATGCTGGTGCTCCAAATACCCTAGTAGCCCAAAAAGCTAGCTCTACTGCTATCTTAAACAGCACATTTTCTCCTGTGCTAACATAATAGCGCAAGGGTTTTCCAATGATGAATTAATCTATTAACATTATAACACAAGAGTGATGGTTGCTGAAAATGGACCTTTCGACGCCTATGTAGAAATTGCATTAAAAATCAGCCATTTCTAGCTATAATAGTCATTTACAAACATTAACAATACCTGAACTATGTTTGTGATCAATTTAATGCTATTCTAATGAAAAAACTGTGATATTCGTTCAAAAGCAAGAAAAATTGTCAGCGATACCAAACTTTTGAACAGTAATGTACATATAAAACAAAAATAATAACATTCTACTTCAAATGAGAGTTTGAAGATTGAGAGAGATTACCAGAATTGAGTAATTGAGAGATTACCAGAACTTACAATCATTCTGTTATCCATAAAGAATACCATCCATCCATCCATTATCTGCCACGTATCTGGGGTAACAGTCTAAACAGGGATGCTCAGACCTCATTCTCACCAGCCACCTCTTCCCGCTCCACCAGGAAATAATACTAAGGCATTTCTAAGGCCAGCTAAGGGATATACGTAATCTCTCCTGCGTGTCCTGGGTCTGCCCCGGGGCCTGCTCCCAGTTGGACATGCCTGAAACACTTCCCTAAGGTGTTCCATTCTGGAAGCATCCTAGATAGATGCCCAGACCACCTCACCTGGCTCCTTTTGTTGCAGAGGAGCAGCGGCTCTGCTTTGAGCCCCCTCCCCCCCGAATGTCCAAGCTTCTCACCCTCGCTCTAAGGCTGAGCTCAGACCCCTGTGGAGGACACTAATTTCTGCCACTTGTATCTGCAATCTCATTCTTTTGGTCACTACTCAAAGTTCACGACTATAGCTGAGGGTAGGAACGTAGATCGACCAGTATATCAAAAGCTTCACCTTCCGGCTCTACTCATTCTTTACCATGACGGAATGGTACAGCGTCCGCATTACTGCCAATGCTGCACCGTTCCGACTGTCAATCTCCGTCTCCCTTCTTCCATCACTCGTAAACAGCCCCCACAAAGAACAGTACTCTGTTATTCTTAAATTTGTACCTTTCAGTTAGTACAGGTGTATGAGCTCAGTGCATCCAAGGTTTAACAATTAAGGACAAAGGATCTGAACATAACCCTTATTTTCCATTCATAGGAGACCAACCCTGGGGAATGGACAAATAAAGATGGATGGCTTACGTTTTATGTTCTATTCAACTGCTCATTGTTCGTCTCTCAGTGCCTTCAGTGATAAACGCTGAGAATTATATTACAATGTGGAACTGTGGCTTTCCTGTGCTAAACTACTATTGTCATAAAAACTGGTTTTATGACACTAGATTTAATAATAGGTCCCTCATTTATAACTATGTTTGCTACCCATTTTATGAAGGTCTGTGTACTGCATTGTATCATACAAACAACTACATTTTATTGTTTTCTTTTCTTTTATGATGTTTACCAAATTCTGCATTTTTATGGAATTAAAAATGGATAATAAACAAACAGGCAGACAAATAAATAAGATGCATTTCAAGGCTATTAGTCATAGTCATATAATGTAGCATAAGCAAACTGCAGTTAGAGAGTCTGACCTCAACCAAGGCAAATGGTGTTTTATAAACTTTGAGATGTGTTTGGTTTTGAAGGGGAGACTGAGTGAGTTGTATAGATGTGCTGGTACTAATCCAAACAGAACCCACTGATGTGATTTACTGTATGGGATTTCTACAGCAAAGGAAATCACCCACAGAAGTCCAAACCGCTCATGTAGAAATTAACCTGAAGTGGAGGCCTTGTACTGTAAGAAGGAGTATGACAAGGTCTGACATAACATTTTGGATAGACAGATAAATTTACACTTAAATTACACTTAAATGATCCTAGGGGATATTTCAATATTATGGTGTTATGGTAGATTTAACAATAGTTTTAAGAGTTGTTGTATGTTTTTTTTTATAAATAGGTGTTTTAAGGTCCCCAGACTAACTGGATATGCACTTTATGAGATTCAGATTGGACATAACAATAAATTATGTAACAAGTTCATGTTGAGATATAATTTCATAAATAATAATACATTTGTAACCCTGTTGGAGATTGTACATATTTAACAGTGTCTGTTATGTATCTGTTTTTCTTTGTTTTATTAAGCTTTCTTGGTTATTTTGGGTTACAGTTAACAGTTTGTTTCACTCTGAGTGAGTGGATTGATCCCTGGTCATGTGAGGGGGGGGGGGGGAAGAAAACGGTGGGAAAAAAACAAGAAATGGCGGGAGAAGAAGAAGGGAGAACAAGGAGGAGCAACGTGGAGAGTATCTGTGCTGGAAACGGAGAGTTTTCAACGACGTGAAGACAGGAAGAAGCCCGGGTACTTGCTCTGCATCAGTCTTCAGACAGAAGTCCCTGACCGAGAGTGAACTCCCAAGAAGTACCGAGGCAGATTAGCCTGCAACGGAGTATTTCTTTCCCTTCTGTCTTGTTTCATGGACATAGCGATGCATATTTATTTTGTGTTTTGTAATTATTAATTATATTGTAATTGCTGGGGCTGGGACATAAGAAGTCTTTAAGTCTGCTAGGATTGATTTATTATCATTTCTGTTTTAATTAAGATATGTTCATTCTATCAGGTGTTAATTGTTTGAGAATCTTTGGGTTGTGAGGAGCGCAATATAGACACCAGGTGGGTGTAGGGCGTGTGCCCAGTGTACCCAGTGTACCCAGTGTACCCAAGGCCCCGTTCCTATTTGAAAGGGTGCTACACATTTTATGTTTCTGAAGCACTATAGTATATCCGTGGTTAGACAAAGAATTATAATTATATAGTGGAACAAGAAACAAGCTGCATAAGAATTATCATTTATATATGTCACAGGACAAGAAGTTGCAGGTGTCATTTACAGTAAATTCACCAGCCTATAGGACTGCAGCCTTCAAGGTTGAGCAGGCCTGATGGAGACTAATGATTCACATTCCCTAACATAAAAACACCCCCTTAGAAATGTGAATTGAGCTCTGGATCTACCACAGTACTGCTATACATCATGTATTGTTTTTATATTCAGTTTCTTTTTTGTTTTCCTCAAATGTGATTAGCAGTACATTTACATTTGTATCTGTCTACATTATATAATCATGAGTAGTATATAAATATGAGTAATAATGCAAATAGCTACTGAGTACAGCTAAATTTAGGCCAAATCCCAGTCTCCCTTATATTATTTATGTGTGTGTTTGGGGCAACTTTTTATCCTTACAGTACTTATCATCATCTTGTAACCTAGTTGCATTTAAGGGGGGAATTGAGTTACAGTGCCTCGCTCAAGGGTGCAGTAGCAACAGCACACCTGGGAATCAAACAGCTAACATTTTTTGCCCTTTTTGTCCTCTGACGGTAAAATCAATGTTCATTTTAACATTTTGCTGCCTCTCTGTGGGTGGCTACAAATGATAGAGCTGTATAATGGAAGGCAAAGGATAGTAACAATAATATGAAAGATTGTACACAACTGAAGTTCCATGACATGTTAGAAAGAGAAGAGGGTTTTACTGGCTGTTCCCTGGCTTGGCTAACAAAGTCATTTAGAGGTGAAGTAAACAATGGTTTACTTCACTGTTCTCTTTTTAATTGACTCTCTCATATGGAATTGAGCTAGTTTTATACACACAGCCTAAACCAGGGCTGGTCAATCCTACAGGAGTTAGAGACGGCAGACTCAGGTGCCAGCCTCTGCGAGCGTGCCAGCTTAGCCAGCTGGTTCATTTGCTCGCACCCTGGAAGTGCCCCGCCGCCTCTGCAGCGCTGGCATAGCACCTCTGCATGGTGTGGAGGGCTAACTTCCGAGGAGGCACCGACTTGTCGGGCCAATTTCACTTTGTCATTTTCACTTTCATGCTGACAAGGGGCACTCTGCTGTCAGAGGAACATGTCAAGGATGCTGTTAGGTTACAAACAAGCAACAGACATTCTGACACTTTCAACATGTTAACATTTCAAAATGAAGAAGCAAAAGCTATCAGGAGCTCAATATCACAACGTGAAAATTCAATGGCAGTCGGACATGCTTTATGAAACAAAAACTGATTCAGCCTGAAGTTACTGCAATGTTATAATAATTATCTAATTAATTCCACTTTCTAAGCACGCCTCAATATTAAGTTCACAGGGAACATGCCCCAGGATTTGATTGTGTTTATGTTCCTGATCATTTTAATGTGTTTACTGGCTGCTGTGCAGTGATATACGTAACATTATTCTAATCAAATCCATAATCATCATCATCATGGGCAAAGATTGTTAATAGTGCCATCAAATGATTAATTTTATTTAATTTCTGCTTAAGTGCATACAAACAAGTATGTTGAAATACTGCAAAAATAATTATAGCCTTTGTATTCAGTGTAGAAATAAACAATGCGTTATGACATTAGGATATATAATTATTATTACAAAATATATATTATTATTATTATTATTATTATTATTATTATTATATTATTATTGTTGTATTAGTATTGTATTCCCTGGATTGAGAATACATATGTTAACAAATATACATATCATTAACACAATATCTCAAAAATATATTGAAATTACCAATTCGTAAGACAGATCACAACAACACTGAAGCTGTGTGACATAATGATGGCTTTGACATTCTATAACCTTAACAAAAATTATTTGAAAAATCTGTTTCAAATTTTGCAGACACATTTTATGGGAGAAGAACTGCTTCAATGTTGTAAGTCAAAAAGCATTTCACAAATCATATTACTTCTTCACAAACATTATATGCACGAAGATCTACACCTGATTTCAGTTTGAGACAAATTGCCCCTAAATTGTAGCATAGGACAGAAAGGGAGGCTGCAGAAGCCATCTTGTGAACGCAGTAAATCGGAAAATATTGTGATACCACAGAGCTGGTTGGCAAGATCTAATCATTCAAGCTACCATCATGTCTTATGCTGCCCCACTAATATTTGCAATATGTAAATTATGTGTCTTTCTATATTTACGAAACTTCCCTGGAACATTGTACGGGTTACTGAATGTTTTAAAACTGTAAAATCACCCCCCAAGAATAATGTTATCTGTACTGCTACTGTTTTCAGACAACAAGAATGCAGTACAGTAACAGTACAGTAGCCACTCAGCAAAATTTATCATGGGGAATTTGTCCACAAGCTCAGTGAAATTTATGGTGACTGATAAAGATGATATACTTCATTGAACCCAAATGTGAAACTCAGTATATCCTGTAGGTATTTCTGGGTGTTGATGGTGGTATCAGCATGAGTTACTGCAGCCCTCAGTAAGAGCAGGATTCTAGAAGCCAGGGTGCCAGGGTGATCTGGTATCACTGTGAGCCATCGTGTTAACATGAAACTAGCTGACTGCTGTCAGTTGCCAGCGAGGGCTCTGAGGGCAGATACTGTAAGGAGGTGTTTGACAGAGGAATCTGTGTGCAAATGACATAGCATCTATGGCCTAGTGACCCACATCTTGTTTAGAGAGTAATCAAAGCATTACACTCATATGAATCTGTTGCTCGGAGAGTCACAGTCAGGGCAGGTGATGGAACAGTTTGGCACCATAGTTGTGACCCACTAGGCTGGCCACTAGGGGGTTGCCAGCCAAGATCATGTGGTGTTTTGTTGTGTGGTGGGTCACACCAGTGCATGCTCCCCAACATGACTTGACCTGAGAATGACAGGGGGTGGTGAGACCTCACATGCTACAGTATGTAGTTATCTGGGACAACGTCAGTTTTCACTGCTCCACTCTTGTCAGGGAATGGTTTACTGCCAGCCAACACATGTCAGTGGAGTTCTTACCACGCTAATCAGCCTTTCTCAACCCAACTGAGGAATTGTTCTCAGGGTGGAGGTGGCAAGCGTATCGCCAACACCTCCTTCACCAGATTCAGGAGGCAGTGGAGGTTGCTGTGAAGACATCAGTGTGGAGTTATTCCAGGTGTGGATGTGGCATTTGAGAACATCCTTTCCCCTCTGGCTTGGAAGGCAAGACATCAGACGTAATATTGATGATCAAGTATTGTGGCCAAACAAAGAGAAAAGACTGTATGCTGTAAGAGTCTGAAATGAAGGCTACTTTGTATTTACAGTACAGTGCATCACTATATGTTTAATATTTTTTTTTTACATTATAAAGAATTGCCATTACGTGCAAGTTATATTTGAATGTATAATGAATTTTTGTTGCATATTTCTGCGTGCCACTTTCATTGACAAGACTATGAATGTTCCCAGTTCTGTATCAAGTACCTAGCATTTTTGGGTTCGTGTAAGTACTGCTCAAGACTTTATGGTTATAGTATTATAGTAATGACTTCATTTTGGCACTTTTTGGGCATTTAAGCAATTGTAAAATAAAAATTGTGTAACACAAAATTCCAGGATACTGACTGAGGACAAATGTGCACATCCCAGAAGATTTCTATCAATAAGTTGATTTAGCATGTAATTTGGAGGAACACTTGCATGGCTTTAGAGGATTAGCTTATTATATTCCAGCTTTGTTGTCCAATGTTTCTACAACAATATTTGTCAATATCAGAGCTGGTCCTCGTTGATTTCCCTCTGGGGTCATTTGTTAATTCTTGCTACTCTACATGCCTGTATTTCATTGTGCTTTACTGTTGGAATAATAATTCTTTAGACCTTTTGGCCTGCCCCATTTTCTAGATGCAGTCATCTATCTCTTTCAAAAGCAACTGTGAAAGATGGGAAGGGAAAAAAAACATTATACTGTAGTTTATCACTATGAATGTTTTATTTATACTGATGTCTTTTTTACAGTGTCCCTTTGCTGCCAAGCTTGTTCTCACCTATTGTACATATGTGTCTGTGTGTCATGCAGAGCAAGATACGGAAGGTGAAAAGAGAATTTCCCCATAGGCATCAATAAAGTGACATAATAATAATAATAATAATAATAATAATAAAATGTATGAAATGTAAAGTTTCACTGAATGAGTCAGTCAATCGATAGGCAATTGGTAGTTTCGTTCCAAGAATGTGGCTTTGTGTTTTAGCAATTAAAGAAAACTATTACATTCTCATGTCTATAAGAGCATTTCTCAACAGTTCATGCATATAGCACATTATGGTTAAGCTGCAAAAGGCCATGACTCGCCCAAAACAATTTACTCATGTCTCAAAAGCAAATAATTCTGTCAGTAAATTAGTCAGTGCCAACAAAATGAAAAGTAGCTTCACCACTGTTTTAACCATGAGAGTGAAAATGCTTAGACAGATTGTCACCATATTAGTGTAAGTAATGCTCCTAAGCTCCATAATTCAGAACAATGCTCATTTCCCACTTTCACTGTCTTGTCATTTTTCTTTAGCAAGCTGATTTTTATTACGGTCTTGGAGCATTTCTCAGATGACAACATACGCAAAAGAGCAGTCCCCACACCATAATGTCACTTATGCACAGCAGAACATCATTTCTCATTGCTTCACACACATTTCCAAATGTTTCAGTCAAGGTCATAGCCATGGAGTCAACACTGGGGGGGACCAAGGCCATAATAATAATAATATACTGTATATTAGGGGGGGCATTGTGAGCACATCTGAAAATTATATATATTACTATTTATAATAGTACATATTATAATTGCGGCCTTGGTTTCCATACATATATGCGAATTGTCATTATTTGGTGCAATTTTCAGTTGCTTTAGTTTTTTGGGTCAAAATAGATCACATAGTTTCCCAAAATAGATCACATAGTTTCATTTTACACCCAAAACTACACTGTAAAAAAAAAAAGTTGAGTTAACTTAAAATAATAAGGCAACCTATCACAAGCACTTTTATGAGTTAACTGAACAAACAGAGTCTGAAGACAAAGCAACTCAAAGTATTTTGTTAAAATCCTTAGTTCTCACAACATAAATATATTTGTTTACCTAACAGGTTGATCTATTATGTATTCATGATTATTTTCATAATTAGAATTTAATAAACCACAAAACAAATTTCTCTCTTTTTTTTAATAGTTTGTCCGAACACATTACAATACAGTCTACCATATGCCATACACGTCTTCTGCATTAGGCATGTTTGTAGAAAAATAGTACAGAAATGTTAATCATTGGAAAATTTGTAAATTATAAAAACTACCACTTTTTTCAACATAAATTGAAAGATGAGCTCCAAAAAAGTAATATTTTGCCCAAAAACCCAAAACAAACAAAAGTAAAAGCATCCGAGCAAAACCTCGAACCACAGTGTATAAAGCATTCTTATTCGGCAGAACAGCAAAGTACATAAAATCCAAAACAAGTATACGTCAAAATATACTAGATTCAAACACTGCATAAAGAATTTTGTATTATTTTGGCAGATCAACATTGAGAATACATTAACATCTCATCTGAATAAACCTCAAACCTTAGTAAAGTATGATTCATATACTGTATAGCATGAACTATTTTACTGCATGTAAGTGTATCTGAAAAAAAATAGCTTGTACCGCTACAGCCAGATAAAAACAAAAAACAAAACTCAAAGATTCAGTATTCTTTAAGGGTGCAAAGATTGAACCAAATTATACATTGTAATAAATCAGTATGTACTACTAAATTTTGATTGCAAAGATCATTGTCCCATTTGCCATAGCTCCAATAACATCCGCAAAATGGTCAGCTACAACAATTTTGATTTTAGTGACTGGACTCTCGCAGAGCAGGTATCACCAAGATCCATAAAGATTTTCTGAATGACTTCAAAAGTATATTTCAGTTCTTTTGGGTATTCCATATTGAGTGCATACAAGAGACCGAACAAGTAAGCAAAGGCTTCAGGCAGATCTGGAATTTCCTGAAGAACAATGGCCTCTTCCAGGATTATTGCATGGTTGATCACAGTGGCCAGTGAAGCAGGAGTGCCAACATCATCTTCAACCACAGTGAGGATTCTGATCTTTACACCTCTGGTGCTGCGGTCTTCAGGGTCAACGTCCTAGGAGATTAAGTGATAGGAGGGGGCATTAATTGACATGTAAACATAATTACTTATTGTTATTAGGGTTTGAGCAATGGTGGTGCTTGCAGCCCTAATTATTATTTTTATAATGTGCAAAGAAAATGAACAAATGTAATACTAAGCATGCTAACAAATTACAAATAAGGTATGAAAAGGGCAACTTACCAGACACATCTTGAGCAAGAAAGCCGAATTTTCACGCAGAATGAGTGGCAGTCCCTCAAGAGCTGCTCTTTTTCGGTGAGTGACAATATCACTGGCCTGAAAAAAAAAGAAAGTTTACAAAGGGAGCAGATGCTTTACCGCCTTATAAGTCTTATGGATTAAATGGATCTCAAATTGAGAGTAAAAAGGATCATTTGTGATTAATTGCACAGTGCTTTCACAGTGGGGAACAATTATATAGTTTATAATTATTATACAATTATTCCTAAAATTCACCAGTTCAATTAGATTCCCACACAACACAGACGAAAGATATGCAAACTTGCTTTAATTACCCTATTCAGGAAGGTACTTCAGTATTTTAAATATGTGTATTGTATATTAAAGAATCTTAAAGAGTACCTGGTCATCCAGCTTGTCCAAAAGTGTCTTCATTTCTGGACTACTAATTTGCAAAAACTTTTTTTTCCAGCCATTTCACATATTTAAAATGTGATTTCCAGCTAGCGAACTGTCTTGAGGTAAGTTAAGTTGGCCTGGATAGCCAGCGCCACAATACAATTTATTGGCCGTTTAGTCGAGGTAACCGAACGTCTCAAGTGATGTATATTGCCTGAATGTCACACGATGTTCTTGATATACTTAGTTCTCACTGTCTGTTCCACTGTTAAAACCGTTAAGAATACGCGCAACGTTTAAACAGTGCCGACAGGCATCCGGATAGACAGGACTTAAAGTTAACGTTATATTCCTTGTTTTGCAAATGCATATGACTAGCAAACGTCACGTTGAACTCATTGCAATACTCATGTATTTTTTTTTTCAATAAATAAATGACAAATTCGCTGTTCAAACATAAGCATTCAAAAGTCTAAATTAGTTAAAAAGCTAACATAACCCCGCAAGCAGCTACATTCGAATAGATAGTTATTTTGGGACACCAACATCCAAGCTTACACGTCAAATAATATAACTTTAAGTTAGATGATAATAAAAAAAGATTAATACATAACTTACCTATGATTTGGCAGAAATGCTGGACTGCTTTGAACCAGCACGCTGTTTCAAATCAACACTACACTAGTAAAACAGATTATGTAGTTAGCTTGGTAGCACATCACATATTAAATGAAAAAAAAAAAGTTATTCGATCATGAAAATGATTGACACTCACCTGTAACTCGGCAGAAACAAGTGAATTGTTGGCACGATGCTGCCCTTTCACTAATCCCCGCAGTTGAAGTTTCATATTACCATGCGATTGGGCCAACAAGACGCAAACGCACGCTTTAACGCAAAACTAACATTTTAATGTAAGTTCAACAAAACATTTTTAGTATTATGCAGTTTTTTAACATTGAAGCAACATATTTGTTGAATAAACTAAGTATTATTTCTGAATATTTCAAACAAAAATATCTTAGTTCAGTTTACTTTTAAAACTTTATCTAGATAACTTTTCATAAGTTGGCTTTTTTACAGTGTATATATCTTTGTAATCATTGTGTTAGCTACCACATGCAACACAGTTAACCAAGCTTTCAAAATGATTTTAAAATATTTTCCTTATATTGCAGTGACATGGCATTGTTATGTTTTTGTGTCCCAGAGTGCATGATTTTGTCATTTTATTGTTCCTGTATTTTGCTTTTTTGTGTTATACTGTGCTGTGTGGCTTTTTTGTTTGATGTTATACTGTGTCTTGAGATCTGAAGGAGTTACCGGTACATGTGCATGCGAGGGCTTTTCCCTTGCCAGTAAACTTTACATAAGCCTACTGTAATGTAGAGCCTTGCAGTCTTGAAACTGGTGTCTTTTGACATGAATAATTAGTAGTTTGCTAATGAAAAATAATTAGCCAGTAACAATGAGACAGAGGGTATCGACCATCATTCAGAATTATGCAGCTCACAAACATACGCTGATACTTTGGCAATATATCCAAGCATTTTGACTCCCATGGTTAAAACGATGCTGATTGTACTTAATATAATATAATTTTGGTGGCACTGTCTCAGTCATTGGTGGAATTATTTGCTATTGAGACATGAGCTAATTGCTTTGGGTAAGTTACAGGCTTTTGCAGCTAAACCATAGTGTTGTGCTATGTGCAAGGACTGTATAAGACAAATTCTCTCATAGTCTTGAGAATGTTACGTGTGTTTCATCAAACGTGCCAAAGCAGTCGAGAATAACCAATGGCATTAGGTGGGGGTGGCATTTCTGAATTGCCTGTAGTGTGTGAGTATGTTAGCTCTGAGATAGACTGGCATCCCATCCAGGCTGGACCCCTGCCTTGTGCCCTATGATGGACTGGCATCCCATCCAGGCTGGACGCCTGCCTTGTGCCCTGTGATGGACTGGCATCCCATCCAGGCTGGACCCCTGCCTTGTGCCCTATGATGGACTGGCATCCCATCCAGGCTGGACCCCTGCCTTGTGCCCTATGATGGACTGGCATCCCATCCAGGCTGGACCCCTGCCTTGTGCCCTATGCTTCTTCAGAGATGCTTCTGGATAGCAGACTTAAATAAAGAGTTGGAAGGTGGATTTCTCAAAGAAGGCAACCTGATCCTTCCATTTTATACTTGGGTATATTCTGGAGAGTAAATACAAATCTAACAGATACAGTAAAAAAAAAAAAAGAAAAAAAAGTCAACTCGGCAATTTAACTCACCTTTAATATTTATTGGTTTTGTTTCCTTAGAGTCTATAATTGTTTATCTTTGTGTCCTTGTATAAGCTTTACCCTGCATGTGCCTGGTTTAATTCTGTTCTGCTTGTATTTATGTTCTTTGTATTTAAGTCTTTCCTAGTGTTAGCTCTCAGTGTTTATCAATGTTCCCTAGTTCCATTGCTTGTAATCTGTTCCACTTGATGCTTGTTGTCCTGTGCCTTTATTGATTGGTTGCTTTTGTTATGGTCCACCCCTGCCACTTGTTAATCCTTGTTTCTCTGTGTGTTTAAGTGCCTGCCTTTGTTCATTTCCTCAACCAGTCATTGTAGATGTTCTGTATCTTAGTAGCGGTGTTTGTTTCCCAGTCTTTGCTCTCTTCCCTAGTGCAATGTTTCCCAACCCAGTCCTCGGAGAACCCCAGACAGTCCACGTTTTTGGTTCCTCTCAGCTCCCAGCGCACCTGTCACAGGTATTCGGTGTTCCAGATTGGCTGGGAGCTGGGAGGGAGCAAAAACATGGACAGTCTGGGGTTCCCCGAGGACTGGGTTGGGAAACACTGCCCTAATGTTTTACTTTGTGGTTCTTCTAGTTTTTAATTCTTATTTTTCCTGCTTTGTTCTTGACTGCCTCGAGGTCCCTTTATTTTCTGGTTTGTACTTTGTGTTCCCCATTTCATGTGAGCCACCCCGTGGATCATCTCTCCTTTTCTGCTTGTACCATGCACCACCATAAGAGTACTGTGTCTTGAGATCTGAAGAAGTTGCATGTCCATGCAAGTGCTTTCTCTTGCCAGTTCACTTCACCTACTGTAATGCAATGCTGAAACTGGTATTTTTGACATTAATAAAAATCAGTTTACTGAAGAAAAATGATCACTCAGTGAGAGTGGGAAACGATTATCATTCTGAATTATGGAGCTTAGGAGCATACTTGCACTGATATGTTGCCAATCTGTCTAAGCATTTTCACTATCATGGTTAATACAGTAGTGAAGGTACTTTTCATTTTGGAGGCACTGAAAATGTATTGATAGAATTATTTGCTTTTGAGACATGAGTAAATTGCTTTGCGTAAGTTACGGCCTTTTGCAGCTTAACCATAATATTGTGCTATATGCATGAACTGTTTTGAGAAATGCTTTTATAGTCGTGAGCGTTGCTGCATGTTACCTGACGATGGTCGCTTCCTACAAACACACACCAAAGGGAACAACTGAAATAGTAATCTGACAATACAAAACTGAAAAAGAGGGATCAGACAAATCTAATGACAAACCCAAAGTGCACAGGCAAAAGGGCGAAAACCAGTATGCGATCCAAAGTGTCACGCCCTGGAAGTGCCACGCGGAGGGAAGATCTGAGATGGAGTAAGTGGAATGGATTGCAGTGATAGCAATGGTGGAGAACTGGAGTGGATGAAGGGACCTGTGATACATAGACAACACAGCAGCACATAACAGTGAGAATATTAAGTATGTTTCAGAAAATGTGCCAAAGCATTTGATAAAAACTAAAGAACTGACAGACTGCTCAGATACATACCTGACAAGTTTTGGATTTGAAAATAATGGAAATTTTCCGGCACCCACCGCGAGCCATCCCAGCACCCCAACCAAGCTCCAGTATCCCTTACGTTTTAAGACAGGTGTACAAGAAATCTAGAATAACCATTTGTCATTTACATTTTATTTTACAACTGTTACACATTTTTTTTTTATTTCTCATGTTCACTCATGTGGCTCTCTGGCATTCACTAATGACTTATTATACAGATTTGTTGCAGACTTTGTATCCTTGTTGAAGTCGTCACAGAAGGTGAAAGTAACGTTGTTTTTGGCACACAGCATTGCCATTTTAACCTCCGCATTTATGACCTGGTTAATGTTGTAAATGACCTGCAGACCTGCAGGTGGCAGTTCTCGCGAGGCTACTGGCAGTTCAGTTTGGAGAGGCAGAGGAATTTTTAAAAAATGATATTATAATACGGGAGATTTACGGGAAAATACTAATACAGGAGGACGGCGGGAAAGAGGGGTAAAATACGGTAGTTTCCCGGCCAAAACGGGAGACTTGACAGCTATGCTCAGATGACAAACAAACACAGCAAAATATGATGCAAAAACAAAACAGCCACAAAATCATATACTGTGGGAATGAAAAATACAACAATGCTGTATCACTGCAGTTTGTGAAATACATTCTTGAAATATTCTGAAAGTTTTTAAACTTTTTTGCATTTGGTGATTTACATGACCACATATAAATTTGTTTTGTGAGGTAAAATTATTTCACTTAAGCAACCGATAATTATACAAAATAATTGCACATAGTGATTTGCATGCATATACTAAAAGATTTGCAATTTGTAGTAAACAATGAGAAAATATATTCTGCTGTGTAATAGTGACTTTATGGTGCGGGATTACACTGATTGTTTTGAACATGTTAATTGTCATGTCATTGTGAGGAATGTGCCAAACAATCGAGAAAAACTGATTTTGTTAATGGCCTAGAACTTGGTTTGCTGCTACACTGATTTGTACCATGTTAAATTTATGAGATTTTTAAAAATCTTTTCACACATGGTGTACATATCATTTTAAAGCTTTGCTGTTTCCTTGATTTGGACTCAGGGAATTCAAGTAAAAATGCATTTATTGGCTTAACAATGGCCAACCCAAACCTGGCCCACTCCAACCTGGGCCATCCATCCATATTGCCAGACCTTCTGCCCACTGGCCCCTGAGACCTTAAGACAGCTCACAGCAGGAAATAAATAAGTAATGGGGCTGTTGACTGGATGGGTGACTGCAAGATGAGGTACACAAAAGGCAGACTAAGGCACAGAGGACTGGAAAACCAGGAAGAGAAACCAGGAAGTGGGACTGAAACATATTAACCAGAATACTCACAGAAAACCTAAGAGCAAGACAACAATTGCCCAGCACACCAGCTATGGACCTCTGGCTAATCAGGACCATGAACCCAGGAATAAGACATCAGCTAACCTGGACCAGAAATTCAAGATGCCAGAACCATGGACCCAAAACCTCTAACCCAGTGACCATACTGGCAATGTTTAATTTGGTGGAATATGCATGTTGGCAATGTATTTATGTTTTTTATTTCGATCCGGTTGTTTTGTTCCTATCAAATCCTGACACCATTGTTAATGGGTAACTGGCTTAATCCCACTTAAACATACACCATATGGACAAAAGTATTGGGACATACCTCTTAATCACTGAATTGAGGTGTTTCATTCAGACTCAGGTGTATAAAATCAAGCATCTAAGTATGCAGTAAGGTTTAAGAACATTTGTCAAGGGTTGTTTTGAAGAGCTCAGTGAATTCAAGCATGGTAGTGTCACAGGATGCTACCTTTACAATAGGTCAGTTTGTGAAATTTGTTCCCTGATAGATATTCCATAACAATCTGTAAGTGGTATTATTGTGAAGTGGAAGCATTTAGGTACAAAAAATCTCAGCTACGAAGTGGCAGACCACATAGAGTAAGAGAGTGGGGTCATCAAATGCTGAGGTGCATAGTGCATAAAAGTCGCCAATGCTCTGCCAACTGCAGAACTCTTCCTCTGGCATTAACCCCAGCACAAAAAGTATGCAGC
This sequence comes from Paramormyrops kingsleyae, assembly GCF_048594095.1. Classification (NCBI taxonomy): domain Eukaryota; kingdom Metazoa; phylum Chordata; class Actinopteri; order Osteoglossiformes; family Mormyridae; genus Paramormyrops; species Paramormyrops kingsleyae. The sequence continues at coordinate 24,800,789 of NC_132802.1, read as the reverse complement.
AGGAGCTTCATGAAATGGGCTTCCATGGCTGAGCAGTTACATATAAGCCTCACATCACCAAGCATTGCCAAGAGTCAGATGCAGTGGTGTGAAAACAGGCTGCCACTGGACTCTGGAGCAGTGGAATCATGACCCACGGAGTGATGAATCATGTTTCTCTGTCTAGCAGTCTGATGGACAATTCTGGGTTGGGTGGGAGAATGTTATTTGGCTGACTGCATTGTGGCCACTGCAATGTTTGGTGGAAGAGGGATAATGGTATGCGGCTGTTTTTTTAGGAGTTGAACTAGGCCCCTTAGTTCCAGTGAAGGGAACTCTTAATGCTTCAGCATATCAAGACATTTTGTACAACTCTATGCTTCTCACTTTGTGAGAACAGTTTGGGGAAGGCCTTTCTCTGTTACAGCATGACTATATAATTGACTATATAAGCATGATAACTATTCAGCGAGTCCTTTATAGCAGTAGCAGAAACATGAAGCAGTTCTGTTCTGTTCCATTTACATTCTCTAAGGTGTCAAGACCCAAATGGTTTCAATATGTGCAAGCCATTCCCGTACTAATGTACAGAATATTTATAGTTAAACATTCACTGTCCCATTTACAACATAAAAAATATTTGCCATTATGACAGGCCTTCAGTATGTGAACAATAAATTACTGTAATATAGTAGCACAGATTTGCAGTACACATACAACCATGCCAGTCATATAAAAAATGTATGATATATACAGTGAGCTATACGTAATCAAATGCAATGGTGCATGTGTGTGTGTTTTTTTATCTATATAAAAAGAAAGTTTTAAATTGAAGCCATAACTGACCCACATGAATATATCATCATGGATGAGGTTGGATTTAACTTTGCCAAACGGAGGCGAAATAGTCAGAGCATCAGCTAAATTGTTGAAGTCCCTGGAGTACATGGAGGCAATGTGACTGTGTGCTGCCAGCAGTCAGAATGGTCTTCTATCATTATGCCACACTAGGCCCATACAACACAACACATTTACCAGCTTTTCTGGATAATCTCAGTAAGCAAATACATCACCAGGGAGGTGAGCCAGGAAGGCCGGCACATGCCTGCTATGTGATCATCTGGGACAAAGTTCAAAGTGCCACACTGGTTGATGAATTGCTCAATGCCCACCCCAGATTTCTGCAGATGTTTCTCCTTGAATATGCCACACCCGGTTCGTCCGATCCTCCTGTGTGCCATGCCCCCCTCGTTAGCCTCGTGTGGGATCCCCGTGTAATCAGCTGTTTCAAGTTGTTTTCATTAGTTCTCTGTATTTAAGTCCACGTCAGAGTATGTTTCCCTAGTTCTGTCATTGTATTGTTTCGACGTTGTGTTTCGTATGCCTCTCTGTGTGCCCATTAAAAACCACTTTTTACCCAAGTCCTCCTCTCCTTCTCCTGCTTCCCAGGTCTGTGCCCTGCACGTTTGTGAGAGAATGACAGAACTCCAAGTGAAGACACCTTGCCTGACTGAAGCAGAATATTCTATTCGACGAGGTGAATTACTGGCTAGAGCAGCCCGAGGTAGGGGGCGATCCCCTGCTGCGAGCCATCGCTGTCCAGACGAGGGATATGCTCGAAGAGGTATCCCTGTCCGAAGACACACACCTCGCAGCTGAGGTGTGTGGAAACTTGCGGCGGCTGAGAAGCGGAGTAGCGGAGGCAAACATGAGGCAAGTAGCCACAGACTGTGGCTGGCCGTATGGTCAGCTGTCTGAGCTACCTGAGGTGCCCCACACTTCGCCACCAACAGCAGTGAGCCAGAAGAAAAAGAAGCGGAGAAACCGAAGGCAGGAAGATGCACAGGGGATCTTGCTAGGGGCTGTCTCGCTCTCCGCTGCTTCCCTGCTGGGTGTTGGGAGGACCCCCTCCCGATTCTGAACCCATCGGTGTTCGCGCCAGCAACCGCTTACTCCGATCACCTGCCTGTCGCTTTGCTGCCCACGTCGGCAGCTCGCCCCTTTCTGGGGACGCGTCTGTCAGACCATCGCTCCTCCTCCCTTAGTGGAGATGGAGGAGGAGCTTGAATGGAATCCCTCGGGGATTACCCTGATGTCCCCAGAGGCTCCCACTCCACCATCGCCCCAGCATGGCAGATCCAGGCCAGGCCCCCACCTCTCGGTTTTCCACAAAGGGACAGGACACCTGCGGCAGGGTTGGGTGCCGTCCGCCCTGCCCCCCTGGCTCACCTTTGGTTCCCCTGGCTCCAACTTGGCGGTCGCCTGCGGGTCCCCCGGCTCCAACTCACCGTTCACCTGCACCTTGGCCAGCTGTGGCTACACCTTCGCCTGCTGCGGCTTCTGGTTCCTCCTTCCCTCCACCAATGTCCCCTTCACCTTCCTCCTCACCCCCTGCGTTGATCCCTCTGCCTTCCTCCTCGCCCCCTCTGACGTTCCCTCCGGTTCCTCCCTCGCTCTCGCCGAGGGTCCCTCCTGCTCCGGCCTCGCAGTCACCTGCTGCCCATCTGAATCCCTGTTCCCCCCTGCCCTTCGCTCCTTTGTCACCTGGTTTTGTACCCCCGGTGTTTTCTCCTCGTCCCTCTGTTTCGCCTCCGTTCACTCCTGGACCCTTTGTTCCTCCAATTGGTGTTCCCCCTGTGTCTCCTCTCCTTCTCCTGCTTCTCTGGTCCGTGCCCTGCACGATTGTGACAGCAAACTCATCACTCCTCAACCTCATTGAATAATTTCTCTTCTTGGCGATAGGTGTATGAATGAAACCCCAAGACAGAGAGAACATCTTGCAAGCCATGGAAGATGTATGTGGCAACATTTTAGTTGAGTCAATTCAAGATTTGATCTGAGACACTTGAAAATATTTCCTCGCTGTCTGGCAAAAGAGAACATTCTATGTGATGGGGCTGAGGTGTTGTGGCCTGACACTGCTCAAAGAAGAGGTAGAGAGGAAGCTGAGTAGTGGTCACCATTATCCTGTTTTATTTTATTGTACTTGCATGCCAGTTATAAATCAAACATTGCAGTAATCTGAAAATATGCAGGAAGACATATGAAAACATTTGGGTTGTTGTCACACCCTGCTTCACTTCCCCCTCGTTCTCTCCATTGTGATACTTGTTTAATCTTGCCTCTCATTACAGCCCTTGAGTGGATCACCCCAGGTGCCTCTCATCTGCTCCCTCGTCAGTGATGTGTATAGTGCCTCCCTGTCTTAAGCTCCCCAGTCCAATCATTGATGTTGCTGCCTACCTGTACTCCCCAGTTTGCCCTGTGCTCTTGCCTGATCCTCTCTACCCTGTTTTGACCCCTTGTGGTCTGTTTCCTTTTGCTCCGCCTGTAGTTACATTTAATAAAGCCCGTTTTGGTTTTCCCCATGCCTGCCTCTGCCTCCTTTGCCTTTGATGTGACAGTTCTGGTGTTATGAATTTTTCTATCTAGTATGCTGTGGTAGATCTCAAGTGTGTGTGCATTTCTTTTGTGTGTATCAAAGGCAAAGGTTGGTTTTGTAGGAAAAGTGAATGACTATTATGGCATAATTTAATTTTGACCTAAACATTTGTTTGCACAGATGAGTGTGTGGTTTTGGAATTGTGTCAAGTTTTTGTAAAAGTAGGAAATGTTTCACAGACAGTGTCTTTGCAATTGAGGAAAACTAATCATTGTTTCTAAAAATTGTGTGGTTCATTAAGTTCCGGTGATGGTCAGGGTATGGCAGCTGGATTGTAGGGTTATTGTCAGGGTATGACATTCTGATTGTAGGATAATTGTCAGGCTGTGGCAGTCTGGATTATTGTCAAGGTGTAAGAGTCTGTCTTATTATTGGGATTGATTGATTGATTGTCATTCATGAAGTTATTTTCATTACCAAAAAACTTTTACATAACAATCCCTGCACCTGTGTATATTTTATTTGGAAGCAGATGGAATCCTTGCTTTTTCTCTGTAGCTCCATAATTGCTTTAAACGCTTCGCACTCCCATCAACATCTCACACAGGGCCCACCTGCAGATTTACAAAGGAAGGATGCAGATCAGCTTAGCCATTGTTGAGCTCATCCCTGTCAAGTTCATCCTCCACACAGGCGTGGACAGTAGCAGAGGGGCTTGATGCTCCTGGGTGTCATACATTCTCATATCCTCTTTGGACTAAAAGTCCTGTGACACAGTTCACATTAAACATTTAAGCAGGGGATATTCATATTATAGACTATGGATTAGATTTGGAGAGTGTTCCTGACCGGGCCTTGAATCTTCACAGTAGCTGAACTTTCGTCTTTGCATTTTGTTCAAATGTCATCTACATGCTGCTTGAAATAGTCACTGTCTTATAAATAACAGTTAAGTGCTAGAGGAAGTATGAGCAGATCTGTCTGCAGATTAAAGGCTTGCAGGGCAGCTGGTTAAGAAATCCCAGTTAGTATGGAACAGACAACTCCTGGAATCTTGCTTTTAAATTAACTGCAAATGTACCAGGATTAAAACATTTGGGAAATGGTGAACCTCTGAGGCAGTTTTAAAGTTAGAGGATGTAGATCGTGGGTTTTGAAAGGAGTGAATTCATTCGATCAAAATCAATCAGCTGGTAGGTGCCAGTTTTGGGCTTCCCGGACAGTGCTTTTATGTATATGAACCTAGTAATGGCAAAGAATTCCATAGCTAAGGATAATTCAACTCTGCTCAATAAAAAATAATATTTTTTATTAACAGCCATTCAAGGATATATGAGCATGTGACCTCCACCAGTCAGGGGAGAGCTGGGGAGAGTTGATCTCCATTCATCTCTTTTTACGATGAGAGGGGGCACCTGTGCTGTATCTGAATTGGCTTGGTGGGTACCCCCCCCCCTTCAGATCAAACACAATCAGCTGTGGATTTGATGCCATAGTGTCTACTCATTCATAATATATTCAATGTTCTGGCAATATTAACATTCATATTTTTAATCTTTTTCTTTATGTAATCAAAAATGCCTTAATGAGATATTTTACTTTCTCTAGGTCTCGTCACACCCTTTTACATTTGTTATTATTACCAATCACAGTTTTTGAGAGGTAAGGCGCATGCACTGATTGTGGAGGCACACACCACGTGACGAGCCACCTCAGGGGTGAGAACCCAGGCGAGCAGCAGGTGATACCTCAGCACCACATTAGTCCGAATGGAACAACGTAAGTTTTTTTCTGGTGGCTGGAGTGCCAATCCTGACACCAACCCCAAAATTTTCTCTGTAAGTTGGAGGACCTCCTTGCAGGGCTGGATGTAGATTAACGTCATACCCAAGACAAAGCAATTGTGGGTTAAGGGCCTTGCTCAACGGCCCAATAGAGTAGGACCACCTCTGACATTCACAGGATTCAAACCGGCAACTTTCCACTTGCTAGCACCAACCCTGAGCCTCAGAGCCACCACTCCACCCACTGTAAAATGTAGTGTTATTTTTTTGCTTCTTAATGAGTTAAAACAGAATGCCTTGAGTTATAATGCAAAGCAGAAATGAGGGTGCTGTCACGTCCGGGAGGAACAGAGCAAGCTGGACCCAGATGCAGGAGACCCAGAGGTTTATTGGGACACCGAACAATAGACAAGTCCATAGGGGCATGAAACGAGCGGTGGCCGAGAAGGCAGGCAGAGGGTCGTGAGCCGGAGAGATCAATCCTACGATGAGGCACAGGACGGGAAGACAGGCACGCCAGGGAACACAGATGAAGCAGGGAAGGATCAAGAAGACGAGGCGGGCAGGCAGGTCAGGCAGGGCAGACGATGTGGCACAGAAGACAAGAGAGGTAGAATGCTTAGTAGGGTGCATGAGGGCAACGATACTTCGCAATAGTGGTTAGTCAGAGTGCCGGTTAAATAGGCGACCGTAACGAGGCTTAGTTCTGTGGCTCCGCCCACTGAGGCGTGACAGGTGCCCTGTGGATGATTCCTTGTTTCCTTTATATTATTAGTTTTGCCATGCTTGTGTTGCATGAGATGCTTTGAGTAAACTTTGGTGGATCTTCCTTCTGCTTCAATTTGGTGAAAAGGGACTTCACTTCCAATTAACTGAGTGTTTGTCTTTATATTTAGGAAAAATAAGTAATGAAGGTAATTGTGCTCTCTGAAGCTTTAGGGTCAGACAGTGCTATAGTGACCCCATTAGGTTTCAAAGCCTCAAAAGTACCCATTCTTAAGGATTAAAAAAAATGGCTTTGCACCAATCTTTGTTATCATTTGCCCAGTTTTTGGAAAATATTATGAAATTATTTTAACAGATGGTAAGAATCTAAATGCAGAGTTTATTTCCAAAATCCAATTCTTCAAGTTGTTAATAATCACAAAGATCAATCGCACTCAGGTTAATAAAATAAATGGCAGGTTCGTTGTTCGTACACAGAAAAGCATTGTAAACCAGAACTGATGCTCCAATTGCAACTCAAACAAGAGACAAGGCGAAAGAAAAGACAAAGAGGTTAAATAACCAACCAGGTAACAAGGCAGAGCTGAAAACAATGATCAAGAGATAAGAACAGTCTATCTATAGGAGGAAAACTGACCTGTACCAGTGGGTAACAAATAGCAACAGGCTCTGTGGTAATCAGTAACTAATGATGACTGTGCAATTAGGTGCTAAAACTATTAATGATACTTTACTATGTCACGTAGTAGACTAATGACCATATATGGCTTTTAGTTAATTGGTATTTTCAGTATGGTATACTTTTAGTGACTGGACCACTGTAGCAGTATTTTTTGTTTTTTAACTTGAATACTACCATGGGTGGTATGTTGGCCTCACAGCTCCAGGTTTAGGGTTTGAATCCTTCTAGTATGGAGGATGTTTGCACATTCTCCATATCTTGCACTAGGTTCTGTCTGCAGTGCAGAGACATGCAGTTAGGCTAGTTGGTGTTTTTAAAATGGACATGGAATATGATCATATGTGTGCATATATGCCCTGCAGTGGAATGGTGTCCTGCCCAGGCTGTACCCCAGGCTGCTATAGGCCCCAGTGTGTGTATGAGTGTATATGCCCTGTAATGGACTGGCATCCTGCCCAGGCTGTACCCCAGGCTGCTATAGGCCCCAGTGTGTGTATGAGTGTATATGCCCTGTAATGGACTGGCATCCTGCCCAGGCTGTACCCCAGGCTGCTATAGGCCCCAGTGTGTGTATGAGTGTATATGCCCTGTATTGGACTGGCATCTTGCCCAGGCTGTACCCCAGGCTGCTATAGGCCCCAGTGTGTGTATGAGTGTATATGCCCTGTAATGGACTGGCATCCTGCCCAGGCTGTACCCCAGGCTGCTATAGGCCCCAGTGTGTGTATGAGTGTATATGCCCTGTAATGGACTGGCATCCTGCCCAGGCTGTACCCCAGGCTGCTATAAGCCCCAGTGTGTGTATGAGTGTATATGCCCTGTAATGGACTGGCATCCTGCCCAGGCTGTACCCCAGGCTGCTATAGGCCCCAGTGTGTGTATGAGTGTATATGCCCTGTAATGGACTGGCATCCTGCCCAGGCTGTACCCCAGGCTGCTATAGGCCCCAGTGTGTGTATGAGTGTATATGCCCTGTAATGGACTGGCATCCTGCCCAGACTGTACCCCAGGCTGCTATAGGCCCCAGTGTGTGTATGAGTGTATATGCCCTGTAATGAACTGGCATCCTGCCCAGACTGTACCCCAGGCTGCTATAGGCCCCAGTGTGTGTATGAGTGTATATGCCCTGTAATGGACTGGCATCCTGCCCAGACTGTACCCCAGGCTGCTATAGGCCCCAGTGTGTGTATGAGTGTATATGCCCTGTAATGGACTGGCATCCTGCCCAGGCTGTACCCCAGGCTGCTATAGGCCCCAGTGTGTGTATGAGTGTATATGCCCTGTAATGGACTGGCATCCTGCCCAGACTGTACCCCAGGCTGCTATAGGCCCCAGTGTGTGTATGAGTGTATATGCCCTGTAATGAACTGGCATCCTGCCCAGGCTGTACCCCAGGCTGCTATAGGCCCCAGTGTGTGTATGAGTGTATATGCCCTGTAATGGACTGGCATCCTGCCCAGACTGTACCCCAGGCTGCTATAGGCCCCAGTGTGTGTATGAGTGTATATGCCCTGTAATGGACTGGCATCCTGCCCAGGCTGTACCCCAGGCTGCTATAGGCCCCAGTGTGTGTATGAGTGTATATGCCCTGTAATGAACTGGCATCCTGCCCAGACTGTACCCCAGGCTGCTATAGGCCCCAGTGTGTGTATGAGTGTATATGCGCTGTGATGGACTGGCATCCTGCCCAGGCTGTACCCCAGGCTGCTATAGGCCCCAGTGTGTGTATGAGTGTATATGCCCTGTAATGGACTGGCATCCTGCCCAGGCTGTACCCCAGGCTGCTATAAGCACCAGTGTGTGTATGAGTGTATATGCCCTGTAATGGACTGGCATCCTGCCCAGGCTGTACCCCAGGCTGCTATAGGCCCCAGTGTGTGTATGAGTGTATATGCCCTGTAATGGACTGGCATCCTGCCCAGGCTGTACCCCAGGCTGCTATAGGCCCCAGTGTGTGTATGAGTGTATATGCGCTGTGATGGACTGGCATGCTGCCCAGACTGTACCCCAGGCTGCTATAGGCCCCAGTGTGTGTATGAGTGTATATGCCCTGTAATGGACTGGCATCCTGCCCAGGCTGTACCCCAGGCTGCTATAGGCCCCAGTGTGTGTATGAGTGTATATGCGCTGTGATGGACTGGCATGCTGCCCAGGCTGTACCCCAGGCTGCTATAGGCCCCAGTGTGTGTATGAGTGTATATGCCCTGTAATGGACTGGCATCCTGCCCAGACTGTACCCCAGGCTGCTATAGGCACCAGTTGTCCCTGACCAGGATAAGCAGTTATAAGATAGATGGGTGGATAATTGCTGATGAATCTCTCATTTGTCTAATGAGTTATGGGAAGCGTAAACTGAAATCTTTTTTTCAGAGGTTGTATCAGATATACACACTGATCAGTGATGCTGCTGAGTGCATATGCAGGTAACAGAGAAGCTCAGGGCCCAAGTGCAGGGCCAGCCGTTCTCCCGGCATCCCTGGAGCTATTCAGGGGTTAACAGACTTGCTCAAGGGCCCGATGGAGATGTGACTCTTCTACCGAGGATGGGATTCTAACCGCTTATGCACAGAGGCCACACACCAGCCTTTTCATAAAGCAGCAGGTCAGATGACAGAGAAGGAACGATTGCTACCCACTCAATCACCACGCCAACCAGGAGGAAAAATGCTCTTAAATAGTCAATACTATTCAAACTGTATTACCCATTGAATTGCATGGTATTGGTGTGTCCGCCCCAGCCAGTGAATTATGGATTTAAAATTGTGGGTAAAAATAATTGTAAAGGTTTTACGTGTTTCAGCAGAAAGAGAGTTACAATGAAGAGAACGTGTAACTGGTTATTATTCTGACTACCCAACATCAGTCAGATCAGACAAATTGTCAGTATTTCCATTTGTTTTTGCAGATGAAATCCTTTCCTTCATCTCCGCTAGCACAGTGTACGCAGATGTCCGTGCAGCTGGAGCAGGGAGGGATCAAGCGGTTTCTCCAAAGGTGGTGCTAGAATTGACTAGCAGTACATGACTTCTGCTTCAAAGGTTACCTTGGCAAGAAGGCGAAGAACAAAGGGTCAGAGACAGGTAGACAGTGAAGCTTTTACCTCCTCAATGCCCCCCAAGACACTGCGTCAGCAGGGACATGTTAAATTAATAAAACAAATGCACTGAGACTACAGTATATAATTAATCTGATTTTTAAAATGACTTTGGTCATAAACTGTGGATATTACCCTTCCATAAACATACATGTAGAGCAGGGGTCACCAACCTTTTTGAAACTGAGAGCTACTTCACGGGTACTGAGCCATACGAAGGGCTACCAGTTTAAGTTTAGGTCATAAACTTATCTAAACTTCACGTATAATAAACATGTTTTAAATGCTTTTTTTAGATATTGTCATTTTCAAATCTATATAAATGCAATTGTGATTAAAGAAGAATAGCAACAGGATAAAATGGTGCTTGGGGGCATCCTGGTGCCCGTGGGCACCATGTTGGTGACCCCTGATGTAGAGTATATTATTCTAATTTAATGTTTTTGCCATTCAAAGCTATACTAACCGATGCATATTGTTAAAGCCATACATAACTGTAAGAGACACAAGATAGAATTTATGAAAAGCAACTTTTTATGAATGCTTAGAAACTACGGACTCTGGAATCTTTTGTTTCACAGGTGTGTCTTGTTCTCTCTGACACTGATTAAATTCATTGAGATAAGTGTGGCTGGATTTTAATGCATTTACTGTACATAAACAGAGCCAGAAGTGGATATTTACCATCAGATCTGAATTCACAAGGCCATGGTGAAACCCAGTGACCCACCATGTCCCCCAGCCCTCACCACAAGGTGACAATTTGCTGAAAATACCATTATTTCACTTCTAACAGTAGAATTTCATTATGTCAGCGTAGATTACAGTATGACTTTTAGCTGTTTTTTAGCTGATTATATATAAATTTGTAAATTCTCAGCTCAAACCTTTAGGGGTATAGGACTGATTTTCACCTTGGGTCTTGTGTTGATTTTCTCTGGGTAAAACAATTTCTTCTTGCAGTCCAAACACATGCAGTTAAGGAACTGGAATCTCTAAACTGAAGAGTAAATCAGCAAAAACTCACTCCATTTCTGAGATGAGACCGCCAATGACCTGAATTCAGGCTTCTTCATCATGTTACTGTATCAGGAACCAAAACTCCCCTTCTCCAAATCCCTGCACATCCCTGGACAGGCTCCACACCCATAGGTTATGGAAAATTAATGGCTACATGAACTGTATTTAGAATTTCCCTCCAAGCAATATAGTAGAATAATTGCAGATTATCATTATATGTCCATGCTTAGAAATCCATTGTCTTAAAATACTGAATGCATTGTAACCAAGCTTAATTTTCCAGCAATGGGGCACATTCCTTTCATGCCCATTGGATGTGCCAAGCACTTTAATCTCATTTGGAAGCATGCATTGCTCTCAGACCATCAAGCCATACTTAACAATTCAACCTCCATAAATATTACATCTACCACAGTGAACCACGGATTTAAATGTGTGCATTCCTCCCCTATCACTATTTTCAGCGGTTAGTGGGGGGCTTAATTAAAGAGGTGAAAATGTAATAAAAAGAGGAACAAAAGACACTTAATTAAATAATGCACCCGGATCTTCTTGAAAATTATATATCATATAAATTCTGAGATATCTCACATTTCTACTGACATCCAGCTTTATAATTGTAGGCGTGTGGAATGTGTGATGTTTGCAGTCATAAAAAAGAGTGACGAGGGTGTGATGTGTGGTTACACAACATGGTTCACAGCATGATTAGCCTTCATCTGTTGTTTGTAGTGTAATACTTTTCACTACCTGTGAAACTCAGTTGAGTCAGTGTGAACAAGCACATGTTCTGCACTGGATCTTCATGAAGTCAAATGTCCACATTTCTTCCAGCCACTTGACATTAAATTCTTTAATTTTATAGCAATTTGTGTCAGTTTTTCCTGATAAAAAACTTAAACACCTTAAAACCCGAACATTGATCAAAAACTCCACCGTGGGATGTATGCCGAAATGTTTTTTTTCCCCCAGAGAAAATGAAGTTAAATATGGCTATTCTTTTATTTGGCACTATTAAAAAGTGGAGTGTGTCTTGAACTGGTAGGCCAAACTGCAGATCTGGATAATACACCCACCGTAAAAACATCCGAATTAAAAGAAAAGGGAAGAGGAGACCACACATTGGCTCCTTTACGTTTTTAAGGCATTAATTCATATAAACTCCTAAACAATGACGAGCATTATTTTCGTTTCGAACTAGGGGGAAACGTAGACTCCGTCATCACGAAAAGGCACAAGCACAGAAGTAGGACTGGAGCGTATCGCGTCCCCATAAAAAAGAAAAAAAGAATTAAAAGACAAGTAAAGCCCTCGTTTTCTTTCCCAGCTCGTGTTATCCTACTGTGCTCTCTCGGCGTCTGTCTTTGTTCACATCACAACAAACTCCGAACAGATGGCATTACGCTCGGGTGAGATTGACAGGCGCTTGCTGGCGACCAATCGCCTGTTGAGGATCAGCTGACTCCGCTGGACAGCGCCAGGTGTCCTGGAGCGTTTTGTAAACGGAGCGGCTGCGCTCGCGCTGAGAGCATCGCGCGGGGAGGCTGCTGGTCCGTGCGCGTCGCTCGTGGCCAGATCAGATTTCTTCAGTTTTCTCGGGCCATGGTGTTTTGGCTCCGATAAGAATTGGGAATTTTTAATGTATTTTTTTTCGATTCTTCTGAATTTCGGGCACCTCTCCTGATAAACGGAGCGTTTGGTTTATTGCCGAATGTACGTTTGACTGGTTTGTCGATTTTTATTATTTTTTTTTTTAAGTGACCACTTTTTTTCTGCGTATCCTTCACACCTACAGTACGAAGTGCGGGGAGAGGTCTTATTACTAAGAGCATCTGTGAGGAAGATGTTGTCATGCTAAGGTGAGGAATATTCCAGTTCATGTCTGTTTATTTTAGTACATCCACACGAGCCTACAAACAATTCATGTTAAATAAATGTCGCAGCTTTTTGACAGGATAACATTTGCGGGGAGTATTGCACAAAAATGGGCAGGCGAATATGTACTTCACATCATGCTATATTGTTAAACTTCGATTGTGGAAAAAAAAATAAATTGTTGTGTTGTTTTTTTTGGCTTGAATTTGGTACTGTTGAGCTTACGGCTGCCTCTGAACCTTGAGACAATGCGCATGCTGCCTACGGTGCGTGTGTGAGCATCAACATCGCGGTCAGGATGGCAGCCAGGCTGCGAATGCGGCTGTCATTGAGCAAATAAATCGGACGATCTCATTCTGAGCTCCTAAAATAAGGTGCGATGTTTTGTCGGTTGCGTGCTGACTGGAGAGAATAATAAGCATATGGTAAAAGTCTTACGCTATTACTGTTTTATTTACTGAAACACTGTGTCGACGCACTCTGGTGAGTTTGCAAGGGCAATGGAACCTGCATTAATGTCTGTCACTAGCCGTGGAGCGGGTTTCAATGTTATGGACACCCAGTGCTTTCACCGTTTATATTTATTGATACGTGTATTGAGCATACGCACCTCATTCTGTGCGAAAACACATTTACAAAGCGTGATATTATGAAACAAGTACAACAAAATTAGTTCGTGATAATCAAGAAAAAACCCGTATTCCCTTCTGTACAGGCGCAACCTTACGAAGCACGTGCGAAATCGTACCTTGAGATGTTATCGCCACACTGGAATGTTGCGTTTCCAGTTAGCCTATACTGTAGCTATTTCGTGTTTACCAAAATCAAGATTAGTACAGCACTTAATCAAATGAAGCTAGCTTGATTGTTTTACGGAGTTACTTGTTTAGCTGTTCAAACAGCTGTAAGGAACATAAACGTGATGAGTTACGAGCACTGCAGTTTGTTTTTGTACTTTATTACATATTAATTAGTTTAAATGTTCATTTATATTTGTAACATTCTTGAAATAGAATACGGGATTTGTTTCATTGCTTACCCCCGATTTTGAGTTACGCTTCGGCACACCTAAATCGCAAGTGTGGTATCATCTAGTACGCAGATGCAGCCGACTGTTGTCCGACGTCTGCGAGCGTCTTGTTTGACCCGGCTAAACACTTATTTGCATTAAAATCTAAGAGCATTCTAGCAGATGTCTCGGTGGTTCCATTCACTTACAGAAATTCAAACAGACTAGAAGTCTTCTGAGTGAAAAAAATACAGACAAAGGAGCTTCAGAATAAGTTAATAATAATGGTGGTGGTTAGGCGGGGTTGGGAAGAATCGATGTGGGTTGTTTTACGTTAGCTTTAGCTTGGCTTCCGACATTATAACTGTTGCTACCAGAAGGCAGGGCCGCCGCTCTTTCTATGTGCAGTTAGGTATAATAGGAATGGGATGCGGACAGTGACCTGATTTATGTATTGTTTACGAAAGTAACTTTTCGTCATTAGGTATTTCGTTCGACGATTTCTGACAGCGAGTGGTGATCTCTGTGTTATTTTTATACTGTTTGATGCTGAAAAGGAAAGAGATCAATTGCTCCCCCTGTTGTAAAGGTACGCTAAATATACAGTATGTTGTAACCTAAAGCACGGTTCATCATTTCTGCAAATGATCTTTCAGATATCAATTTTATGCTTGTAATATTTCTGTTTAAGTTAAGTTTTCATGCTTTAACATGAAAAGTAGTTTTTCAGCTTAAGGTTTGCCTTTATATGTCAAAAGAGGAATTTCTTTTGTGACAAAACTGATAAAAGATGATGTTGGTGATTCACGGGTGTGATCTGGACTCAGATATAATATCTGCCCATCATGGCGAATGATTGTCTGGGGAAACACTATAAACGCTGACAAGGACAAATGAAACTGACTAGGAACTGCCGAAGTGGTGATGCATGGGGGATGGGCAGGGGGTAATGTGGCAACTTACCCTGTGTGGGAGTGTGAGTGTGTGTGCGTGTGTATGGCCAGATCACAAAGCACCCTCTGCTCCTTAACCTAGGAGTCGTGAGAATACTCCAGGACAAAGGCCTGCTTAACACAATACACACGTGCGTGTGCTTGTGCTCTCACAAATCCGCTCAGCAGAGTGGCGGTCAGGGCAGAGTGACGGGATCTCAATAGCATCAGGAACTTTCCACAGCAGACAAGAATGACCCCTGCCTGGGGGTGGGGAGGGGGGAGGTCAGGGTTTTGGTGTGGTTGGACTGCTCCCTCCACCTTGGCTGCCCCCATTATTTTGTGGATCTGGGGTAATATGGCCACATTACTCTTTTGTGAGGCCTGAAAAGCTGGGGGGGCTGAAAAAGAGAGGCAGGTGTTCAGCTAATTCTGTGTTAATAATCTTGTTAAGAAAGCTGGTTTGTGCTGATTCAGGTAACCATTTGGTTATAAATTCCCAAGAGATAACCAAAGTGTGATAAAGCTGACGGAGCATAACTGCGGAGCACGAAGGACACAGAGACGCAAGCTCACTTATCCTCACGTGTAAATGAAAATTAAATAGTTGAAACAGACCTGTTACACTGTTATTTAGTTTTCATTTAATTTGTTCTTTCTTCATTTTACCAATGAAAAAATAACATTATTGTTATCTTTTATTATGTAACATATATAAAAGAAGAAAGGAGAATGTTTGGCAATATTTTCTATTTATAAATGCTCATTCAAGTCCACCTGCCATGGTATGTACATACTGTAGATTAAGTTAGCATTGAAATGTTTTTGTTTGATCAAAAGGTTGTTTTTTTCTAAACAGATGGCTTTACTTGTGTTTTGTATGCTTTTGATTTTACCCCTCTTGGATGTTTACCCTCCTTATTCTGTGACCAGATGAATGGGGACATTTAAGATCACTTTACTATTTTGTACTTTTTGTTCTGTCTGCCAGCTGTATGAATTAACGATCTCCTTCATGCATACTAATATGGGAGAAAAACAGTTTGTTTATATGATTAATTTTATGTGTTTAAATGTACATACACATATCGATCTGTCTGTCTGTCTGTCTGTCTGTGTGTTGATCGATCTATCAGTCTAATTTGATTGCAAATGATGTCTCCATTCTTAACTGATGGGTTTGTGAGTAGCATATATAATGGTACCTGTGAAACACTTGTCTTTGATATTTGCATTTTCTCACATAAATCATGTGACAGTTTTTTGATCTGTATTTGTGTTTCTTTCTTAGAATGATATAATGAAAATGATGAGTGCTGCTGTTGATTACTTTCTGTGAATCTTTTTTGATAATTCATTTTCAAATTCAGCTTAGTTTTTTAGAAATATTTTATTAACAGTGTGTGCCGGTACTTCTGTAGACTTATTATTAGTATTTGAACCGTATTAATATCATAGACAAGATAATGTGAGTGATAATAATACCGTTTAGGTCCTAAAGTGACATGGAGCTTTACGGAAGCTACAGAGTTGCATTCAAGATTCAGTTCATTATAAATAGATTTTACAGTATTGCTGACTTCAACTTGAGTAGAGGTTGTGATGCTGTGATAAGGTCTAAAGTCTATTTTAAGTTTGTATATATGCAGCATAAAGCTTTTTCTTCTTAGAGTTGGATTTGGTCTGCAATGCTTGTTTGCATCCATTATCCCCCTGACAGACAAATGGTCCTTACAGCTGTCCCCTCATTTGGGTATGAAATGGACATGCCAGTGGCGTAGCCTGTCTCCATGGTGACCAGATGAATACAAGCCCGTTGTGTGGCTCCAGACTAAGGAATACTGCTCACATTTTGCACCCAAAGAAAGACCTAAATGAATGTGGTAAAGTATATTATATGGGTCAAAAGCCCCATATTGTTATAGTTCACGTAAATTTCCTCATTGCTTTAGTTGGGCAATAATGTCTTAATTGTAAAACAATAGCTGTCGCATTACAGATCAGTCAGATTTAAACCTATGGTTCACCATGTTGATTTGGGCAATATACAACTTGTTAAATCTCACATTCATTACAAATGCATAACAATAAAATGTTATAGTAAATAATTAAAAAGAATGAAGAATTCTTGAGATTTTGATGAAAGTTTTTTATTGTTGTGCTAATACATGAAGATGCTAATGGGATTAGTCCTGTAGGCCTTCTTATTCAAGGGAATAAATGCAGAGGATAGCATGTAGTCATCATTAATTCAGAAAAAGGCACTGACCACAGGTGCATCCGCAGTGACGGTGTGGAACAGTGTGTAACAAGCCCTAATACAAATCAGTGGGGAGCTGAATTACAGGTCCCTCTAGTTTAGGGAACTACTCAGAGCCCCCCCCCCCTCAGATATCCTGGTCTTATCATTAAGTATAAACAGGTGGTGTTGGCCTGAATAGTGAGGTTTCAGTTTCACAACTGATATTGATATTGGAAATGTTAGCAGCCCCCATGTCCCCCATAAGTTTGAACTTTTGTCATTCACAATGTTTGGTCCTTTAATGACCAAACATTTACCATAAGTCTTTTTGGGCCTCGCACTTTAAATATTTTGGTGACACATGAGATGAGATTATAAACTAAATTTCTCTTTCGCTCTTACCTGTAATTTATAACTTTCTTAATTAGCATTGTATGTATAATTATTAACATTGTATTTTTAATTTGTATGTATCAGTTTCCTCCATAAATCTCTCTGCACCTTGCCTGTATTTATTATGGTTGCTTATAAGGGTTGGATAAAACTCCGTCTTATGCATATATTAAATCCACATGCTGGTCTATACAGCTATAGGTTTGTATTTAAATAGATAAATGTAGTTTTAAGTGGCCTTTATGTCCAAAGTTATTTTACTTTCAATCATGTTATTCTTAAAGTGACCCATGTGTCCATTCATCTTCCCTCCACTCCTTGATAGTAGCTTTTCTTCCTTTTACATGTAATTTTAATCCTGGTTTGCAGCCCTAGATGGTTTCATTCCTAATTCCAGAAGTGAATTTGCGTTTCAGTTTGTGACTTTCACCACCTTTCTTGCACCAATATTCTTCTGTGTTTTTGTTTTCTTTCTGATTATTGAAGCCATCAGTTCTTTCCCAAATTCTTTCAAAAAAGCTCAGTTTTATTCTTTTATTTACTTATATTTAGCAACTCATCAGTCAAAATGTGAAGTGAATAGACTATTTTCTTGTCACATAAGAAGTGCTGTGATGTGCAACAGAAAACCATGAAACATTTTCTGATGAGTTTTTGAGATCTTTCAGTTGAAGACAAAAGTCCACGGTGTTTCCATTGTCTGGCGGGATGACTCACTTTGTGTGGCAGTAGGGAATGTGTGCTATGAGAAGTTGATCTCCTTTAACTCTCAACTCCATCGCAGTACTCCATAAACTGGATTGGAATGATAAACACTGCCTCTCTTTGTCTTTTGGAAGAGATGGGAATTAGCATTCAAGGAGCTTCAGAAATTGCAAATTATCTCTCTGTGTCTGAGGTCAACAAATAATGACAGCATTTTACAAAGCATTAAAATCGTTTAATGACATCAAAATGATATGTTTGTAACATGATTTCCTTCAAATTGTAGCTGCAAATACTGGTATGACTTTCATTCCTAATTAAAAAACACTTTGATAGTGATAGTAAAAATAAAATGTACTAGTCAATACTGTTCATACATGATTTTTTAATGATGGCTGTTAACCAAGTA
This sequence comes from Paramormyrops kingsleyae, assembly GCF_048594095.1. Lineage (NCBI taxonomy): Eukaryota > Metazoa > Chordata > Actinopteri > Osteoglossiformes > Mormyridae > Paramormyrops > Paramormyrops kingsleyae. The sequence continues at coordinate 24,782,557 of NC_132802.1, read as the reverse complement.
TTATGAATTATAAGAGGAAAGCAAGCATTTATGAATAATAAAACTTAACTGTAAATGATTATAAATTGTTATATAATTTTTTTTTTAGTAATGAAGCATCATTAATAGCCATCTAACTAACCACCATGCAATGTTTACCTGCGTGCATGCAGATTTTTAGCGATCTCTCATCAAGTTTAAGCATGGCACTGGCTTAGCAGATTGGACTGTTGCCTCACATTTATCTGTATACCCATCTTATATGTACCTTGTTGTGTATGCACACTGTGTATGGTTGGGAAGTGAATAGATAATTTGTAGCTGAAGTTCTGGATCAAGTAAAAAAGGAGTTGAAATTTTATCCAAAATAAACTATAGCCAAATAGCACTTGTCACTATCTACCAATAGAGTCTGTCAAATAAGTTGTTGGTGTTGGTGTTAGCTGCCAACAGAAAGCAGTATCAGTAAGTCACTTGCTTTTGTTCAATATTATCCCTCTGGAATCCAAAATATTTCTATACAGTAGAAGTCGAATGTCTTTTGGTCACTTTTGCTCTTCTCCTCCTCACTTATTTTTGTTAAATATCTCACAGATGCACCACACTGCGTATGAATTAGTCCAACAGTAAGGATGAAAATAATTATGAGTGGCTTGGAGAATACATGCAGAGGTCATGCAGTAGCAACACAGTAATCTTTACACTAATTTAAAATATATGGTAGATAATCTTGAAAATGAGCAATCATTAAAATTGAATGATTTTAATGATTTTAATGAATGAGCTGAACACATTAAAATTTTCTTATGACAGAGTAAAAATATTGTAGCAAAACTGTTTTAGCTGGTTGATGATCTTAACTAGGCTTGGACAGTAATACGTTATTATGGTATACAAGGGTATTTGAGGGGTTGGGCCTCCCAATGTACCACCCAGCAAAATATTGTCATGGGGAACCCCTCCCCCTCAAACATACAAAATAATGCTTCATACTGTATTCCCATAATACTGCCCAAACCCAATCAGGCCAAGTATTTTATCAATGAGATTTCAAAATCCTAGAACAGCATTAGAATTCCATGTACCGTGGTAAAATGTCTGTGAGGTAAGACCATGAAAAATTAGATACTGCCCAAGACTAATCTTAACCTAGCTCATGATTGCAGCTCTTGCTATGTAACAATGTGCTATGTGCTATGTGACCATAACATGCAATGCCAATATTAACAATGCACATTGCAGGTTTAATACTGAAACCCTGATGCTTGGACATATTTTTTCTATTACCATTTTATTTCATATGAACAATTAAATTCAAATGACAATTTAATTAATTTCATTTTGAAACTGAATGTTTGCTTATTTGTTTGTTTTAGGTGATATTTGTGTGCAGTGACATTTAAAAGGGTGTTATGTGAGTGACGTTAAATGTGTAACTAACTAAAAAATAGTCACAAATCTAAACATATTTTTTTCCATAAGAAGTATTTTGTCATTAGACATTATCTGTCAGACAGTTATAATGAATTCAGTCAACACATGAAGCAGGTTAAGGATATTTACCAGTAAACTTATAAATTTAATGACCGAAAGATTTTTTAAAACTTTCGTTTTGTTGTAGTCTCCGCCTCATGGTACAGTTGTTAGAAATAAACTTTTATTATGCATTTAAACATGTATTCTGCATGTCTTATTGCTCAAAACCAAAGAGAACAATCTGACAATAATCTCTATTTATTCATTCTGGGGTTAAAAGTTAAGTGACACAGAGCCAGGTCGTAACTCTGTATTTCCTGAGCACCTGCTTTACTCATTGAGTTGTGTTTCTTAGCCCCAAGGGGCCCCAGTGGGAGCTTTATGATGGTCTGTCCAGGGTATCCTGCTGGGAAAACAGTCAAGCTGGGGGTAGCAGCACAATCAGGGTCCACTGCTCCTTACTTTCAGCCAACAGTTTTCAGGACCAGCTTGCCTGGTGTCTGATTTGTGTGGCTTGGCATGAATGAAGCAATTTGCTTACCTGTCATCTTTGATTAAAGGGCTGGGAGAGAGTCCCAACACCAGCAGAGGGAAGAGGCTCAGTAGTCCCCAGAGGAATGCAGAGGAAATGAAGGAGGCCTCATTTGTGCCAGAAGGTCAAAACCAATACAGCAGGGAGGCAGAAAATAAGAACAAGATTTTTCACTGAATAAGGGATTAAGTTTAGACATCTACTTCTCCCATGTGCACATATTACAAATATCATAAGAAATCTTATTTTACAGTAAAACTTTTAGTGTTTGGCCTTCTGTGTGATACAGTGTTCATGCTTCTTTTAAATTTAATCAGGTTTGATATTTAGATTATATTATATGAAGAAAAGCATTAAAGGAATACTGACAGTGCAATTAGCCATGGCAATAGTTTTGCATTGGAAAAGTGTTGGTGATGTTCATTGATTAAGATACTCAGCAGTGGGACATTCTATTTAAGGAGTAGTTTACATTGTGCAGTCATACCCTTATATTGTACAGGCATTCTGTTAAATAAAACAGGTTCGATGTTAATGACGAATACTGGAGTATTGGCTAGTTGTGTTTTTGAGCATTTATTTGTTTTCATTATTTTGCCTATAGTTAATAGAATTTATGCTTCTTAATGCATGTTATTGTAAATTTGAGATTAACTTTTATGGGAGTTAAATGAATAGTGTCATGCCAGTAATATGAAGAAATTGGAATTTGGCTTTGCTAAAAGAAACATCTAATTTCCCCGGCTAAAATGGAAGACAAAAACTGACATGAGCTTTATCAGGAGAATCTGGTGAATTATGTTAACTTCATTGTTTTTCTTTACATTTGTGTTTAAAATGGTATTGTGCAGTTAAATGCAATCTATGGCAATGTTCAAAACAATTGACTGTAATTAAAATGAGCTCTAAAAGTACTTTTTTTGCATGTAAATCATTGGTACTGTAGGTAAAGCCTTGGTATTTCCAAGCTAGCAACTTGTTGTTGTACCGATTGATGCAATTATATCTATAGTCTTGGTTTTAAACCAAGTAAGTTTAAAATACAGTAGGTTTATGAAACAGGCAAAGCTAAAGCTAATCTAAAAATGAAAGGTGATCTGGCACAATGAAGGAAATAGTCCTGCTGGTACTTGAATGAAAGTAGCTGCGTGACAAAAGGCTGGGACACACTTGGATTGTGCTTGTGCATCTGGACACAGAACTTTTCATAGTTGTGTGGTAAAGCCCACACAATTCTCACATGCACACAATACATGTGAGGGAGAACCGACAATATTCCAAGATGGAGATGTTCTTGGAGAAGGAAAAAGAACTGCTTTCTCTGCCTATTTTACATAGACAAAAATGAAAAAGTAATGTGCATCTATTAAATGAAAATCAGTTGTGCAGTGGAGAATTTGCTGTGTTGGTGCAGGAGATGTTCGGGGGAAGACATCACCAGCATTTTTGTATGCTTGCAATTATTCATGATTTTTGTGTCTTTCGGCACAACCAGGTTATACTATGGCTAGTATGATGCTTCTAGGGTAACCAACAGGCCATCTTTGTAGCGCTGATCCACTTCACATAGATTTTCTTCAGTCATATTCATGTTATTTGTGTTTGTGTGGGAGTGTGAGTCATACGCACTGGGTGAGGGTCATTGTGGTCAGAGGCCACCTGGGCAAAAAATCTTGATGCTGCAATCCTTCAACCACAGAACTGCATTTATGTAAATTGCGTCATAAAAGTATTGACCTTAAGTCCAGTTAAAAGACAGGACATTGTTTGCAGAGGGCATGTCTGGGTCCCTGTTACCTGCATCTGGCTGTCTTTTCAGTTTTATGCAATGCCACACATTTATACATGGCTTTGTATAATTTTTTACAAAATTTCCTGTTTTCGGCAGGTATAGTACAGCAGGACTCACTTTAAAATGTCCAAAACTTTCCTGAAATGAGATGAACAATGAATTGTGCACTTGTTTTGCTAAAACCTTTACTGATGCGGTAAATGTCTGTGATATTGTAGGAATCTTGGGAGTGAAACTGCCGTGTTCTCATTCGTTCTGGAATTCACATTGCAGAGTGAGTGCAGCAGATGTAAACAGCCTGTGGTAAGGTGTTAAGACCATTGGACTTGAAAATAATTCAACAATTTAACGACAATAATTGTGAAATGTAATGAGACTTGGCTACACAGTTTGTTAAACACTGTTGAAAAATATTTCATTGTGTGGGGAGATTGTGTAGGAGAGTTACAGATTGTAGAGTTTGGGGGGGTATGGGAGCAGTATGGATTAGATAGGGGGGGTGACGTGCTAACGTTGTTAACATTCCAGCATCTACAGCATCTAGTCCAGGGCTATTCAATTCTGTCCCTCGATTCCAAATCCAGGCCTTGTTTTCGGTTCTCCCAGGTAGTTAGTTTAATAATTACTGATTCTGTTTGGTCAGAGGCTTCACACCTGGCTCACAGGTGAAGGAAGGCTGGAAAATCAGCAGGGCTCGGCCCTTGAGGAACGTGAGTTGAATAGCCCTGATCTAGTCCATTCATTCATTTATGTCTGTGACATGTTGAACCCAAGTGAAATATCAAAAGTTTCTAATTGTAGGGTATATTTGTTTATGTGAACAGTCTGATTTTGTTGTTCTGTACTTTTTGTGTTTTTTTTTCATTCTTTCCATTTTTCTTTTTATAATTCACTTCTATTCTCAAAACCTGGATCACGGTTCAGTCTAACATTTAAACTCATTTAAAGTGCATTTTCATTAAGTATTGTTATACAGAAGATACTACAGGATGAAAGCCTAAAGACAAAACTAGGAGCATTTAAGCCAGTAATGTTCAGGAGATAATCACAAAAATGTACATCATAGCTACAGAGCCAGAACCTCAGTAGTTAATTGGGAATATGGACAGAAGAATTCTTCTAATTAAAGCTCATGTTTCGGGTGGTCGTAGACCTATTACTGGTGCATGAGCGAGTTCAGAGATACTGTCTGGCATTTCAGTTGTGATGTTGGGGGTGCCATTTTCTCTTAAACAAAATACCTAAATATTTGGGCTGTTTACTTTGGCCTGCTTACTGCCCAGAGTAAAATAGAATAGAATAGAATAGAATAGAATAGAATAGAATGTCTTTAGTTTCAATGGTCAGGTGAGGAGTACAATGAAATTCAATCTTCACATATCCCATCTAGTTCTCTGATGACACATAAACATCCATATACAGGTGAGAGTGATGCTTAGATTCGGAGTGCAGGGTCAGCCATCTATCCAGTGCCCAGTAGCAGCTGAGGTTAAGGGCCTTGCTCAAGGGCCCAGTGGTGATATGATTACTCTACCTGCCACAGGATGCCATACAGTAAGCTATGAAGAAGAATAATAACACAATGTAATTCTTATCAGCAAATAATGAGTTCTACAAAGTAATTTCTAAATCCCACAAAAAATGTCTAAGTTAATGAAACAACACAGCTTATAAGTGGATTAAACTTGACTTTTTCACTTATTGTCAGTACTTTAAAGCAGCTAAAAACCTCATTAATCAACAAAAGAAATCCCTGAATGTAGCAAAAATAGAAAGCATTTTTTAAGATTTCTTACGCCTTGTCAGGCATGTCGAATTTGTCGTCAGAAACCTGCAGGCTCATTAGAGTTTCACTCTCAAGAACTCATTTCTTCCACCAGCTCCCCTTTTTCCAACTAAGAAGCCAGAAACAAATGCCTTAGTCAATGAGGCACATTGGCAAAAAGGCCAGTGTGCTGAAAACAGCACATTTGTCAAGTGGATTTGTCCATTAGACCCTAGGGCTCCACCTTCAATATCCTCTCACGCTTTGCTGGGTTTTGCCTTAAGATAGAGCAGAATGGCAGAGCTGATGGTGTCACTCACAGCACAGTGAAATGTGAATGCGTATTGAGCGAAATAACAGTGTGTGTCATACTCTGTCGACCATGTTACCGTATGCCTGCATTTCCAATGTAGTGTGTGCACGTAGTATTGTTAATGATTACTGATTTATGAGATTTATCAAAACAGTGACATTAAAAGGTTTCAGAATGATATACACGAAAGACTTGCAATATGTACATCCGCAAAAATATGGAATACTGTCAGTTTCTTTTAAAGAGTTTTGATGAGTGTCAAGCTCCTAGAGTCCTGAAAGATTTATAAACTCTCAAGTCAAGTCAAACTTAGTCATTTCAAAATATGCAGGCATATAGTGAAATGGAATAATGCTTATTTGAGACTTATAAATTGCTTTACACAGAACATGACAAGTTAAACATATGATATGAAGCTGAAATTTGGTCTAGTCTTAACGATCATGTCTATATTACAAACAAAGTAAAATTGTCATAATTGCAGTTCAGGATGAATAACTTGATTTTCGCTCATACACACCTTGGAATATTAAATATACTATATTAAAGAGAAAGCAATCTATTAGCAGTCTTTTTTAGCCAGATTGAAAACTATTTAAAATGCATTACATTTTGACGTAAGACCAAGGTCTGTAATATTCTACTGATTATAAAAGAATATGCGCACGTATCACCCAGCAACAGAAGGATTCATCCTGTGTTTTAAATAAAATAATTGTTGTCAGAAAGAAGTTTGTGAAGCACTGAAACTTGCATTTAGAATAATAATTCACGACAAGGAACATTTTATCTCATCTTACTCACTACCACATTTGGATAGGTATCTTCTATTTACTTTTGTGTGTTTGTTTGCTTTAAAATTTTGGAACCACATTATATTAGACATATTGTATGAAGTCATAGTATTTGCATGAGCAGAAAAAAATTGGTCAGTATGGTAAAATTGATTGATAAGATTCTATAATTTCCCTCAAATTACCTTCATCATCATTGACTCTAGCGGGCAGCACGGTGGCCTCACACCTCCAGGGCTAGGATTTTGAACCTCTGCTCTGCGCTTGTGGTTTTCATTGTCACCCCAGATTCTACTGGGTACTCGGGTTTCCTCACAAACACCAAAGACATGCAGTTAGGACATCTGATATCTCTAAATTGCCCATAGCATATGAGTGTGTACGTGCCTTGTCCAGGCTGTGCGAGACAAATGTGCTGTCCTGGGACAGACCCCCTGCCCTCCATGACCCTGACCAGGGTAAGCGGCTTGAAGATGGATGGAGTGTTAGGGTCATGATCACTGACTCCATGTGTATTACGCTTAAAATATTTCGCTTACAGGTCAATCATTTTCATCCCAATATTTCTCATTTCTACTATTTTTAAACTGTATTATTCTATGCACATTATTTTGTAAATTGTTCATTTGAGGGACATTTGGTTCACATTTAGTTATATATTTATCATGTTCTTATGATTTTCAAAATATAACTTGGTAAGCAAGATTAATCGCAGTCTAGCAGAGCTTTAACTCTTTCTGATCTTTGTTTTTCAGACCTGTCCTGCAGACTGATGGCAACTGAGCAGAAGGGAACACAGTGAAGCGTGGAAACAAAGCATTGGGTCACTGCTACTGAGTGGCTTTTTATACTAACAGCTACTGTCTGTGGTGGAAGCTAGATCCTTTGCTTTGGATTGCTACGAATGGACATTTCAAGCTGAGGAGAGTCGCACACCAGCTCTCAAGGGCACTCTGTTGTTAAGAACATTTCCTCCTCTGTACATTAGGAAAGCAGATAGGCGGAATGAGTGGCCTTTCATCACATATTCTGGTGGACCAGATGTGCGTGGGTCTGCTTCTGGCATTGGCGTGTCTGTCCTCAGTGCAGAGCAGCCAGTGCCCACACCTATGTGTTTGTGAGATCCGGCCCTGGTTCACACCTCAGTCCACTTACAGAGAGGCCACCACGGTGGACTGTAATGATTTACGCCTCACTCACATCCCTGGAAACCTGTCTAGTGACACACAGGTGCTGCTGCTGCAGAGTAACTACATTGCTCGGACCAGTGAGGAGTTGGAGCAGCTCTTCAACTTGACTGAGTTGGACCTGTCTCAGAACAACTTCACCAGCATCCAAGATGTTGGCCTGACCAACATGTCTCAGCTCACTACACTTCATTTGGAGGAGAACCAGATCACAGAGATGCCTGACCATTGCCTTCAAGACCTCACCAATTTGCAGGAGCTCTACATCAACCACAATCAGATCAACTCCATTTCACCCAATGCATTCTCTGGCCTGCAAAACCTTCTGCGGCTCCACCTCAACTCAAACAAACTGAAAGTCATTAACAGCCACTGGTTTGAGTCAACCCCCAATCTTGAAATCCTAATGATTGGGGAAAACCCTGTAGTTGGTATTCTAGACATGAATTTCAGGCCTTTAGTTAACTTGAGAAGCCTGGTGCTGGCCGGAATGGACTTGACTGACATTCCTGGGAAAGCACTTGTGGGATTAGACAATCTAGAGAGTCTCTCATTTTACGACAACAAATTGGTTAGTGTTCCACACCTTGCACTACAAAAAGTTCCCAATCTAAAATTCTTGGATTTAAACAAAAACCCTGTGCACAAAATTCAAGAAGGAGACTTCAGAAATATGCTTAGGTTGAAAGAGCTTGGTGTGAATAACATGGCAGAACTAGTCGCCATCGATCGTTATGCACTTGATAATCTCCCAGAGTTGACTAAGTTGGAGGCTACCAACAACCCCAAGCTCTCCTACATCAATCGCCTGGCATTTCGGGATGTCCCTTCCCTGGAGAGTCTAATGTTGAACAACAATGCCCTGAACTCATTGTACCAGAAAACCATAGAGTCATTGCCTAATCTGCGGGAAATCAGCATTCACAGCAACCCATTACGATGTGACTGTGTCATTCAGTGGATGAACTCTAACAAGACCAGCATCCGCTTCATGGAGCCCCTGTCCATGTTTTGTGCTATGCCTCCAGAGTATAAGGGCCAGCACGTCAGGGAGGTATTGCTGCAGGATCCCTCTGACCAGTGTTTGCCTATGATATCCCATGACACTTTCCCCAACCACCTCAACTTAGACATCGGTATGACAGTCAATTTAGATTGCCGTGCCATGGCAGAACCCGAGCCTGAGATTTACTGGGTGACGCCACTGGGGAACAAAATCACACTTGAAACCTTATCTGACAAGTTCTGGCTGAGCAGCGAAGGTACTCTCCGTATTTCTCACATACAAGTGGAAGATTCAGGCCAGTATACTTGTGTGGCCCAGAATACAGAAGGTGCCGACACACGAGTTGCTACAATACGAGTCAATGGGACCTTGATGGACAGTATTCAGGTCATGAAGATCTATGTCAAGCAGACAGAGTCTCACTCTATATTAGTGTCCTGGAAAATAAACTCGAATGTTATGACCTCTAACCTGAAGTGGTCTTCAGCAACCATGAAGATAGATAACCCACACATTACTTACACGGCCAGGGTCCCAGTTGATGTTCATGAGTACAACCTCACCCACTTGCAGCCATCCACTGAATATGAAGTGTGCCTTACAGTCTCCAACATCCACCAGCAGACACAAAGATCCTGTGTCAATGTCACCACAAAGAATGTGGCTTTTGCTGTAGACATCTCAGATGAAGGGACCAGCACTGCCCTAGCAGCTGCAATGGGGACAATGTTTGCCATCATTAGTCTTGCTTCCGTTTCAGTATACATTGCGAAGAGGTGGAAGAGGAAGAATTACCACCACTCTTTGAAAAAATACATGCAGAAAACCTCCTCCATTCCCCTGAATGAGCTATATCCTCCTCTCATTAACCTGTGGGAAGCAGACAGTGAGAAGGACAAAGACGGATCCTTGGAGAACAAATCCAGCCAGGTGGACACAACACGGAGCTATTATATGTGGTGAAGTCCCCAAGACTACGCTTCCAGGAGCACAAAGACAAACTTTTGCTTTTTTGTGCAAAAGATAGAAAAGGAAAAATGGCAAATTTGGTATTTTTATCTTTGCTAATATGAGGCAGAGTGGTAAAAGACAGGATTATTTTTTTCTAGTATAGCGTATCGCCTTTGTTTCTTCTTTTAAACACTCAGTTTGGCAACGTTCAGCTTCAGATTCATTTTTCTTGCTGTGCTTTACTTTTGTAAGGCGCTTCTTTAACTGCACAGCTTTGGATGATGCCAAGGACTCTATCTGAGGTCAGTCAACACAGCAACAAGTACTGAAGCCCTACTTTGTCTAGCTGTCTATTGACATTGCAGAGTTTCTTTCTCTCTCTTGTGAAACAGTTTAACTGTTGTGCACTGAAACATTAACAAGTTTGTTCATAGACTTAATATGAAGCTGACAGTGGGGATTAGACTTGTTATACTGTCTGCGTTAGCGATTGTACTGTAATGTTGTATCAACTATTATTTGAATTTTTGAATTTTAACAAAAACTTTTTGAAATTACTTTGCTAGATGAGTACTGTTTAGGAGCAATATAAATGTGAATGTTTGATAACATAGTTATTAGGCAAATGGACTACTAAGTTTTTTTTCTTAATTACTATTGTTTATTCTATTTTTGTTTGCTAGGATCTGTCAATGACCACTTAATTTTGTTGTGATTTAAGACGCAACACATGTTGTATATTGAAGAGCAAATGAAAATAAATTACCCTTTTTTTTAAAGTGCTATTCAATTCATGTATTTTTGACAGCGGTATTAGGATTATTAACATTTAATGGAAATAAGTAATCTAGTTTAATCAATAATAATTTATTTTTGAATATGAATTAGTAGAAAACATATCAAAAAGATTACAGAATGGATGATTAGTATATTTTAGCCTTTATTAATTCATGTTATTAGAAAAGATATTATTCATCCTAGAGTCCAGTGCTAGGCTGTGGTTTTATACTTCGCTTGGCTATCGCAAATATTGTAACTTTGACATCTACCTGAATTATAAATGAAAATCTGTTTTGCTTGTGACTTTGATTATGCCTTTAAAAATATTTGTCACCAACACAGTGACAGAAAACTGGTTTCGATTATCTTTGAGTAACAATGGTCAGGGGGAATCATGTAGTGCGGGGACAGACTGTGCTGGAAAGGATAAATGTATTGAGGCTGGAGTTTTTACTTGAGGAATAATGGGGTTTAGATAGCGATGGGATCAGCACAGCACACACAGTAAGCATGAGAAATAAAAGAACTAATTAAGCAACAAAGAAAAGAAAAAAAAAACTCATCTTGTGCATTGGTGATGAAAGAAGCCGAAACAGAGCAGCCACCAGTCCCTTAACTGGTTTCTAGATCACAGTCCAAAACTGGGGAAGAAACAAAACAGAACATTCATGCCTTCTGCAAAGACCAGCATCCGCTTCATGCAGCCCATCCATCAGAGTATAAAGGCCAGGACGTTAGGAACATAAAATGCAAGATCCCTCTGTCCAGTACTTGCCTATGATATCCTGTGAATCTTACCCCAACCACCTCAACTTGGACATCAATATGAGAGTTGATTTAGATTGCCGTGCCATGGCAGAACCCGAGCCTGAGATTTACTGGGTGATGCCACTTGGGAAAAAAATCACACTTGAAACCTTATCTGACAAGTTCTGGCTGAGCAGCGAAGGTACTCTCCGTATTTCTCACATACAAGTGGAAGATTCAGGCCAGTATACTTGTGTGGCCCAGAATACAGAAGGTGCCGACACACGAGTTGCTACAATACGAGTCAATGGGACCTTGATGGACAGTATTCAGGTCATGAAGATCTATGTCAAGCAGACAGAGTCTCACTCTATCTTAGTGTCCTGGAAAATAAACTCGAATGTTATGACCTCTAACCTGAAGTGGTCTTCAGCAACCATGAAGATAGATAACCCACACATTACTTACACGGCCAGGGTCCCAGTTGATGTTCATGAGTACAACCTCACCCACTTGCAGCCATCCACTGAATATGAAGTGTGCCTTACAGTCTCCAACATCCACCAGCAGACACAAAGATCCTGTGTCAATGTCACCACAAAGAATGTGGCTTTTGCTGTAGACATCTCAGATGAAGGGACCAGCACTGCCCTAGCAGCTGCAATGGGGACAATGTTTGCCATCATTAGTCTTGCTTCCGTTTCAGTATACATTGCGAAGAGGTGGAAGAGGAAGAATTACCACCACTCTTTGAAAAAATACATGCAGAAAACCTCCTCCATTCCCCTGAATGAGCTATATCCTCCTCTCATTAACCTGTGGGAAGCAGACAGTGAGAAGGACAAAGACGGATCCTTGGAGAACAAATCCAGCCAGGTGGACACAACACGGAGCTATTATATGTGGTGAAGTCCCCAAGACTACGCTTCCAGGAGCACAAAGACAAACTTTTGCTTTTTTGTGCAAAAGATAGAAAAGGAAAAATGGCAAATTTGGTATTTTTATCTTTGCTAATATGAGGCAGAGTGGTAAAAGACAGGATTATTTTTTTCTAGTATAGCGTATCGCCTTTGTTTCTTCTTTTAAACACTCAGTTTGGCAACGTTCAGCTTCAAATTCATTTTTCTTGCTGTGCTTTACTTTTGTAAGGCGCTTCTTTAACTGCACAGCTTTGGATGATGCCAAGGACTCTATCTGAGGTCAGTCAACACAGCAACAAGTACTGAAGCCCTACTTTGTCTAGCTGTCTATTGACATTGCAGAGTTTCTTTCTCTCTCTTGTGATTTTGTGCAGTGAAACTAACAAGTTTGTTCATAGACTTAATTTGAAGCTGACATTAGGGATTAGACTTGTTATACTGTCTATGTTAGCAATTGAACCGTAATGTTGTATCAACTATCATTTAAATCTTTGAATTTTAACAAAAACATTTTTTATTAGTTTGCACATATGAATACTATTTAAGAGCAATATGAATGTGAATGCTTGATAACATAGTTTAAAAAAAGTTTTTTTTTTGCTTAATTAGTCTTGTTTATTCTTTTTCAATTTCCCACGATCTGAATTTGTTGTGATTCAACATGCAACACATGTCACATTTTTAAGAACAAATGAAAATAAATGACTTTTTTTTAAAGTTCTTTTCAATGTATATAATTTTGACTGTGGTAACAGGTTTAACATATGATGGAAATCAGTTACATAGGTCATTCATTTACATTTTATTTATTTAACAGACACTTTTATCCATAGTGATGTACATGTTTGAGAAACCTGGGTCAGACACTCCATGGATTATTTGGAGGTTAAGGACCTTTCTCAAGGTTCCAACAGTGAAATTACTCTGCTGATGCAGGCATTTGAACCAACAACCTTCTAATCAGAGACATAGTGCCTTTGCCTGCTGAACCATACAACATCCCCCAATCCATGGGCAATAAAAAAAATCAATCAGAAAAGATATTAGAAATATCATGATACCAATAGTTCATATTTAATGATAATTTATTAATTTCTGTTAGACGAGATGCTAGCTGTTAGTATTATACTTAGTTTGAGCATCACAAAAATTGTGACTTTATTATCTGAATTTTATATGAAAGTCTGTTTTGCCTTTTACTTTGATTATGCCTTTAAAAATATTTGTCACCAATACAGTTAAAATAGAATTGGCTTATTCCACAAAAGGCCCGGTAGGTGAGCGAGGTATTACAGCCCATACTGGCGGGAAACATAACAACATGTATGCATAATATGTGAACAAATGACGGACGAGTCGGTAATCAGTATTGAAGAGCACATACGTTCCTTCCCACCCAGTCCCTAAACTCAAGTATGACAGCATTTTTTAACGATTGACCGATCTTCAGCCTTAATGAGATGAATTGCACTTCATATTAAAGATATCAAAATAAAAGGTCATCCATGCATGTTTTAGTGGCTTAACCTGGTCAGGGATGCTGTGTGTTTTACTGCAGAGAGGTGGCAAGTAAAGATATCACTGTATTTCAGGACAGTGCCTCTGACTCCTTCCCTTCCCTGGCTTTCATGTCCTTATATGACTGCACAGCTTTTCTCCCTGGATTATGTACAGGTATGTCCTATTTACGGACAACTCGTACTTATGAACAGACTGTCATAAATCCTATTATATAAAAAATTTGGGTTAAATACAATTGTTCGTAATAATGAACGCATGTACTAATTCGTGACGTTGAAAACATTGTGCGCCTTCAGCGGTCCATCGGCTCGTTGTACGGAACAGTACTGTATGTAGTTACTTTTATTATTACTTTATAATTATTATTATTATGTACTGTATTACTGTGTTTAAGATGTTTCATTGTATTTGAATTTATTGCTCTTTTGGACAGTTTTACAGAGGGTGGTGAAAGTACATAAAATCCATGGTTATGCATTGTGCATTGCACCCCATAGCTAATTTCCTACTTTACAGCATTTGGCATGGTCATGATAGCCTGTATTAAACAGAACCCTATGTGCTCTGGTAAAAACCAAACTGTGTTAAACTTAAGGGTATCAGATGCACAGTCTCAATGGACACAGACTATTGTCCAAATCCCATGACTGATCTGGCTATGATGGCAGCAAGTAAGTTCTTAATGCAAACGTCCAGATGTACACTAGTGGCCAAATTTGTGGAAACACTTCTGAATTTTATAGACTGCAGAACTTTATTCAATTGTTGAATCGTCCAGTGTGTGATATTTGTAACATTCTTTGATTGTTTATAAACATTACCTCCAAAATTCGTGTACCGGTAGTCATTTTTAAAGAGTGTGTTTCCACAATTGTGGCGACTAGTGCATACATTGCAAAAGGTGTTTGGTAAAATGCAAGCTAATTATGAATGATTTTAGCCCTATGACATATACATATCCTTTGAAATGTAGACGCGGTGGGACCGATAAAATGGAGAGTACCAGGTACTAACACACTCAGTTTTGATGGAAAATAATCCTTCACTGCCTGATGTGTTGCGTGACGTCCCCAGTTTTGTCACTGTATATTACCAAGGACCCATTCTAAAGTGCATCTAGTTGCTCCGGGGTCAGAGGAAGGGTATAGAGACAATCAGTAGACCATTTTGTAATAACATGTTATACTGTGGGTGGCATGGGGGTGCAGTGGTTAGCACTGTTGCCTCACACTTCTGGGACTCGGGTTTGAGTCTCTGCCTGGGTTACATGTGTGTGGAGTTTGCATGTTCTCCCCGTGTCGTCATGGGGTTTCCTCCAGGTACTCTGGTTTCCCCCCACGGTCCAAAGACATGCTGAGGCTAATTGGAGTTACTAAATTGTGAGTGTGGGCTGCTCCCCCCCCCCCATCCTAGGTTGTTCCCTGCCTTGTGCCTGTAGATTCTGGGATAGGCTCCGGACCCCCAACAACCCAGAAGGATAAGTAGGTTGGAAAATGAATGAATGAATGAATGTTATGGTGTGTATGGCAGAGAAACTCTAGTGATGCAGCTGAAACATGAAGGTACAGTGGTTAGCAGATGGTGCAACGCAGTTAAAATTCAGTTCCTATAATGTGTTTCACACACTCACCCTCCTACCAGTATGACTTACATTTATTGCTTTCCCTGTTCTAACGTGCATGGGAAAGTAGGGGTGGATGGCCCCTACTTTGAAGTGGGTCATGGGGGGGACACAGGAGGATCAGAGGGGGCTCACGGGGGGGGGCTTCATCATAGGACCAGCAGCAGGTCGCCACAGCAGAATACAGCTCCGAATGAGCCAGACACACTCCCACAAAGATGCTGGAAAAGCAATTATGAGAAGAGAATAAGGACCTGCATTCCTTCAGGCCTTAATTATCTCTCAGCAAATGCCTTTGAGATAAAGTGATGGTTGTTCTGAAGCAATGTCTCAAGAAACACGTGGAAGTGGCAGAGATGGGACTGCAAGCGGAGACTCCCAACTTTCTCTGCCTTCACGGTTGGGGTTGAATATGGATAGTGGAGTGCAGGTAAAATAAAAATCCGTAGGTGTGGGAGAAACGGCCGAAACATAACCAGAATCGGGGGGGGTGGCGACTTGGTGAGTCAGTGTAGATCATACTGGAGTTAGTGTAAATCACAGAGGAGTCAGTGTAGATCACACTGGAGTTAGTGTAAATCACAGAGGAGTCAGTGTAGATCACACTGGAGTTAGTGTAAATCACAGAGGGGTCAGTGTAGATCACACTGGAGTTAGTGTAAATCACAGAGGAGTCAGTGTAGATTACAGAGAAGACAAATCCCTTCCCCTGTCAACTGGGCAGCAGTAATCGGCAAATCCTTCCCTCTCCCAAAATTCCCACATCCTCCAGAAAACAATTATCCATCATTTCCTCTCACAAAAGCTGTAAGAACAATGCATGAGCTGGTAATTGGGTTGACTGGGTCAGCTGTCCTTCTTGTGCGGAATTTCTTTCAGTCCTTTGGTACCTTGCGACAGGCTTAGCAACAAGGATTCCTTCTTAGTGACAGCAGTAATGTGTCATGTGACACAATAAAACATTTACAATAAAGGTAAATGTTCTCAGTTGCTGAAGTTTTACTATTCTTCTGTTATGGATACAATGAACACAATGCAGTATTATTCTGTGCTGTTATACTCTATACTATTTATTAGACTACTAACCTTTAACACAATGACATATAACAGCAGTAATTCGCTACTATGTATTAAGGTAAGTATACAAATGTTAAATATGAAAACATTAGAATCTCACAACGTTCAATTCAACAAACCTAGCTTGGACTAAGTATAATTACTGAGTATAGTAGTATTATTTTTTTCCACATGATTTATGTATTATTATACATATTTGCTAACCTGTGGAGCAATCAAGATATTCACTGTTTTTAATTATTTTTTAATCTATTTTATCAACCTACATATTGTTCAAAGAGTATGAGAGCATTCAGCGAGTTTCAGAATCATCTCCAAAAATTATGCATTTTTAATTAAATGAAAATGTTGCTTGCTAAGTCGCACCCTTATTTCAGATACCTTCATGATTTTGTGACTATGTATTCAGAATGTTTTGTTTGCTTATTAATATTTTTTATGGTTTTCACATGCCTACATTGATCATTTATGGACTCATCCAGCTTGGTAGCATCTGAGATACTGTATGCACACTTGTTAAGTGTAATAAGGTAATATCCATCCATCCACCCATTTTCCATGCCTGCATGTCAACTGATAGGCACTGTACCCCCCCCCGACCCTGCAAAGTGAAATCCCTCACCTCAAAGCAGTGATATAAAAAATGACATCAGAATAGCTCATGGATGTGCCCAGGGATGTGGCAAGAAAGCAGTTTCTCAGTACAGAAGACAAATGCATGTGGGATTGTGGGAGCTAGGCCTGTCGTTTATTCCGGAGACGGACGGGGTGACTGCAGTGTTGTGCAGATTTGAGGGGGTTTTATGTCGGGCCTCTGGAGTTCTTCCGTTGGGCTCAGGAGAAGGAGAGCTTCGTTCGTGAGATGAGCACCTCAGCCCGTCACCTGTCATTTTGTAACACGGCCACGCCGTACGTATGAATCTGGTGACGCTAAGAGCAGAGAAGAGCAGAGAAATGTTGTGTTGCTAGCTAGAGACTTGATGACCCTGATTTGCAAAATAAATGCAATGTCATGTGATGTAGTGTTCCAACCACCACCAACCCCCCCTTTACCCGTGGGCTGAATGTTTGCCCAAAGACCCTCAATCAGTCTCTCTCCATGTTCCCTAACAGATATTGGCACATTCCAGAAAGGTTGCGACTGCAGAACCTTAATGAAGAAGCATTTGTTTGAAATGTCACGCAGTATAATCAGGATTTATATCAGGTATCCCACGTATTTGCTATCATATTGCACATTATGCAGTGTGCAGAAAAAAAATGAATAGCCTTGAATTGACATTGACTGCAGCAGCAGAACTTTCCATGTTGCTTCTGTGCCCCAAACGGCTGAAAACACTGGTACTACTGGCTGAGGCTTGGGGGCAGTACACCCCACCCGGGTGGCTTCCTCATTTTAGGGACGATGGCATGCAAGATGTTCTGAGACAGCTCTGCACTTTGTAGTGTATTCAGACCCTCTACCTCTAAGCTCCCCTGAGTTTTCTCTTAAACTGGGGCCTCATGTATAAATGGTGCGTACGCACGAGAATGTTGCATACGTCCGTTTCCACGCTCACGTCAAGATGTATAAAAACTAAACTTGCCGTACCGCTACGCACATTCTCACGGCAGCTCCAGACACGGCGTACGCACGTTTCTGCTCGGTTTTGTAAACGGACGGCACTTAGTGGCAAGTCATTGCTTCTGTGGTTTCCCTTTTTAAACTCACAATCACTGCAACTATCATGGCAGCTCTTGCGTTACTGGAAGACATAGCTTATGGAAGAATTAGAAGAGAGCACGTATTCAGGGATCAAAGTGATTTCTTGGCCCATGATGATGACTGGCTTCTAAGTCGTTCAGATTTCCAAGAGCGATCCTTTTGGAACCTTGATCAAAGAAACAAAAACAACACACACTCAGCTCTGCAGGATTCTCAACCTTTCCATTTAACTGTTTCCTTAAAACCTGCCCAACAGATTAATGTGTCATTGAACTAATATATATAATAAGAGTGCTTTCCTCTGAAGCATTACATAAACAAAATGAGGTCTATCACCATGCTACACTTGGTCCAGAAGAGATTTAGGGTCTCTTGACTCTCTTGACTGGTTTTACCAATTGAACTGTACATGCAAATTTTTCACCTGCCTATACTGTCCCATTATGTTGACGGTGGTCAGTCTAGTGTCATATCTATAGACCATGATGTTTTGTAATGCAGAGAAACCAGAGCACATGGCTGCTGCCTGTTTGGTATCCAGCAAACTCTGTGCTGTTATTTAGCAGACAGGATCATGGGAAATGGAGGCGCAATCAAGTTGATGGATGAGACAAGGAGGGCCAGGTGGCCACTAAGAGTCAGTGAAGCGAAGAGCGGCGAGGCACTGAGCATGTATTACAATGAGGAATGTGTGGACTCGGTGTTTGCCAGGTGGAAGAAGGGAGGAGCAGAGTTCATTCAGACGGAAACCAGCAGAAGGGGGTTGACAGCTCAGCATGTCGGCTTCATTGTGCCTCTCTGCAGGAAGGTCTCTAATCATGTGCCATTGCCAGAACCTCCTACATCCTGACTGCAGAGATACCTAGGAATCCGAAATAAGCAATAGACAGAGACGCTGTTAAAGAAAACGGATCACCCCAAAAACAGATGGCTTGAAGGGGAGCAATTACTCAAACTCCAAAGTCTATTTTCAAAGGTTCTCATGCTCGATGATGAGGAGTCTAAAGTTTTTGGCAATCTGCTATTATTTGTGTGCTGCCCAGGAAAGTGTGTAGGAGGGCGAGTCCCCATGAGGTCTGGAAGCAGTGGTACCTTGTAAGATTATAGTATTGACTAGAATCTACCCTGAGACTGACCATTGACATGTAGATGGTTATGTTTCATCCCTCTGCGTTTCAGTGCTGCATATTCTGTACACTGTAAATGCATAAATTATATGGTATACAGTATAGACTCCTACAATCAGAACAATATGTATGTTCATGTTGTATTGCAACAAAAAAATTACTAAAATGTACTAAATGTTTGCAAGTGGTTCTCAATATGCAGACTGCAAGCTCCTCAAAATGATCTGCTGATTGGTCTGCAATCAAAACTAAGTGATCTTATTCAAAATAAATAAATAAATCGTTTTATAGAAGGAAAAAGTTAAAAAAATATGAAAAATATATAGTGTCAATTACTTCAGCTGGAACACTGCTGGAAAAAAATGAGAGTAATAACAAATGTAGACAACTGCTTCCGTTACCTAGCAAGCCACTGTGTGACTAAGGAAAGGGGGTACTCATTCGGAACAGGTGGATCATATTTTAAGTATTCAAATTACGTCAAGCCTTTGGATGTCAGGGGCAATTGTTCTGGCAGAAGCAATGCAAGAATCAGCCTTTAAAGCAACTGCTTCACAAGGATTTAATGGCAGCCTTGCTGTCAGGGACACAAAGAGACTCCTCTCGGCTGAGCGAGTCCAAAATTAGCAGGGAAACAAAAGGAACTAAAGAGAAGCTTTACCTTCTCCCACAAGCCCATGTCACTCCTCAGGTAGACATTTTGTAAAATACTGCCAGCTTAAATCAGAACGATCAAAAGTCCATATGGTGTGACAGGTGAAACCATCACCTTCACAATTAATTTCACATGAGTGCATCACAAGAATGCATTGTGACTAGAAATTAGACGGACAAAAAGAAAAAACTCTCTCATCTAAACATTCAAAATGAATAGTTAGTTTATGTCACTGGCTATCTTGCCAAAGCCATTGAAGTGTCTGTTTCAGCAGAACAAAGAGAATAACATTCTTTGACTGGCAAAATTGTGTTTATAAGCCTAAAATGAGTAGCAGGTGTACATTGGTTTTGGTGCATGTCCTGTGATGTGTGTGTGGCTTCATGGCTGTAAGAGTGATGGCTGCACTCTCTACCCAGCAGTGGTCCCTTAGGACAGTAATACTTTACCACCTGCTTCATGAATATTTCAATCAGTTTTGTCACAGTTTGAAGAATCTGGCAGCACAAAGGCAACTCTTAGCAGGGTGAATAAGGGGATGTATCCCTGGTGACTTCATAAACCCTCCCGTGTTCACAATGATGTGTGAAAACAATGGTAGACAAAAACTATGGCTGAGATTTTGTGCCGGAAAGCTCATTTTATGTTGAAAAAAAAAATGTATGCACATTGGACATCCTTTCATACAGTACACTCTTCAACTTCCACTGGGAAACGCAGCAAAAGGACATCAGCAAACAAGAATAATTCCTATGATTTTCATTGGTAAGGTTATCCTGTTATATGTTCAAGTTGGTAAATATGTTCGTCGTGCTGTATTCAGGTGAGTAGGGTGGTCCACCGTGAACATGGTGTCGCTGTGCAGTGAGGTCGACTGACTGCCGCGTTTGCTTCTTCGGCTTGCCAGGGAAGTGAGGGAGAGAGCTCTGCAGTTTTATGTCCGGCTCTGTTCAATAAGCCCGTGCTGACCCTGCAGATGTGTTGCCATGACAACCTTTTTTCAATTCCAGTTGTTAGAAGTGAGAATCACTGCAGGCACAGGGGCTAAACCTGGACAAGTGCACGTTTTGTTTTTTTATTACCTTTTCTTGGATTTTGCATGACTTGGGATGTTTAAAACCTTGGAAAGGTGTGAGTGAATAGCCTTTTTTTCCCTAATATCTTCTACCTAAAATTTGAAATTTATTATTTATCAGCTCATAACTTTTACAGCGATGCCTCTTTAATTACCATTTATCATCACTGACAGAATGAGGGCACTTTAGTTTCCGTGGTGATAATAATATTTAAAGCAATATGTCTGATGAAGGAGATGTTAATGTCATTGGGTAATAATTTGGTTTGTTGAACTGTGAGAGTTGTGGATCTGCATTATAATAGCTTACGGCACTATGCATGAAATAGCTAAATGCATACTGTTTCTACAGCAGGATGTCTGACTTCCTGTGCTTTGTGACTGAAGATGTTCTCCTCACTGGTGTCTTAGCCTGTTCAATAATGGACCGGCGGACAAGTTGGTCTTCACTGCACCTTAGCTAAATTTCTTTGCTAAAACAATTATTAACATAGAATCAAAGCTCACCTGGAGGAACAGAAAGGTACCCCAAAAACCTACGGTAATAGTGTCACCCCAAAATCCAATGACAAGGGCTCCTCATCCCTCCATCTCCAGAGTCTGTGGTGATGCACAAACCAGAGTTGGCCTCGCTTACTCCGCCTCACTCTTGCTGCTCAAGGATTCTGCCTGCTTCATACAGGCCCTGGTTTCTCAGCTTGCGGGGACGATTAATAAAAATGTAATCTTTAGGCAATCTGTAGGAAAGCAATCTGCCAGGAATCCATAGCCTGTGAAATGTCAGCTCCACTCCACAGAGCCGGCTTTTACCCGGCTCGTACGTCAGGGGGCTTTAGACAGAACCACAGAATAACTTCATTTTTGTGGACTCAGAGGAAGGAGGAAACAATGAAACAGTCAGGTCTACCCCAACAGCAGTATTTTTATGTAAATATGGATGCGCAAAAAAAATGAAAAATGTGTGAGATTAATATCTTTGTCAAAACACAACAATTTCGGCCTCTGTTTACAATTTTTGGGTAATTCCTTGAGTGGCACCATGTCCTTTGTACCTGTACCAGTGGCAGTTTTGCATCAGGTAAGCATCCATCTCCCTGCAGGTGTGCTGGGTTAGGGTTAGGGTTAGGGTTAAGGTATTCCCATCTGTCCTTGCACTCTCTCCTTTGTTCCCTCCACAGGTGTCACCTAATACTGATGTCTTACCCCTTTCGGAGATGACTTGAATGGGACAGTGACCCAGCAATGCATGCAGAAGACAACTTCAGTCTCATTTTGTCTTGTGCTGGCCCACAGGTGAATACTCACAAGTTGTACAGTTTCATATTTAAAAAAATGAGAGCGTTAAGGTTAAGGTAATGATATTACTGTAGAGTAATCAGATAATCCTTGTCAGGAAGGACACCTTGAGCTACTTCAGGTTTTACAAAGTACTTTAAAACTGACAGGTTCCTGTGCTTGGGGAAATAGTTCAGTTTTTGTGCTTTGACTGGTTTGTTTCCTTGATTGAACGACTCATCCAGCTGTTTCACATTAATATTAGTGACACGTGCATAATTATAGAAGACTGACCAATCAGCACACAGCAAGAACTCAAGTGCTAAAGTGAAATCCGCAGGTGCGTTCTTCGAAACCCTGTTAACGCTGTGTCATTTGTAAGTTATACATTAAGCTGTACCTTAATGTTTCAATGTGTTCCCCCGAAAGGTTCTTTACAAACTATACCTTTTTTAGTAAGGTTGCCCTGCACCACTCCTAGTTATCATTTATCGATGTTGTCAGCTGTCCCTGCTAGTGCTGCCCCCCACTTTTCGGTCCGCACGCCTCTGAAATCAGCAGTTGCACCTAATTGTCACGTTCCGGGAAGAACAGAGAAGGCTGAACCCAGACGCAGGAGACCCAGAGGTTTATTGGGACACCGAACAATAGACAAGTCCATAGGGGCATGAAACGAGCGGTGGTCGAGAAGGCAGGCAGAGGGTCGTGAGCCGGAGAGATCAATCCTACGATGAGGCACAGGACGGGAAGACAGGCACGCCAGGGAACACAGATGAAGCAGGGAAGGATCAGGAAGACGAGGCGGGCAGGCAGGTCAGGCAGGGCAGACGACGTGGCACAGAAGACAAGAGAGGTAGAATGCTTAGTAGGGCGCATGAGGGCAACGATACTTCGATAAGCGTGGTTAGTCAGAGTGCCGGTTAAATAGGCGATCGTAACGAGGCTTAGTCACGTGGCCCCGCCCACCGAGGTGTGACACTAATACCATCCCAAGCTGTTAAGCAATATGTGCTCTAAGAATTCAACAATTGTAACTGACTAATA
This sequence comes from Paramormyrops kingsleyae, assembly GCF_048594095.1. Taxonomy (NCBI): domain Eukaryota; kingdom Metazoa; phylum Chordata; class Actinopteri; order Osteoglossiformes; family Mormyridae; genus Paramormyrops; species Paramormyrops kingsleyae. Next base: position 24,759,215 of record NC_132802.1, on the reverse strand, counting down.
ATGTTAATAACAACACAAAATTAATGAGAGTGTTTTCATGCAAAGAATAAAATTGCACATTGCACATTACGATGGATGCAATGAACGACTATTGAACATCTACTTGCCCTTTAAATTATATCAGGGGTTAAATGGTTAGGAGTCAATAAAAAATGTTAATAACTTGTGGATTTCTCTTCCACATTTGTACCTCATGCCCACATGAGTTTCCATCTTTTAATAACCTTTCTCACTCACTTGGAAGCTCATGCACATCACACCGTCATGAACAGGGATGTTCATATTTCCTAACTCAATCCGGTGCCACCACCTTGGACCGCGGCTACTTACGTTGCACTAAAGAAGTTGCCCCTCAAGCAACCACTTAAGGGATAGTTTAGGGAACAGACACAGGACAGTGAACGACTTAAGAAAGGCTCCCATTCAAGTCATTGTAACACGGTAAGAGACATCGCTATTGGAGAACTCACTCCAGGTCATTGTAATTGAAATGGTAGTTTACGAATTGTGTCCTCACAGACATGGATTATCTGGTCACCCTATATTACTGCCAACCTATTGGCAGTTTTTCAGGGCTTGCACAATAGCGGCTGTTATCTGAGAATGCTGCTGCCATTAGTATAATTCCAGGACAGAAAAGAGAATCTGCAAATGCATGCATTAAATCTAAGGACAAGCCATGAATATGCATGAATTTATATTGCAGTGCTGAACAAACTGCCAATCACCATAACTCACAATTTCAATTGAATGAGAATTGCTGACAAGCAGTGTGGTGACTCTATGGTTATCACTGCTGCCTTTTACCTTCAGGGTTAAGGGTTCCAATCTCACCCCACTTTGTATGTGGCAGCTGCCTGTTTTTCTCCGTTTTATGTTTGGTTTCCTCCCACAGATCAAAGACGTGTAGCGAGGCTAACTGGTGTCTCCGAATTGACCCTAGTATATGTACCCTGCAATGGAATTCACCCATGTCGAGATGTTCATCTCTGCAGGAAGGAGTAGTTAGCATCTCGAAATGTAACACATGCAATAGAACAGGTGTGTCAATCTTTCAACTGGCTGAAAATGCTATCAATATACCATATTTATTCACCTGGCATATAGGTCAGGCAATGACTATAATAATCAGATATCAACAATTAAATGCCTGAATCACATTTGTTCATATAGCATAAAATGTCCTATGCTTGTTTACACTTACCGCCATACTTCCAGAAAGCGCAAAGGAAAGAACATGCATGGCTCCCACTCACTTCACCCCGTTCTATTCCTGTCAACACGCCCACAAACCTATCGACACCCCCACAAATATTTTGACATGCCCAATACTCCAGCCTGCAGAGACCTATACTTTATTATATTATCCCAGTGAATCTGATCTGGGTTAGTGATTGGAGGACAGATGGATGAATTTTAACTCACGAGTTTGTAATTTTTAAAAAGCTTTTTAGTATTGGTCTGTTAGACCAGAGGCTCCCCTGTCTGTCTATCCAAATTACCCATTAAAATCATGCCCCCAAGTTCTCCATACAGTGCCCCAGATCTGACATTGTCGCAGCACACCGCTCTTCATAACCGTCGATCATTTATCCTGTTTGAAATGTGACATTTGCTTAAATCCACCGGCAACGTTCGACTTCCTGGTGGCGCCCATGTGATTCTATAGGCAAATTTTGCACGGGACGTGTGGTCACAGCAAGCAAGAGACAGCAGCATTACAGGGCCCAGGATGGGAGCTTAAAATTAGGTTTGCCGGCTGGTGTCATTTCTGACCTTCACCGCCTTCCTGTATCACAGCTCCCTGCAGTCTTTTCCTCCCTGGGGAAGAGAGTCAAACAACATGAGGTGCAGTTAGAGCTAGATGTCAAGGCTGCAGTCAGTGGAAGGGCAGATAGAAGGATATACCCTACTAAACATTATTTTGGGTACTTTTTATATTTTTCCATGTTTTGCATCTTTATAAAAAAAAAGTGTGGGGTTCCCAACTACAAACAAACCAGTGTAAACCAGCATATCGCAATGGTTCTATAACATTGTAGAATGGGTGCATCTTGTACTTCATAATTGGGATTTAATTAAACCCAAAATTCTCAGAAATCCTTACTTTTGCTGTTAATGCTGTTGGGATTTTTGCACATGAACTGACTGAAGCCATTTTCTAATGTGAAAACTGAAGAGTGCAGACGATCCACATGCTGAGCTGTATGCATTATGGGAACATTCTGACGGAAGACAGAGAAACACTCCACTATTAATTGGTTAAAGACTTTTTGGAAATGACAGGCTATTACAGTTATGAAAATTCTATTAAAATAAACCTGTATATGTTTTACAGATGCCAGGGGGTTCTCATTAAATCTGCCAGGTTATATTGCAAGACTTTTACATAAATGCAGTAAAAATCACGTTGAAAATTCAAATTAATTCCATAATTTATTGAAAATAATGTAATACATTTTCATACTCTTTCTGTTAGTCAACTGAATAGTGACTGTCCAATGCCATAAACACCTTCTATTTTTCCTCCTGGGCTTCTTCAATAAAACAAAAAAAAAACATTATTAAATGTCCAAATTCTGCTGTGTATCAAAAAGTGAGACGTGCTGTGATGTCAGCTGCCAGTAGTCACTGCGGGCTTACAGACACATTTGCTTGAATTAAATTTTCCAGCTGCTTGTATCTCTCTGCAGTGTCCCTGGAAGACTGAGCTTCTCTTCACCCAACTCCTGGCAGTTTTGCGAGAAGCACTTTCTTCTCTCGCTCGATTCTTGTCCAATAGAGAATGGGCTGATATGTCCAAGCTCTTGATTAGGCACATTGTCTGTGTCAGGTTAAAGGAATGCAGTGGTCTAATAATCTATTTCTCTATAGGCAGTACGGCACCAGCGCTCCTGCTGTGGAAGAATATTGTTGTGTATCAGTTCAATGCAACCTAAGCAATCAGAAAGTCTTTGGCACTTTCCCCAAGTTTAATATAACACCATGAATGTTTATGATATCTCAGCAATTCAAAATGTATAATTCTAGCATTTCAGATAAAATTTTAGGTCAGTTTGCAAGAGAAACCAAATAAATCACCAATAGCAGTGGCCGCTGCACACAGTGTAGTAAACAAACAACGCATGTTTAACTCTGTAAATTGTAAATCGAGTGCATTCTTGAATCTGAGTGTCACGCCCCGCTCCGTCCGCTCCCGATGTGTGCCACGCCCACCTCGTTACCTCGTGTGATTCCCTGATAGTTCTTACCTGTGATTCGTTACCCTTAGCCTATGTCTTGTACTGTATTTAGTCCGTGTCTAAGTCAGTGTACCCCAGATCTGTCATTGTATTGTCCGTCGATGTCCGTCCGTGGTGTATTAAACCCAGTTTACCTGACTTCCTGGCTCCGATCGCCTGCTTCCCTGCTCGCCTCCTTTGCCTGAACGTGACACTGAGCTCCGTGCCTATCCCGTCACTATCTTTCATATCGCAGCATAATTCGTCTTGGACCACGAAAGAGCTTTACCTCCACACAGCTCAGCAAAGGCCTGGGAACCACTGGGTACTGTAGGTGTTACTTGCCAAACTTCAGCGTCATGATTGCAGTGCGCCTCCTTATGCCACCAATCAATACATCCTATAACAATAACATCTCTATAAATCTTACTGGGAAAAAAAAAGTATTTTATTGCTTACGTGCTGCAAGGTAAGAAATCCATAAATATCTTTTTATCTAGAAGATGTCTACTCTGTGTCACAGACAGGGACCCCATGTGGGGGGAGTCAGGATGATTCCAAGGGCCCCTTTCATTAAAAAAAATCAAAAATAATTGGATTAGCTTGCATTGGGGCCCCAATACGATATGCATTCATGGGGCCCAAACTCTCTAGCAGCATCCTGGGTCACAGGTAGGATTACAGGCGGTTACTGGTGAGTGACTCAGTGGGCTAAGCCTCTGCTATGTGTGAATGGAAGTTTGCTGGGCTGAGCTCAGGCCTCGGCAGTCATATGCCTGCGGGCGAGGCCCTTAACGCCCAGGTCCAGCAGGGCTGCATGCTGGCTGACCCTGCACTGTTACCCCCAGCTAGCTCTTACCTGCATATGTGTCTCATGGAGTGCAGGGCAGGACAGGCAGAAAGCGAATTTCACCATAGGGATTAAGGAAAGTGTCATCATTCTATTCAGATTTAACTGTGGGGAATTCCACACCACGGCCCACTACTGCTGCTTCCTGCCAGAATCGGCTGCCCATATAGCCCTTACCAAACAGGACTCACGCCATTTGGGAGGGGGGGAGGAAAAAGCCAGGGTTGCACTAATTTGTTTTTGTTTTTTTGTTTTTTTTTAAACCCATCTGTGTACTCAGGACCCATAAATCATCTGCATGCCGTGGATCTCCAGGACCGACAGGTGAAGGACAGACTGAGGCTGCAGACTGGCCCCTCCGTCTCTCGCCCCCAGCTCCATGCCTCACTGTATTTCCTCCCGAGCGGTGTTTCCCAGTCCGGTCCTCGGGGACCCGTAGCCGGTCCACATTTTGCTCACTTCTAACTCCCTGTCAGACAGTCCACATTTTTGCTAGCTGAGAGGGAGCAAAAATGTGGACTGTCTGTGGGTCCCCAAGGATCGGATCCAGAGTAACGTAGCCCTGCCCCAGTTTCTGGATCCCATTCGCTTGCCGACATCTTCCATGGCCGTTCCATGATATTAGCATTTTACTTTGAAATAGTCCCACCCATAGATTCACTTACATGAAATGCAAAAAGAATGTTTCAGCGTTTCTGTGTGAGGCAGTTCAGTAGAGGGTCAATTTAAACACCACTAAGGTGTATAATGTGTGAACAATGCTGTTGCATCATTATAGGTTTTATACAGTTTTACTCAGACTGCTGCAGTCATTTCAGCATGTTATTTCATGCATATGGTACGTAATTACTGCATGCTCAGTTAAGCTTCCAGCCAAACTGGAATACTTATTGCGCTGGGCTACGGCGTGGGTGGGAGCGGCTGCTGGTCCAAGGCATGGAGTGAGGGCCTGGGGAGAGAACACCTGTCCACCTGTCAGAGGCCTGGCTTTGTCAGTGCTGTTCCTGTGAGAAGGAGTCATGTTGAGCTGCCAGAAGGACGCAGGAGAACCGAGGATCACAGTCAGTGCTTCTGCTCCCTCTGCCAAAGGCTTACATAACATTGAAGGCTGAACAAGGGCGTTGTTCCCAGAAATCCTACGTTAACCAACCTCAACATCAACTTTCATTTAACGTGCAATTACACACATAATACAGAACCCCCATGTACACTTTTTTCAAAAATACTGGGTCTGAAACATTAACTATTGCACTCAGTTTTATGTCATTGATAGTCACCTGACAATGATGCTGTAGCCTGGTTTTTCTCACTATTTTTACAAGACCTGCTTTATTTATTCCTGGTTTATTCCCTTATATTTTTCTTTTTTGTCCGTTTTTCTTCTGTTTTACAAGTTTTCCTTCTCCCCCTCTCATTTATTTATTTTTGTGTGGTAGATGTGTATTGCACATTGTATAACAATTATCTGAGTCTGTCCCCAAGCCGTTCATTGTGCAGATGTCTCTGCCATACTCTACATATGACAAACAAAGACTTGACTAAATGGTCAATTGAATTCTGCTTCTGTATATAATATAATATAATATAACAAGTAGATCACTGGACCAGAAGGAATACTGGAAATAAGAAAATCAGTTTCCTAAATGGTTCCTCTACAAGAATGTCTTTATGAATGAGATGCAGTTATATTTAACTGTGGTAACAATATTGTACAATTCATGTCGACTGTCTTCTGTCTTGCTAAAACTATGAAATACAATATAGTGGTACCTCGGTTCTCAAACTCACCAGAACTCGAATTTCTTGAAAGTCGAACAAACCAGTTTGACCTAGAACTCGATCTGAATATCAGAAGTCGAACCGTGAACGCTGACCTAATATAAATTGTACGCGCCAGGAAATGAGTCATACTACAATGCAATTCTTACTTACTTGAATGCCTTCTTCACAGACTGGACGATTAACCAAATAAAGCAGCGCAACATTACAGTAACTAACAATAAATAAACCACTAACTTACGTGTACTATTAGAGCATTTATGTCATTTATTTAAACTTTATTTTACCAGGTAAAAACTGAAAACCAGTTCTCACTGCTTTACGTGATATTCGGGAGAAATAGCAGATTACGCATCGTAAATGCCTGGGATACAAACGTCATGCGTGTAACTGAACTCTTCAGCCAATAAGGGCAAAGGTGTGTCGTCACGGAGGCGGTTCCAGTTTGTACAGGCTGGTCACTGGTGAGAGGTCGCAATGCATCTAACCGTAATGCATTGCGTCAGGATCAGAATGCGTTGCTTTAAGCCAGCGCTGTAAACAAGTCGAACGCACCCAATGACCTGACTGGGGAAACAAACTGAAACGCGGACTTAATACAGAGGACTAATGACAACAACCAGAAACAGCTGATCACACGGGGATCCCACACGGGGTTAACGAAGGGGCGTGGCACACGGAAGGAGCGGACGATCAGGGCAGGACAGGGGTAATGTTGGGATAAGATCTTTATCGTTTTGGAAGCCATTAAGAAAAAAATGCTCTTCTTGTTTTATCCTGTTCATTTTGTGTTTAAATGCTAAAAATGAAAAAAAGGAAAAAAAGACATATTTAGGTGTAATTTTGGGGGGCCGGGAACCAATTAATTGGTTTTCCATTATTTCTTATGGAAAAAATTCGATCAGAACTCGAACTTTGTAGGATTCGATTCGGAGTCCGGAACGGATTAAGTTGGAGAACCGAGGTACCACTGTGTTGTGCATTGACAGTATTTGCACTTGCAGGAAACCTGCCCAGCGGTGTAAGGCCACAGTACTTCCCAAAATATTCATGTTGTTGTATATTTATATACACCATTTATGTCTCTTTTTATAACATAAGCACAAGTGAAGGCATACAATATTTAATTTAAACAGTACCATTTTGAATTTGCATACTTTACATGTTGTTGACTAGAAATGTTTATGTTAATATTTATTAGAGAAAGGATCATCTCAAGGTCATCAGTCCATAGTCCAGGGAAACAGAGTCTGTTTACCCTGAAGAACAGCTGCTTTTGATGATATGAAAATTAACCAGTACTATAGGCTACAGAGGTGTTTCCTTGGTGACAGTGTTTACATTGGTATAGAAATCTCTTATGTATTTAAATTTGCAAGCATACTTTTGATCCTTTTTTATTTTTGTCTTGCTGGGCTGGAATCATGGAGTCACATGATGTCAGTAATAGTCATATTATGACATCAACTTGAATCATCACAACCCTTCTTAATGGGCAAACATTTAATTGGTACATGGATGTATATTTTATAATTTATAATCAACCAAAACCTGTCCTTTAAAATTCTATTAGTCATCATAAATAAATAATGACTTAACAGTCTGATATAAAAACAACCAACTCAAAATAGACTTGAATGCTGATGTATACATATAGGAACGGACATATTGTATGCTGTCTGATTGATTTATGAAACGGTTAAGGTTTCTATCACTGTAACATTTATATTCATGTCTTCCTGCTAAATTGGTAGCTATTCTTCAGTTAAAAAATTAAGTAATTAATTTGACATTTGTACTTAGCTGCAAACCCACAAACCTTTAAATAATTTCTCTGATTTTGTAATTCTTATTCAACCAACTACCATGACATTTTTATAAAGTACAGAATATTAAAGGCCACAATAAAATGGAATATAGTTTGAAAAGTTCTCTGTATAAAAATGAAAATGATACAAAACACGCATATGTGACAGCAATAGTAAAAATTAAGATAAAAATAAATGCAAAGAAAAGATGAGTTTCTGTTTCATTTCTCTTTCTGCTTCGCCTGCTCATCCCCCTGGTCCTTCCTGTCCGTGGCTCTTTCAGCTGCTCGCTTTGCAGCACTCTGCCTGATTAGGGGAGTCTGCCCTCACTGACACACTGGAGACATCCGGAAGTCGCTTTTCAAACAGTGCAAGGGCTCAGGGAAGCTGCTTTGAGTCACTAAAGATTTGACCTGTGAGACTGCAGAAGAAGTCTGGCTTCATTATGAAGGTCGTCCCTTAGGCAGATAAGCCATCACAGTCATTAAAATACAGGAGGAATGAATTTATATTTATTTATATTTATAATATGAAATACTACACCGAGATATTCACAGACATACATTTCTTTTAGACAATTAAAAGATTAAAGCAATACAGTCATAAGTAACATCACTGCCATCGTTTTATACTTTAGCTTGATGTTTTCTCAGGGATTTTACATTAGAATATATTAGGAGTGAAACTTTGAGTTATACTGCTGAAGCCAGCGGTGCTGATACCTAAGATGCCCCTTCACAGCTATTCAACCCCCCCCCCCCCCACTCTACAGGATCCAAGGGACTCCTGTCAATGATGAAGCTGCACTGCACCCACCCAGGTAAGCGGAGATAATGCTGCCGTCTCCCCAATTTGTCATAACGCCTCCGTGTCACTTTATGAGCTTCCAGGTGTCTGTGGGTTATTGATGGGCAGAGGACCCACACTGAGGATTATCTGTCTCCATCATTCCTTCACCTCTGAAAGTGAAAGAGGGTATTATGCCATAATCTGGAGGAGGGCATTTGACAGCATAACTGAGATTGTAGTGCAAAATAGCCAAGCACTAGTCAGCATGTAAGTGACCCAAGTGGAATCAATGTGAGAAAAAAATACAATTACTTTTAATGTCATTCGTCCGGTGTAAGCATTTTTTGTATCAAGCAATCAAATGCTTTTCTTTCCTCCATTGCTTGTGGCATGTAATTAATCAAGATTAAAACTAAACGGCACATTCCCCCAAAATGTTTATTTTATTAATTAGCTTGTAGAGGCAGCTAATTGACATGCCAGTATAGTCTGGGCTTTGTATACAGAGAGGTAATTTCAGAGTAAATTGCACAGATACTGATTCATCATCAGAGTTTGATCTTGTGCAGCAAAGCCCGCCTGCCTGTCCCTGCTTAGCCCACTTACCGTATGCCAGCAGATCTTTAAATCACTCATTTGAGTACTTTACCGCCTGCAGGCAGCTTAAAGGGCAGTTTTATAGTAAACCAATTTTCAGTGCCTGTGAATTTGCCAATCACTTAATCAGCTGCAGGGATAAAAGCTACAATTAGCATTGACTAAACAAACACTATTTTGCAGTATTACATCTCAGTTGCCGGCCACCACCCATTATTTTTGGTCCTCTTAGCATTTCTGAGTTACCACTTTGGCAAAGCTACAGCACGCTATGAAGATGACTGTAAAATGCTCAAAAACATTTTACAAATAAAAAGCTACAATTACAAATTACAATTACAAATAACATTTTGCAAATAAAAAGCTACAATTACAAATTACAATTACAAGTAACATAAACCTACCTACCTACCTATTTACAAATTTGGAAAATGCAGATAAACACACCCCCATTTCATAAAGATAACCATCGTGCCTCTTCAATTCCTTTTGAAAGGAGATTTTAATTTAAATTCATCATATGTTCTCCCTCGTTTCTGGAAGGTTATGGTGTCTCTTGGCATTGGTCACTGTGAAGGTTTTTTTTCCCTGGTCAGCATGTGGCCTTGGTCACAGTTCTAGCAGCGAGGCTAGAGAGCATGACACGTCAGGTGCTGGATTTTGCTGACGGAGTCACATATGCTGAGTGGAGCTTAATAAACTGGGGAATTAAAAGGCAAACACAAACACCTTGTAATATTAATTTCCGCTGACAACTTTTCATTTGGTGATGCACAGACGTGAAATTTGCCATGAAGGCATTGCAAACGACTCTGCTGGGAAGCGGTGCAGCAAACTCATCAGAACAATTAGACATGCTTTAATGTGTCAGAGCTTTCCATAGAGTCACACCTTGCTCACTGCTACTATGCTAACTTTTCTGTGTTCTTACTGAATGTACCACCTTTGCATAAGGAAATGCTGTATTGTAATATGCAGGACAATTGTGCTTTCTTAATGTGTTCAATGTCAATTGATTTTCTTTAAAAACACTTTGTCTAGTATTTTAAGAAGAAAGCTTAGTGGAAAGCTTGTCCAATAATAATTAAAACAATTTTAAATTAATGTTAAGAATGCAACATCAAATATATGAACTGTATTATAAAAATTACAATATGTTTATTATTGTTAAGTAAGGAAATCACATTGAATGTGAGCTATATACATTGTCCTTCTCTTTGTGGAGTTCCTGCTTAATTATGAGGACACACCCATCTGACTTTTGGGGGACGTGTCCATTCATCACTTCACCCTAATCCAATTACAGAACGGTTACTTAGTCAGTCAGTATTGGTACATTAATTCGTACATTTTTTGCAGTACTTTACATGAAAAAAACACAGTATTGGTTCTTAGAGTATGTGTGTATATAATCTTAAACCATCATTCAATTCCATGTAGTTTGTGTCACATAAAAAATATCCATGACAGGTATCTAAGCTAGAATCCTACACTTTGTTTTAGAGAGGAACTGAAAATATAATGGGATGGTGATGAATTCTGCAAACAGGACTGCATTTAATCACCTGGAGTTAGTTCATTATGGTTGTCTATTCTGCCTTTACGCTCAGACCATTAAATTCATATAACTGGAAGAAACAGCTGATCCCCACGGCCACTGTACAGTATAGCCAGTGATGGTATAGAAAATGTGCCATAAAATTAGTGCTTAAGGTCTTCATCATAAACTGGAAATCCTTTATATTGATCTTAAGCCCACCACCTGTACCCCTCATTTGGCTTTGAGTAAAGTTACAACAATAAACAAGCATGTGTGTGTGTGTGTAGTTTGTGGGTACATTGTGGGGACAAAACCTGTCATATTGATGTTGTGGACACCATTTTTTCCATCCCCACGAGGGGAAACTCAATTTTGTTGAAATCTGTAACTGCAATCAAAAAACTGAAAATGTCAAAAGTCTTGTATTTTGTTTGGTTACATATGATTAAGGATAGGGCTGGATAGCATGGAACACCATCTGGGTCAAAACCCTCTAAATCAACACGTCAAATATGTATGTCTTTAGACATCAAAAATAAGCGTGTTAACACAATCATTCCAGAGACATTTCGGACCTTTAAATTAAAGCTTCCATACTATTGGTTGGCGCCATATACCCACCCCATTCTGATAAGGGAGCTGCGTGGGGCTGTATGTCAGCCTACAGTACTTTATGGTCATGTGGGTTCCACGTTCTGGTTAGTCTGGATGATGCTGGATCGCGCACGTACCTATCATGTGTCTTATGCGCAAACGTGATGTGATAGTTGGGACAGTCCATTTGTGCAGGTACTTCTGAACTCTGGTGGCTGAGGAGAACACAAAATGACCTCCAGAAACTTCATTGACACATGCACTGAAAATATATGTAAAGTGGCCAATAATAATATTTAATATTTAAATGCATGTGAAATGTGAAACATACTGTAAACATATATGTCAAATGTATTTGTTTTGCATATGGGTGGGGAATTGTTTTCTCTCTTGCAGTGATTGTATGTATAGTTTCCCCTAAGAAATAGATAAAGTGGTCGCACCCAAATTTGTATGTCTTAAGTCATCAAAAAATGAACATGTTAACATGTTCATTTTCAACATCTTAAGACTTAGAAATTTAACATGTTGATTCAGAGGGTTTCCATTGGTAGCGGTTAAGGTTCTCATAGTTGGGATTAGGGTTGGTTCTATAGAAATTAATGGGTGGTCCCCACAAAGAAATTAATACATGAACATGTGTATGTGTGTCTGTGGGTCTATGTCTGTATGTCTGTGTCTGTGTGTCTGTGTGTATGGAGGTGCTTGCAGATGGGATCCTCTCTTTGGTGTGGTTTGGAGGCCACAGTGATTGCTTCCCTGGGAGACTGAGACTGTCACTTACAAGCACAATTATAGACATCAGGGCGCTTGCACTCCGCCTCAGTCTCCAGGGCCAGTGGTGAAGGTGACCGAGACCTTACTCAGGCTGGATCTACATTCCCTATACACATGCTAACATCTGATGGTCTACGCACAGTGTGTGAACAGTGTCTAAATGCATAAGGGATCCCCAGTACAGATATCTATTACCAAAACAGCAGGAAATAATGAACATATACCATGGTTTATAGGTGACAGAATTAAGCATATGCATTATGAAAAAAATGGAAGATGGAATATGGAATATAACAGATAGATCTGATATTTTAAAAATTAGAAGATGTGAAGGTGTAGAAATGTTCATTATGCCTTGTAAACTTTTTGCGAGTGAGAGGTTTGACGTCAAATGTGCAAATTGCTGCCTCTTCCAGGTCCCCTGAAAGGTTCCTTTAATGAACCTTGGCCAAGTTTCATGATCTTATCTCAAAGTTCACACAATCATTTTTAAATAAAGTAAAAAGAAAAACAACTATTTAAAATTTACATAGAAGTCCCATATGATGGTGTTATTTAAGATCTTACACTGCACCTTTACATTAATACAATTGTTTCCCTTTACTTTACTTACAATACAAAGTGCAGTTATGTCAATGTGTGATGCTCCACTTACTAAATCTCTGTAAAGTGCATTGGGACACATATCCTGGAAAAAATGAAGTGAATTAAAGTGAAGTCTGTTTTTCTGCGTGTTTCTACCAAACAGGTGTATGCCTATTCTCTGCAACAAGTTTAGAATAAACGTTATGTTTATCTACCAGGGTTTCCTTGGGCAATGGTGTATTCTGCAGTGTGCATCACCAGCTGGTCTAAGTATAACAGAGTGAACAGAGCAGTGTACATCTCAGACGTACCTCGTCCTGTTGCCGAGGTTCCTGTACTGTTATTGCCATTTATCTTGTGAATCTGCTATTCCCAAATGACTACATTCATTACGGATGTAGATCCAGTTAAGTAGAAAAGCATTACCTTTAACATCTGGCAGCCACATGCAGCTGGTCCAGGGTGTCCCCCTTCATCTTCTTGGGATGGGCTGTACACTTAGTTCATTGCGACCCTGTATTACTAGATAAAGTGTGTTGGGGTGACTTTATTAACCGCTGCTGACATTTACTAAGAGCAATCCATCAAAGAGCTTTAAACATATGGAGCTGTTATTACTGATAAATCTGTGCAGATGTCATACAAGAGATTTATATATTTTCCTTATACTGTATAATCAAAAATTAGGACAATTTTCCTTATACTGTATAATCAGTGTAGGACAATAGTAAAGCACTAAATCCATCCAGTACAGAGTCACAATAATAGAAAAGCAATAATATTCTCTCCATGTTCACATCAGTTCTGTGTATTGTAGTTGATTAATTTCTCAGGTAGCACTTCTTGTTCTTGGTTAAACACTCCAGACTTACTGTGACACAGTCCATCCATAAGTGGACAAACTCCTTGCTTGCACTTTTATTTACGTATCAAAGTCCCGTGTCGATAAGCAGCTTCCTTTATCTGCAGTATGTTTCAGCCTTTAGCAAATGCTCCTCAGAGTGAATAAACGTGTACTTCTGAAAAACTTTTAAAGAGGATTTTAAGAAGTACTCTCTCTTAACACTGTGCATCATATTGCCTCTCAGCCAGAATATATAAATTAGTTTTTAATGTCACAGAGGCCCTGATTCAATCCAGTTCAATGAAGGCTGCAGTAATTCAGCCAGCCTAATAAAGATATTGCAGAATTTCAGCCTTGGAGAGGATGATAAATGGAAGAGTTTTTTCTCATCCCTTATATCCTCCATTGTATTGGACATGTTGTTTTTGCATCTATCTTTTCACTGTTGTAAGGAAACATATTTATTCCTGTTGTACACTAAAGAGTACAAAATAAATTTGAAAAAAATCTAAATTGTAAAATGTCTTACTTCCTCCAAAGACAAATAACCTAAAATTGAAGGACACTTTTTTCCTTGGGTCTCAGGAGGATATATTGCTTGGATTCCTAAGCAATAATATAAGTATTAAAAAATTTAAAATCCTTAAGCTCAGCAACTGAGACTTACGGGACAAATCTGAGTGTTTAATCCAAAAGATTCTTAAAAAAGAAATATTGTAGGAATGGCAGAAAGACATGGGAATGACTTATTCTGAGAAATAGGCAAACTTAAAATCTTTGAATGAAAGGCGTTGTCAGTAGCTGATATTTGGTAACGCTTTACATTAAGTGCACCTTCATAATTCATTCATTATGCATTCATAGAACATTCAGTGCACCTTCATAATGCATTCATAGAACATTCATAAGCAGCATGCAAGTACACTTTAACATCCTAACATCCCTTAACGGCTTTAATATACATTAATAACAAACATTACATGATTATACAATCATAGTATTTGTTATTAATGTATATTACAGCTGGTAAGAGATGTTATATGTTAAGGTATACATACGTGATGTTTATGAATGTTTTATGAATACTTAATGAATACATTATGAAGGTGTACTGAACGTTTTATGAATGCAATATAAAAGCATTATGAAGGTGCAGTTAATGTAAAACGTTACCTGATATTTATACTTTTCTCTCTATCAGGACACTATGATCCTCCATTTCTAAAGGTATTCAACATTTGAAAACTACTAGTGGTGTATATCCAGTGTTGGGTAAGTTACTCACAAAAGTAATCCATTACAGACAGAGGTGGAACGTGCAGGTCCAGAAAGTACAAATCCAGACCATGGTTTTCTTTCACCCAACCAGTTGAGTACTTTGTGATTTTGACTCTTCATACTCAACTGTACAGACGTGTACTTTCTTCCATTAGTTCTCTTTCTTCCGTACAGCAAGAGTTTCCCCCTCTAACACCAGACTACATTAGTTTGCAGGGAATCCCTCACCTCACTTACTCAAATCAAGCCACACCCTCATTCCTCTGTTACCTCCCCGTTAAATATTGATCTTCCTTCTTAGCCTAGTATGATACAACTGTTCCTGTTGGGAGGTCGCCGTGCACCAGTAATGCCCCCTGCTCCGTTTAAAGACAACCCAGAACTAACGACCACTGCCTACAGCAAGATTGATTATTGATTATTATTGGGGTCTATTATGTGCAGGGGCAGGAGTGACATTCTCCTTGTTAGGACCACGGTATTAATAAGTTGCAAAGATTTCTGTAATTTTTTCCTTTAACTCTAAACATTATTTTAAAACAAAGCAATATATGGGATTGTTAGGTCTTCATAGAAATTGCCAGGAGAACCTTTACACATTTATGGTAATAACTTCCATGTCATTGGGACAGAGAGGATTGTCGCTTCCTTTGGGCTTGTCAAAGCTGACATGGTTCTCCACCGTAATGCGGGGTCTTAAGTTATTTTCAATAACAGCAAGGTGCTGTCTGATTAAACAGGTCTACTGCCAACATCATCTAGAGCTGATTTAGTCCCTTTACTTCAGTGGGGTGGAATTAATTTACTCTGCGGAAGGCTTGTATTGATGATAGCATTCACCCCCGATGTGCCTCATTTAATGATTTGCTAGATTCTTTGCACATGCAGACAATAAAAAATAAAAATGATACAATGAGATTCACCAAAAAGTTATTATAGTCCTGTTAAAATATTTTGGTGATTTACTCTTACAATCGTGTTTCATCCATGGGGTTGTGGTGCACCTGGGGCCCACACTGGGAAGCACAGGGTTCTCTGTTCACAGTTGAGTTCTCTGTGACTGTGACTCTGACTCTTTATACTTAACTGGTTGGTTGAAACAAAATCCTGGTTTGGATTTTTACTTTCAGGACCTGAAATGTCCGCCTCTGCACAGGGCACAAGCAGTGGCCTTATCACTTATCACCTCCTAATAGGGGCTGGTTACCAGCAAAATTAGATGGTTACTGAGAGATTTGATGACAGGCAAATATCCCAATATATTTCTGTTTACTGTACACAACGCAAAGCTATAAAGCAGTAACTATCTTACCTAACTCTAAAGAGCGAAAAAAACTATGCTGATATTGATGGAGACAATTTGCCATTACTTTTGTTTTAGAGGTTTATGGGGTCAGGCCCTTGGAGAAGTTGAGTGTGAAACATCAATACCAACCATAAAGTTTGAACGTGAGTGGAAGAAAGATCATTTTGTAATAAAACTGAGAGCAGAAAGCCCTGATTGATACACTGAAAAAAGTGATTTTGGAGAGTGGTAAATATAATCTGTGGAAACCATATAAAATTTACATGATTATTGCAGCCAGCCAACGAATTCTAAAGTAATGGGTAAATTCTACATATGCTACCCATTCGTCAACAGTAAGAACCATCACATAGAAAAATGCAGTAAAATATACCCCCAAACCGTGAGTTTTTTTTGCTTTAAATTGCGCATGCGTCACCCCGCGTTTTTGAGTGAGTGTGGGCGACACTGGATCCTCTCTCTGGCTGCCATCGAACAGCAGAAGTGAAGGTAAGCTATTTACATAGGAGTGCTGTATATATTTTTTTTAATTATGAGATATTACACTTCACTTGTATTCGGCGTTCGTTTGTTTAACATGCCATTACTTGAAATTAAAGTTTGAATCTGTCGCTGGACTCGCTGGCATCACCATGGCCCGGGACACATCAAGCCGACGGTCGGCCGTTGGGCAACGTCGCGTCGGTCAGGCAACTTGGTTTATTGTGTTCCATGCGTCGGTTTGATGTGTTCAAATAAACAAATTGACCCCAGGCCAACGCAAGGCAACGGCACGTCTGCTTTCGTCACTGCTAGTTCTTTGCCATCGGTTTGTTGTGTCCCGGGCTTTCACCGTCTGCACAACTGCCGGTAAGTTGAAATGCTGTCGTGGTGTGCTTTTTACAAGATTAGTCCGCATGCATGACTGTGTCTGACCGCTGGTTTTAAGGTTAGAAACTAGTCAACGCCAGCTTTTTCTAATATATTGAATAGGCGCAGGAATGAAGCTAATTATATGAAGCATGAATATTAATATATATATATATATATATATATATATATATATATATATATATATATATATATATATATATATATATCTCAGCCCACTCCATTGCTCTGTGATTCCCCCCAGATTGACAGAAAAGGAATACCAATAGAAAGTGGCCTGAAGAATTTTGATCTCTCCTTCTACCCTCTTTCCCTCCCCATTTGTTTGTTTCTTTTATTCTCATCCTATCTTTGAGAGTGAGAGCAAGCTCAAAAACTAAAGAATGTTGGTGTTCTGTTTTATCTTTATCCAGATATTTGATACTGTACATGCACAGAAACAACCATGTGGAGTTTGTGTGTGCTTTTGATTTTTAAAATAGAATAAGTGGTATGTGTTGTTTGCAGTAGCCAATTATCCAGAAACAACATTTGAAACTGTTATCTTAGTGAGTTATAAAACAAGTCAATTCGTTCATTGTTGTGTGAAGCTGTTGTACTTTATTTAGCACTTTATTCTGTGTTTTTTGATAATTTGGTGCATCATTGCTGCATATAAACAAGGCTGTTCGGTTATTTGTTATATGAATGTACCTGGACCACAGATTTGGTCAGTCACTGTTGTGTAAATCTGAAGAGACACAAAGAGTTTAGTCTAAGAGTTTAGATACAAGAAAATCTTAATGTGATTGGACATCCAGCACTGCTCTGATCTCCTCACTAATCCTTTCATTTTCTCTTCTCTGCTTCCTTCTCTCCTCACTTCTCTTTTCCGCTCTGATCTGGATGTCCTAAAACAGGGATATGTTTTATTATCCAACATTATTGAAACAACATTTGATAGATCAGTGAGTTATAAAACAGGTTCATTACTTGAAATGTTGTGTAAAGCTGTTGTGCTGCACTATATTGTGAGTGTTTCATAGGATTTTTTGGATTAAAAACATTGATCTGATGAACCATCTGAATGTCTTTATTGTGGGGGGGTACATTTTACCTTCTCTGAATAAGTAATTGTTATTAACTGATATTAATTAACTTTGATTTGAAGAGATAATTTTGACCTAATTTTAATGAGTAAGTAGCTGTTGAATATATACATAAATGTGAGGTATTGTTACCCAATTTATGCAAGTATTTAATAGCTTTTTACTTCAGATAGTTTATACTCAATATATGGGATTAAATCTACCCCACCAAAGTCGATGCAAATTGTTACCTCACATTTATTGGGTAAATTCTATAGATTAGTTTTTACAGTGTAGGCACCCACACACTTCACTCTCTCATAAACTCTCTGATAAATTTCACATTGTAACAGGCGTAGCTTCACTCATACTGGATAAATCATGAAACGATGATTGTAATGTTCTCCTAGGACGTGCAGATCTGGAGCTCAGCAAATTAACAAAACTGTTACACTTTTTTAACTGCTTGGTACACTAATGTTATTAGCAGAAGACATGGAAAGAATCACAGAATGACAGCAGGTACAGCCCTCTCTCCTAGTTCCACAGAGTGCAATTTGTCAGCCATTGATTTCTGATTTACCCTGATGTCCCATAGCCTCAGTCTCTCAGCATAGACGATGCACATACCAATGAGCCTCACCGGGTTCCTTCTCTCACAATAGCAGGTGGTTCACATGAAGATGTTCAACCAACTATACAGATTTATGGCTTATTAAAACGTGCAGTTGCATTTGCACATTGAAGCACATTTTGTTACTATTATGTGAGTTATCAAAACATGCTTTCGAAAAGCTATCATTGGCCTACTAGATTTTGGACTGATTTCAGAACTCTAATCTAAGGTATGATAGGGAATTCTGCAGAGTTATTATAGACAGAGTGTATGTCTTTGTCGTTTTATGAGATGCATTAAGATATGACAACAATAGAGAGTACAGACCAGCTATTAGCAAAAGACTCACGCACTGAGAAAAATTGTTGTTGCAGATGAATGCAGAACAGACTCAGGTTATGAAAAACTTCCAAAGTGCTGCCAAAATTGTGCTTGTCATTGCCATTAAGTGAGCCGTTTTGGATGAGGGGAGACAATGTATCGCTACTGGAATATCAGTCAGTCACAGCAATGATTCTGTGGTATCATCCGGCCTCTGTCCCTCGGAGCATAGCTTGCCTGGATTTCTTTTCAGTTAGATAATACCTGTTAATAGGCTTTAGGGATTAGAAAGAAAAAAAGTGTTAGAACTTCTGAAACTATCTATCTATCTACCTTAATTATTACAAAAAAAAATTATAGCAAGCTGAGGCAACCCTTCAAATATATAAACTTATAATAATAAAACAGATGATGTGTCAGCTGGGAGAGGCTCCTGGAACACGATGTTCCAATGATTCTCAAATGTTGCTATAATGATAATAATAATAGTACAGTATCACACGTATGATAACACGGGTCCACAATGCAGCTAGTGAGCCAGATTCTAGGAGAAATGGAAAGTGCTGTACAGTAAACTAGAGCATGAGTGGGTGATTTTGCTGTTCTTTGAATTACTTAGAAAGGCACTTAAGGTGTCACGCCAAGCATGGTCATTATATGGCACTAAGTGACAGCAAAGTATATTCTTAAGAGTAACTTACAAGAGAATAAAGTTCATTAAATAACACTCTTAATGATGAACTTGTGAGTTGGGGGAGCTGTTTAACAATTAATAAATACATTGCAAAAATATAAAAAAAAAAAACAAAACAAAAAAACACATATGCCTGAATTCAGCTACTTGAACGTGATGTATGATGTAACATATGTAATGAATCTTCCACGGGTGGTACAGTAGTTGCTGCTGTTGTCTCACACCTTTGGGACCAGGGTTCGAGTCTCTGCCACGGCTTTAAGTGTGTGTGGAATCTGCATATCCTCCCCGTGTCACCGTGGGGTTTTATCTAGGAGTTCCAGTCCCCCCAGTCCAAAAACATGCTGAGGTTAATTAAAGTACCACATTATCTGTAGGGGTGGGTGTGCCCTGAGCTGGCTTGGCACCCCATTTTGGGTTATTCCATGCCATGTGCCTACAGACTCCAGACCCCCCACAACTGTGAACAGGACAAACAATTTCAGATAAATGGATGGAATCTTGCATTTTCCAAAAGTAGACGGGTGCTCCCCTACCCCAGTAATTGTGCTGGCAATAATGGGACGCTACACTGATTTTATGCAGAAATCAAACCAGCCGCAGTGTTGCTCGTTTGTCCCCAAGCAGACGCACCTCCATAAGCCAGAGACAACTGACAGGAAATTCCTCATACGTACATTAAGGAAACACAAAATGAAAACATAAGGGTTTCAGATTGGAGTTAGTTCCAAAATTATTTTCAAATACCATGGATTTACATCAAAATATATGAGACAAATAATGAGTAGGGAGGCATTAATTTTGCCATAACTGAAGTAGTTGAGTCATGACACATTTATGATGATGATGATTATTATTATTCTATTATTATTATTATGTTGATTAATGATAATCATTCCCTTGCTGCTGCACAAATCCTCCACATAAAATTGGAACTTGAATAAACAAAAAACGAACAAATGAGAACAAAAGAATTTTTGACTCAAGGTCCAAAGTGTAACTTGTAACTCCTTAAGGTTTCCGTGACTCTGGGTCACTGCAAGTCTCAGCTGGTAGCTGGTTGGTAAAAACTTAAGAAACATATAATGTCTCTCACTATGTATTGATACTGTTTTCAGGGACCAGTCCAGAAATTATGTTGTTTTTGTTTATTGACGTCTGAGCATAAATATTTATGCTGTTTATCGACTAATAAACAAACGATAACCTTCGGTGTTACATTATAGACTAAAAATCTTGAAAGAGACAACAAAAATCCTTCTTTTTACAAGACAGTAGCTTTGGAGTGATGATTGCATAGCTTTAGTTTTCATACACACAGAGAGAAAGTGTGAGTGTATATGAGTGTTTGTTTAATATATGTTAGCATGTATCTTATCTGAGTTTGTTGTGCAAGTTTGTGCTCTACACTGCGGCACCCAGTGATGTGTCCGGCTCCCACTTTGCTGGGTGGGATATTACTGTCTGCAGCGGCATGTCGTGTTGGAGTTGTGACAAATCGACCACCCCGGGTAAAGGGCGCCTGGAGGACGTCCAGTCTGCACGCCACTGGGAAGGTCCCAGATCCACGCAGGGCTGTACGCAGATCCTTCTGTTCTGCACAGCAAGGTCACACTTTACTTTATGAGGGCCAGCTGCCATGGTTTGGCAGCTGGTGGAATGAAGCTTTCAATATCTATGGCAACAATGTGTTCATATGCTGTGGTACAGAATGTGTGTTTTTGCTTGATCGTTTTAGAGATATTTGTTGAATTACCTCACTATACTGCACGACCAAAAGTCGCCATTTGAATTTATAACAGCAAATACTTAAGAGCCCATGACTGGATCATTATTACAGCTCAGCAACGTTATGCAGCAATAAAGTAAAGTCAGCTGAGTACCTGAATCTACTGAATGGCCAGGTTACACCTCCATCCATCATCAATGGATTCTTTCTTCCCTGTTGGCATGGGCATATTCCAGGACAAGAATGCCAAGATTCATTGGGTTCGAATTGTCGAAGAGTGGTTCAGGGAGCATGAGGAATCATTTTCACGCATGACTTGGTCACCACAGAGTTGCAGCCTTAACCTGATTGAAGGTCTTTGGGATGTGCTGAAGGAGGCTTTATGGAGGTTCAACTCACTTGTCAATATAGGATCTCGGTGAGAAATAAATGCAAAACTGGATGAAAATAAAGGGTGAGATGTTGCATAAGCTTGTGGAAACAATGGCATGACAAATGTGCGCCATAATCAAAGTTAAAGGTGGTTCAACGAAAAATACAAATGGCAACTACTTTTTTGGCTGAGCAGTGTACAATATCGCCTAGCATGCAAACATGAAACTATGTTTTAAATGCATGTATCATACAAACGCTGTTTCTTCATTGCAGATTTCAAATGAATGGATTTAAATTAGGTTCATGTCAGAGAAATTGTAGGTTAAGGTCAGAGAACCCCAACGTGGATGTATGTTCACAAGTTCCGATGCATAATCTGTTGACCAGAACTAAACAGGAACCCTGGTGGCATCAAAGGGACACAAATGTGGGGGCCGTTTACCCTGGCAAACAGAAACCAGACGGTAGCGGCATTATGATTCATCCACATCTGATGTGCTGTGCCAGAAAATCAATATTCACACATGGCTGCTTCAATTAAGTGCTGACTATGCATAGTCGAAAAAAATGCTGGTTAATATCTTGTCACTTTTAATCAGGATTAACCTGCCATTTTCTTAAAAAGCTGGAATGGTGCATATGGAAAATAATCTAAAAGTTTCAGAGAATTTCTATTGTAATATGTATATTGATGAATGAAAATGTAAATAATCAATTGTTTTAGTAAAAAGTATCTCAGACAGATACAGAAATGACATCTCGGATTACAGAAAAGATATATTTACACACTGCTTTCATTTATACTTCCACATACATTAGCATTCTCCTTACTAATAAAAGTCTAGCACACCTGTAGATTTCTCTAATGCAGGCACCATGATTAGTTTATTCAATGCAGAGTTATAGCAAGCCTGAAGCGTTTCCTAGGAAACTCATGGCAGGGCACACTCAGGACAGGATGCCAGTCCCTTACCGAGCACATACATACATACATACATACATACATACATGAAGTTGGAGACAAAAAAACATGGCAAATAGGGAAAACCTACAGAGACAGAACCTCCACATGCACTGAGCCTGGACAGGAATCACAGCCCCTTTTCAATGTTACCCAGCGACCCACACAGAGCTGTGTAACTCCAGGCCCGACTATATATATGTAATTATAGTCATTATTATAATCATACTATAATAATTATTGAGAGTAATAATAATAGCATATGTCCTATAATAATTTTCCCTCCGTTCCTGGAGTTTGCGTAACGTCGTCCAGGCCAGGCAAAGAGGTCATGTTATTTCCGACCCCACGGTGGAGATCGTCCACTATTCTGCAGCCAGACCCTTCTTAGCTCCAGTCATGCACACTATGGTCTCGGACTTGCCTCCAGGCACCCCCGCCATTGGACTTGGATGCCATTTGTTAAAGATATGATCTTGTCTTGGCTAAGTTGGACTCAAACAGAACTGGAACCACCATCTCCATGGGGTAGGCGGTCCCGCCGGCGGGATCTGATAGAAATTTCGCCAAACCATTTAAATAACTGCGAGTTTTTGTCATATACATATTTTAAAAACACCCTCAGAAACCTCGGACGGTCTACTTTTCAAATATATATAGGTAGAAACTAAATATATTTTTACAGCTTCGTGATACGAATAGAAAGAACAAGAGTGACTGACTTAAGCTTCTGCGTCTGGAAGCAGCTCTGATCGCCTTCCCACTTGCAAATCGCGCTATTCGCATGCTAATAACATGATAATCCGACAGTTATTATTGGGTAAAGAAATATGTGAATACGCCCATTGTGACCAAAATAAACAAGAGCACATGTCTGGGTAGTGTTTACACTGATCGTCTATAATATAGCACACGGATACGTCTCTGCCGCTGAAGCTTTGCGCCAATGTTGCCATTTTCAGCAGCGAATCTCATACCTGTGTCCATGGCTCAGTGTGTTAAGCCTGTGTGCCTGTAATCACACGATCGCCGGTTCAAACCCAGTCTATTTAGAACGTGAATAGCGATCTTCAGCTGAGAACGGTTCTACACGCTCTCGATGCAAGTAAAAGAAAGATGATACGGCTTGCTTTTTTGCCTATTTAACCAAATTTTAAAAACTTTAATACTTCCGACAATGGAAGTTTTGAAAAGATGACCGATTACGGATTTAGTCAGGGTTTTTTTCATGATTCCACATAATGATTTCAGCGATATAAACTGATCAATACACCAGAAAGATAAGCGGTCGACGATGCCCTCGTCCCGAATGTGTTAATAATAATCACTGCATCATATTTATCGCTTTCTATATTTATATGATCACAGTTTTTCATTTTTCATACCATCTACCAATAAACTATGAACGGGATTTTATTGTTGCTACTTTTCTTGCGTTTCAAACTGCCTTTCCAAAGTGATGGGTGTGGGGTGCAGTGACATTCCAGACTGATGGGCCATTGACAGTATGCAAACTACTACAGGTGTGAGGACACTTATCTCATCAATATTCATTGTGCAGGCCACTGACTTTGAGAAAAAGAGTGTCACTCCAAAGTTCTAACACTTTAGTAATCAAACCACGTAAAATTTCAGAATGTCTCTTTCACCTATGTGTAGCCAACCCGTGTCTATAAGCTTCAGAGCTCAAAAGTCTTAACTAGAAATGTCTATAATGTGATTTTTTACAATTTATCAGCATGTCTGAAAAAAGGTTTTTGAAAAGCATATGTTTAAAGTTGATTTTGTCAGACTACCCCGAAAGTGGAAAAGAGGCCTCAGACCCCAGGGGGTCTTTTTATTGAAACGCAAAATTAGTGGTTGGCACATTTAATCGAAAATTTAGCTTTGATAACCGTTAATCCCCTAACTCTAAAGTTTAATTCGATAACGCTAAACAGATAAACCACTAAAACATTAGCGGGGATATTTAGGACATACCCAATTGGGGATCATTGGATCCTGCAGAGTATCCGTAATAAATTTTCCTTCAATAATAGCGCATGCGCAACTCAAATCCAGGGTTGACTCAGATCATGTAGTGACAAGGGTGTCCTAGTTTAAATTGACTTTATCTTCATTCATCTACATTTAGCCAAGACTACCTTAAATATGACAAGTTATTGACTAATCGTGTCTTGTGTTTACATGTAGTGAGCCAAATAGACTGTTGCAGGCCAGCTCACAACAGACGAGCAAATATGTGTGATTTTAGAATTACCTTTTTTCGACGGTTAAACTTTATTTACCTGCGGAAAAATGTTATCTTATTTACAACTAATTTAGCTGAAGCGTATTGGTCCATAATTGATTTCAAAGTTAGTGGAATCTGTAATCCGCGAAAAAAAAGTTAGCTGCGCTAATTTGCGTATTAGCAGAACCATGCCCACCACTGTGCAAAATAAGCATGCATAAAATAATGTATTTATGGTGTTAAATAATGTAATCATGGTATTATTATGACAAATGAATTGTAGTAAAAAATCTTTTTTCTACTTAATTATACAAAAACACTTTTTATACTTCTTGAGCCTAAGCTTTTGCATACAGAAAAACAATAATTATACAATTATTCATCTGGATTTACTGCTTTATCGTTTCTTTCTATGTATATGTGTAAAACTTTGAAAAACATAATTCACAAGATTCCCCTGTGCATGCCTTCATAGAATGTACATGCTTTAAAAATCATTTGGCTATTAGGGAATCAATAAATATGTTTGTAAACTATCATTATGTAAGAAATACCCATTATGTTATTGTACTGCAGAAATGATTACAATGTTATCTCTCCAGGAATGAACCAGGCCTGAGAGATTCCCTGAAACTAAGACTATTTGTCATTATCTTTTATGACCTCAGTTATGAGATTACTGATTTGGCTATAAAACCAAGCCGAGATGAACGGTGGGACCCTCGGATATCATCATCTTCACAGGTACCATTGCACTGTACTGGGCCTGATTTACGGTGTTCTCCTGAAAGACAAATAAATCTGTTGGAGGTAGGACACAGAGGACAGCTCAAACCTTGGCTTTTATTCACTGCTTTACATCTTGAATGCAAGTGCATGAAAGATCAGTGGTGGATCTAGATAACTGGTCAAGGGTCACTGTGCTCCTTTGTCACAGCAGAAAAATGGGTATTTGTTATAACTATTGGCATGAATAAGTTAATGTGTTTATAAGCAACAAATTATGCACAGTAGTCATTGCAGAGTTTTTTTTTTCTTTTCAGAGATTATTTAAAAACAATGGGCCACCTTCACCAACTGTTAAGAAAAAAATTCTTCTTAAAACGCACTTGCGCAGTTTTCACGAAGATTCTGATATTCTTCAATGTTTTCTTATTTCGGATATTTTTTAAATAGTCATTAAATAATTACATTTTACTTAATAATAGTTTTAAAAATAATTATGGCCATTAAAAATACTTTTATGATTATTACTGAGCGAATAATATGACCTCGTGTATCTTCATTGTTATTTTATATCGGCTACTGATGCTGCTAAATATGGCGGCTTGTTAGCTGCTCACTTCCCACAGCAGTGCCTCCACTTCAGAACTACAGCACTGAAGTTTTTCTTACACTTGTCATCCAGTGACAGTGTCCACCATCTATACATTTTTATTTGGCCATTCTTGACTCCTATTTCAAATTCTCTACTTAATTCCTGTGTGTGATTTCTATGTGTGCACTCAGCCCTGCAGTCTTAGGCCCTTCTGGCAGGGTGTCACCTATGCTAATTAGGAACAACTGACACATGCTATCAATTTATGAGGACAATGGAGTTCATCATTATAATGTACATTTGCAAACAATTTTGCAGTTTAAAAACATGTTGTGAATCCAATGTAGACTTTTTTTTAGGACCTTTCTCAGGAACAAATTTAAGAAAAAACGTATATTGGTAATTGAGGTCCATTGTGCATTTTGTGAATCGTTTTTCGTGACAGAAATCCACCAGTGGAACAGAAGCTTAACAACAACAGAATTTCAACACTAATTTGTTCAGCAGTTCATTTAGAATTCAATTTTAGTTTATTTGCATTTGTTTTAGCAAAATGTTATATAGATTTTGACAGCTGCCTCAAATGGGACAAATTCCAAGGTCTTTTTGGCTACAGGCCCAAATACAATCTTATTAAAATATAGCACATTAAATAGAAGGAAGCCATTTATAACCATTCTTAATTCAGAAACTGAGAAATTACCTTTGAAACTGCAGTAGGTTTTTTTTATCCGTTAGTCTGTCGGGTTTTTAAGTGGGTGGCAGCAATTTGATTCAGTTTAATGATCCAAAACCATCCAGTAATAGTGACTTTCACTGGAAAGGGGTTTTGGTTATGATAGCAGATGCCGATGTTTTTATTTCCCAAATGGCTTCATTGTGGGCCCTGTGCTTTGAAGTGCCAGCAGGAAAGTAAGGCTCTTGAGAGACTCTTTGAAAATGCAGTCCAGTAATTGGTGCAGAGAGAGAACCCTAGTGATCAAGCACCCCGGCAGTAACAAAGTAAGACGAGAGAGTCTTTGAAATTTCCTTTGTTCTTGAAAGTCAAACAAAGCCATCTAGCTGACAGTGAGCAATGTGGCATTGCACTACACAGCTCTTCACAGGCCGAGAGCTGCACAAGCAATTTGAAAATAAGTCAATCAACATGCAGTCAGGGAAAAGGCTTTTGGACAGCGCTTCTGTTGTTTATATGTTAGCTGTCCGCTGCAGAATGCTTGGCCGTTATTCCTGGGCAGTGTTTACCTTTGGTTTTAAATGCTTCTAACGATGTAGAAAATGAAACAGGCAGTTTTTCTGTTGTGTCATTCATTAATAATGATACTGTCAGGACACACGTCTGCCTCTCCAAGCAGTTAATTTCATGAGAGGACATAAAATTTTAGTTAACCACTAAAGTAAAAATGATGTTAATCTTTCAGAAGACATATGTGTAATAATGTAGCTGTAATAATGTGATGTGGTTTCCAAGTGTACTTTACACCAACAGATACTGTACTGAACATTTAATGTCACAGTGTGTCTATAGCACAATTTAAATTATACTGTTGTCACACACCATAAGATATGATACTGTACATAAAAAGTGGAATTAACAATGGCTTGCTCTCAATGCACTGTCGTACAGCTGAATATCATGTCCAGTGTGTTTAATGTGTAATCACATAATCCGGCTAAATCATGCACTGATGAGAAACCTTAGTACTGGCACTTTAAATCAGGTAAGTATCTTACTGCCAGGACCCAGTCTGTGCACTTTTACAGTTAGTGTAAAAGTGTTTATCACCATGACAATCCACACCAAGTACAGATACTGTTCTTGAAAATGACGGGAGCCAGAACCTGAATATTCAGTGCAACAGACACTATTTCAGGAACTTTAAAGAACAGCAAAATGTATGCATATCCACACCACTTTAACCTCTTTATATTAATCACTAAGTGTTTTCTGATTGTTTTTCACCTACAAAATACTCATATCGCCTGGTGTCCCACAATTTTGCTGTAATGCTTAATTTCTTTTTCTATAAGGAATCAAAAAGTAAACTAACTTAACTTGATATACAACACCAAAATACACATATCACATTAGAAACATCCAGTAGTTTTAAGTAAAATATTATATTCAAGTATTAATAAATTGAAGCCCAAATTATAGTTCTAAAAGAGCTGTTATGAGTTAAAAAGTTCATTGACAAGCAGTCTCACTGGATGCTTTTTAATTAGCAACAGCTTTGTAATAACATAAAACATCAGACATTTTTGTTTAGTATCCCTTTGGCAGCCAGTCACTAGAAATGTGTACAATATGTCCACTTAGGCTAAACATTGCTTGTCAAGGGACTTTTGATATTGAACTAATTTGCAACATTTTTTTCCAGAATTTAGCAAGCATCCCACAACTTTCTGTGAGCACTGTACATACATACATACGTATATATACATACATACATATACAGTACATACACACGCATGCATACATACATATGCACACATACACACACACACACTATATGGACAAAAGTATTGGGACACACCTCTCAATCACTGAATTCAGGTGTTTCATTCAGACCCATTGCCAGAGGTGTATAAAATCAAGCAGCTAGCCATGCAGTCAGGTTTGCAAACATTTGTGAAGGAATAGATCGTTCTGAAAAGGTCAGTGAATTACAAAGGACGCCATCTTTGCAATGTCAGTTTTTGAAATTTCTTCCCTGCTAGAAATTACAGTCAATTGTAAGTGGAATTACTGCAAAATGGAAGAGTTTAGGAACAACAGAAAGTAACAGAGTGGGGTTGCAGAGTGTGTAAAAATCGGCAACGCTCTGTTGACTCAATAACTGCAGAGATCCAAACTTCATCTGGCACTATAAATGCACCCCGGGAGCTTCATGGAATGGGCTTCCATGGCCGAGCAGCTGCATGCAAGCCTCACATCACCAAGCGCAATGCCAAGCGTCGGATGGAGTGGTGTAAAGCAGAGGAAACATGTTCTGCGGAGTGACGAATCACACTTTACTGTCTGGCAGTCTGATGGATGAGTCTGGGTTTGGTGGATGCTAGGAGAATGTTACCTGCCTGACTGCAGTGTGCCAACTGTAAAGTTTGGTGGAGGAGGGATAATGGATTGGGGGTGTTTCTCAGGGCACCTTATTTCCAGTGAAGGGAATTGAATGCTTCAGCATATCAAGAGATTTTGGTTCCAACTTTGTAGGAAGAGTTTAGGGAAGGTCCTTTTCTGTTCCAGCATGACTGTGCCCCAGTGCACAAAGCAAGGTCCATAAAGACATGGCTGGGTGAGTCTGGTGTGAAAGAACTTGACTGGCCTGTACAGAGCCCTGACCTCAACCCCGTCAAACACCTTTGGGATGAGCTAGATAGATTAGACAGATGGATGGATGGATGGAGATAGATGACTTTAATAATCCCAGAGGGAAATTCTAATTTCCAGCAGCTCAATACCACAGTGTTACAGACATAAAAGGTTGACAAACACACAACTGCATTGAGATAACTGACTCATAGGTTAAATAGGAAATAAATAACTAAATTACTGCTTTTGCCTTTATGCATTTTTACTTCCGTCCCTCGCAGGGTGGAGTTGTACAGAGCAATAGCACGTGGGATAAAAGATTTTTTTTTTAATCTGTCTGTGCTGCATTTGGGGACAAGTAGCCTGCTGCTGAACCGGTTTTGCTGACGGTGGTGTGCAGGGGGGGGCTGACATCCTCCAAAAGGGCCAGACTGCGAGCCAGGCCTTCGCTCCAACATCAGTACCTGACCTTATGAATGCTCTTCTCGAAATGCACACTCCAAAATCTTGTGGAAAGCCTTCCCCAGAAGAGTGGCAGCTGTTATAGCTGCAATAGCTGTTATAGCTGTAAAGGGGGACCATCTCCATACCGATGCCTATGCATTTAGAATGAGATGTCACAGAAGTTGCTGTAGGTGGACTGGCCAGGTGTCTCAATACTTTTGTCCTTATGCACGCATCACAAACACTTTACAAAACAGGAAAAGCCTGGTTAGTTTTCCATGAGAGCTGTAGCCAACCTCAGGTGAAACTGAAGGGATAAATATCTCCAGGACGCCAGAGGAAATAGGACAGACAGTTTATCATTTATCACGGTACCTTCATTGTAGTTTTGGTTCTTGTCACTGGGCATGCATTAGGTACAAAGCTATGATGATACAGACCATATTATGTTGCTACTAGTTATTTTCTCTTGATTGCTGGAGACAACAGATTATAATCCATCCATCCATTTTCTATACCGCTTTATCCATCTGGGTCGCGGGGCAGATTATAATCTTCCATTGAAAAGTGTGAAGAAATCCATCGAAAATGTTCTGTGGGGGGTTTATAGTGATCACTCTCATCTTACAGTACACTTGTCCTATCAATGCTGTGAAAATTAATAACCAATGATCAGCATAATTCTTCTCCTATTGGAAAGTCTTGTTTTTTTCACATTTCCTGGCGGCCAAGTGGCTGCAATTAAAGTCTAAACCTTCAATTGTTTCTGCCATTGACCCCAAATTGTGCTCAGAGCTGGACACATGAATTATTTGGCTATTTGTGCAGCTGGGAAATGAGTTTAATGAACCCTCCATAAGTATCCCTAAAAATACACAGGAATAGGTGATGTGTAACACCATAACCTGCGACATAAGCAGTGAGTGAGTCACTGCATTTTTCCTGTTGTATAAATAGCTTTATTCAGCCAATTTATTTGAATATATACAGTTTACCATAAACGTATGACTTGGGCAGAGAGCACAGAGTGAAAACTGCACTGCTGTGGGCGCAAATCAATGTCATCAGAATGTGCTTCAAGAAACAACAACCTTTTGTAAACCAATCACTTTTGACAGCTTTATTTCCATTGGTTCCTGTCTTAAATGAGCCCAAGACATCACAAACATAGCACAAGAGACACACCAGGTTTACAAGAAAGACAATGACTTCTACTTAAGGTCATCCATTCAGCCAGTCACTCTAGATTTTGGTGCTCTTACCTCTGGTCCCAGTAGGGCTGATTTTAAATATGATATGGTATTATAGTATGTTTCCAATTCGGTGTAATATCTTTGATATATTACAAACAGTTAAATACAGCTTTCTGTCGAGGGGCAGATGCTGCAAAGTCTCTGACGTGAGAAGAGGCAGCGGTCAGGAGAATGTCAGGAAGGCGAGATCACCCCCACTGTCATCCTCAGCACACCCATGTACCGACTGTAACCCCCCCCCCCCCCCCAAAGGTTGGATGCAACTCATACGAATGTGAATAATTCCCCGCAACACAGAAGGTGTGGATCTCTCTGCCACCTCTTTGCCACCTTTCAGCCCTGACTCACTGCATTTTCTTTACCTCTTGGGACGTCAGGAAATCTGTGCAACATCTCAGCATTTTCACAGTCCCAGCAACATCTCTAATGCCGACACATGCAATGCCCTATTTGAGTTGACTGTTGGGTGACTTGGAGATACTCTCAAAACTGCACTGCATCAAAACCTACTGCTGTCCAAAGCAATAAAACACTGGGACACTTCACTAGAAATGTAACATATTTTGTTACACAACACATATATATATGATATGTAAACTGAATCAGCAATTATCAGGCTTTCATTAGGGGTGCAGTTTAATCTTGTACAGAACCATCCATCTATCTTCAAATCGCTTATCAAACACAGGATTGCGGGAATATAGGACCAGCAGCCTACAAATGACCAACCTTGTGTTACATCTCCCCCTACTGTAATTGTTGACATATATCATTCGTTTTGTAATCTCAACACAATATATGAAAAGCAGTACCACGTCAACCACGTTAAATGTTTGAATGTATTAGAACGTTTGGCAATGACAAAGCTTTAAATGCATGTAACTTGTTAAATAAAAAACCCATATATATCCTTAGTGGACACTTTAGGCAAATCTGACACAGCCACACTTACATGAAACAATTAATTTAAATAAGAGGTTTGGAGACTCACTATTATTAACAATATATACCATACAATTTCAACTTAAGGATAGATTTCCTCTACATAACATTTCTAGCCAATGAATGGAGTAGATGATTCTTTTAAATATTTAAACTAACAGTAATGTGATTTAGATTTGTTTTTCCAATTCACGTTTTTTTCAGGAAAGAATTAGTAACATAAATCCGAGGATGGCTGTAAATTTGGTCATAGTAGTATAATAATGCATGCTGCACTACAAATTATTAAAAATATAATTCTTGTGTGTGTTTAAAATTATTCAACCATGGTTTACTGTTTTTAATATTTTGTATTGTACTAACGTAATGTAACGTACTGCAACATCATCTTTTGTTGTACCTTTTCATCCTTGGGATGGAGTGGTGACTCTGAGGCTAGAGCTCTATACCAGTGAGTGGAAGGTTGCTGGTTCAAATCCCGTGAATGTCCAGAGTAACTCTACTCCGTTGGACCCTTGAGTAAGGCCCTTATCCTGCAATTGCTTCATCCTGGGTCCTCTAACAGGGAATAACTTGGAGGTGGGTGGCACTCCAGCCACTGGAGGAAAAAAAAACTCACACTGGTCCATTCAGACTAGTGTGGTGCTGAGGTATCACCCCCCACATGGCAATACTCAGGTTCTCAGCCCTGAGGCAATGGGTGCGGCAACGCACTGTAATCAGTGCATGCTCCTTACCGCTCTCTTCTTCCTGACGACACTGTTTGTAGGAGAGATTCAATATTAAAACACTTAAGGTAATTATGGGGGCAGTAATATTTTTTACCAGTAGGTGGCAGTACAATCTAACCACACTCATGCTAAACGGAAATACTCTTGCCCGCACTTGAAGCGATGACCAAGCAAAGATTTGAGCGCTGAGGTTGCAAAGCCTGTGCTATGAAAACAGTGGTGCAATTTGTCCCTGGACTAAGGGTCCGTTAAAACACCCAACAAGGGGCAACAAGAGAAATTCTTGACATGCTTAACAGAGGGATGTACAAGTGTAAGCACAACTAAGATGATGAGTTTTCTCCATCCATCTAACTTCCAACTTCTCATGCAGGATAGGGGGATCTGGTGCCCACGTGACATGGTGTAAACGCCACATGCCTGGCAAAAGCAAGGCCTTGAACCCTCTCTCCTGGAGGTGCGAGAATATTCCCATTGAGCCACCATGTCACTGCAAATTGTGGGAATACTACAGAGAAATTCTACCATTATGTCTGCAAATTTATTCCAAATGAAACTGAATTTTCTATTCATGTTAAGCACCTATTCAGATGGTACAACAGGGGGAACAACGCTGGGACCTGCAAGCTTTTGATCACAAGATAAGTTCCTAATGACAATCTTTTCTTGGCCCCGGGGCTTGACGCATGCCGGCTGACATGTGAGCTAATCCCAGGACAGGAGAAAACTCCTCCGCAAAAGGGTAGCTCTCCAAAAAGAAATATATTAAAAAAAACAATAAATCACACCTTTTTAAACAGACAGCTCCTATGTTTATTTTATAAAATACAACATTTGTCATACCCGCAACTCAATGGAATTAACAGAACGAAAAAAAAATGAAAAAAAAGAGCAGAGATGGAAATTGTTTTTGAAAGGAATATTTTGAAAACCTGGAAGCCATTTGCCAGGTCCAGGTATAAATTCTGTCACCTCATGGTGAAGCGCCCAGTCAGCCTGAGGCGTACAGATGGGATGTCACTCAGAACGGCGATCGCTCCCTGCCCCGTCAAGTTTGCGATGAGGTCCTGAGGGTCAGGAGAGCTTCTGGGAGACACAGCGGAAGCCCAGGTTGGAGGACGAGCTGTCAGGGGTGTTCTGGCTTCGGGCTGCGCACCTGTATCTGTAGCAGTAAGACTGTAGACAGAAAAGGACAAGAAGCTTTCCTGAAAAGGAGATGCTGTACAAAACTGAGCACTAAACATGGAAATGACTCTTCAACTCGCTCACAAGGCCATGTGCCACTTAACGCTAAACTGACCTTATAATACAAGCTAAAATGAATGGGCAACAAGTTTAGAGATAAAAGCTTTGTGCACTTAAAGCGCTTGTTTGAGAAAGTCATCTCATATTGCCATAGCAACCTAAGGTATAACACTGATTGGAGAGCAGTGGATCATAATCCCTCTGCTGGTGCTTTGTAGGTATAGCACAAATAACCTTGGACCCAGGCTTGTCTCCTAGCAACAATTTCAGCAGGATTTATTTTGTATCCCTGGATTTAAAAGGTGGCAAGTTATTAGTAAATCAGACATTAATTTAAGTAAAATTTTAAGAGTATAATAAGATAAAAAATATGATTCTACTGTTGGACTTAATATTTATGTCTTTGTCAAGGCAGCAGGCATTAAACCAATCTGATAGTAGGAAGTGAGGAAATAGATGGGGGGGGGGGGGGGCTGGGGGACAGCAGACACAGAGTTGGAGTGAGAAATAGCGAGAGGACAGAGCACGGGCTCAGAAAGACTGAACATTCCCCATAGGGCCAAGGAGTCTCTACCGTTAAAGCATAGTTCGTCAGGGTTCCGAGTGTACCCTTACAACTTACACGTTCTATGCCTGAGAACCGACCGTATGCTTAAGAATGCCCCTGGAGAGCATGTTTCAGACCACATTCATAAGTTCTTAAAAATTGAACCACACTCCTATCAGTTATACTTTAAATGTTCGTACTTCTGCAAACAAAAGGTTTACCATGCAAAGATAATTTTTTTCTAAGCCTTGAGTAAACCCTGACGCTCCTTAATGATCCACTAGATTTATCCAGATGCAGCAGCTATTAAATATACATTGTCTTGAGTTAAAGTTAATACATAATAACCAAAGTCTAAGAAGTTACAGAATTAACAGATGTCTTAAAATTTCCACTGTGGGTGAGAAAGAAGGTTTAGACTATTTAGCTTTTGCATCTTGATAGCAAAAACACGCAGAACATGCAGTTACGCGAGATGGTTTATTCCCTGCAATGGACTGGCATCACTGCCCTGTATTCCCTACGATAGGCTCCAGGATTATTGTGACTCTGCACTCAATAAGCGAAAACGAATGGAAGTATCTTAAAAGGATGAAAAAGTCCCAGGATGATGAGATAGTCGTGTATAATAACAGAAACATGAAAATGAAAAGTTTGAATTGAATAAATCATAATTTCAAATGCAGTTACAAAGGTTAGGAGTTCATTTTCAGTACGAGTCGTCGTCGGCTTACGACCTATGCGGCTTACAACTGATCAACCTCACGACCGTTCCAAGACCGCAGATATGTGGCCTCGACTGCGCCGCCTCTGGCAGCGGAGTGTATGACAGTTTCTGCCTCAACTGCCGGCAGCATTGAACTAAGAAAATGGTGACAAAAAAGTTAAAAAGTACCAACCATTATGAGTTATAGATAATATAATATTATTATTATGCAGTATTGCACATACTATACTATACTCAGGGGTCCACTATATAGTATATGCATTCACCGTATGAAGCATAAAATGTGTGACGATTTCTTGTAGCAGCGCAAGTGTGTATTTTAAGTTTATTTTAATGTCCTTTTGTGCTGTTATGACAAGAAATCACTGTGCACTTTATGTGGCTAATTCGTACTTCTTTCGCGGTATAAAGGTTAAAATCGTAAGGCGACGATGACCTGTACTTTGATAGGTGTATCCAAGGTGACTGGAGTCTGCAAAAGGTTTCGAAGAGGATAAAAAGTGCTCAAATGCCAGGGGCATCGATCACTTAAAACTACAGAATTATTTAATGTGATAACGGGAACATTTTGAAAAACCATGGAGGAGGAACAGTGCTGAAAACTGTTAGAGGGGAACAGACAGATATTTTACAGGACAGTCACTAAATACCACAAAAGGACGGCTTAAATAAGACGACAGAACTAAATCAGTAACGCTGTGATCCGTTTAACAAAAATTAATATTGAGAGCCTCATAATGCTGAAATTTATGGAAGGGTTGCTATTTATAAGCTCATGCACAGATGATGCATAGGCATCCAAGTCATTGGGTCGTTAGCTCTGATGCTTTCTGTGCATAGTTATACAATAATCAAAGAATATGAGGAATATTCCAGAATATTAATGCCCCCATACACTCTGCTAGATATATTTAAGTGTGGTTCCATCACCAGGATGAAATCAACCACCTTTTATAACCCCCACCCCCCCCCATCACCAAATTTAAATATCACTTACTGTAAGTTTTATGGTTAAAATACCCACGTATGGTTAGGAGAACAGGGAATGACGATTTCTACCTTCCTCAAACAACTGGATAATTTTCTTCTTCAAAAATGGTTTAATATCTCACTAAGCACAGTTCAGGGCTTGTACAGCATTCCTGAAGCTGTTATGAAGGCAAAGGCTGGCCTTAATCCATATTAGGTCAATGCTATGAACTTCTTGTTAGGTGATTCTGTTATTTTGTCTATCCCCTGCAAAATGCTAGCGGCTGAAGCTAAACCAGAGCATATTCCACAAAGCATAATATTTTCATTAGCCAGATAACTTAAGGATTGTCTGATAGGAATGTCACTTGCCTCTTCCTATCGGACAGTTTTCACATTTGGCTTAAGTCATCCAGCTAACCTGCTTTGTGGAATACCCCCCCAAGCAGTGTCCATAAGAGAATACAGAAGGAAAATATATGTGATATTCAGTCTGGTGATTTTCCAGGACCAACAACATTGCTGACCACAGTAATGGACTGCTTTAAAATCCACACCCCTTTTATAGAAGATGTTTCTGGACTAAGCATCGCATATTTCACAGAGGAAAGGCAAAATCTCACGTACTGAACTATGAGAACCTCAAAAGCTGACAAGGAAAGAAGTTTTTTTTTTTGTTTTTTTTTAAATGATGCTGATAATCATTAAAGGGCGAAAACTGACTGCCAGAATCAACAACTCCCAGCTACTGCATATAGTTTTGCGATCATTTGACTAGTACTTAAGTTTTACCTTATGGCACATATAGGATCCTCCCTTCTTCACTTTATCATTACCCATGGTTGGGCCAGTCTGGAAAAGAACAGATTATGAGCAATCATAGTTCTCTGGTCATACAGTTAAGCAGTTAGGACCTGCAATGCTGGAAGTTTCAGAAAAGGACGTCACACAGTTTTTATATATATATTATATATATATCCATCTCACAATGGAGCAACATCAGATGTAAATGTCTGCCCACATTCATAATTTATGAACTGGCATGTCTTCAAACCTTAGCCATTCCTGTAAAATCATTTTAATAGACTACTTTTATGACAAAAGAATGTTTTGGGCCTGTTTGTAGGAAAATTCCATTATTAGCCAATGTATTTGGATAAATGAGAAACCCGCAGCCTTAACAAGACTGATACAACTCATTTATAATCACAGTAATGATACAGAAGGGTGGAGAAAAAAATAAAAACCTTGGAAAGCTTTATCCAGTTCTGACAAACCCAATATCAGAGCCTGAGCTATCAAAAGTCCCGTAAGTCTGAGTCAGAGGAACAGCAGTGTCTGAAAGAATACGCTGCTTCCTTAAAAAGACAGTCCGTAAAGTGGAAAATTCACCACCACCTTAGCTGCCAGTGACAACAACCTTAACATCCAGTGATCCAGTGATCGTACACTAATATGGAAAGTAACAGAGGGCTGTAATTTTAGCACGTTTTTTTAAACCAACATTTCAGACTGTTAGTGAGGAAAACATAAGTGATCCAATATAAAGAAACAAAACAAATGTCATCTTGTTACATTCTTAGGTGTGGGCCACAAATACGGACAGAGAGCTCTAAAGGTTGGGCATGCAGCCACCATCATATAATGCAATTTACACATCTCACAGTCCCCTGTGATGTCGTTATGATTTTAATGCCCACATAGCATTTCCCTGAGAGGTGTTAATGAAAGTTGCTGCTACATTAGCACTAAATATTCATTAGTTACATATATATACTTCAGTTAGTTCCTTGTAACATA
Source organism: Paramormyrops kingsleyae (assembly GCF_048594095.1). Lineage (NCBI taxonomy): Eukaryota > Metazoa > Chordata > Actinopteri > Osteoglossiformes > Mormyridae > Paramormyrops > Paramormyrops kingsleyae. The sequence continues at coordinate 24,721,092 of NC_132802.1, read as the reverse complement.
AATAGAAAGCAGAGTGTTTTCTTTCACTTTTAGCTTCATACGGGAACCACAAAATGCGAAAAGGCCACGTTACCATATTTTGTGCGACAAAGACAAATTTTTGTATGGTATTGTAGCAATTCAATGACTTCAGTAGACGCTGTAGTATTAAAATGGATTATTTGCTGAGACCACCCCACGTCTAGCCATTCAGTGACTTTCACATTACTAACTTTTCTTGTCTATTCTTTTTTTGTCTTTTAAAAGTGAATTTAATGTCTTTTCTATAAACGCACTCTTCTTTCTGCCTTTGTAAAGCACTTTGAATTGCCTTGTGTCTGAATTGTGCTATACAAATAAACTCGCCTCGCCTAACTCACTGCTAATCAGCATCTAATATTCTCTTCCGCGGCACCCCAGCACCTTCCCTACTCGAATGTCTTTACACGTCTCTTGTGACAAGTTCACTCCCTCCACAAACTTCCTTCTTCCCAACTTGGATGTTTCCTTTCAGCTCAGCTGGTTCCGCTGCTATCCTCATGAGTATCTGCTTGCTATCTCCTCTGCTCCAGCCTAGAGTATACATACCCGAAGTCAAAACAATCTAAACTGATGGTCTCCTCTATTGTCACTATATCTATATTCAGCAGTTAGTAACATTTCCAACCAAAGCACCTGTTCACTGCTGATATCAAGCCATTTCTTTTTCTGTTTTCAAACTTCTGTTTTCCAGTTCATCCCTAAACATTTCCCCCTGACTGACTGCATCTATCCCTTCGTATCCTGCACACAAACACCACAGCTCCTTGACAATACCCCTTTCAGCCCTCTTCAGTCCTAATAAATTGCGTTCCCATCTATTCCCTGCGTTTCTCTTCTGCTCAGCACCACTTATGTTTCCGAATCTCTTCAATCAACCATTATAGACAGGCATTGTCTATAATACAATACATCCCTGATTATAGACCGCTATGATATCCCAACAGGTACTTCCACTATGTTTGAGCAAACAACATGCAGATGGTTGTTTTGATGAAATACCAACTGGTTTTGCTGCAGGTCTGCACATTACAGTGGGACTAGCCTTATACAGAATATAGTAACTAATGATCCAAGGCCTTGGCCTATTTTGTCTAGACTGCTATAGCGCTGTGTTGGACAGCTTCCTGGTCTAAGCCAGCAGCTCCCAAAAACCCATCCAAAATTCCTCCATGCATCGTCAATCTCCCCAAATATGTCCACGTCTCTCCCCTCCCTGCTTTCCTTTATTAGCCTGGCCACCAATCACCAAATTCAAAATGCTCTGTGCTGGATAAACAGGACGGCCAGTTTTAATGTTTATATTCTTTCGAGCTTGAATTACCATGTACATAAAACATATAAATAATAAGTTCAGATAACAAAATATCATGCTTTGAAGAAGCCGTATTTTCTGCAATAATTTAAGGTACAGACGGTGCTACTTTTGACAGCCGTGCTCTTTTAAATATATCAGATTAGTAGAAGGTGCAAGCTGTCCTTACAGGATTGTGTAGCTCATCTGTGGTGTGATGTATGTCCCACCAGTCTGCTGTCCATTCCCAAGCATTTCCCACCATATTATACAGCCCATAACCATTGACAGGAAATGATGTCACCTGTAAGTGAGAGAGACGCATTTCAATAGGTACAGATACACATTTGCATCAAACACTTGCTGATGTACTTTTTTTGTTGTTCCAATATGGAATGTAAGTTATTGGACCTCTGACACTGGGCATTGCATATTCAAGACTATAAAAGAGTGTCTAAACATGGGTAGGAAATGTGTTGTGAAGGATATTAGTTACAAATGTTTCATTTAACAAATTACTGAAATTAATCAAACAATTACGGTAGCAAGTGCCAACTGATACCAACTTGAAACCCTTTCATTTTAAAACCGTATAAATGACACCAAAAGACTTCCTGCACAAATACTATGGGCCCTTTGCTGCTTGTTCCATTGCGTCACAGCAAATCCAAAAGCCGCTGAACTGCTGTAGTGTTATTGGCTAAATCTGTTCAGCAATGGTATGTGACCCTGGTGGCAAATTAAAAAAATAATAATTAAAATTTCTCTTACCGGAGCTGATTTTGTGTAGCCATCCTCTCCTGTGTTCTGGTTTGGAAACTCTCCTTGCCACAGGTTGGCATAATGCTGTCCTTTGGGATTTAATTTGTTACCCCAGGGAAAAATCCTACAAAAATAATTGGTTATGAGTAACCAAAAAGAAAAGACAACCCCTTTAATGACTAATTACAACACTACTTAAGCCACATGCTTCACCCACAATGGTACAGCATCTCCTGTAGCATGAATACTACCTTAAAACACTTTGCTACCTAAGACAGATGTTCCTGAACATTACACATCATATACACACACCACTCAGGTACAAATCTATACACTCGTATTTTGGAAAGGACTAGGGACCAAACAAATGCAAGAATGAATTAGCTTGGCATAACTCAGAAGTCCTAAGCTGAAGGTTAAGAGGGTTGCCTTTCCCCGACTTGAAATCGTAGAGGAAAACTTTGACCGTTGTTTGTGTGCATGAAGCAAACAGCAGTTCAGAGTACCCAGCCTTCTTAGAGAAGGTGGATGAAGTGCTTGAAAGGGTATGTTTATAGACTCCTGTTGTCCTACTGAGAGGCTTCAATTCACACACGGGGAATGATAAAGGTACACAGAGAAGTTTGATCAGAATGAATGGCCTAAATCCAAGTACTGAACTGTCATTATGTGAGCTACGGACTGTCCATTATAAACGCCACGCTCGAACAGAAGGATATTCATGATACCAGAGCACCCCAAGCTAAAGGTCAATTATTCAGAGGTGGATCGTTCAGGTCTAGAAAGTACAAATACTGACCCAGGTTTTGTTTCAACCAAACGGAGTATAAAGAGTCACAGTCACAGAGGACTCAACTGGTTGGCAAAAGCAAAACCTTGGTCTGGATTTGTACTTTCTGGACCTGAACTTTCCACATCTGCAATTATTCACTGTTTGGTTGTGTCAGGGACTCTCAACTGAGTGAAAAGAGGGGATCTCCTCTTGCTGAAGCTGTCTGGCTGAAGCTTTTATACATAAATGAAGCACACCACTGAAAATCCTTCTCCCATGTGTTAAGGGAGGCTGGTGACACTGAGTCTGAATAGACTATGGTCTAGGCCCCAGTCCTCCCAGTGGATACAAGGGGCTGCTGACAGAAGGAAGCTGGTGCCTGTTATGGTGTTAAGCCTACAACCTGCTGGTAGATAACAGATGACTGAAAGAAGTACTGAGGTGGAACAATGTGGATTCTGGCATTGTCATAGAAGAGTGAACTAACAGTGTGTAGGTTTGTTGGAATATGCAAACACAGTCTACTGTACATGTACTTTGTTGAGAAAGAATGACTATGTGATGCAGATGCTGGAATATAGGATACTGGGGTCACTGGTACGTGCTATTTGACCTCTGTATGAATGCAGCAGTAGATGTGCCCACATACATCAAAGGCAATATTTTTAGAAGAGCGCATTTCAAATGTTTCACATGACATCAATCCCACACTGAAGAAACATTACCCAGGAAGCTATTGTTTACCAGCTGTCTCTCAGATCTCGAAGTGTTCCTACCCATCTTCTCTATGCTCACCCGGGCCACCTCTCATTTCCAGAAAACAACACGACTTTATCAACCAGATAAAGCCAACCAGCATGCTTTATGTCACATATCAGTTTTCACAGAACTGGCAGCTAAGATGCGAATCCACAGAAAGGAAGCTGTCATAGGAGTCGCTGTGCCCATGCATGACCGGCCAAAAGAAAACCAGCACTCCTCTTTCCCCTACCGCCCGAGTGGGTTCCTCCTCCATCCACCGATCTCGGCAAAGCTCTGCAGCTCCACCAATGAACGGATGATATACGGCCGGGGGGGGGGGGGGCCGTGAAACAGTTGGCACCAGCAGTAAAACAACGAAGCTCACATCTGCCTCGCCTGACATGAAGCAGGTTGACTGAGGAAAGTGGCTTTTTGCAACTGCTCCATTCAAACATCATTTCAGGCTGCACAATCGAGAAGCTAGTTTGAATTATTCATCATATTAACAGCATGCTGTCATCTAGCCCCTGGCCTGTCCCACACACACACACACACACACACACACACACACACACACACACACACACACACACACACACACAATTGTATTCATATTTTTGTGGGGAATCTCCACTTATTTCTATGGGAAAAACCCTAATCCCAACTATGACAATCTTTACCCCTACCCAGCCGTAACCTTAACCATAAGTACCCAAACAAAATACAAGACTTTTGGCACTTTTAGTTATTTGATTGCACTCACAGATTTGTATAAAACTGAGTTTCCCTTTGTAGGGGGAGAAAAAATGGTCCCCACAACAACAAAATAACAGGTTTTTATCACATTGTGGGGACATTTGGTCCCTACAATTTAACATATACTGTACATAGCCCACACACAGACATAGACGCACACACACAGACATAGACGCACAGACACAGGCGCGCAGACACAGGCGCGCAGACATAGGCGCGCGCGCACACACACACACACACACACACACACACACACACACACACACACACACACACACACACACACACACACACACGCACACACACACACAGGCGCGCGCGCGCGCGCACACACACACACACACACAGGCGCGCGCACGCGCACACACACACACACACAGGCACAGGCGCGCGCGCGCGCACACACACACACACACACAGGCGCGCGCACACGCACACACACACACACACAGGCGCGCGCACACGCACACACACACACACACACAGGCGCGCGCACACGCACACAGGCGCGCGCACACGCACACAGGCGCGCGCACACTCACACAGGCGCGCGCGCGCGCACACACACAGGCGCGCGCACACACACAGGCGCGCGCACACACACAGGCGCGCGCACACACACAGGCGCGCACACACACACACAGGCGCGCACACACACACAGACATAGACGCACAGACATAGACACACAGGCGCGCACACAGGCAGAGACGTACCTGTCCTTCAGACCCCCACGACAGGCACACTCCCACTCCGCTTCGGTGGGCAGTCTCTTCCCTTTCCACGTACAATAAGCCACAGCATCATTCCAAGACACATGCAGCACAGGATGATCTAACCTGCAGCGGTCAGAGGACAACAGCACAAGCAGTGACTCAGCGTTTCACGGGGAAAGCTGGACCTACACCGGGGCTGAAAATTCAGAAGAACAGAGCAGAGAGGGGATGATTCACACAGCAAGTACTGGAGAAGAACAGAGAATGAAGGAGGATGATCCCAACAAGGAGGACAGTGGAAGACAAGAGGAACAGTAAATGTATGTACATAATGTATTATTATCATTTGTTATCAACATTTATTATTATTAATCAATATATAAAATTTCACGGTAGAAAACAAAACAATACATATATTTTAAGTTACAAAACACAGCAAAGGAAAGCATGACAATGAAATATAAAACTAATCATATGAGGCAAATTATAATTTAATTACAGGACAACAATGAGACAACAGAACAGAGCTGACTGCAGGAAACAGCGTTCAGCAAAGAGGTGGTTCATCATGTAAGCTTTCCTACATGACAGCGGTCATGGGTATTCTTGCATATCAATGGAAGCTACATGCTGAATGGTGCAGCTTAGTACTGCAGCCGTTGACCTGCCTATGAAAACAGGGTGTAGCGACAGGTAAGTGGTTACGGCGAAGCACTGTGGGCCGCCTCACCTGCCAACGATGTCCGAGTCGGGGCCTTCTGGGTGCCTCCAGTCTGCCCCTCGGACAGGAAGCCACCAAGGTGCAGCAGCCACCTGAAACCCAAAGAGAGAGAGGGCATCTGTACCCAGCGTTCAGCTCGCACTCACAGGGTCTGACACAGGGAAGACCTCATGCAGTAACATGTCAATAGGATGGATTTCCAAAAAAAAAAAAAAAAAGACACTAATCAATAATGACAAACATGCCCCACCCACTTACACTGGGGAGGATCACAGCAGCCCTGCCACCCTCCAGTGGCAGTGTAAGGCACAAGCCTGGGGTACACCCAGGATGGCAGTCAATCAGAAGGGGGGCACATGCACACATAAAGATAAACACACACACGCGCATATGCACACACATACGTACACACATGCACGCAAAACATGCAAACATGCGCACACGCACAAAAATAGACAACTTTGGAAAATTGTGACACACCAATTTGGACTGTGGGAGAAACCTGTACAGCAGGGAAAAGGTCCAGAGGCCACACACCCACAGAGTCACACACCCACAGGGCCACAACACCCACAGGGCCACAACACCCACAGGGCCACAACACCCACAGGGCCACAACACCCACAGGGCCACACAGCCACAAACCCGCAGAGTCACACACCCACAGAGCCACACACCCACAGAGCCACAGAGCCACGGCGTCACACACACCCACAGAGCCTCACACCCGCAGAGCCTCACACCCGCAGAGCCTCACACCCGCAGAGCCTCACACCCGCAGAGCCTCACACCCACAGAGCCACGGCGTCACACACACCCACAGAGCCACACACCCACAGAGTCACACACCCACAGAGTCACACACCCACAGAGCCACGGCGTCACACACACCCACAGAGCCTCACACCCGCAGAGCCTCACACCCACAGAGCCACGGCGTCACACACACCCACAGAGCCACACACCCACAGAGCCACACACCCACAGAGCCACAGAGCCACGGCGTCACACACACCCACAGAGTCACACACCCACAGAGTCACACACCCACAGAGTCACACACCCACAGAGTCACACACCCACAGAGCCACGGCGTCACACACACCCACAGAGCCTCACACCCGCAGAGCCTCACACCCGCAGAGCCTCACACCCGCAGAGCCTCACACCCGCAGAGCCTCACACCCGCAGAGCCTCACACCCGCAGAGTAGAAGTGAGGCAACCCACTGAGCTACTGTGCCAACTATAGGCAGCAAACATCAGTCATTATTATTACTGGCTAACGTAATTAATGATTAATTTTAACACGATTTTTGCATTTATTAAGGCATTTCCACCCCCAAATTTTGCTGTCAAGTGCCATTTAATTGTATCAGCAATTAGCAACAATTTCACCAATCAAATGGCATTTCTACACAAACAAGCCACTAACTATGACATTAACGAGTACAGTAAATGTGCAAAAAACATGAATAGGGAACAGCTTTACAGGAAATGTATCTATTGACATAGAGAGGCTCGTGTGCTAGAGGGAATTCACAAGCACAGAGTAATTTCTCCTCTAACAGTGGCAGACAAAGGTAAGTCGAGCTTGGGGACAGTGAAACAGTGAAACAGCTGCTATACAGAGAATCCATGTGGGAACCGTAGCTCAAGCAGGACTCAGGGTCCAAAGCTTTCTGACATCTAAAGAAGGAGGCGCACCTACACATTCCCGGGCCGTGATGTTGATTCTAAAACGTTGAAAAAGAAACTCTTTAGTTACATAGACACATATCACCAGTGGTAGCAGTCTGTTGTGTTCAGTTGCAAATCCACTGGGATGGGCGGTTCCATGTAATATTATTTAATGAAATTATTATTACATTACACAGGAATCATCCTGGAAAGGTTTTTGCAGAATTCAAGTGCTGTCTTCTCAAAGCAAAATACTAAGTGTCTGGTAACCCTATTTACACAACATATCATTCTTAAAGTTTATGCGATTGCCACAATGAAATCCTTTAATAATTCTAAGAGGACATTTGAGTTTTTGTGGGCATTTCCAGAGCAAGTACCACTCCTACAGCTTTGACATTTCTTTTGTATGCATATCATATTACATTTTACTGGCTAATAACTGCAGACACGTCTCTTTTTCATAAACAGCTCTACTTATTCTGCAGCCAACAGACATTCACGAGCAGTTTGTGACTCAGCTACAGGAAATACAGAATGTAACACTGGACTAAAATAGACCACGGAAAATGGAAGCACAGTTTATGCAAATGGATGCCACTGGCTGCAGAGCACATGTGCATTTTTGTGCAGTTCTATTCACACCCAGTGTAGTGCAGTGGCATGCAAAGTATTTACATTCATTCTGCAGACACTTTTTCCCAAAGCGGTGCACAAGTGAGGAAAACTTGCGGTCAGAGGACAGGGTCTCCCAGCATCCAGCACCCCTGGAGCAGCTGGACCTTGATCAATGACCGAGCATTGATGCGATTACTCTGCCAGCCTTGAGGTATAAACCCCCACAGGGATGAAACAATAAGACATGACAGCTGAGAGCCGCAGAGGAACCTTCGTGTTGTTATCCTTAATCACACCAGCAGAAATTGAAGCACAACACTGCACAATAAAGGAAGGGTGTGAACAGTAACTGCAGGCCACTGCATGACTGTGCAGTGATCAGTGGACAATGTGAGCAGTATTTTAAAGGAAAATAAGTGGGAATAAAACATTAAAAGATTACTTGTATATCAACAGATTAGAATCAGTACCACAATAGCATTGGTCTAACAAGTCCATTTAGTTATCTCCATCTCTTTGTGCAACATGTGACTGCAGACAAACACTTAAGAATACTTCCATTTACCAAACCAAAGTGAGATCTAATATTACTTACATACTGTTACTGATTTTGATACTAATACTAAGCAAAGCTGTTAGATTATCATGGTTATTACAGATATCCAGAAATTACAACAGTGACCTACCACTCTTTCCCACTTGGGCTTTGATAACTTGGTGCCATAAATTACAATATGATCCAGTAAGAATAAAATGTCAGACATAAGAATAATAAATGCTGGGGTCACTACTGAATGTGAATTATCTTTCAACACATGCATTGGTAGTAATTCTACATACTAAATTATTGGATCTACAAATATCCAACTATCAGGAGGAAGCCAAACCCCACTCAGCTCTAAATGGAGCAAGGTTGTTGATATAGCCACCAGCATGAAGACAAGTCCTGTTTCCATTGAAACCGCTTCTCCACAAGGCAGTTTTAACGGCAGCTTCTACCTTTCAAGGATTCCTGCTGGACATGACTTCAGGACACCTACGCGGTGCTTGCAGATGTTTATAAATGGCAGCTTTAGAACCAAAACAAAGGCAGTTTTACACGGACTGATTTGTTGAAAACAGCTAAAAGCCTAGAGGAACTGATGGAAAAATTGGTCGTGTGCCAGTGTTGTGTAACCGATATCAGTGAGGTCTTGGAAATCAGACTTACTGGGGGATTTTGAAGCACTGTATCTGTACCCAGCAACAGTTGCTATGCAGTTCGAAATTATTTTGTAACACATGGAGGTTGATGTCTTTTGTTTTATGTGCCTTGAGAGAGGTGTGAATTGTAACTGGATTTTCAAATAGGCTACAGTAACTGGACTACATTGTAAATACCCTGAAATAGGTGTGCACGGAGTCAAAGATAATGCCACACAATTTATCAATAGAATGGGGACATATTCAAGGACAATACTCCCCATAAGAGATATGTGGTATGCTTCACATATCTAGAACAGTTGTGTGGGTTCTAGATGTGGCCCCATAAAAAAGGATGTCCTTTCTTAAAAAAAAAAAGAAAAAAACAAACAATTTATTGTTGCGCAACTCATCAGTTTGAAAACCTACTTAGTAATGATACCTGTCAAATACACCCCTGACATTTCATACAGTTAACCTTAAAATAATAATAAAAAAATTTAATCCTCCTACTTCTTTTGTACTTCCTCAGCTGTAATAATCATTGATGTTATGAAATGATAAAAAAAAAAAAACTCACACCCACTATAAAGGATAATAATAGCGAAATTGCCTTAGATTGTTTTAAAATAGCAATTGTTTGCTTTGCAATTAATTTAATGAGCATCACCTGGGTTTCTTTCCAAAGTATTGGGATGGAACAAATGAAATGATTGCGGAATTCCTGTTTAGGACTCCATGACAAGCAGCACTGCCTTAACACTGCACAAAACCATAGAGGTCATATCCCACAGAATCAGAAAAAGAGAGTAGAATATGAAGTGAAGCAGTAGCAAATTAACAAACATATAAAAAATTGTAAGTTGGGATAAAATTCCGGAATAGTCCCTATATTTTACAAGGCAATTAGTCAGAGCTTCAAGATCACTGGGGGATTCAACTGATTTAATACATCATATATTACCATCATATTTAAGAATTCATAACGGCATTCTTGCCGTCTAATTAGATCTTAAAGGAATTTAACAAGACCGACCTCATCTTTTGGGAGGCAAATAGACAATAATCAGCACCATCTGACACAAAAATTATACAAACATTTAGCAAAATCTTCCTGCATTTCTTTTTCAAAGCCTTGGTGGTAAATGCCTGCTGTTTTGGGAGCGAGTAGAAAGTACAGATTCTGTGTAAAATGAGTGACCGACTCATACTTGTGTAGGTGGAATTGGAATCAACAACAGAGAAATGATGTATGCTGAGACTGTAAGGGGTATGCAACAAAAACAGATTTTAGGTAAAGGATGAGAATATTTATCTGGTCTAATATACAATAGTCAGCCCATAGCATGTACCGATTCGAGATTAGGTACCATCTCATAATCACATGCATGTGTATGCATGCACACATATATACACTTGCACCTCCAGATCCCAAGTGAATGTGAATGTGAATATAAGTTGGTGAGCTGGTGTTCTGTTCCCCGCTACAGCGGTGTTTAACAGTGCAAGTTCCACAAAGACTCACTGTTTACATTTCATGTGAATGACTTCATAGCTACACTTCCAAAAACCTGTCTGTGTGTTAACTGTTACAGACGTTTCTACTGCCCACCTACCATAAAGAACAGAGACAAAAAGACAATAAAATAAGATATAAAGTTTATAATCAGCTATATATTATGTAAAGTAAATTAATTTAAAGAATGACACGATGCAGAACTTTTTTTCAAACGGTATTCAAATCAGAAATTTTACATTGAATAAGCATGAGTAAAACATACAAATGCAGAAGCAAAAAAAATTTGAATTTGAATTCTTGATTTCCTATGTAAAATGAGAGATACCTTGCTTATGATATTGAAAAAAATGCTGTTATTTATTACATCTAATTGATGGCGTCTAAATTAGTAAGATGAATGAAATTATTGGGCTACGGCATCAATATAGCCAAGATTTGTCAGGGGACATCTGACTATTTTTTTTATTTATCTATTTAGATACACATACTTCGTAAAATGCTTTAATTTACACGATACAAAGATATAACTAAAATGAAATTCATATTCTTCATGAAGCCATCATTGTTACTTAATTGATTGATTATGTTCTTTAACATTTGACAAAACTTAGATTTTTTTTCTGTTCCACCTACTGAATACTCTGTTTAAGAAAAAGATTTAAAATAATAATAATAATAATAATAATAATAATAAACCAACTCACCGCCTGGGAGATTTGGCCTTTTACAGCTTCACTTAATAATCCCTCAAACACAAATGAGTCTCCAAACTTTTCTGCCTGAAAGAATAAAAAATGTGTATAGTTTCTTTTTTGGTCACTTTTAAATACCTCTAGAAAAATGGTTACTGGTTCCTTCATCCTACCTCTGTCACATAGCCAGTAGTGTTGACAAACTTCTGGAACTCCAGGTTGCTGACCTCAAAAACATCCATGTAAAAGCCATCCAGGTGGACTTTCCGCTGAGGTCCCTCCCCATCCTGTGGAATCCCAGGATTGTCTGTCCCCATAAGGAACTCCCCTGCAGGGATCCAGACCATCTAAATACAGAATGATCAAAGACAACCAAGGAGTGAATTTCTTAAGGGCCTTTTCGGATTTCGTGCCTCTTTGGAAAACTAAGAACTTCTGCACATCACTAATGAAAAGAAAAGTAATATAAAAAAATGGATGAACTTAATTGTTAATGTTTATTGTATAGTGGACAATTGTTTTCCATAGTTAAACTGCCACCTCATTTAAACGCCAGTGAAAATAACCAAGTCTTCCACTTGCCTAATTTAAAATCCGTCAGCAATGCGGAACTCCGTTAACACCCCAGATACAACAAAGAAGTAAAACAGCCAAGAGTTAGCCGCACCGATAAACAGGATTGCAGAAAAATGGTGGCAAAGGATACATAGAAGCAACAGTATCTGTGGAAGACAGACAGTATAATAGAAGAATACCTGAACCTCATCATAAAAAAGAACAGACAACCAATTTGCCAAACGATGAGACCCAGCTTCTTCTCTCACTGGTTCGGACAGTCATTGATAACTACAATAAATCGCGTCATTCAGCTACATCATACCTGCTTAGGTACATCAGAGATTTGTTGATGCTCGCCACCATCAATCTGATCTTCTTTTAATGCTTTTGAATATTTTGCAGCGGCCTGATCGTGCCATATATGGGTTTTTACAGTGTTTGTTCCACCATCCCTCCGTAAAGAATTACATCCACAGCCTGGGTTTTCAGAATCCGCAGGGACATGTTCTTTCTCTTGCACCGCAACGTTATCCTCTTCTATTATGTCACACCATACAGTAACTACACAGAGAATAACAACAGCTCTGATAAACATTGTATTTTACACATGTACTCCAACTTTACAAGCATTAAGTCACTGGCGGCTTCTGCAAGAAGCCATGTTTTTCATGCAGTTCAGATCATGTGACCAGTCAGGTGGGGTTGCCTGTTTTTTCCTCGTTCTCGTCACTAAATTCAGCAATTTACCCGCCACATAAATGAAATTAATTAAATATTGCATGAATAGTTAATTGAAAAGCGTGCTTATGAAAACGCAAAAATGTTAATGTGCAGACACTCCAACTGTACCGAACACAAAAGACTGAAATCTATATTTTTAAGTTAAAGTTAATAAAATATTTCTGGACTCGGTCGCTTTCATTGGTTAGCAACACACAGTGCAGATCTATATCGCCAACATAATTAACTACTTAGACCGCGTACCTGCATAGTATATTCCATCTTTACTTATTATATGTTATATTGGTTTTTATATTATCGTTATATGTTTCAGGCGCTATCCCCGCCAAGTGCGGCGATTGCAGTTTATGGACTTACGGTACACACATTTCAATATTTTTCTGTAACAAAATCATTAAATAGTTTTTTTATGACACGATGACAACATTTATATGCTAATTCCGTTAACAGAACTGGCATTAATTATACTGCACTTGAGTTGACTGGAGGACTTTTCCGCAGAAAACCACATTTCCCAGAAGTCAGTGTGACTATATAAGATTCTGTTGAAGGCAGGCGGCCCAGAGAGCTGATGAGCCGCTCGCTCGTGTTGGTCGCTACGGCGAAGTTGTTACACTCCCGACGCTTTTTTTCTTGGAATTTCCCACATCATGGATTTAAATGAAGAGAGAAACTTGGACGACCTTTTCTGCTAATCCCACCGCTATCTCTGCTCCGCAATACGTGCCTTATCAGTTGTTCAGGTAAACTTGCATCAAACCCTTCAATTCTTAGACGAAGGCATCCAGGCTTGTCATGAGTACATTTAAACTACACCGAACTGAAGCAGTTTGTTTTTCTCGTCACAAGTTTTTTTGTGTGTTGGACAACGGGAAACAACAGATGAGTTTAAAGCAACTAGAATGCTATCATGTTCTGTCAATATGAATATTCTAACTAAGTCATTTATGATTTCAGGATTTGCATCGAACATGACTAAATAGTTTTCATTACATTTCCATATTGGGTATTTCCATGTTCGAGACGTATGAGAAACTCCATAATTATATTATTTCGGAAATATATCACCGTATAAGTTGTTTGGTTGCTACTCGGAGCGATTGGATGACTTACGCGAAGTTTTTGATGCCCGTTATATGACTGGCTACATCCATATCAATAACGTTTCTGGACACATGCATGGTCTGATAGAGAAAGCTTACAGAGACCATCGTGTTCAGCGCGTTATGCAAGATCCGAGATCCGTATTGTATTTAAAGTGACTGTCAATCTTAAAATCGTGAGGTTTAACGATGTAATTGCCTTTTTTTTATTTTTGCCCCTAAAGCGAAGGCAAGACCTTATGCTGTTGACAGGTCATAGGCTATCCCGCTCCCTCAGGCGTGTTTTTCTTTTTTTTTTTCTTTTCTTTTAAACGGCGACAATTTTGAGACTTTTTCTACCATACTTTGTAATACGCGTCTTGCAGAATGTGTAGAGTTAACGAACGTGAAAAAAAAACATTGGAGAGCGATTTATTTCGCACTGTCAGCGCCTTTCAGATTACTTACGTCTATCATTAGAGATCTCTGGTTTTTATAACCATTGGAAATTTCAAAAGACAGATTTGCAGCAACACGCTTTTTATTTACTGTATAACATGCAGTTACTTACACACGTTAGTTGTACTCTTTGTTAGTGTGTCCTTTTCTCCCCTCGATGACTTATAACATGTGAAGTTAAACAGTTCAATATTTAAACTACCGTGACCCTGAACAGGAAGATGATGAATATCTAATATGCTGGTTCATACCAACATGTACTGTTTCTGCAGTTTTTCTTTTCTCTGCAACGTCGTTCTGATTTTAATTTGTTCTAGATGATAAATCTTATAGTTTTTTTGTGTACAACAAACGGTTTAGGTATTTATCGGGGGAAAAAACCGTGTATTTGCTGCTTATGCATATTGGAAATTGTGCAAGAATTTTCAGGACTACATCCTGATCTTGGATTAATACTTTTCGAAAGAAACACATACATATACGTTTACACATTGTGGAGAGAATGCGGCATTGCTTTACTTGTAAACAAACAGCTACAGAAAGGGCTGTCATGAAGTGCCATGTTATCTCTTTGTTGTGACACCCTGTATTCTATACTGTATGCACGCTGTATACTCTTAGCTTCAAAGGATGTGTCTGTGTTACTGTCTGTGACATAATGAGAATATAGGGTCTCTCACCTTGTAGCAATAATTCTGTCAAACACGGATGAGTGATTCAAATAAAGGACTGAAATACTATGTTTCAAGAAAGGAAAATGAAATTACAGGATTCACAGAAAGTGATTTCTTTTCCATGTCTGGAAGGTGCTAATTGTGGTTTAAAAAAAAATAAAATGTGTTTTTATCAGTCTGTATCAGACTAGTGTCAATGACCCCTTGTTTAATTGGTGAGCTTCTTGGAGAGCCACGGGCTGTCTGAGCTCTGCTCTGAGTGCTTGTCACTCGCACTTCACTGGTGTTAAGTCGTCGACCAGCGGCAAATGTGCCACATGCCAGCTGTGCGATCTGTCACAGCAAACCTCCATGTGGTGCCTGCAAACTGGGAAGGTGATTGAGAGCCAGCCTTACAGTGGACTTTCTGGTAAACAATGGCAGCTATAAATAAAATAGCCTGCTGTGTACCCCTGCATTTCATTTGTTTGCTAATTTGCAGCGTTTGCATGCATCTATGTGTGTGTTCCTAATTATTGGTTGGATTTGCTATATTTCATTGTGTGTCTTTGCAACCCAGCCTGAAGAAAAGCTGTTTTAAAAGAATTTGTACCCCCCTTCTACGTTTCCGCTTCATGTAAGATATGGTTACTGATTGACAGTAATGTCAACTAAGTGTTTCTACACTAATCCAGCATTTGCTCTCGAAAGGTGATGTTGCGGTATTTGTGTCATTCCAATTTATATGCTGCATTAATTGTATAGCAGCTCATATATCAGTATTTTCAAATTACTACGCTATGTAGGAAGTTGAACCTCCAGTATTTTTTTTAATCCTCCCATCAGAATCTATTTTGGGTGCATGTTTTTTCCTTAAGTCTTGCGTTTGTTTGGAGGCAAGTGCATTTCCCACAATACACTGCTTGGTCACTAAAAATAATGCCTTACATGGTACTGGTTGCTAATCTCAGAGATGTGCCTTTTTGAGTGTGCTGTGCTTCTGCTGAGGCTTGTAGCAGTAAGCTGTGTTCTTCAACCCAGTATCTGGTTTTAATTTAGTTAAGCATCAGGTCACAGTACAATGAATGATCATGTGATTGTAGACTTGTAGTTTGGGTCTCTTGTACCTTCAACTGACCATTGCCTCAAGTAAGTAATTATAAATAATGCATACAATGTTTAGGTAACTAAAGAGCTCATTAACTGTTCTGTCTTACAGTTTCAAAGTAGACTAACCAATAAAGTGGTTTTATGCAAATAACCCCAACGGTTTGCAACGTTAGCTTTCTGCTCGCCAGTAAGGGAAATGTAAAACTTTTGCTCTGCGGAGCGACTCCTGAGGGATATTTCTAAGTGTTGGAGATTGCAGGCCTTCCTCTGTCACATGGGCGCGAGCGCGTGCACACACACACACACACACACACACACAAACATATAATCCATATCTTCCCTTAGTCATTACCGTGTACTAAATTGCATTGCAGAGCTAGTTCTAAACACATCTGTGTTTAAAATCTTCCTTATTCGCTCCAATGACACTATGTGCACCCAGTCTACAAGTTAAGCCCTCAGTGTCTCTGGGCGTAACATTAATATGACCTTCATGCCTTTTCCAGACTGACACCAAGCCTGCAGAAATGTCGGACAAGATGTCTAGTTTCCTTCACATTGGAGACATCTGCTCCCTCTATGCAGAAGGCTCGACCAATGGATTCATCAGCACTTTAGGGTAAGTTTGGCTTAAACTGATTTTTGTATTAGAAAGCATGGCAAATGTGAGATGCTTGGGTTTACACTTGATGCCATACTCACTACAAGAACCTGTGTTTGTGTGTGTGTGTCGGCTTTTTGAAAGGAACATATAATCTTGTCATGTAGCAGACTTGACATTGCACTATATCGTCCATATGAACAGTGCAATACTTATCTGTAGCTGCACTGACATGTAGCAGTGATCTCTCACCTGTCCCAATTTTTTGTAGCACACAATAGTAGTAGTATGAACACAGTCCTGTCATAGTCCTGCCCTGTCATAAAATTTGGTAATACTTTGCTTGAAGGGGCACAAATGACTTGCTGAGTTACTACTCAAGAACTAATATAGTCCCTGCATGGGAGCAGATGCTCCCAATGTGAAGGAAATTAGACATCTTGTTCGACATTTCTGCAGGCTTGGTGTTGGTCTGGAAGAGGCATATTAATGTTTCACCCGGAGACACCAAGGGCTTAGCTTGTAGACTGCTTGAAATGCAGGAACTATCATGATTGATTAATGATGAACGAACATGGAATCAGTATGTAACTAATACTTAGTTTCTGGTTTATTAATGCATTAAGTAAGCGTGTACTACTACAATTCTTGTGCCCCATCAAATAAAGTGTAACCCGAAATTCTGTGGTGTTAACTGATAGTTTGTGTCCATTGATCCACACAAATGAGCTGTAATCCCTGTACTCTGTAGACTGCCATTACTTCCTGGGGTGACTGATTTGGCCATACCCCTTCTGGTCTTGTGTTTTGATTGCACTCTTGATGCATTACATGCACTTTCTGAAGGATTAATCCTTTGAGAAAGTGAATGCTGTCCATCTACTTTATTGAATGAGCTATCTGGTGTATTATAGGAGAGAAAAGTAAAAAAATGGGGTAAGAGCTTTACTATACATACTTTAACTCTTGGATACTTTGATCACTCACAGTAGGGCTCTCCCTGAGGTCAGAGCCGGCTCATGAGGCATTGGGCTCATCAGTGCAGTGTATGGCCGTCGTGACTGTAGGCTAAGAAGATGAAATTAATGCAGAGGCACTAGCAAAATATGGGGAGAGGTGGAACATATTGTTTATGATGACTTTATTCATGCATGACCCTCCCACACAAGTGTGGAAGTGTCCCAGTGGAAAAATACACAAGGCATTTCAGTAACGTAGATACTTTTTATAGCATTTCAGTCAAGCTAAAGTGTGCATTTCCAAACCACTTGATTAAATTCCGACCCAGAGACTGCAATATTAATTTTGACATCTTTAATATTTTATGATTGAATTGTAGTCTGTTTTGCACTCGCCTAAGCAGAAACATTAGCACACGGAGCCGTGCGTTTTAAATATTTGGAGGCGGTGGAATCAATACCTTGCTCCTATTTACTTTACAGTGGGTCCTGAGAGGACACTCTGTGGATTTAGGCTGTCCGTGCGCCAAATAAAAAAAATTCAAAGTTCAAAATGGTAGTTTTGATTATACATCAGCATCGTAATTTTAATCAATCTCCCCTGACCACAAAATAATTTCCAGGTTTATTAAAATTAACCATTAAGTTATTAGAGGAAGTAAGACCTTTCACTTGTGTGGCTCAGCGAGCTAAGCCTGTGTGCCTGTGATCAGAAGGCTGTCGGTTTGAGCCTGACCTTGGCAGAATAGCCACAAATCCATGGGTCCTTCGGTAGGGCCCATAAGCCCCAGGTCCCTGGGTGCCCCAAGGTGGCTGCCTCTTTGCAGACGAGCGCAATCTCACAGCATGGAGACCAAGATGCGGCAAAGCAACTATTGAATTTCCACGTGGATTATCACAAAGTATCACCAATTCTATTCTATTAATAGCTGAAGGGTGGTCGCACTGGGGGAAGTTTGATTTCCTGGGCACGATATTTCTGATGCATCTGACCATCCCAAAAAGATGTGTTGCATATCTTCAATGGAATTCATTTAGTCCTATAAATGTGTGGGGTGCGTACTGTACTTTGAGATGGGAGTGTCTACTTTGGCAACCCATCCATACTACAGTATATGGTTTTTAAAAAGGCAGAAATAGCAGACTGCACTAGTTGTTTTTTTTTTTTTAAATTGACATTGTTACTAAGCTGACGTTTAACTGTATTCTGATTACATTCCTGAGAGTCTATATGACAATACACAAATGTGTTCATCTTGGGGGCTTGCTTGTTGTTTTGTTTGCTTTGACTTGGGCTTATTTACTGCTTTCCTGCATTACAGTGAAGTACATGGGGTGTGCTTATGACCTCACTGGTAATAGAAATGCCAACCTTGATCTGCTTTGTCTTGCAAATTGATGAGAACGTATCCTTGAGGGCCCTTGTTAATTCTGCCCTGTCTGATTACAGTTACTGTTTGAATTAGTGACTGTTGAAGGTGCTTGCGTCTGTCACTTAAAGTATTGTACACATCTGTTTTGCCAGCTTTTTTTTTTCATGCAAATGTGGAAAACATGCATTCAGCACTCAGAGAAGGTAAGGAAACTCTCAAATAACGAAGGCTTCCCAAACTACAGTTGAACGAAAAGAATCTGGCCCATAATGTACCTGTGATGGAAGGTGATGTGAAAACACAAACTCAGGCACATGCTGGTCTCTGTCAGTTCACGGAATATATTCTTGACATCGTTTTCCTGTTCAGGGAAGCAAACTGTGAGCCAGGTTTCAAATCTAGCATCTTGAGTGCCATGCAAAATTTGGCAGGAAAATAATTAAGACTGAAATAGAATTTGATGTCCTGGGGGAGGTTATATTAAGCCACTGAAAGCCTGTAAGCAGGAATATCCATCCACCCACCAACCTTAAAGTTCTTGGTTTTGTTCATTGTTTTGCAACGGATGCATTTAAGTAAATAAAACTTTCAGCAAAATATTTAGGGTCTTTCCTCCCTCCTTGCAGGCTATTTGTAGCATGCCTTCCTTTGGTGATGACTGGTTTATAAAAAAGACATTAAAATAAATAAAGTGCCCTTCGAAAGAATTTGTGTGTGTGTGACTAACCATAAAACTCCTGTTGTATACTTTTCCCATTTCAGTTTATTAAACCTCCTAAACTCTAGTGACCTGTTAAATTTTATGGTCTGCAGCTCCATTCAGCTTTGCCTCCGTTGTCTAATCTAACTATTTTATTAATGCGTGAGTGCAGAGTGCAGTACCTGGAGCGAGTTTAATTTCTAGTTGGAAAAAAAACATGCAGCTTTCAAACAGAAGTAGTGTGTTGAGAACATCGCAGAGACGTATTTATAATGTATTATTGTGTAAAGTCACTTAGCATGCAATGTTTTTCTAGATGCTTTGGGGGAGTCGAGTTCATAAAATAAGCCCCATGAGAGGCCAATAACATCCTGGAGTAGTTACAGACATTATGCACCGGTCAGCCATAACATTAAAGTCACTGATAGGTGAAGCGAATTATATTGATTATCTCATTACAATGGCACATGTGAAGGGTGCCATTATATGGTAGGCAAGTGACTAGTCAGTTCTTGAAGTTGTGGCTTCCAAATTTCCCAGATCTCAATCTGATTGAGCATTTATGGGTTGTGTAGAAGTATGTTCCATGGAGGCCTCTCTACTTACAGGACTTAATCTGATGTTAACGTTTTGGTGCCAGAAGCCTCTGGAGACCATCACATGTGTGGTGTACATGCCTGGATGGGTCAGAGCTGTTGTCGTGGCATGAGGGTGACCTATACAATATTCTGCAGGTGACTTTAATGTAATGGCTGATCTTTATATAAGGTTTGGTTTCGCACTGAGGCAAAGATATACTTCACAAGGGGAAACTGGGGATGAGAACATACTCTTCAATATGACGAGCAGCCAATTCCGTAACTGCGAATGTCAGTCTGTTTTAGCAGGCAAAGCACATTAACTGACATTCACCGCACAGCCTATTAAAGCACTTTTTCTATTCTAAGGCACTTTGTTTTGGCAACGTCTGTCAGTGAGCAGCCTTGACCCCCTTTCATCTTTGAGCTGACACAATGGCCACTGTGTATCAGACAGGTGGTATATCTGTGTTCTTTGTGGCCAGGGGCAATGTAAATGAAATCTTTATTTAAATGAGTGGCGCACTGAGTCTTTATGGGGGGTGGGGCCTGACGACTAACTGCAACTCCAGGCTTACTGTATGATCACCTATTGGTAATTCAGGATATAGATTTTGATTGGTGATATTCAAAAATGTTTTTCCATGATCTGCTTTACATTTGTTCTTGCAGACTTGTAGATGACCGGTGTGTGGTACAGCCAGATGCAGGAGACCTCAGTAATCCTCCCAAGAAGTTTCGAGGTATGGAAAACGGTCCTACTGAGTGTAATGGTGCTCAAACATCATTTGGTATGCCTTTATATATTCTGTACAATTGCTAAAGGTGTTTTTAAACCAGGATAGAATGAAATTCTATCTCTATTTTTTATAGTTTTTAACACTGTTTGTAATACTCAGGACATAGATTTAGGGGCATTGTTTGAATTATAGTGCTCTGGCATATGCATTTCAAAGTTAGATATATATTATATTTTTAGGTTTAATTTTTATCTTGTAATTACCTCAGCGGTTTTTACTGAGCTAAAATCAGTGGTGGGAATTATCAGAAACCTCCTTTTTTGATTGTGATTATGAGGCAGTGTTATTTATATATATGTTTTAATTTTACATATCTATTTTTAGTGTGCGAATAGGCAGTTCTTAGGTCTTGTTATTCAGACACATTAGGCACCAAAGTTCCAGAACCTGGTTTGATCTTTTTCTGCACTTCCGCAAAACTTCCTTATTAGCGCTGGTCCTTGTGGTCAACCAATCAGCAAGCTACTGCTGTAAGCACCTCCCCAATAGTTAGTGTTGAATGAAAAGTACCTATTCTGGAGTAAGTACTAAAAAGTGTTCTGGAACTGCCTCGGAGGCACTACTAATCACCTGCACAGTGAATACGACAAAAGTCCCTGGTTCCGGAAAAAGGTTCTAGCTCCAGAAAAAAGTTCCAGTGTTGCGAAAGTGCCTATTGACAGTCACACCCCTTAGTGGGGGTCGTGAGTCCTGCACTTATTTTGGGGGTTGTGGGCTAAAAAGTTTGAGGGCCCATGAACTATGAGCTATACCATATTTACCCTGATGCAATTTGGCAACTCATGAGCTGCACCATAGTTACTGATGCAGCTTAGCTTCCTGTGAGCTGTACCATAGTCATCCTGATACAGTTTGCAATATTTAAACTTGAGAGAAGAAGTCAGAAAGCTGATGGTTCACAAAAGTAGTGAAATTTATAGCATATTATTTGTGACTGTAGCTTTCTCAGAAATTGAGTCTTTGGAGAAAACAGCTTTTGGCATCTTGTATGCTGTTCCAGTAGGAGATGATACTGTACATGCTTTTGACTGCAGTCCCTTGACAATGTAACTGCACCTATATAAAGATTGACTAGACTTTGCAGTCAAGATTTATTTTTATACTTTCTCTACATCACTGTAGACCGCACCTTTTGGTCATTATACACCCTACATCATGTAAAATTTGAGTTTAAACCCTTCATTTATCCATTGTCCACGCAGACGAAAAAAACAAAGAAAAACAAACAAGTGTTCTCTACCTCCGCCTTATACAATAATGTCAATTTATTTATATATAAAACTTATCCCACACCAGCAAGAAGTTGCAGTCTAAATATACATCCATCTTCTCCCTGCTTAGCCAGTACATAAGCAGCCTGGAGCTGCCTAAAGCAGCGCAGGGCACACGGGCAGAGAGCCCCTTCAGCGGGACGGGGCGATCGCACTGCATACACTCCCACACTGTGCGCAGTGCGCCTGGCTGTAAGTGGACTGTGGGGGAAACCGGATCCCCAAACCTACAGGTCTGACGCGTCGACCCACTGAGCCACCGTGGCACCAGTCTTCTAAACCGAAACCTGTAATTATATTTAAATCAGGGATTTATAATTATGCATTATGCACAACTGCCTCCAGTTATAGAATACAATCACAGGAAATTCCAAAAATACACCAAAAGGCAGGGTTAAATGTATATTGGTTCTTCCACACAGCTGTGATTCCTAACTTGATCAAGTGATTACCCATGGCGTCATGGATCACAATAATGAAAACTGCTGAACATGCTGATGTTTCACAAAGAGTGGATACGGTCTGGTGGGAATGGAAGTCTGAGGGAAAGGCAAGATCTAGGAGCAGCTGTGGAAGGATGCGCAAACTCATGATGACCGTGCATCGATTCGAGATGCAAAACAGAAGAGCCATCCAGTTAGTGACTGTAAATGTCAGTGATAAGCCTGGACACCCTATCATATTTCCTTTATATTAGGTGTTACTGCTCTCTCTACTTAAGGCTACAGATTTACTTTTTGTAAACATTCTGGCCAGAATATCCATCCATCTTCCATAACTGCTTATACAGTACCGAGTTACGGGGAACCTGGGGCCCGTCCCAGGAAACAGAGGGTTAGGGAGCTTCTGCAGGGGATGCCAGTTCACTGCATAGCACATACGCTGTACACTGCAGCGTCGGGCCATTTAGAAGCAGCCGGTCGCCAAGCCACATGTTTTTAACCATGTGAGGAAACTGGAGTGTCGCAGGGAGCGCGTGCAAACTCCACACACACACACACACACACACACACACACACACACACACACCATAGCCCTGGCTGCCAGTTAAAACCAGTACTCAAATATAATTAATGGCTAATTAGTCTGAGTCTCTTTTGTAGATTCTGTTTCACATCACTGTTTACTCTTTTGGGACCCGTTTTCTGGACATAGCATTCATTTTTGTGCCTTTTCCAAGCCACCCTCCCCCTAACACAACCGGTAACACCCCCACTTTTTTGGATCGCTGTTTGAAAAGTTACTCAAAGGAAGCTGATACTCGCTCTGGCCAGAGTCCGCTTGTCGGACGTCTTCCACAGCAAGTCGCCTTGGCCCCCCGCCAAGCAAGCAGGGGGTCAGAAGGCCTTTGTGGGGGGAAGAATGTGTGCAATTTCCTTCTAATGTAAGCAGTACCGACTGCGCAAGGAACCCTCATGCACTCATTCAGCGTGGCTGTGAGAGGGGTTTCACTTGTGGCTTTGGGTTGCCAGTGAAGAAGCTACCCCATCAGGGCTGCAAAGACACGCAGAGAATACACACACACACACACACACACACAGACACACACACACACACACGGGGTGTAATAGTACTCAAAAATCACAGTTCGGTATGTATCGGTTCTGAAGTCACGGTTCGGTATGTTTTCGGTACAGCAGGGGTGAGACATACATTCGCTTCTTTGTTCGGTAAACCAGTGTTTAATAATCTATGACCGTCTGTCTTAAAAAGTCTGTCAGTACTGCTGCAAACAAGTAAAGGAAACCTAAAATTTATTTAAAGGTAAATAAAAATAAATATTCTCTCAAGTAAATTAAAAATAAAATAAATGTCCATTAAGGTGCAAATTTAGAAAACTAACTCGACCTGATCTGCTTTCAGCTTCACACTGTGCAACACAAATATTGTCTCAAAAAATACAAAACTGTACCAAGCATCCATAAGGGTGCAGCATTTAAAATACCTGTGCTGTAGGCTGCTTAAATTCACATTAGCTTCCAGCATTAGGACGTACGTGCACATGCATGCATAACGGTGCGGCTTCATCCGTCCCTTTCTGAATGTTGCTCAGCGGAAACACACAAAGGGGCCGCATTTGCTGCATTCGTTCAGTACATATGCATATTAAACTCAAAGAACCATATCAAAAATATGTGGTACGAATGTGTGTGTGTGTGTGTGTGTGTCTGTGTGTGTGTATTGATTTTGGTGGCAGCTACACTAGCAGTGCTCTTCCTAATCTTAATTACGAGGATCCTCTGGAAATATGCATTCTTCTTAAACAGAATAATTAAGCAATGAAAAAGTATACTGCAGTACTGATTGCCATTGACCATTAATTGCAAATTTTTGAATTAGTGTAGACTCCAACTGACCACCAGTTCGTTGAATTGACAATTGCAAGATTTAAATGACATTTCTTTTGATAGCGGGGGGCAGCATGGTGGTGCAGTGGTTAGCACCTCACACTTCAGGGACAGGGGTTTGAGTCTCCACCCGGGTTCCGTGTGTGGAGTTTGTATGTTCTCCACGTATTGTCTTGGGGTTTCCTCTGGGTTCTCTGGTTTTCTCCTCACAGTCCAAAAACATCCATCCATCCATCCATCCATCCCATCCATTTACTTCCGCTTATCCGAGGTTAATTGGAGTTACCAGATTGCCCTGTGCATGTGCCTGTGAGTGTGCCCTGCCATGGGTTGGTGCCCCATTCTGGGCTGTTCCATGCCAGGTGCCCATGGCCTCTGGGACAGGCTCCAGACCCCCAGTGATCCTGAAGAGGATAAGTGGTTTTGAGAAATGGATGGATGGATTTTTTTGATAGTTTGTATGGAACAATCAACCGTAAGGGAACAACTGAAATTTAGATTTTCTAAATGCATTCTAAAGGGATTATTAATTTTGTCTCCTATTTCTTTCTTTGTTTCTTTGTAATCTGAACAATTTTAAGACTTTTTTTTTTTTTTTTTAAATTGTGTTTATAATTTGCCATCCAGTGCTAATGACCCTCTGTAATAACATATGAGCGTCTCTCGGCATTGAAGATCCTAATGCTCACAGCTTTTACTTAATCATCATATGTAACAGATCATATTAAATTAGTCTCTTGTACTGGACATCACGTAATGGGCTTGTCCATGTGTTTATGTTGTGGATATCTGGAAAGCCCTAGAATATGTTTTACAAGAAACATTTCCAATTTAAATCCTTATAGAACATACATTCATGCTAATACAGAATTTATTGTGCCTATGGACAAACCAAAGCACGCATTCATAACAAAGATCAAAATGAAAATAATGGTAAAACCTATACAATATGCTTATAATTTAGCCATGTTAAACCAGCTTTTCAAATAATATTCTAAGTGTTGCAATACGGCTTAGTGGTTAACATTGTAGGCTCATACGATTGGTCCAATGGCTTCCTCCTTTTCTCTCTATCTGAGATTCTGTGAGTGTGTGCATATGTGCACTGGGATATTATCCTGGGTGTCCCCTTGCCTCGTGCCTTAAGGCAGTGTTCCTCAACCTGGTCCTCAGGGACCCTGAGATGGTCCGGGAGCTGGGAAGGAGCAATAATGTGGACTGTCTGGCAGGGAGCTGGGAAGGAGCAAAAATGTGGACTGTCTGGCAGGGAGCTGGGAAGGAGCAAAAATGTGGACTGTCTGGCAGGGAGCTGGGAAGGAGCAGACATGTGGACTGTCTGGCTGGGAGCTGGGAGGGAGCAGACATGTGGACTGTCTGGCAGGGAGCTGGGATGGAGCAGACATGTGGACTGTCTGGCAGGGAGCTGGGAAGGAGCAGACATGTGAACTGTCTGGCTGGGAGCTGGGAGGGAGCAGACATGTGGACTGTCTGGCAGGGGGCTGGGAGGGAGCAAAAATGTGGACTGTCTCGGGGTCCCCGAGGACAGGATTGGGAAACACTGGCTTCAGCAGCCTGCAATAGGTTCCATGCTCAGTGCAGATCTCTGCATAATCAGCTAT
Source organism: Paramormyrops kingsleyae (assembly GCF_048594095.1). Taxonomy (NCBI): domain Eukaryota; kingdom Metazoa; phylum Chordata; class Actinopteri; order Osteoglossiformes; family Mormyridae; genus Paramormyrops; species Paramormyrops kingsleyae. The sequence continues at coordinate 24,694,773 of NC_132802.1, read as the reverse complement.
TATAAGAGAGCAGCTGGAAAAAAATTTATATTAATCAGTGATTAATATTGCTATTCCAACTGAAAATGCCTAAGGATACATTCTTCCATCTTTTCTGGCTGTGCAGAGTGTTTTCTCCCCAGTGATCTCTTGTGATTCTAATTCATTTAAGGTACTTATACTGCTAAGGTCCTAGGTTTGTCACACTTTGTGTTTTTAGCAAGAATTATCTTTTTTTTTTTTTTTTTAAATCAAAAATTGCTCTGTCTATATTGATGTGTTACTTGTTCCTGGTCATGGGCAAGGCCTGAAGAGTCAAATGTTGCACAGACATATCACAATGAATGAAACGCAAAAATCGAGCATGTGGAGGTCCGTATATTTTATTTATTTGTATGTGCTTTGATTAGTCAGAGTTGAGTAATCCAAGTCCAGAGAATAAACGTCCAGACCAGGATTTTGTTTCAACCAACCGGCTTAGCATAGAGTCAGAGTATTCAGCTGGTTGGTTGAAATAAAATCCCGGTCTGGACTTTTACTCTCTGTACCTGAATTGCCCAGCTCTGGTTATAGTGCTTTCATGTTAGCCATACTTAGGCTGAAATGTCAATGAGTGCAATTCAAACGAATGTGACATTCAGTTTCTTCCTTCTCCTGTGTTTGTGGGCCGACTTCTTTAGCCGCTGTGCTAACGGCAGCCTCGTGCACTGGCAGAGACCGGCAGAGGCGCTTGGCGAGTTCGGTTGTCATGGCGTCAGTGTGATGCCTGACCTTTCGCAAGCTGAACTGCTGAATGCAAAGGAGGTGGCGTGAAGTGCCGTAGCATGAAAGGCTTCACGCTCTGAAACTGCAGCACAAAATTCTCAGCTCGACGCAGGCTTCAAACATCTTGTTCCAGATCCATATATTTGTGGTTTCCAGGACAACAGATGAGATGTCAGATGTGAAAACTGGTCATAATCTTAGTCATGTATTTTCTGTGTGTAATTTTAGAGAGGGCATAAAAATGTGTAAAAGCAGGTCATGTTAAATGTTTTCACTTGATCTATAGTGTATTATGCTCATCCTTTTCCATTGTAGTTCTGAACGTACTTCCCCAGAATTCTCGTCATGTCATGCATGTAACCAAAATATGCAACGTTAAAAATTAGCTTGTTTTTAACCATTTGGGGGACTTAACCATGCTTACATAGGCTTAACACTTAATATATTTATTTAAATATATATTGGTTATATATTGTGGGAAATGGATGCACAGTAATCTTACAAACTGGTGAGCTGGAGCCGGATGTGATGCCTGAGGAAACATTCGGGAAAACACAGCCTGCTGGGAAAACACAGCCTGCTGGGAAAACACAGCCTGCTGGGAAACCCCCAGCTGCATGTCACTGTTTTATATGGATGCCGCTTCTCAGGGATTTATCAAGCATGTACTCTGACCTTTATCCCTCTACCTTTCCTTAGCAGCTGAAGTTAGATGTTATCCTGATTCCGTCTTCTCTTAAGTATAGATTGTTTCTTGACTGTTGGCAGTAGAGGGATGTGGTTAAAATATCCACTAAAATAATATTTCGGTGGTTTTGGGGAAACCCTTCAGTGAATATATTTGGCTTGTAGATTGCATGCTTAAGTCAGCTTTGCGAAAGGCAGAGCTCATCTTCACCCTAATGGTGTGCAGCGTGTTCTGAGAAGACAGCAAAGATTTTGATGCAAATTTTAGTATTGAATCTGTAAACTGACGGATTACTAATAACTGCCAGATCTTTTATTCTTTTTAATTGTGTGTGTGTGGTGGGGGTGATAATGTGGCACTATTCTGTTCGTCTTTAATGTGAGGGTGAGAAATCTTCCCCATTTCTTTGGCTGACGTATCTGTCTCAGTAGTGCATTTCTCATATTTTTAGTTTCATTTTATAGGAGATGGTTGTTTTGTTGGAACAATAAGTACAGTGGACTGTTCTGACCTCGTCCTTATTGGAATGTTCGTTAGTCATCGATAGCATAGTGCTTTGCAGTGTGTCCCCTGTGTATTTGACAGTCCAGAATTTAGCTGCTTTCTTTAGAGACCCAACAGACAGTGTCGCACTTCAGCCTATCCTCTGCCAGGTGACTGCTATTAATTTTTTTCCAGCTGCTCTCTTATTGGTGTCGCACTCGGAAGCAGGAGCGAATAAGAGAGACTATGTGCTTGTCTGTGTAACGCTTAGGGTGACAGCTGGAGGAGGGTGGCCTGATCCCCTTCATCCCTTGCTCACTCCTCTTGAGTGTGACCACTCTCCCAGCAGACAGCGACCTGTCTATCTGTACTATCACCTGAGAGCCAGAGCAGAGCCATTACGCAGTCAGCCAACCAGCGACGGCCTCCTGTCCGTGAGCTGGGACCGCGGAAGAGAAGCAGGCAAATGAGAGGACGTTTGTGCTACAAGCCACCCTGCCATCCCAGCCTGATCTTTATCAGTTTAAAGCCCCTTTTATGTACCCTTCTCAGTAGAATCTGTGTGAAAGTGTGAGATGCTGTTCTGCCTGTGTGTGGGGGTGAACATGCTGTGTGTGTGTGTGTGTGTGTGTGTGTGTGTGTGTGTGTGTGTGTGTGTGTGTGTGTGTGTGTCTGTGTGTGTGTGTGTCTGTGTGTGTCTGTGTGTGCGTGTGTCTGTGTGTGCGTGTGTACGCGCGCACAGGGGCTGGGAGAGCCATAGCTGCCCGGCTGATGGGACTGACTTGCTTCCCCCTCCTTATTTGGTATCGCCGCTGCAGCTGGGGATGAAGGCAAAGGGGAAGGTTGGGCATTTTTTCTGTTTTTTTTTTTTTTTTTTTTTTTTTTTTTGGTAATTTTCTTAGGGCAGCATGAATCCATTTTTTCCCCCAGAAGAAAACAAGGGGAATATGTTTTACAAGTTGCCTGACTTGTAACCCTTAATAACCCCTTTGCTACATTTTGTCCCAGTTTGTCTGTAGTTTTCTCATTGGGTAAATAGTTTTTATGTTTGTGTGCCTTATAGCGGTCAGTCTATACATTAGAGGCCTTGTGCAGACTTGGGATAAACAGGAATTATTCTTTGTTTATCCTCAAAATGAAAAGTTTACTGCCCATACTATTAAATTGGATCTATTTAAATCTACAGCCTCGTGTCTAGCATATATACACTCACCTAAAGGATTATTAGGAACACCATACTAATACGGTGTTTGACCCCCTTTCGCCTTCAGAACTGCCTTAATTCTACGTGGCATTGATTCAACAAGGTGCTGAAAGCATTCTTTAGAAATGTTGGCCCATATTGATAGGATAGCATCTTGCAGTTGATGGAGATTTGTGGGATGCACATCCAAGGCACAAAGCTCCCGTTCCACCACATCCCAAAGATGCTCTATTGGGTTGAGATCTGGTGACTGTGGGGGCCATTTTAGTACAGTGAACTCATTGTCATGTTCAAGAAACCAATTTGAAATGATTCGAGCTTTGTGACATGGTGCATTATCCTGCTGGAAGTAGCCATCAGAGGATGGGTACATGGTGGTCATAAAGGGATGGACATGGTCAGAAACAATGCTCAGGTAGGCCGTGGCATTTAAACGATGCCCAATTGGCACTAAGGGGCCTAAAGTGTGCCAAGAAAACATCCCCCACACCATTACACCACCACCACCAGCCTGCACAGTGGGAACAAGGCATGATGGATCCATGTTCTCATTCTGTTTACGCCAAATTCTGACTCTACCATTTGAATGTCTCAACAGAAATCGAGACTCATCAGACCAGGCAACATTTTTCCAGTCTTCAACTGTCCAATTTTGATGAGCTCGTGCAAATTGTAGCCTCTTTTTCCTATTTGTAGTGGAGATGAGTGGTACCCGGTGGGGTCTTCTGCTGTTGTAGCCCATCCGCCTCAAGGTTGTGCCTGTTGTGGCTTCACAAATGCTTTGCTGCATACCTCAGTTGTAACGAGTGGTTATTTCAGTCAAAGTTGCTCTTCTATCAGCTTGAATCAGTCGTCCCATTCTCCTCTGACCTCTAGCATCAACAAGGCATTTTCGCCCACAGGACTGCTGCATACTGGATGTTTTTCCCTTTGCACACCATTCTTTGTAAACCCTAGAAATGGTTGTGCGTGAAAATCCCAGTAACTGAGCAGATTGTGAAATACTCAGACCGGCCCGTCTGGCACCAACAACCATGCCACGCTCAAAATTGCTTAAATCACCTTTCTTTCCCATTCTGACATTCAGTTTGGAGTTCAGGAGATTGTCTTGACCAGGACCACACCCCTAAATGCATTGAAGCAACTGCCATGTGACTGGTTGATTAGATAATTGCATTAATGAGAAATTGAACAGGTGTTCCTAATAATCCTTTAGGTGAGTGTATTTCACTTGCTCAGTTTGTGGATGTTCCTCAGAGGTTGGTTTTCTGTGAATTCTGACATATACACTTAGTTGTTTGCTTAGTTACAGAAATGGAGAATTCTCCTGCCTAAACACCCTTTGCTGCTCAGCAGTGTTTAGTGGTACTGACACTCAACCTACACTGTTTAAATAAATTTACTGTGAGTCACTAGGTACCCTTATTAGTGAGTGTGAGTGTGCATGTAGGTGAAGCCTATACAACAGGGGTCCCCAATTCTGATCCAGCAGAGTCTGCAGATTTCCCTGCTCTGATTGGCAGGTTTTGTAGGTGTGTCTGGGGGGGAGGGGAAACTGCGGGGAAGAACACAGAATACCTGGTGCAGGTTTGTTGGGAGCTGGGAGGGAGCAACATTATAGTCTGTCTGGGGGTCCCTGACGACTGGGTTGAGAAACACTGGTGTAGAGGTTTTGTACTAATACGGTTGGGTATTTTTGTATACTGAGTGTAGGTGGGGAAAAGATTTGCCACACATTGGTAAATGCGGATGCCTGAAAGACACACTTCTAAGGGATTACACCGTTCAGAATTGTCTGTGTTATGTAAGTTTTATAGATATTTTTGGAAAGATCTGGAAATTATATATAAATTGTCTGATTTTACAGCTTCATAGAAATTATCAGATTTTATCTGAGAAGGCCATAAAGTCAGAAATGCCTTGTATTTGCAGAACACATAACATATTTGGAAATGGCCTGTTCCCTGGAGAAGTGTGAAAATGCAGATTTGAACTCTGGATTGACTGCTGAGAGGGCCTTGTATTTTCAGCAGACCTTCATCAGTGCTTCACCAGTTCACAACTGGGATTTTACTTGTATAAGCAGCACACTGGAAGAAAGGGCCCAAATAGCCCTGGAAGCTTAAGAGTTGAGTACAGATTTAAAATCAGAATTAGGCATCATGTTTTACAATAAGACATAGTTTTCTGAGTAATCCCAAAAAAAAAAAACATTTTTTCTTCTACCATTTTCCTCCTGCTTCATTCCCATGTACTGACTCATAACATGAGACCTTCTTTTGTTTTAGTTGTTAAAAACCACATTTTGTTGATTTTTCAGAATACTATATGTTTGAGTGTGCTGGCATCATAGTTGTTGTGATTGTTCCATATGCGATGTATGCTGACCTGTTTAGTGAGAATTTACTTTGTAGGTGTAATGTGCTTTGCACGGTTTGTAGAATGCTGGAGATTATGGGCTGGACTGAAACTGACATCACATGTAAAGCCCCTCTCTGGATGTTTCCCATTATGGAAATAAAGCAAGTCAGACAGCCAAAATGCTTTGGCTTTCATACTGCCAGGCCACCCAGTCTTTCACTGTAACCCACAAAGCAAGCCGCATATTCGCTAACAGTAGCGTGATTCCCTTACTGTTTAGTAGGACCCATGAAAGCTACCGGTACCCAGTGATGAACTTCAACACTGGCCTACATTAGCCCACACGTAACAGGCTTTCAGAATTGCATAAGTGCACATTAAAAAAAATCTTTATATAGTTGGTCCAGTAATTTTGATATGATCACTCATTCTAACGATGTCTGTCTGTGTGTTTAGGAACACACCACTAAATACGCGGTAGGGGAGAGCAGTACACCGGTGTTATAGTTAGTATCGATGTGATTCTCTGCCGTGATATGGATTTACACTGTACCGTTAACACTGAGAATTCAACATTTTAATTATACAACAGGCTATTTATAAAAAATAAAGCATTTTATTTTCTTAAGCGTCATTTGTAATCTAAATACTTGTGCTTAAATAGTTTATGTAACCAGTTTATCGGTGTTGTGTGCATTTTCTATTAAACACAGTTCGATGCAGTGTTGCAATACCAGATTAACAAATTCTGTAATTATCCACATTAAACAAAATAATCTGGTTGCAAATATATAGTAGCCAATTAAAAAGTAAAATATTTGCTAAATCTGCATATTTTTGGAAATGGCCTGTTCCCTGGAGGAGTGTGAAAATCCAGATTTGAACTCTGGATTGACTGCTGAGAGGGCCTTGTATTTTCAGCAGACCTTCGTCAGTGCTTCACCAGTTCACAACCGGGATTCGTGCAAGGTGTGTGGTAAACGGTGCATCTATCAAGTTACTACTAGACCCGTCCGTTTCCCATACCAACAAACGTCAGACCTCCAAGCACTTTGGTGTATGCAGCCCTTTGTTTTGCGCTAATTATTTAGCCATTAGTGTTAATAACAGCGAATCTAACAAACACCCTCAACCAAAAACCCGTAATGTCCCTGTCATAGTGGCTGCTTTGTCCTGAAATCGTTTTCAAACGCAGTATATTTTAAAATGTTGGATAAATAGATGTGGTTTATTGGTGATTTCATGGTAGTCAAAGTTTGTTTTTTAACAACTAGCTTGAAACAAAAAATGTACGTTCTCAGGGTTGCCAGCTCTCACGTATCTGGTGTGATACTCAGGCTTTCAGTCTCACGCTCATGCTCAGGAAATCTATATTATTCCATTATAAACCTAAAAATGGTGACATCAAAAGCATTGGGGTAATCTGCAAACCATACAGACTGTTTTCAAGGCAATAAAACTGTTACATACATGTAAATGCTTTTGTATGTGAGTGCAGACTTGTCTTGAATTTAAAATCTCAAGTTGGCAACCCTGCATTTTAATTTAAATGAACTGTAAAATGCACTGTTTCTACTGAAGCAGCTTGTTGCTCCAATGATTATAAAACAAATGTGAGAAAACATTACATATGACTTATCTTTTCGAAATAAGACCACCCATACCCATCTATAATAGCAATTAGTGTACTAAATATATTATAAAATATTTTACATAAAGGGACAGGACATGCTACTCCTCCCAAAACTTGCAAAAAAGCAACACCCTGATATAATACTGCCACCATCCAAAGAGTGTAAAATACCATGATTATAAAGAGTCTGAGCAGTATACTTGATTGAACGGTTTCCAAAGATAAAAATCCCAGTTGTGAGAAGTGTAGAGGAACACCTGTAACACTGAAAAGATGTTTCAAAAGTTTTTCTGAAAATGTTTTTACTCTAATTTGTCCTTTAACTTTTAGTTAATAATTATTGTTCCTAATATTCTTTGAAGCATGAATGATTTAATGGTATGTTTTCTACTAATCTGAGTATCAGCAGATCCATCAATGGAGAAATTAATTTATGGTCTTGGCTAAAGTAAGCATTTCAATTTTCACTGTTCAGCCAAGTTTTATATGGAGCCCATTTTGGGTTGCAGTGATTTATAATGCAGGACATTTTCTGTAGTATTTACATTGTGTGATGTCCGTTGGAGCTTTGGTTGTTAATTATAATGTAATGAATTACATTTTAAGCTCACAGACCCTTTGATGTCCCCCATTGAGGTGAGTTGCCTTCTTGGGGGGTAACAAGGTTTCCAGACTGTTCCTTGGTTAGCAAGCATCTTGCTAAGTCCCCAACAGCGATTGGTGACCCCTTCACAGAGTTCAGGTCTGCTGTTTATGGCCGTGCTAGTGTTCAGGGCCTGGCTGATGGCACACTCATTTAACATAACAAGGAAAACATGGAAAAGATTTGCTTTAACAAGAGTCTTCTATATGGTGCATTTTGCCTAACATAAATGCAAATTGTGTTTGTTTGTATAGGGTGTATCCTTTGTGTTACTGGTTTAGTTTGTTAGGCATGACGGCCCTTTTTTGTTGAATGGAAATCCATATGAATGCAGTTCATATTTCCTGCAAAGGCATGTCTCATATACTTATGTGTTTACATCCTATAATATTTGTCCCTTTTTCCTTTAATGCCTTGACTAATTCTCTCCTTCTCATCTTCTCTCCCTCTCATACTGGGTGTGTGTATGTGGCTGACTTTGTAAAGGAAACTGTCCCTGGTGAGCTAGATAATGCATTGTTTCCAGGCAGTGCATCTTGGAATGTGCATTTCTGTTCTGCTGTTATCAGAATCGTTTGTACTCTCCATACTAGTATCCAGGGCTGGAATGTTCAGGTCCAGAAATTACAAATCCAGACCAAGGTTTTGTTTCTACCGACCAGTTGAGTATTCTGTCACTGTGACTCTTTATACTTGGTTGGTAGAAACAAAACCTTGGTCTGGATTTGTAATTTCTGGACCTGAACTTTCCACCACTGCTTTTATCTATGGGGGCCATTCTTTTGGAGGATCACTGTTTCCTTCCAGGAGGTTACCAAGATATACTGCCTGAGTTTATCTCCTGTGCCATCTTGAGCTGGGAACTTTATACTGGGGGGGGGGGGGCAATATTCCTGGGTTCAGCAGGTCAACACTTAATGATAGCTTAATATCACTCTCCTCAAAACCCATTTTGGACCCTCATGTCCATGCTCATGTTTCTCTGATACCTCCCTCGCTCATCCCCATGTATGCATTCATGCACTCTACACCCACTTCATGCCTTTGCTGCACCTATTTATTTTTATCTCGTCCTGAAGACAGATTTCCTGTGCAATGCGTTTGTATCTTTGGTTGAATGATAGATGTACTCAGGGAGATGCCAGCATACAGAGACATGTTGGATGCGTGCAGTTTAAGTGAAGGTCTAATCTAATCTGTTCATTTCGTGGACTGTGCCCTAAAGTTGGGCTTGCTTTTCCATTTCCCAGACTGCCTCTTCAAGCTGTGCCCCATGAACAGATATTCTGCACAAAAGCAGTTCTGGAAGGCAGCGAAGCCGGGAGGGAACAGCACAACGGACACAGTGCTGCTGAATAAGCTGCATGTGAGTGGTCTGCCGCCATAGCTGCAGGAGTCATGTGATGCAGTCATGTGATGCAGCTTCCAGTCCCCTCTGAGTGATGCACTGTGCGCTCTGAGATGCATATAATATATGTGGGTGTGCATGAACACTTTTGGCTCATTTGCATTCTGAGCTCCAAACCCTGGAGAAGAAAACGTTTTTTTTTTTTCTGCTTACCCATGAGGACAATGAGGGGATCAAAGTAAAATGCACTTTGTTAGATTATTAACAGCAGTAAAAAAACACCCACATTTTTATTATGTATATTCTCCTCTTTAGAACTGAATTGTGGGTCATTTATTCAGATTGCCTGTTTCTTAAATACTCAGCTGTCTTGGTTTTAAGGCAGCATTCAGCTGTTTTCACACTTGGTGCTGAATGTTAGCTTTCTTTCTGTTTATTTTGATCTGATTCCGTATCTGTGATTATGACCCACTTAATGATACAGGCTTTACGTTACAAACAAGGCGTGGCGTTCATAAAAAATAACACCTTCATGAGTATGATGGCACTAATTCACAAAGTTATAAGCGCTTGCAGTACATTGACAGAACATTTTAACGCAACGTTATGTGTTAATTTGAATAATGAGACTTCCCTATTCGAGTCTAGACGTCAAAGCCAGAATGCAAACACTGGCTTGAATATGGAGTTCCTGCTTGTTTTTGTTCCCAATTTTGGGGATTTATTTTCAATTCTTTTCAATAGTAGAAAAGTAGCACACTAGGGATGGAGTGAAATTGTTCATTTTAACCAAATGAGTGCTCAGTGGTGACTGACATCATTCCTGTGTGTGTATGACCTGCACAAGCTGTAATAACACACATTCTTAATTGTGATTATTACATTTTATTCTTTAGATATAATCACCTTTATTAATTTAGTAAAACAGGTTACATTTATTACCGGAATACCAGAGTTGGAGATTTAAAGTCGAGTATAAAGAGTCAGTCACAGAGTACTCAACTGGCTGGTTGAAACAAAATCTTGGTCTGGATTTGTACTCTCTGGACTTGAAATCTCCAACTCTGGTATTTCGGTAATAAATGTAACCTGTTTTACTTCCTGAAATAATACATTCATCTGGCTTTTTGGGTAGATTTAAGTTTTAGCAAATTGGTTGTGATAATGTGTAGTATTAATCTGAAATGAAATAACTATCATCCTTGCATCGCTGACGTGCCCCCATTTGTCCTATATTTTTCCTATAACAGCACGCTGCAGATCTGGAGAAGAAACAAAACGAGTCTGAAAATAGGAAGCTGCTGGGGACAGTGATACAGTACGGAAACGTCATTCAGGTGTGTTCTGGTCATGGCGTCATGTGGAAGCGGTGGCTTTGTTTGCTGTTCGCTGACCTGTGGGGAGGAGCCGACTCCTGCAGCACACTCCGCGAGGAAGTGCCGCTGCCCCTTCTGCAGATCCCACTCTGTCTTGGATGCATCTCTGGAGGTCTCCCTTCCTCTCAGTGCTCCTTCAGCGAGTTAGCCTGCTGAAGCTCGCTTCAGGACATCAGCAAGGGCTCCGGTTTTGGCCAACGAGAAGTTAACCAGGTGTTTTTCTCAAATCTAGTTATTATTTACATTAACAACAGGACTGTAATATTTTAGCAGAATTGATGGTGCATATCCACAAAGAGTAATTGCTCCCCATGGGACAGGCTATCAGCAAAACCCTGTGTGAAACACTGCACCGTTACTTTAAGTTATACTTGTGGCCATGGTGATGCAGCAGTGTTGCCCTGCTGGACGCATGGATGGGGGTCTCTCCTCCCCCACCCCCCCAGTGGGCATTTCCCAGTGAAATATGCTTTGTCTATATCAGCCCCAAATTAATGTGTCAGCTGAACCAAAGGCAAATTGTATTTACTCACCAAAAAATTATCTGTAATATAAGTTTTCCACTACCTTAACTGGTTTGGACAATTTGTCAATGAACAGAAAACTGAGTATTCTTGTTATTTATGTAGTTTTATTTGGAATAGTTCTGTGTGGTTTGGTTATTCTTATTGTCCATTTGTTTGGGTGCATTGAAGACTCTGTTTGGCAATATCTCTGCCATTTTTAAATACAAATTACTTGGAAAGAGGTTGACTAACACGACTTCAGTGAAATAATATTTTGTATTCATTCAGAAATATTCCCTTCTCCCACTCCTCTGTAACTCTTGCAGAAGACTGATTCCAGTTGAACTCATGTTTGTGTTTATTGGGCGATACTTAATATTCGCAAGTATTTCTTTCTTTTGCCTTGGAAAGAAGATCCAGGGTGGGAGAGTCTGTTTTGTCTCTGATTGGCTCTGACTCACACTTGCAGCTGTTGCATCTGAAGAGTAATAAGTACCTGACGGTAAACAAGCGTCTGCCTGCCCTTCTTGAGAAGAATGCTATGCGGGTGATGCTGGACGCTGCTGGAAACGAAGGCTCTTGGTTCTACATACAGCCCTTTTACAAGCTGCGCTCCATTGGAGACAGTGTAAGTGTCAGCTGGACGCTGGTTATATGTCACTTATCCTGGGAATTAAAGCTCCTCATGTTGTCTGTGTGGCTGCATTTGGCTAAATGTTCTAATTAAGCATTTTCTACAGGAAAACCATCAAGAGTAGATGTGTTGGAAGGATTCCAGCTCTAAATGTCCAAGTTGATGATGGACAAAGAATTTTATTGGGAAATATTTAATTGCCTCATGCAGTATTGTGTGTTGGCGTGGGATATGCTAATTGTTGGCTTTGTGACCTGCGACTGGTGAGATGAATCTGATTTTCCTGGTTTGGCCTCTGCCTTCCATCATCACGTGACAGTATGGAGTTCTCTGCTCTTATCTTCTATATCAGCCTCTCTTCCTGCTCACTGTCCTTCCTCCTCTGCCTGAGGAGCTTCCTGATATTCCTCAGGACCTTGCTGCCAGTGCTGTGCCTCCCTCCTCCGTTGCCCCCAGAGCTCTGCAGTAGCATCGCTTAAAGATCCTGCCACATCTGCAGACCTGCCAGCTTTGACTGAGTAGGCTTAAGTGACCCATTTATGCAGCACAGCGTCGAGCATTGAGCCAGTGTCCAGTGTGTGTCATCTACCGAACGCCCTCATGATGTATTATTAAATACCATCAGACAACCATTATTAAAAGTATCCTGGAGTTTGTGACTTGTATCAGCTGGAAGATGAGACGTATGCTTATGTATAATCTCCTCTTGCATTAGGGAAGTAAGTTTGAGATGTTTTACATGTTTTTCATCCCTGTCCACTTTCAGCAGCCCGATGTTAGTTTTGCACACTGACGCCAGGTCTAGGTTGCTGGGCAGGAGTACAGCATTAGTGGGAAGCCTCCTGTCTCTGAGTTGTCACACAAGCATGCAGACTGAAGGCGGAGATTAAGCACTGGTTAAATCCTAAATCATCTCGCTCCAGTACTTACCTAGCTGGCCATGGCTTTGACAGAGCAGTTAGCATTACCAGACTGATACTGTGATGTGCTTTCTAGTAATCACTCGGAATTTTCTTTGGTCTTAAATGTCTAATGACATTTTTAATGTTCGCTATGTTTAATTTTTTAATGTAAATTTCAGATTTTACCTGAATGTTGTACTGTGTGGCCACTGGATATTTTCATGGAACGTACACACCGTTGGTACCGGTAGCCTTTCTGAAAGCCAGTGTAAATTAAGGGTCTTGATAGGCTACAGTCGACTGCAGGTTGGCCTTTCCTGTAGGGCCTAATGTGACACCAAATCGAGCTGGTGATCAGAGACCCAGGACCTCATATGCACATATGGGGCAGGGAATATGGGTGTCTGTGTGCATGCATGGAGAATGGGGAATGCACCGAGAACTGAATTTTGACATTTTCTCTTTATTGATCTGCCAGGTGGTGATTGGGGACAAGGTGGTTCTCAACCCGGTTAATGCTGGCCAGCCTCTGCATGCCAGTAGCCACCAACTGGTGGACAATCCTGGGTGCAATGAGGTATGTCCCTGCAGCACACTGGACATCTGAAGCCCCCACGTATATTAAGACATAGCAAACATTGTTTTTTATTTTAATAAAGCCATTAATTCTGTTATCATATATATGCACCGATGAGCCAAAATATTATGACCAGCCGAACGTGAAGCGAATAACATTGTCTATCTGGGAAATAGTGTCTACAATGGGCACACAAATGTCAGAGCTCGACCTTGGAGCCATGGAAAAAGGTTGCCTTGTGCGATGAATTCTGTTTTGCTGTTGCATCATGTGGACGGCCAGGCACACAAGTCTAATTGTGGTTATTTAGCCCCAGAAGCAGCAGGGTTTCTCGCCCTGTGTGTCGAGACACATCATTTTGATGATTATCAAGGGAATAATCTGCCATTTGTGACATAGTAGACCTGTTAGTTTGTACCGCATGGGATAGCCTTCATTCACATCCCGCTTCGAGTCCTGGCTGCCCAACGCCTTGTTAGTGGTTCATAGTATTCCTCTCATCTGAGTACTCAGTAAGTACTCAGTAGGTACTCAGTCCAGCTGATTCTGAGCACCCCACAAGCCTTACCATATTGGTGAGGCTCTGACCCAGTTGTCTGGCCATAATGATTCAAAACTTTACTCCTACCCATTTCTTCTTTATTCAACATGTCAACTACAAGTACTGATGTTAATATATCCGACTAATATAACCCAGACCTTGACACCATTTTTATGAGATGGCCAACATTATTTGCTTTCATATGGGGGTCTTGGTAGTGTTTTACTCATATCTGTGTGTGTGTGTGGCTGGATGGGGGGTTAGAGTAGCTGAAGGAAGCCTGTGTGAATGCAGGGAGGACATGAAGGCTCCTCGTCGGTGATATTGAACCTACAGCCCTGGAGCTGTGAGGCTACAAAGCACCATAAATACACTCAGTGACTAAAAAAATGTAAGCAGCCAGAAGTAATGGTCTGATTTGGCTGTAACTTGGTACCCGTGCAGTCCAGCGATGGGTATGTAAATGATTTGATTTCCAAGGACCTGGAATGTCTAATCGCCAGACACAGAGGATGCCTCACAGGCGCATTAGACAGCATTACCAGCACTTGATGGAGTTTGATAGGGGTCGCATTGCATTGTGGGTTTGCACGAGGTCGGGTGGTGGTATCGTGCAGTTGCCCGGCATGTGGGGCATGCAGATGTCAGTCACCCGATGTTGGAACCAATGGGCATGTGAGGACAGCCACACACGTTGTGAAGGTTCCGGTCGCCCAAGAACAGACCACACCAAGGGAGGATCGTCATATTGTGCACCAAGCATTACAGAACCCTATGACATCTGCGCCTGCCATCCGGACACAGGCATTGGACTCTCTACAGCGCCCCATGTCATCCTGCACCGTGTCTGGACGACTGGCATGAGCTGGACTATGGATTCACCGTCCCATGCGTAGGCTGCCATTGATACCAGTACAGAGAAGCTGTGTTTGGAGTGGTGGCATAACTGGGAGGCATGGACTGATGACGGGTGGCATTATACCATGTTCAGCGATGAGTCTTCGTTCTGCATGACCACGGATGGCGGCGCCAAGGGGAGAGGACCGATCCTGTCAATGTTGTGGAGAGACCCAGCGATGTTACTCGTGGCATCATGGTGTGGGGAGCCATAGGGTGTGACTTCAGGTCATCTCTGGTAGTGATTCGGGGACCCTGACGGCACAGCGCTACGTCAGTGACATCCTGCGTCCGCATGTCTTACCCCTCCTGAGACAGCACCATGGTACAGCCTTTCAATAAGACAGCACCCTGGTACACACACGGCACGTTTCTCTATGGACGGCCTGCGTCATGTTGAGGTCCTCCCATGACCAGCCAGGTCCCCCGATCTTTTCCCAATGGAACGTGTGGGATCAGTTTGGACCTCAACTCAAACCCAGTGCCAGTCTGCAGGATCTCGAGGGCCAGTTACAACAGCTGCTGGCCAACTTGCCACAGGAGAGGATACAGCGGCTGTACGACTCCCTTCCTCACCGCATCATCACATGTATCCAGACATGGGGCCAGCAGTGTGCCCATACTGCCACCGATCCGTTTGATCTGATATTATAATCATTGTCATACAGTCACATGACCTTTCACTACGTGCAGATTCATTTCATTTCCACCACTCCGTCTGGGTGCTTAACTTTTTTTTGTCACTGAGTATATATAACCACAAAAAATATTTAAACTGTTATGTCTAAGGAATCTACCAGGGGTAGGTATTGTATGATGCTTTCTGTGTACATGAAGAGCGTTCTGCTTGTTAGACTAATGAAGAGCCGTGGTCTGGCGAATCGTATTTTGCTCCTCTTATTTATAGTAAGTGACTCCAGCAGACATAACCTTTTGTCTCTATAAATTGACCTTGAATGACAGCCCCTTAGCTTGCTGAGTATAGAAAACTCCATATAGACACTGTAGTGCATGGAAATCCCAGGGGGGTGGCTGTATGTAAGAACCATTATGTATGAGGCCAGCGGTTATGCAGTGATCAGAGGTGCTTGGATCAGGCCTTCTGGCCGTTACCATGCTTAGTCCAACAGCAAACTAATCCTCCTGACCCTGTATGTGTGCTGTGTGTATTCATTTGTGTAGAGGATCAGGCAATGTGCATTATAAAGTAGGCATATCTATATATATCTATATCTATATATATCTATATATATCTATATATATCGATATCTATCTATATCTATATATCTATCTATATCTATATATATATATCTATGTATGTATATGTATCTGTATATATGTATGTGTATATATATGTATATGTGTATATATATATGTATATGTGTATATATGTCTGTGTGTGTGTGTGTGTGTGTGTGTGTGTGTGTGTGTGTGTGTGTGTGTGTGTGTATACACACCTGCATACGTATCTTACACATTGTCTGGAGATGGTTTTCTTTTTCAGTGGTAAAACAGATACAAATTCGCTTGCCTCTCCACAGTGAAGTTGTCTTCAAGTGCACTTTGGGAGCTCATGCTGGTTCCCAGTGTTGGTCTATTTAAGTACTTCCGTATGTCATGTCATATATATTATAATAACACAGTTAAGTGAGTGTAATAAAGCAAAGGGCAGTAATTGTGTTAGCTGGCATTGCTATTAGCCAGTGTAAAATAGCGAAGGCCAGGACATGGATACATTTATGATTTAAGCTTGTATATTAGCTGGAACCTTCTGCTTTGGTGAAGACGGCAGACGCTCTGGCTTTCTGTGGGTTTATGCCGTGGGGGTTTTATAAATGGGTAGTTAGACTGGCAGCACATTTTGAGTATTAGGGTTAGACTTATGGCAGCTCGGAATTTTTATGAAGCAAATGTGATTTATGGCTTCTGGTCTGGTTTGACCATAATGCCTGAACATAATTCTACCAATATGGTAGCAATGCTGCTGAAAGCACCTTATATGCAATAATCTGATACCCGACGTGCTGCTGAGTGGCTCTCTGTCACACTATGCCGGTCATATTTATATTTATATTTATATATGTAAAGAAAGTCCTCGATGCTCCATGGCCCTATATTACCTAGTGTTGTGTTTGTCTATATGCACGTTGTATTTTTGCTTTATGCCGATGTATTTTGTACGCCGGTCCATGGAGAAACGTCGTCTCATCTCACTATGCATATGTACGCTGCTGCTGACGGCAATAAAGCACCTTGAATCTTGACACGGTCGGTCCACAGATACTCAGTTTGATTAGCAATTATCAGACTATTGCCTTGTAACTTAATATAACAGAAAGTTACCTCAGAGAAACCAGCATTCTTAAAGATTTTATTGGAGTTAATTAGTTTCAAAAACTAAGTTTAGACAGGGTGGGCCAAAGGTAGGCATACAGTGTTTATTTTCCAGTAGTGATTGGGTCATGTTTAGTCTCTTAGGTTTTTGAGGGGAAGCGCACATAGTGGGGGAATTGAAGGAGTTCATCTCGCAAGCATTTCTGGACATTGACGCTAACCGGGATTTGTGTGCTAAAGTGTGTCTCAGTGTCAATGGCAGGCTCCAGGAATGTATCAACGTGGATGGAGGACATTTTGAACGCCTGAGAGACTAAACCTGATCCAATCAGTACTGTAAAATAAACACTGTGCACCTACTCTTGGCCCAACCTGTATATACATACTGTATACACACTTTGGATGCCTCAGATCAAGCCACATAAAGCAATTCGATTCATTTCAAAATTCCGGGGAAAACATATAAAATACAGATGTGAACTGAGTGGTCAAATGACTGAGGTCCTGCTTCATTTTGCAGTAGCATTCTCATCTTTTTTTTTTGCACTTGTTCCCTTTCAGGTGAACTCTGTGAATTGCAACACTAGCTGGAAAATTGTTCTGTTCATGAAATGGAGTGACAACCAGGACGTTGTTTTGAAAGGGGTATGAATCAGGTTTCAGTAATTCTGTAGCATTTTTGTTTTATTTCACATAATAAGAGTATTTTTACATAAAATTGAGTCATTAATACTTGCTGGTGTAAAGATGCGGCTGCTGTACTCCTCCCCTCCGGTTGCCAGGGCGATGTGGTCCGGCTGTTCCATGCAGAGCAGGAGAAGTTCCTCACCTGCGATGACCACCGGAAGAAGCAGTACGTCTTCCTGCGGACTACAGGGCGTCAGTCTGCCACGTCCGCCACCAGCAGCAAGGCCTTGTGGGAGGTGGAGGTAAGTGTGTGACAGGCGCTGGTGCGGCTGGACGTTCGTCCCCATGGCAGTGAAAACAGATGGTCATAATTTGACTTATTGCACTTCATTTCAAAATGTCACTTCAAGGTTGGTACTAGATGTAAATGAAAAGTGAAGTGAGATATCTGAATGTGAAACGTAGAATGACGGACGAGGCTTTCTGCAGTAAGGCCTGCAAGCCTGCTATTTATGTTAAGCTCAGCACTATGGGACCTCTGGACATCTTCCCCAGATCCTCCAGTAGATCAAGCTGAATGCATATTAGTATTTCCTGTCTATCCCTGCCATTCCTCATGGTGCCTCTTGGGCTTCTGCTCATCAGGTGGTCCAGCACGACCCCTGCCGGGGGGGAGCTGGCTACTGGAACAGCCTCTTCAGGTTTAAGCATCTGGCGACGGGACATTACCTGGCTGCAGAGGTCAGCTTGGATCTTCCTAGAAGCACGTCAGCCAGAGACACGCACTTCCATATTTTTCATGTTTTGATCCAAAAATCATGTAAACAGTTCACTTTTTTTTAATTAATTAATTTATTTATTTTTATTAATAATGTGTAACTATCACACAGACTTTGTTTGTCATGCTTTTTTTTGTTTGCATATATCCACCATTAGGTCAGCAACAGGGCATAATGATAAAATTCTGAAGTTTTAAAACAACATATTTTCAAAGGCGGAAAATAGAATGTAAGCTTCAGGACTGGTACTTATACGATGAACTTGAATGGAACTTGTTTTTACCAGCTGACTTCCTGTTATTATTATTATCGACATTATTGTTGTTATTATTATTATTATTATTTATTTATTATTCAGTGCTATTGACTGCTTTCAGGTGAACCCGGATTATGAAGAAGAGTGCCTTGATTCTCGTTCATCAGTAAGTGAGATCCTGTGGCCAGACATGGGGACATGGGTGGCCTGTGTGTCTGTGTGACAGTAAGATAAGCTGTGGGTCATCATCTTTGATAAAAGGTTCCTGTCAGCTTGTTCTCTAGATATTTTGGCGAGTCACATTCTGGTTTTTGACCCGGGTGGTTTTTGCCGTTGTCTTTTATGCACCAAAACGGGAGCGTGGGGGGCTTAGCGGTGAATCTGTTAGACTTGCCGCCTGCAGTTTTTTGGGATGAACTCCCTGCATGAGTAGCTTCAGTGAGCAGCTGTGCAGCTCACAGCACTGCGCTGTGGGTCCCTGCATGTAAATCAGCCCAGGTCATTTACGTGCAGTACCATGCCTGCTAGGCAAATGATTTGATTTTAAATAAATTATCCTGTGACAGTTAGTCTGTATTCAGTTGACACAGTAGGACGGAGGTTAGGAAATTTAGGACTGTATGTCTCACTTGTGTCACACAATAGAAGGTCGATGCATTTCTGCAGGTATCACATAGTGTTTTTTTCTGTTCAGTAGTTTTTCAAACTATTTTGGAAGCATTTTATATAGAAGAAAAAAAGTTGTAGTTAATATAAACAATTAATACTTAATACAAAAATGTAGGTCACATGTTAAGTAAATGTAGCCGCAGAATATAATTATCTTTAATATTTTGTATAATTTGAGAGCTAATGCCTGCACTGACCACAAGATGTCGCTCTTGCATTTTTCATCCTTTGGCTTGGTGCAGCTTGCTCTTCTGGGCTGGAACATGCGGAAATACGGATGTCGCCTTCTGGTTGTAAAGTTTTGATGTGCTGGATCAGGGGTAGGCTTTGTTTTGGGTTTTGATGGGGAAAAAATGAAAGCAATACAGGATGTAGGATATGTTAATCTAAATTTCCAAAAAGTGAGGGATCCATAAGTATTGTTTTCTTATCATTTTTTACATAAAAATAACACAGGCCATTTACATGTAATGAATTCAAGCCATACGTAACAGCATTTTCTTTGTTTTAGTTTCTATCACAAATATAAGCTTCTTAGCATACTGAAACATCATAATGCGGCTAATTCTCCTTTCAATGTGCTTCTGTTATTGATTTTTTTTTAACAGTACACAAAGTTGCATATTCAAATATATAGTTCATATTTAATAAAAAAAAATATACAGTTAAATATATAAAATTAAAAACTGTAGTCACTTAGTCATATTATGCAAATGAAATGGAATTATTGTGAATGAAACTGTCTAGTGTCCCTTAAATTGGAAAATGCTTTTGCTGTGTGACGAGCATTTTTTGGATGTTTCAGATATAGATTCACAAACTAGTGGTATATGATCATTTTAATCTGATTTACATAATTAAACAATGGATTAAAAATTTGAAATATACACTTTATTCTTCTACTCTGAGAAGTTCATGTAACCAACTTTAACCATTCTTAACTAAAGTTTTACTGAGTTTAACGAAGGCAAGGATTTCATTTATGCAATTATTTGAATCACCCAAAAATGTATTGTTTATTGAATGAGGAAATACTTCCAGCAAAGGCAATATAATATGAAGGTTATTGTTGTCACTGGTGCTCACTTATTTAGGAGAAGTGCTTCCCCAGATTCTTTCTGTATAGTATTTGTGATTAATAGTTTTTATGAAATGTTGTTTGCTCATAAATACTCGTAATAATTTTCCTTTTATTTTTACTATTGACAGTAATTGGCCACAGTTATGTTCAGTGCTAATGAAACTGACCATAAAATTGTCAGGCTGTTAGCCCCCGCTTGGACTGCCATGCGTAGACCATTCCATGCGTAGACCATTCCATGCGTAGACCATTCCATGCGTAGACCATTCCATGCGTAGACCATTCCATGCGTAGACCATTCCATGCGTAGACCATACCATGCGTAGACCATTTTCGCCATTGATGGGCCCTGGCTGCCTGTTTAACACATTCCTCCTGCACTCCCAGCTGGACTCCGACCAGGAAGCCCTTCGAGCACGGCTTCGCACAACCCAGGAGAAGGTCATGTATACGCTGGTCTCGGTCCCCGATGGCAATGACATCTCGTCCATATTTGAGCTGGACCCTACCACTCTGAGAGGTGGGGACTCCCTTGTACCAAGGTAGGACATCCCAGCTTCACCACAGAGTTTCTCAAAGTATGGATCACTGGACTAGGACTAGCTGTAATATAGTCATTTGGGATGGGTGATACCACTGTTTTTCACTTTTTTTTAATGATCTGGTACCAAGTATTGCCAAGGTTGGTATCCTTATTCTTAAGTCTTCTTGTTTGCATTAAATGGAAAATCAATAGTATCTGTTTTAGATAGTAGCCCACAGAACAACACAGTAGCCTACAGCCTATATATTGGCTTACATGCATCATTAGGTACATCACTTCTTTATGCTAACAGGTAAAAAACTGGATCATGCAACTTCATACATTAGATGGTACAATAGATATGTGTTTTATTAAATATATTCCTGTAACCCCCCGTAACAGTCGCCATGACTGTTAAAGATTTAGGCAAGTGCAGGATCTGTGGAGAGGTGGTGACTCTGCCATCTGATAAGCTTCCTGTGTGTTAGCGTGGTTTCAGCGTTATCCGTGACAAGAAGCACGAGATTTTTTTAAACCTTATGTCCAAGATGGCGCTCGCAGCTTTACGTTAGTGCCCAGGAATCGGTGCTCACATCGCAGTGCCACTTGTCTGCAGAGGTGCTTTAATGTAAGCCCCCCCCCCCCTTTTCCCACCCCCCCTCTGATAACTGAAACGGCACCGGGGCCACTAACCATGCTCATGTGCCTCTTGTCATGTGACAAAGGAGCTACTCTCAGGCACAGTGGGCACTATTGCCCTGTGTAGCAGCGACACAAGGGCAATCACTTTTGACACAAACGTTTTTCAGGTGAATCCTTTCAAGTCACCTCTTCAGAAGAGCAGAGCGAAGCTGCAGCAGCTCCTGTCCGAACACTGATGTTTTGGTCCTGGTAGTAATTCATGTCCTGCTCCCTATAATAATATAAACAATTAAAAAAATAGTATTTTAGCATTACAATCGATTCTCACAATGGAACATTCTGAACGAAAGAACTGATATTTCACTATCTGTCCACATATCATTAGCATCCAGCCAGCGAGATGTAAGAAGAGGAGAGCCTTGATCACAGTTGAAGTCAAAGTCTGGCATTTCCAGTTCGTCAGGGCATGAGAGACTGTGATCAAACATTGGGCTGCTCTTTCCTTTAGGGACGCCTTCTGTGGCTTTTACTTTGGTAGCAATAGGCATTTTTGTGAGAATCATATCTTTTAAAAAAGTGGGTTTGTTGCTGGCTGGGCGCCACATACAATCTGACTTCTGTTGACTTGTCTTCATATGTGTTCGGCTCCTACAGACTGAGCACATCTTAGTCTGAGAAGTTCAAAATTCTAAGTGTTTTACTTGTGCAGCCTGGCAGTCGCTCACTGCAGCCTTAATGTATATTCCAGGGAAGTGTGTGTGTGCACAGGCATGTGTGTGAGAGACGTCAAAGCACAACTAATGTCAGGTGTTTGTCCAGCATGTACAGCTCTCCCTATTTTTCCAAACGTTTTTGTACTCTTATCATTCTGAGACCATACTGCCTACAAAGTAGTTCTGTAAAATTCCAGTGTTCTCTTTGGTATTTAGGCTTTTGAAATGTATGGATAGAATATTTTTGTGAGTGCTCTTCTCTTCTCCTGTCTCTGTGGTAGACTGGGTATTTCCTCGTCTAGACTTTTTTGTAAAGTTTAATTACGTAAATGATTCCTTACACAACCATGCAGGAATTCTATTCTTAATAATTATTATATTTTTAAAAATTTATTATAAGAGTATTCCTGCTTGACCTTTGTCCTGTGTCCTCTCAGACTACTGATTGGTTTGTGTCGCATTGATTCTGTGCTCCTGTAGAAACTCCTACGTCAGGCTCAGGCACCTGTGCACCAACACGTGGGTCCACAGCACCAACAACCCGATTGACAAGGAGGAGGAGAAGCCGGTGATGCTTTGTGTAAGTGAAGCGCTCATCGCTGAAGGTCTTTTCTGTCACATGGGGCCCTAGAGTTTCGTTTCTGGCTGTGGTGGAGGTTTTGTGTGTGATATATTATAAACAAACAGCGAATATTTCTGTTATTCCTTCAGATTGGCACATCTGCTCTTAAAGAGGATAAGGAGGCGTTTGCCATAGTGCCCGTTTCCCCAGCTGAAGTACGAGACTTGGACTTTGCTAACGATGCCAGCAAAGTGCTGGCATCCATTGCTGGAAAACTGGAGAAAGGAACTATTACGCAGAACGAGAGGAGGTGGGACCTCGTAGTTTTCTACCCATGTCTAGACACTGTGGTAGAATAAAGCAGAATTGCAAACTAAATACTACACATGAGTAAATACCGAAAGCCTCTTTCTCAGTTAATACTTGTGAAAGTCTTTGACTTATTCAGATATGTATCAGCTCATAAATTTTGCGAAACATTTTTGTTGGTTGAAAGCTGTGATCTCTGGTGACTAAAGGTACTCTGTACCCAACTTTTTTCTCACTGTAGGTTTGTCACTAAACTGTTAGAGGACCTGGTCTTCTTTGTGGTGGACATTCCCAACAATGGCCAGGACGTTCTGGAGATCATGGTCAACAAGCCAAACCGAGAGCGGCAGAAGCTCATGAGGGAGCAGAACATCCTCAAGCAGGTGGGTAGACGTTGACATCCACACCTGGTGTCTGACGCATAGCACAGAGAGCTTCCAGGCGCTGCATAACTTTGGTGGTACAGGAACTGTGGCAAATGTGAGTTGATTGGTGGACTTTATTTAACACCATAAGTGGGTCATTTTAGCAACTTCAGCTGTTTAGTAGCTTGTTGCGCCAAGATGAATGCATGTGGTCTGCGCTGCCAGATGTCCTCTTTGCATCACTAAACATCTCCATTCGGGTTTCGCACAAAGCAATATGCTCAGTTGGGTAAAGAGAAGATATATGTACCTCTGGGTGAAATCCAGTGTTATAGTTATTGCCCATTAAAGGCTTCCACAATTGCTTATTTCAGATCTTCAAGCTACTGCAGGCCCCCTTCACAGACAGCGGAGATGGTCCAATGCTGCGATTGGAGGAGCTGGCTGACCAGCGGCACGCCCCCTTCCGGCACATCTGCCGCCTCTGCTACCGCGTGCTGCGCCACTCTCAGCAAGACTACCGGAAGAACCAGGTTGGTTAGATGGACTCTGTGGAGTTGTGATAGATAGGGCTAGTGTCAAAAACTCCCCTGTGTCTTTTCCTTATTTCCTAAATCCCCTAGTCATACAGTAGCTGGAAGAAAAATGTAACAAAAAGAAAATAATCTGAGACATTTTGTTCCAAGTTTTCCATATTTTTTGTTCCAAGTTTTCTAACCCTTTTATGGCTCATGTAATTTGAATCTGTCCAGCAGTTGGCCAGCAGTTTTTTCTTTAGGTAGAAGTACATAGCACAGCATCTAATAAAAAAAATAAACAATAAATAAATAAATAAATAAAAAAAAAATAAAAAAAAAAAAAAATAAAAAAATAAACAAATTGCCGCACTTTTGTGAAAATGTCATGCGATCAGCTGGAATCATGCTTGGCATCACCAGTTGTCCTTGTCCCTGTGCAGGAATACATAGCGAAACAGTTCCGCTTCATGCAGAAGCAGATCGGGTACGACGTGCTGGCTGAGGATACCATCACGGCCCTGCTGCATAACAACCGCAAGCTGCTGGAGAAGCACATCACCGCAGCTGAGATTGACACCTTTGTCAGTCTGGTGAGGAAGAACAGGGAACCCAGGTGAATGACACAGGCTGATCCGGAAGGACCTGGGTTCGCCAGGGAAAATTCATAGTAATGCCCCTGTTTTCATAGCTACTCATGTTTGTAGCACTCTGCATTAAATGTACCTGCTTTTAGTAATAAGGATAGACTTTTACAGCTTGTCAGCCATTTTGAATGTAGATAGTACTTTCATTCAGTTACCATTGAATGAGAAACTGCAGATTAAAAACTAAGGCCCAACCCATATGAGCAACTTGTCTCCAATATAGATTTTAAGAAATTAAAAATTCTCATGACCAGTATCTTTTTATGTGGTCAAAAATTTAACATATACCAGTATTGTTCGTTAATTTGCTCCTTTGATGACTAATGTGATGAAATAAACACAAGATGAGCCATTTATAATTAATCTTATAACTTGGCCTAATAACATAACATTATGGGGGGCATGTGGTCACACACTAAGGCCCATTTCTTTCTTTAACTAAGCAATGACAACAAAGCTTCTGTTCCCACTGTAGGTGTTCGCTATAGTGCGAAACAATCAAGCACCTAGGCATTGACAGTGAAGAGCCCAGATATCCCCTGGTCCACACAGACAGCGGCTTGAAACAGTTGTAGTTGTCGCCACCAATCAAAACGGTTCCCTGTCTATTATAGACTCTGTATGTTAGCTTTGTACTTCTTGTTTTGAACATGTGAATTTTGCTTTGCTTGATCCCTGGCCTGCAATTTCCTGGCACACATTGTGTTTTGCAGTGCCAGTGGCATCTTTTGTAAAATAATTACATACCTTGCTTTTGCCAGCCGTGGTTTATGCAGTATACAGACAGAACACAGTGGGATTTATTATATATTTACAGGAAAAGAGAAATCAGTATTGCTGATTCTCTCAGTTGATATGTTCTTGTGCTGGAATATTTCAAATAAATATCAAATAAATGAGCTTCTTTCGTTTCTCAGTGCTATGGGTCTGCACTGTGTGAAGATTAGGTGCCTGTTCTGCGGATACCAAGTTAGACATTGGTAGAAGGAGGCGTCTTCGCAAATATGTGAGGAGTGCTACTGTAGCACTTATGATTTTAGCCTAGACACTTCAGCTCAAAACACCAGCAACTGCTTTTCTTGTTGAGTCATGTGGCTTTTGACTTCATCGGCCGACTGATGTCTCAATAGAGCCCTGTTAGAAATCTGAGCATCTTTTTTTATATCGTAAAATTTACAATGCAGGAATGTATGTTTAATATATATGTTGGCTTTTGATACTGTGATCAGATGAATATTGAAAATTTACATTATTAGACATTGCAGTGTACAATAGAAATGCTTCATTTACGTAAGCAATTAAAATTTCTCATAAAAAAAAAAATTCTGTTCAAGGCAAAAGCGGTTTCTTTTTCATTTGGTCCCTATGAAATCATCTGATGATGAAGCAAATAATTTTTTTATCATGTCTTTGACCATGAACACAGGGATGTCAGTCTATTGCAGTACAGAGTCACGCCAAAAAAATCCACAGGGCCCTGTTCTGATAATGTGTGAAAGTACACGGAAAGGACAAATAGAAAATGTAAAGGCACAGCCTGTGCACTCACTTAACTGGGCTCAAATATGAATCCAAAAACCTATAGATATGAGGCCATAATGCTACCTGAGCCGTAATGCCATGGAATGAATATAACAGAATATACATTTATCCATATTACAAAGCTGATACAGTGGAAACTGCTTATAGTGATCATGTCTGTGTATTTTAAATTGATCACTATTAGCGAATGATCATTATAACCAATTTTTTTTCTTATGTCTCAGGCAGATTACCATCTAATTGATATTTGTATATATATTACATGAACATAAGGTAATAAAACAGATAGAGTTGCTATTTACTTAATTTTATTGATGATTTCAAAATAGAGTACAGTTGCTTCAAACGGTTTTAAAATTATAGTACTGTAGAAATTAAATTACTGAACTGTGTATAATTCAAATACGCTATAATACAGTACTGTACATAAATATTAAAATTTATTTATGCAGCACATTTTCAGTGTTACACTGTCTCAAAGCACTTATTGTAGTTTCGCTGCTGCATATTGTTGGCTCTGTTTTGGCAGTTTATCATAAGCTTTGATGAGTCTATATTTGTCATTGAGAGAAAATGGACTTTCTTTTTCCGATCGTGTTTTCTGTGCACGCCGCCTTAGCCTCAGGTATCTAGCCAGACACAGATGGGTCACCGCAAGGCAAAGTAGGACGATAAAAGTGAAGTAAAAAATAATAATAAATTACCACATTTAAAATTTTTTCCATATGTTCTCATGTTTCAAAAAGACCCTAAATGAACACTGTAAGCAGACTACTTGATTACTATAAGCAAATTATTTAAACGTTATTTGTACAGGAATGATTTTGTCCCAAGCTTTTTGATCCAGCGGTTCATCACTATAACTGTTATCACCTTAAATGGTTTCTACTGTGTAGCTATTTCGTTTGAATGAAAGAGTTGAACATGACTATTTAAGGAAGTAGTGTTTCATGGTGTCGTTCATTACTGTAGATCTAAGGCCTTGAACCTGTTTGTTACTATCACTTGGCCGTTATCTATTTCTGTTCCCAGGTTCCTGGACTATCTGTCAGATCTTTGCGTGTCCATGAACAAGTCCATCCCAGTGACCCAGGAACTCATCTGTAATGCGGTGCTAGACCCTAACAATGCAGACATCCTCATTGAGACTAAGTAAGCTTTTTAAATCTAATATGTCCAGTAGAGGTTATAGATAACAAAGGGTTATTCTTAAATGTCCTTAATTGACCCCTGCAACCCTTTATATGATAAGTGGTATAGAAGATGGATGGATGAATGAATGAATACCATAGAAATCATCTAAGCATGTACTCTATCTTTGTTGTCCATCCTGTGATGTATTGGATCCCTAACTTAATGTGTCCATCAGACTGGTGCTCTCCCGCTTTGAGATTGAGGGCATGCCCATGGGAGAGAATTCAGTAGAGTCTGAAGAGGATGAGGAGGAAGTGTGGCTCTTCTGGAAAGACAGCAACAAGGAAATTCGCAGTAAAAGTATTCGAGAGTTGGCCCAGGATGCCAAGGAGGGGCAGAAGGAGGATCAGGAAGTAATCGGTTACTACAGGTACACAGTGGTATCGTGGAATATCACTGGCAGTAAGACAACAGTGAGGAACAAGTGGATAGTGCATGGTATTGATAGTATAGATATTTGATATTAATAGTGGATCTGTTCCACTCTACAAATGCTATTGATATTGCCCTACAGATACCAGCTGAATCTGTTTGCCCGCATGTGCCTGGACCGGCAGTACCTGGCAATCAACAAGATCTCTGGCCAGCTGGATGTGGACCTGATCTTGCGTTGCATGTCTGATGAGGACCTGCCCTATGACCTGCGTGCCTCCTTCACACGCATGATGCTGCACATGCATGTGGATCGTGACCCCCAGGAGCAGGTCACGCCCGTCAAGTATGCCCGCCTGTGGTCTGAGATCCCATCCCAGATTGCCATTGATGAGTAAGTGTTTTCAGCAGAAAATGTTACATGCTTTATGCTCACTTACTGATATAGGTGCCTTGATGAGGTAATGCATGAGACCTTTATTGCCTTGTCGCAATCAAATAATAGTTTAACTGACTGGAGCTCTGCAAGAAAAACAAAAGAAATTAAAAACTCATCGAAAACTCATTATAATCCTAACAGCTATGATAATGATGGAACATCCAAAGATGACATTAAAGAGCGATTTGCTCAGACCATGGAGTTTGTGGAGAATTATTTGAGAGATGTGGTTTGTCAGAGCTTCCCTTTCTCCGATAAAGAGAAAAACAAACTGACCTTTGAGGTAGGTCACTCTGAAGAAATATTTGAAACAGAGTGAAACAAATTCAAAAGTAAATTTCACGTACTAAATACAAAATGACCTGCTCTGTTTAAAGGTTGTAAATTTAGCAAGGAACCTGATTTATTTTGGATTCTACAACTTCAGTGACCTTCTGAGGCTGACTAAAATCCTCTTGGCCATTTTGGATTGTGTCCATGTCAGCACCATCTACCCCATTAAGTTGGAAAAAGGGGATGAGAACAAAGGTAACGTCATGTTTCTTAAGCTTGCATTTGACCTCCACAGCCTAAACTGTTCTGTATTTGTTGCTTTTTGTCCCCTCTTTGACTGTCAGCCAGGCATTGTAATCCATACTGGTCTGGTCAGCTATCTACTCTCTCAGCTTGTATGAGGGGCATGTGATGTTTGATAATTGTTTGCACCATCAGGTAGTAATGTCATGCGCTCCATACATGGGGTGGGTGAGCTGATGACCCAGGTGGTCCTGAGAGGTGGTGGTTTCCTGCCTGCTGCCCCTGTCAACCCACCAAACGGTGATGTTGTCAAGACTCAGACTGAGCCAGAGAAGGAAGACATATTGGTAATGGACACTAAACTGAAGATCATTGAAATCCTCCAGGTAACACACTTGATGCAGCAAACCTTGAACTTCTACTACCATCCTAATCACGTCTTATGTCAGATTTATCATCACATACTCATACATTCATCAGTCTTGGTTTCTGGGGCAGGATCAAGAACCGATCAGACTCTTAGATGTAAACTCTCACTTTTCTCTCTGCCCATGGTTTCCATAGTTCATCCTAAATGTCCGTCTGGACTATCGAATCTCCTGCCTGCTTTGTATCTTCAAACGGGAGTTTGATGAGAGCAATTCTCAGGCAGATCTATCACTGGGCAGTGGTCAGGAACTACCTAGTAACATGCCAGGTGAGATCATCGCCACTCAGTCGAAACACGGAGAACTAATTGCTCAACACCTTTAATGATGTATGGCAGATCTGTCTTGGGCAGATTCATCCTTCAAAGTCAGATTCATGATGTATCAATATAACATATTTATAGGTAATATATCTTCTCCATTCTAATAATTTTCTATACCACTGCTTATAAATGCAGGAGTTGTCCTTTGAATAGTCACAAATATCTCAAAGCTTTGACACCTTTATCCAGTTATAATGCAGCTGTTGTGCAGTAGAACCTTATTACAAGCCTTGATCCCATTTTCTCTCTTAATCTTCAGTGATTTCTGTACTTTCTTTTGTTAAAGGAGCGCTGGATTTTGAGCATATAGAGGAGCAAGCGGAAGGGATTTTTGGTGGCAGGTGAAGGCTTTCTAGCTAAATGTGAACGCTTGTGTTTTGTCTACTTTCATCTTAATAAGACTTCGTTCTCCATTATCTAAGTGTATCTCATACTTTTAAAAGCACCCGTCGTTTTTTGGTAAGGGTCTCTTGACTAAAGTTACAGTGCAGTTCTCTGTAAAGCAGTCATCATAATTCATCATAAATACCCCCATAATGCATTATAATACATTAATAACGTATTATAAACACGGCTGTAACTATTTATAAAAAAAAGGCATAACTCATTTTCGGCGTGTTTATTATGCATTATGAATTCTCTATGAAGCGCTCATCATTAATGCACTATGGATACATTCATAATGCGTTATAACGGTCAGCCGTGTCTATAATACTTTGACTGCATTATATTGCATTATGAAGGTATCAATAATGTATTATACATGACTGCTTTGAGTGTTTCCCTGTTCTCTTTCTTTATTAGCCCTTAACACTGTTATCCTAAATGTTTTGGTGCAGTTAGAGGTGTTAGTGGTTTTAGATCATAGTTAGTACTTGGTTAGTTTTTGTTGTTGGTCATATTGGGTTGCCTGATTGACGTGATTGTTTTGGTCATGTCTAGTGAGGAGAACACGCCCTTGGACCTAGACGACCATGGAGGGAGGACATTCCTCAGAGTCCTTCTTCACTTGACAATGCATGATTACCCTCCTCTGGTGTCTGGGGCTCTTCACCTTCTCTTCAGACATTTCAGTCAGCGACAGGAGGTCCTGCAGGCCTTTAAACAGGTATCTGTCCATGGAGATATCTTTTGTCATCCAACTGAGTAGAAATCTTTGGCATTGACATAACTTTTCGTGTTAATTCAATGTACTGTAAATGCATGTAGTCCGTTCTTGTCATTGCTCGATCATGGAATACGATAAGGGCTGCCCCTTCATGACAATGTCTGTATCATTTTGGTCAGAACTCCAGTCATCACCCTATCTACTGCTCCAGTGTGGGAACAATAAGGCATCCCTACCCCCAACAATTTCCTATTTTAGGTTCAGCTGCTGGTGACAAGTCAGGATGTGGAAAACTACAAGCAGATCAAGTCAGACCTGGACCAACTTCGCTCCATCGTGGAGAAGTCCGAGCTGTGGGTTTATAAGCGGCAGGGTCCGGATGAAGGCATCGACCCTGGTGATGGACCATCAGAGTCGGTCCACAAGAAAGTAAGCTCACCATTACATAATTATAATTTACCCATAACAGTTATTGTATATCATAATTTAATAAGGAAGCCTTTGTTTTTTTTTTTATCTGTTCCAAATACTCTTGATAAAATACTCTTGAATATAAGGTGCACACAAGTAAACTTAGTTAAAGCGTCCTTTTGTCTGACTCCTTTTACGTTAATTGTTTTACAGGGAGATACGACTCAGAAAAACAGCTCAGAAAAACCAAAGAAACCGGAAAGCACCAGTAGTTACAACTACCGAGTTGTAAAAGAGGTACACTTGGGATTTTCTTTGTGGTGTAATAATTTACACTATATCTCTGTCAAACACCGACTGTCATCATTACAACATTTTGTTTTTGTAAGGTGTGTTGATACATTGCTTTTTTAAGAGCCAAATTATTTTTATGTCTTGATGTTCTTTCTAAATATTTAGTAACATTCTAAAACTCTCATAGAGCCGTATAGGCAGCTGACCCAGGGTTAGAGCCATGCTGATACTTACCGTATTTGCTCAGGTTCTGCTACGTCTCAGCAAGCTGTGTGTTCAGGAGGGTGCGTCAGGTCGGAAGAGCAAGAAGCAGCAGCAGAGGCTCCTGAGGAACATGGGCGCTCATTCGGTGGTCCTGGAACTTCTGCAGATCCCTTATGAGAAGGTAGTGCATAGGTTGAAAAAGGGGGCATTAGAAACGGATTTCAGAATGAAGAAGAGTTTATTGAATTGGACTAAGGAGCAAAATTATCCAGGACCAAATCTAGAGTAGGATCTTGGATGATGTACCTGTTCAGAACAAATATTGGTTATTGGGCTAGTATGATGTATATTTCTTGTGTGCACAGGGGGAGGATGTTCGCATGCAGGAGATAATGAAGTTAGCCCACCAGTTTCTGCAGAATTTCTGTGCCGGGAACCAGCAAAACCAGGCCCTGCTTCACAAGCACATCAACCTCTTTCTAAACCCTGGGGTGAGCATATTGGCAATGGAAGACAAAGCAAAAAGATTTTCTTGAAACTGGGTTTCAATATTCAGATGGATGTTTTATGGGTGCATTTTCTTTTTTTTGCAGTTATTTTGACTGTTTGTGTTTCTTGTGCTGCAGATCCTGGAGGCAGTAACCATGCAACATATATTCATGAACAACTTCCAGCTCTGCAGCGAGATCAATGAGCGCGTGGTGCAGCACTTTGTTCACTGCATTGAGACGCATGGCCGTAACGTGCAGTACCTCAAGTTCTTACAGACCATCGTCAAGGCTGAGGGGAAGTTCATCAAGAAGTGTCAGGATGTCGTAATGGCTGAGGTGAAATCTCTCGCCTCGCATCTGACACTGGTTCCCTCATGCAAATCCAGCATATTTTGGTGTCCTGCTCTCTTTTCCCAGCCATGCGAGCTTGTTGAAGGACTCTGCATCTTTCTTCAGCTATTTATAAATTCTGGGCTATATCTGTCTTTGAGGGCTGCAGGGAATGGTGATTTTTGTGATCGCTCCGCTGTTAATGAACCCTTTTGTTTAGATGGAACTGTTAAATGAATGAATCATGAATTACCAGTTATTTGTTAACTGTAGTTTTTCAGTTGTGTAATATAATTGAATTATATTTAAGCCACTGAAGGTGCAGTTTCCTTAAATTTGATTCTTTATGAAACTAAAGCAAACAGGATGGGAAATGCATATTTTTTGTGAATTTTGAGATGACATCCAAATTTGAACCTAAGTAACAGCCATTTGGCATTGACTGAGGGGCTTATTTTCACATCCTTTACACATCCTTTGTTTATTCAGTAGGAGCATACAGCATATTTCACTTTCAGCAAGGGGCTACAGGAAAATGGTTCTTGAAAAGCATGTTGTTTTTCTCCTTGATTTTATCTAGAGCCAGTAAATTATCACAAAAATGTATAGTAAGAGGAAGTGCAAACTGTTTGGAGAAGAATATTTTGTTTGCCACAAAAGCATCCTGCACTCTAGGTTTTGTTCTGCTTAATGGTTTAAAGATTGCAGTTCTTGAGCTGCTGTATTTATGTATATCTTGCGTAATGTGCATAAGCACCGTTTAAGTAAATACTTGCATGTTTATTGTTGTAAAACCATTACTCCCATTTTGTCCGACCCACAGCTGGTAAACGCAGGGGAGGACGTGCTGGTCTTTTACAATGATAGAGCCTCCTTCCAGACACTGGTGCAAATGATGCGGTCGGAGCGAGACCGCATGGATGAGAACAGCCAGCTGATGTACCATATCCACCTGGTGGAGCTCTTGGCCGTCTGCACCGAAGGCAAGAACGTCTACACAGAGATCAAGTGCAACTCGCTGCTGCCTCTTGATGACATCGTCCGTGTGGTAACGCACGAGGACTGCATCCCAGAGGTAATGGTACTGACTGCAGCCATGGTGGATCAGATCTGTTTATTCTTGGAATCGATAATGACTCTGTCTGTTTGAGACCACATGAGGAACTTATTGTAAATCTCTTCATATTTACAATTGAATTGGTCTGTGGAACTACAGAGTGTTTAAGCATGGAATGCAATATGCAAACTGTTCAGTTTATGGTGGCTTCTGCCTCGCTGGTATGGAGGATTTCTCACACACTATTGGCTGGAGCGATTCTATCTAACGGTAAATGGAGTTGGATGTAACCTGTTGTGTGGAGGGAAAAAAAAAAACTTCCTCCAGCCCATTAGAAACACACGTACCAACTTCTCATGGATTCTGCCCCAGATTAACACGCACGTTTGCTTTTCTGTTCTCCAGGTGAAAATTGCCTACATCAACTTCCTAAATCACTGCTATGTGGACACCGAGGTGGAGATGAAGGAGATCTACACCAGTAACCACATGTGGAAGCTCTTTGAGAATTTCCTGGTTGACATCTGCCGGGTAAGGATTAAGAATTTCTGCAAGTCTCCTCAAAGTAAGACAAGTCATACAGTACAGAAGCTATTCTGTCTTGCCACAAGTGACACTCTTTAGTTAATCTCTTATTTAAATGTTTAAATAATGCCAAATACACAAGGGTTCCTCTGAACCTATCATTTGGAGCATTTTAAAGATTTGTGTGTAGTTTCTATTGGTGTTGCTGCTGGGAATGGAATGCAGTGGAGGCCACGCCCCCTGAGAGCTCTACCCCTGCAGGTGTGCAACAACACAAGTGACAGGAAACACGCTGATACAGTGCTGGAGCGCTATGTGACGGAGACGGTCATGAGCATCGTGACCACGTTCTTCAGCTCTCCCTTCTCAGATCAGAGCACCAGTCTGCAGGTAATCCTGGCAAAGTGCTATTTGCATTAGTGTCCGTGACCTAATCTGTATATGAATATCGATATACATATAGGTATAAAATATCACACACACACATATATATAAATTGTGTATATATAAGCCCATATTATATTATGATATGATTCTATACAACTTTATTGTCAGTCACAGACTGAAATTCTTGATTATTATACATTGCAAAAAATGTAGCTGGACCTTCCTTAGCATTCAGCTGCATTATTATACATGTTCCTCACTGCACTGGAAAATCGCCACCATGTTGTTAAATGAGTCATATAAATTGTTGTAATGAACATTGTTAGAGTGACATTCTGATAGTGACTGTGCTCCCTGTGTGTTCCTTCGGAATAGAGCTGTTAATTATCGGTGCTGGCAGACGCCGTTTACAGCCAGGTGCTGCTGAAGATCTAGTTCCGCTCTGTGTGCTGTTAACATTCAGATTCTCCTCACATAGATGCCAGATGTTGCTGCATGCTAGTGAATTTTGGCCAAGACATTTATACAGTATCATATATCCCAGTCTCACATTGAAGATATCCTTCTGCCTTCTTACTGACTTATGAGCGTTCAGTGGCTGATTCATGGGGTTGCTTTTCCCCCTGAGAGATCCTCTCGGGGGGTAATTGAGGTCTGGGAAGTTAGGTAATGAGTGTCTGGGTTTCCCAACATTCCCCGCATGGCTTTGGACTGGTGCCCACTGGTGAGCATGCAAGCGTCCATTGGAATTTGTTTCCTGTTTTACTGGAAAGGCTTTGTGTATTTGTTAAACCAGAATACAATCAGTTTTTGGTTATCTATAAATTACATTAATTAGTTTTTACTCATGCAGTCTTTTTTTCATAAAATATTTTCTTTTAACTTATAAACTATGCTCTGTTTAAATCATCACTGGACTTCTTTTACTTCAACTGACACAAATCCTTTATTTGTTTCTCAGTTCCTTTTATAATATAGGCACACAAGGGTCTGTGAAAGTTTAAATACGCCCTTGTCAACAATACGCCCCCCCCCATTAAATTTGGGAGCCACGGGAAAGTTATTGAGTCACATGATACAACAAAATGGCTTTTTGTCTGATGCATGTTGGAGATACAGGTATTAAGCGGAAGCTCTTGGGTTGTAACAAAGTCAGGTCCAGTGAGGCCTCCAGTTTTACATCTGCAGGAAGTTTCTCTGCTTATAATTCTGTACATTTTTTTTTGTTTCACTTCAGGAATCTATTCTGGGCAAAATATTAGAGGTATTTAAACTTCAATAGAATGACTACACTGATTTGGTGTCACTGGGTACTGTAAATGTTGTGTTGTGTACTCTACCCCTCCCCACCGGCAGCATGTCTAAGTGGGGGGAGCTTGTGGGTCAGTGGTTGGACACCCCAATCCTGGGCTCCACCTCCAGTCTGGGACTTGACAGGGAATGTATGTCATTGGTTCACCATTTCTTAAAGACCATTATGGCTTTTAAATTAAGCAAGTCATTTTTGATTTATGGCACATTGTTTATATATAATATCTGTTTGCTAGTTTGACTGGGGTTTTACTCTGGTTTCGGTTGTGTATCACTTGCATTCCATTTGCATGCCTGTTTATGCAAGTTTCACGGAGGGAAATTGCCCTTCTGCACGCAGGGCTATGGGCCTCTGCCCATGTCCTGTTCGACATTTCCTCGGTTGGCTTGTTCTTAACTAGTGAACTTTGACCCGGGATGTTACACTTAAATTTATTGATTTTTGGGTTTAAGAAAACAACACAAAGTTCTTCAAACCCCAGGGACTGCTGGGCTATCATGACACACTGGCAAATTACTAGGGAGGAGAGAACTAAGAAGACTAGGCTTCACATATCTTTGACATTAATTTGCGTTGGTGACATTGTAACTGTAACTGTGAGCTTCATGGTATGAGCTCTGCAGGTATGAAATGAGGTGCCTCTTTCTTTTTTATGGTGCCTGGAGCTCACAGACAGATGCATACTGGAGACGCTACTGCAGCACTATCTCAATGCTGTTCTCTCTCCTCCTTTTCTCATCCTGTCATGGTAATGTTCATATTCTTTTCTTACGCCTTCACTTTCACCTGTCTCATTCACTCCCTTCTTCCTTTCTCCTCCCTTGCATGACCTTTCTACATAATCATTTATACCTTATTCCTTTTTCTCTTGCCTGTACAGTATGTTCTCGTTCCCTCTCTGCTCCTCTTGCTTCTGACTGGTTCCCGGTCTCCTCATGCCGTTTAGCTTAACGCCCCTCTCTGCTCTCCCCTCCGCTCTCTGGCAGACCCGGCAGCCGGTCTTCGTGCAGCTCCTGCAGGGAGTCTTTCGGGTGTATCACTGTCACTGGCTGATTCCAGCACAGAAGGGCTCTGTAGAGAGCTGTATTAAGGTGCTTTCTGATGTGGGTAAGTGCTGCTGTCTCCCCACCCCCAGAGTCAGGTTTTGTTCCCAAAGGGGGTCACTTAGTAATGTGCAGCATCATGTAATTTTGAATCTAGCTTAAGGGTTTAGCTTACATTTTTAAATATAACCTAAGGGCAGTGTAGGTGGCCACAGCTCTCTAAAAAATAAAAAATAAAAAAAAGAATGAGTCATTTTTGTAGTTTAAAGCTCCATAGCTCTAGCGCCAGTATTTTGACCTTTACCCATAGTTCTCTGTCTATAACATAAGTATTCTTTTTGTAGCCAAAAGTCGAGCAATCGCAATACCGGTGGACCTGGACGGCCAGGTGAACAGCCTCTTTGTCAAGTCAAACAACATTGTGCAGAAGACCGCCATGAGCTGGCGCCAGTCTGTGCGGAACGCTACCCGCCGTGAGTCGGTGGTCACCACCTCGCGGGACTACAGGAACATCATCGAGAGGCTCCAGGTGAGAGGGAAGCCCACAGGCAGAGAGCTCTGTGGAGTGTCTTCCGGGGCCCCTGTCCCCCCAGCACAGGCCTCTCTGGCCTGGGTTACAGCGTTTGTGTTCAGGAGCAGGGCCTCTGGGCATGAGGACGTTTCACTCCAAAGTTGCATTGGTGGTTGTGTGTGAGGTTTACCCTCTCCTGGAAATCCTTTGAAGTGTTTAAGCATTACTTTAAACACTACTTTTAATGGGTATTTTTCTTCTTTTCAATTAGTATAATATTCTATCTTATTACTAGAAGCAATTGTACAGCTTGTTTGGACGGTAGCCCAGTTGACTCCCTTTGCTGGGAAGCATTTCCTGCCCATAATAAATTAATGAGAATCTGGGGAATGAAGGAAATGGTTTTGATAGCATCAGTCAGTGTTTGCTGTGTATCCTGGTACCAGGTCCCGAAAGGCCATTCCTGTATCTCCATGTGTGAAAATGAAGCTGGCTTGTACAGTAGTATGACGCCGGCATCTTAAGGCTCCACAGTGTCCCTGCGCGTGCGCAGTCCCAGTATGCATTACATTGTGGGAACCAAATGTCCCCAAAATGTGATTAAAACCTATTATTTTGACGTTGTGGGGCCATTGTTTTTCAGTCCCAGCAAGTGGAAATTTTATAAAAAAATATGTGACTGCAATCGTCAAGCTAAAAATGCCAAAAGTCTTGTATTTTGTTTTGTTACTTATGGTTAAGGTTAGTGCTGGGTAGTTGTTAAGGTCGTCATAGTTCGCATTAGCATTCTTCCCAGTCCCCACAAAGATGAGTACAGGTCTGTGTGTGTCCACATGTATGTGTGTGTGTGTTCATATGAGAGTTTGTCTTCAGGGCTGTGTTTTGCATACCCCCCCCCTCGCAGGACATCGTCTCCGCCCTGGAGGACCGTTTGCGGCCTTTGGTCCAGGCCGAGCTCTCTGTGCTGGTGGACGTGTTGCACCGACCGGAGCTGCTCTTCCCGGAGAACACGGACTCCCGCAGGAAGTGTGAGAGCGGCGGCTTCATCTGCAAGTAAGGGACAGCAGCTGCCTTGCAAGTCCGAGGAAGGTTCAGTCCGGAATGGCTCCTTTTATGCCCCCCCCCGATTGGGTTCATTTGGGGACACGCGTCGGCAGTGCTGCAGTGACTGACTGAGTGGTTTTAGAATTAAAGGATTATTCAGTAACACCAGAGGAGGTTTGAACCAACTTGATGTTTCAGGTGAAGAAAGCACTTTGTTTTCCACTAGGCTGGTTTTTAATCACTGGCTGACTTTAATATGCCGCCCAGTCTTATCTTTATTTAATTTGCATGTTAATATCTTTGCTTCGTTGCCTCATCCGGCTCTTTCCTGCCCCCTGGAGAAAGGAATGCAGTGTAATATGCAGATGCTGATGAATCAGCTGACCCCTCACATGTAAGCGTGTATGAGCGCAGCCTGAACTAGGCCGCCGTTTGCCCGTGTCTGTACGCATGACCTCTGTGACGCAGTACCGTGCTGCGCTGACGCACACACACCTCTGCAGTGATTCGGATTCTCTCACTGAAGGGGTACCTGCATTAGAGAGGGATTGTCTTATTTCAAGCGTGGCATGGATCTCCGCATAGCGTGTGATCATCAGGATTCTCGCTAAGGTTTCCGAGAGCAAAACCAATCCCTCCGCTTGTTCCTATAAGCTGCGTGTTTAGTCTCGTGCTGGTTCCAGGGAAATCAAACACATATTTTGGATTAATAAGTCAGGTGTTACTTATTCAGAGTCCCTATCCAAAATAGTTATAAGCATTACATTGCACAATGTGTCTCCTGGCAATTAACCCTTTAGTGCCATGTAATAGAGAAGTGCTGTTTTTTGCAACTCATTCTTATTTTAAAATTTGTACTTTATAATAAAGGATCCTTTATTAAAGCTCATTAT
Source organism: Paramormyrops kingsleyae (assembly GCF_048594095.1). Taxonomy (NCBI): domain Eukaryota; kingdom Metazoa; phylum Chordata; class Actinopteri; order Osteoglossiformes; family Mormyridae; genus Paramormyrops; species Paramormyrops kingsleyae. The sequence goes on along the minus strand of NC_132802.1, from coordinate 24,655,790 downwards.
TTCATTGTTAAAGCTTTTTTCCAGCCTTATTTTTGTTCTTGATTTATATTTTTAAATAGCTGAATGATAATTGGAAATGCATGCGATCTGTATGTGTAGATGTGCACAGTTTACCACATTGGTCAGTTTTTGTCCATAAAACGTGACCTTTTAATAACTCCCCCCCCCCCCCCCCCCCCCAACAGACTCATCAAACACACAAAGCAGCTGCTGGAGGAGAATGAGGAACGGCTGTGCATCAAGGTGCTGCAGACTCTGAGGGAGATGATGACCAAAGACAGGGGCTACGGCGAGAAGGTACCCCCCCCCCCCATCCCTCCCCCACTGACTAACAGACAGCCCCTCACCGGCGTTCTGTATCAGTTAGCTGTGCTGTTGGGTTACTCTGTCCCCCCCCCCCCCCCCTGTGATTGAACATGTGCTATACTGAGTCTGCACCCATGCAGGGCTGACGCAAACACACGCGGCACCTCCAGCCCCCTCCCTCAGGACATGGCTCAGTATGAGTCACCAGCGGGGGGGGGGGGCTCATCAGCCCCTTCTCACAGCACAAATTCAGCAGCCCCCCCGCATATCCCCCATGGCTGCTCACACTGTCCGTTCCACCACTTCACACACAGCATGTGCTCATCATCTGTGTGCATCTCACCGGATGTAAAATACGGGCATGTGTTCCTCCCCATGCGTGAAAATAGATCCAGACTTCCTGTGCCTTTTTTTACTGTGCTAATCCTTATCAGATCCTAACATTGTTTTACTTACTTAGATGTGTGTTTTTAATATTATGCTTAACCCAGTTTTCACGCTGATAATGGAGCTCTTTCTGATGGACTAACTCACGCTCTATAATCTTCTCTTCCAGCTGATTGCCTTTGATGATGAAATGGATGTGCCTGAGGTTGACCGGTTCCTTTTTTAGTCTGTTTATGTTTGTGTCTGTAGATCTGCTGTAGAAATTTTTATTTTTTTTTGTCTGTTCTTGTGCTGACTTGTCATTCATCCATTTTACACCCCTTCCTGGTACAAATTGAGGTCAGTAAGTAGGCCTGCCTGTTCCTATGATTCACGTGACTGTTACTGTGGTAACGCCTGGTGTGGTCGAGTTCCCGAAAGCTTGCAGTCACCTGCCTGAAAAGAGTCAGTCAGAATTTGTACACGTCTGTACATTTCCTTAGTTTTCCTCAGGCCTGTAATACAGTGGCATGTGTGTTCAGTCCAATTGAACACTTTATAGATGCACTTCAGTAGACAGGACTGTCCTGATCAGCTCAGTGCCACAGATCAGTTTGCTGGTTTGTTCTTTTGGTTTGGTTTTGTTTGGTTTGGTTTGCTTTTGTCAGTTTGTTTATTCTGCTGCTTCAGGGAGGATTCATATACTAGATCAGTGGCCACACACAAGCATCATGTGTTGTTCACGTTGGTGGTATAATGGTAATATGCTGTACTGAAGTTTTCTGCAGTCTTGGCAACAAATCTTGGTCTCCCGTGCACCAGAAATAGCATTGCTTTTGTTAATACCATCATATTACCATATACCATGTCATTCTGTCTGGACAGTTTGACTATGATAAATAATACCGCTTTTAAGATGCTGTGATTCATTAAAATAATACAATTTAGTATCTGATTTACATGTATGGTTTAGACTAAATAATATTCAGAAGGGAAAGATGGTGAAGATTGTCCATTGCCTGTTTAATATGAAAATGGTCTTACATTTTAGATTGGGACTTTACTGTCATTTGCCATTTGCGCTTTTTACTGTCATCCTAATAAATCATCACACTGTGCTGTTTTAGCAGATGCTGAACACAGCGTGTTTGCTGAGCTGTGCTGGCTGTGCGTGAGCTGCACAGGTGGCCTCACCTGGAAGGTCAGCTGTGCGGAGATGGGCGGGAGCGAGGAGGCCACGCGGGGGCAGGTGGCCCCGGGGCTTTTCAGTACCGCGTACCTGTAGAGGGTGACGCGCTGAAAGGAAAGCGTGAGAAGCGTGTCCGTGTCCGTGTCACCAATCCAGGGCCGAACCGTGTAGGTGGCTAGCAGGCAGTGGCCTGATCGGAATAGGTGCCATATGCGAGACAGGCCTCAGCAGGGACAGCCGTCTGATTTACACTACAGGAACTGGGTTGGTCTTAAAGCCCAAGTCTCCCCATTTCCAGGGAAAAGGTTTAATAAAGTAATTATGTCCTGCAAAATAGGGCCGTTTGGGAGCAGATGTGTAGTGAAACTGGCCTGGGTGTCTGTGCGATGCACTATGTGAGATATATAACACTCTGGAGTGTCTGTACAGACACACGCTCAGTCAAAGCACCTGCTGTGGAACACATCCCCCCTTCATCTCCCCCATTCTCCCTAAAACTGACGCGTCCCATAGGAGCCTCCTGGTGTCTATCCTCTCGTTCTGGCTGAACATTACATTCCCAGTCATGGAAAAATATCCGCTGGAGCCCTCAAATTAAAGATTCGCCTTCCCAATTTCACCCCCTTTGAACCCTCTCCGTAACAGTGGCAGACACCCCCCCTCTGCACTCCCTCCGTCAATCGCCAGCAGTCAGAAAGGACCTCGGAGACGAATACTTGCCTTTTCCGTCCTGCATGGCTGTCCTCAGTCCCCCAGTGTGACATGACAGCTCAGGAGCCACAGTCTGTATGCTCAGGGCTGCTGTTACATAATGGAGACCATCCGAACGCACTGGAAAGCCTCCCCACGTGTGTCTCCTTCACCGTGTCACAGCCAGCTGAGCGGAACGCTTCCCTTTCAGCCAGGCAGCAGCGGCTCGCAAAACTGCCTGTTTGTCTCCCCCCTGCCCTGCCTTTACACTCTTGCCCTCTATCCATTTTTTATTTTCCCTCCCTCAGATGAGATTTCCCCATATTTTTTCTCGCTAACCTCTTCAGACGTCAGCATATCCTCCTCTTAGGTTTCTCACAGACCCTGGTCCCTCTCAATCCACCTCTTGGGCTCTGCTTGCCCTTCCTGCTACCAGTGTGTTCCAGCAGGGGGCACTGTGAACATGATTGTGTGCAGCGCCGTGGTGTCCTAGTTTTTCCCCAGTCTGCAGGCTGCACGATTCTTGAACTCCCGCCAGCTCTCAGGCGGGAGTTACATAAGAACTGACGCTTTTTTTTTTTTCCTGGAATTCAGGCTCTTCACTGATGTGTGACCTTCAGCAGTAATTGCCAATAAAAGTGCACCAGAGCTGTTTACTGCAGGACCCTGGCAGTGTGACTGCGCACTGGCAGAGGAAGGGAGATGGGGAGGGGGCCGTGTTTGCAGACCCTGCCAGATGGGCATTGGCTATAATCCGGGATCCTCGAGGTCATACCCTGTTAACTGTTCCATGCCTATAGGCCCTAAGGTCAGAGTTGATGTAATGTGGGACTCAGCCGATTGGCTGGCTAGGTCTGTGCTACATCCTCCCCTCCTGTCACTGTGGCTACACAGCCACGCCCATAACCCCCCACCAGCACCGCTGCTTGTGATGTACTGAGCTGATATCCAGCTTGTGAAATGATGTCACCTTCAAATAAATATTTTTTTGCATATCCTTCTAAGGCTGAAATCCTTGTTGCAACAGGCATACGGTGGATACTTTTAAAGCACTTCAAAAACAAGCCTGTTGTGTGTTTTCTCATTTCAAACACTTTTTGCAGATAAACTGTCTAATTTTTACTGATTCGAATGACCAGTTGGTTCATTCCGACAGGCAGCATGTTTTCACTGCAGATCAAACCAAAAAGGTACCTGCAGAGGTTTTCAATAATCATCAATAGAAGGGAGGAGCTGTAAAATTGACCTCTGAATATTTCAGTCAGTCATCAACATTTTAGGAGGTTTTTAGTCATTTATAGATTCTTTTATGAAGTTTACTGGTGTCTGACACCTGTGCTTCTCTCGGATTTATTAGAGCTATTGGATTGACATTCTGCCCCCCAGAAGGGTCATTAACTGCAGCAGAGTCCTCATTAGTGCATGTCTGATGCAAATTCGGGCTTCAGAATATACTGTACAGTCATTCTGTGAATTTAATGTTCCTGTTTTTGCATGTACTTTTTTTGTTTTAAACCTGTATTGTTCAAAAAGCATATCATATATGTAGTAGCTAACACTAGTTTTCCAATTAGTGGTCATCTGCAAATTAATTGACGCTACCTCTTGAAGTATATCCGAAAAGCCAGGTTGCTGGTTGCAGGTGACTTGAACGGCACAAGAGTGGGAATGGACTGGAATTATGGGGGCCGTTTTCACCGATTGGATTTTTGTAGTTGATGTCCCTGAAAGCATAGAGCTGTTTTGCTTTGGGATTCTTGGTTTATTCTTGAGTCTCCTAACTATACAGAAAATAATATGATTGTTTTAAATTAAAAATTGAATTGATTGTGCCAACCTGGGTGTTGCTGTCGCTCTTGCTGAGGCAAAGACAAATGAATAGAGGGCTTCTAAGTAGATTGCAGACATTGTGGTTTTTCTGAGACACTGCAGACGGTACGTTTCTCTGCCCCCCCCCCCCCCATGCCTTTCTTCTAAATGACAAATATTCCCACAGACCCTTTGTTTGATGTGGTCTGAATCCCCTTCTGAACTCTGTTTGATTTTATCAAGGGTGTTGGCCGGTTTGTAGCCTCCTCTTCCTCCCCGGATGTCGCCTGATGACGAAGGTACCACCATGACTAAGCTGCAGACACACGCGTGTCGTGCCAGTCAGGATTATACTATTTGACGCCAATGATTTAGCTTTTCTTTCGCTGCTTCAGCATGTCTAGGGTTGTGGGGTTTGGATGAGACCTCAGCTCCCACTGTGCAGAATGTCTGCTGCTTTTTTTGTTTTTTTTCCTTCCTCAGTAGACTTGTTTTTCTGCCACGGTTCAAAAGACCTCGTGCTGTTCAGGCAAGGAGATGGGCCACAAGATCTTCTCTGCCAGAGGGCTTCTCATGAGTTGCACCAAGTGGTTGGATACCTCCATTGGCATCTGTACCACACGTGGAGCCCCTCTTTGTTTTAATCTTCTGTTTATATGGAATAACTGGACTTTGTACCTCTCATCCTTTAATTGCTCCAAAGACTATAATAGGACTTTTATTTCTGGATTTATGGTCCATCATTTATATTTCTGGATTTATGGTCTCCTGCATTTCCAGGCAGAGATGACATGTCAGTACACCTTACAGGCCCTGTGTTGTACTCTGCATAATAGACCTCTGTTGTTGCATATCACTGTTATTCATCTATAGTTAATACCAATATTGGCTGTAATGCAAATGGCCATTGTTGAGATTCTCCATTTGCGGTGGCTTTTTTCTTCAAATTCTTAAGTACAGAACCTCACATGCTGCTGATCATTTGCACCCACATGCTTCTTTTTGCCGAGTCACGAGAGAAGTTCCGGTCAGCTATAGCCTCCGGAAGAAAGTGACATCTTTGCACTTCTATAGAGAAGAACAGATTGAGGCTTCCTGCTTTAATTTGTGGGGGTGGGTTTTGTGAAGAAGTCATCCTCAGTGCTATTTTTAAATCTAAATCCAGTCTCTAAACACTCAGGGCCTCTGGCCCAGGGATTTCCTGGAATTGTGTGTGTTGTGCCCATATATTCTGGTTATAGAAATATAGGTTGTTTATGTTCACAGGTGTACTCTGTGTACTGTAAGCATGTCTGTCTGATTTTGAGTTTAGTCATTCCGGATCTCCAGCTCCAAATTTCCGCTTTTGAAAGCTCACTCCGCACCTTATTTCATTTAGCTGATGTCAGACAATGATGGAAGGTTATCACCTCACTTACTTTTCACTTACTCATCACAAACATGAACCCCAAATTCATTTACATTGACTGTCCAAAAGAGGCTTCAGCTTGTGCACTACTGTGTCAGTAGTGCTATGGTCTGATTTATTTTTTTTTTTTAATTTATTTCACTCTTCATTATGTAATGTTGATGAAACCCATTTCTTTCGAGTCTTGTTTTCCTCCCTGACAGCTGTGGTGTGTTCTTATGTAAGCAGCATGGTTTCATTTAAGTATAATCTTACTTGTTAACAGTCACTGCTAGTTCACAAGTCATTTACTTGGTATTTTTTGATTTTTAGGAGCTGTGTGAAACATTGCATGACAGCTACTGCATGACGTTATTTCTCCTATTCAAGTCGATTATCTTGCATGTCAAAAAAGTAACAGATTTGCATGATATTTCCTTCAGCGTTTGTTTTCCTTGTCTTTCTCGATATTGCCTTTGCTTGATGCTAACACACCCCATCACACTCAGGAACTTGATCAAAACCAGCCCCAGAAGCAACTGGAGGACCAGAAGAGGGTATGTTAGCCCTCAACTTGGCATCACCTGCACTAACACGCACTGCAGCACTAACACACAGCTATAGCTTTGCTAGCTCATTCATTTTTCTCTCTGACCACCTTTAATGATGTATTTACACATGATGTGTTGTGTTTGCTGAAAAAACACGGCAAACACTTCTAGCACTAGTACTGAACATGTAATTTCTGTATTCTATGCACAGTGGTGTATATACCATTTTGGGCTATATGTGTAATGTACTTTATCATCAAAGTTCACTGATTTGAGTTTTCCAATTAAGAAATTTTATGAGTATTATGTCTCTGACTTCTGATCATTAGCGTTGAACTTATGACTTCTCCTATCTCTTTCCCTGAGAGGTGTTCTCCAAGTTAGCTAGCCCCAAGTGCACAACTGTTGTCATGACTACCATAGCATGACCCCCCCCGCCCCCCAGCCAGTTCGAACTCGGAATGACTAATTTCAGCAGCCCCATCTGTGCCCTTTCAGTCAGACCGTTTTATTTCAGTAGTTTCCTAAAGACCTTATTGATTCCAAAAAGATGCATTAATTTTCTTAGCATTTTGGTTAGAAATGTTGACAGGTATGTATTCTCCATCGTTCATAAACTGTCCTTTTTGCCAAGTAATGTTGGCATCCTTGCACAATTTTATTTTCATTTCAGTTTTGTGGAGCTTACTTCTAAAGTTAAAGTCCTGTACACATTTATAAAAGGTGTATGTAAGTTACCCTCATGAATAGTGCAGCAGCCAGTGTCGTGTATCTGCACCGACTTCTGAAGCCCTTCCCTCAGGAGCTCATGGGCTGATCCTGTTCCGTTTATCCAACCGTCTGAAGGGTGAAGCTCTAAGGCAGATTCTGGTGAACCGTTACTATGGAAACTTTAGAGCTGGCGGAAGGAGAGACAGCCTGTCGAGTTTCAGTAATGGTCCCGTGGCCCCTGGAGGGTCAGGCAAGACCCAAGCAGGTGAGCTGAACACCACCGCAAACACAACCAAGACTGTTTTTCGTTTAGCTATCAGAAATAACACTTTTTCAGTGAAGCCACAGTTCTCCATTCTACATTCAGTAAGAACCAGGATTCGCGTCTGCGGCTAAAAAGGAGAGAACTGAAAAACATGAACTTGTGAAAGATAACAGGTGTTGGCGCTATATGCTCTTTGGTTCTGCCAGTTAAACTTTCAGCCCTGGTTCTTCACATTTTTCAAAACCAAATAGGAGCTGAATGGCACCAGTTGTATGCCACTCTCTCTCATGACCTCTCAGTGCATTGCTGAAACAGTCCAGGACCATATTTACATCTGCAGCACGCAGGTGATGCTGAGAGGGCTGCCTGTAATGACAGCTGTCAGCCTCTAGGGACATTACCTTTTCCTCATAAAATACTGATTGATGTGTAAGTTCCTCATTCCAGGTGTAATCAATGATCCAGTTTCTCCTAGGCTTAGTTATTTTTACCTTCACACCAAAAGTTCTGTGCGTAACTGACAGAGACAGGGCTAGTTGTTATACATACAGTATATCAGGGATGGATTGTTGTAGGTATGTATCGTGATGTGTGTGTTGCTTTGGGATGCTGCTTTGAAAGCCAAACTGTTTTAGTGTAAATAAGGATGCACATTGACAAGGACATACTTCTTTAAGAGAAGGTAGTGAGGAGACATCCCAAAGATGTGGTGCTGAAAGTTGGCAGCACTCAGTATTAGGGCTGGGCGATATATCGATATTATATCGCGCATGTGCAATAACCACCAGGACTTCAAATGACAGACGAAGCATTTGGCCGGACGCCAGCTTTTCGGTGCTATATGGACATTTATTTATGCCCATAATTTGCTAAAAAAATTAGCAGTATGGCTTAAATATTTATGAGATGCGTTTTGTGATACCCAAAAGTTAGTAATCTGTATAAACTTTGTTTCTTAAATTCTATTAGCGCCGCACACCACATAATACTGTTTTAGTATACTACAGTTTGGTGTACTACAGTTTGGTGTACCTCAATGCAATATGCGGTAAAGAAGAGTAGCCACCACATCTTTTAAAAGAGGAGATCTTTTTACGAACAACGTAAAACGACGTCGGCGGTGTGGTGGTACTTTTTGCAGTTCAAAGTCTGACACTTTTATTAAACATAAGGATATGCCGTATTTATCCTAATAATTACTTTTGGGCGCCATACAAAGCCTCATTAATATTTTAGCCATACAATTAAACTGCTTAACAAATTGTGGGCGTAAATAAATGTCATTTGAAGCCCTGATGATTATTTCGCATGTATTTGCGAAATACATTATTACATTATTTGCAATGTAATATCGATATATCGCCCAGCCCCACTCAGTATACTATTATTTCAGCAGGAAACCTGAAAATGAGCAAAGTATAAATGATTCAGCTTGAATTTCATAATTTCAGCGTCATATCAGTATTCTGTTGAGGAATAAAAGTTCATCAGGTGTTATTTTAGCTTCTTTATAAGTTAGTGAAGTTTAAGACGTGTCTGTTCTTATGGGCGTTTGCTCGCTTCATTCCTGCCCAGGTGGGACACTGGTGGCTGGGTCCTTAAGTCGCGGAGAAATGGGCCTCATGGAAGTGCAGTGTCACCTGGACAAGGAAGGAGCTTCGGATCTGGTCATCGACCTCATTATGAATGCCACCAGTGACCGTGTATTCCAGGAGAGCATCTTACTGGCCATAGCACTGCTGGAAGGGGGCAACACCACAATCCAGGTGAGGTGGCTTTGTGTTAATGTTACTGACATGACGTAACAGTGATTTTATTCATCTCATTCTGAAAATTAAAGGTACATAAACTGTTAATCCAAAAGTCAAAGAAATTGACAAAATGCTTGAAGTCATCAATTGGCTGGTGATCGGTTTTTATATCTCAAAAGATTATTCTGACTTTCTCTTTATTTAAATAATTAATTGCCAAATATAAAAATTGCTTAATATTAATTTTGTTTAAACCACTTTCAGTTCATTTCCCATGTGATAATTTTAACTAAGTTGCTGAATCTAAGAATAGCAAGTGTTGGGTATCTGTTATTTTCCAGTCCCCAAAACCAGCACTGTGACGTCCTCCCCTGTCGTCACCACCCGCTCTGTGACGTCCTGCCCCTCTCCTCTACTCCTGGAGTGTGTGGCAGTGCTTCATTTTCTAAGAACTCGGCAGGGAAACGTTTCTCCTGCATTAAGCGATGCCAGTCTGTGGTTTTTACTGAAACCTCCCTTTAGGCCCTCCTCCACATCGCAAAAGAACCGCATTCGGTTACCAACATTCCTGCTGACTTGATGTCTTGCTGATTATCTGCAGTGCAGTTTGCATGTGGCAGGAGTCTTACACTGTCAGAACGAAAGTGAATGAGAGCGGATGACGGACCTTTAGTCTGCTACTTTATATGTGCGTTTGTTTCGAGTCTGTATTCGTTTTGAAATCTTGAGTGTGGGTTTTTGTGGATAAATGAGTCTTATGAGGTTATGGGATCAGCTTGCTAGTTTCTTTAGTGTTTTAGTTAGTAGTTGGTGGTTTCGGGAATGAAGCGCAATACACATGATTAGCGTATTCCAGACCAGTTCTTCAGGCTTGTGTTAAAAGACTGTATGTGGACCCTATAGTTGCTGATTTGCTTGGAGGAAGCTCCACTCCCTGGGGAGGGGTAATGAATTTCAGGTGCGGATTTACCAGCAGGTGTGCTGTACGTCTTTCTGGCTTCAGGCCTCACCTCTTGCCAGCGGTCTTCACACTGTTCTCACTACAGAAGTACGTAATTTAGGTCTCTCCCACTCATGAAGAAGATGGATGAATCTCAGAAGAGTGTCTGCCTCCGTAAGCAGGGAGGGGGTCCAATTTATAATTCATTGTCTTAAATGTTGTCCAAGCTCAGTGTTGGCTGACATGTCTCTTCCTCATCCCACCCCCCCACCCCCCAAGGTTGCTTTGGCAACACAACACTTCAGCAGAAGCCTCTGAGAAGCCCAGAGACTGTATCGAAGGCAGTAAATGGGGGCTGAATCTAGTGCAAGCGCCTTTTCTCCAGCTCAGCATGATACTTATATGTGCGTGTGTGCTTGCGCAAGCAGGCGGCTTGCATAATCAGATTATATTTACATAGCTGGTCCTACCTGATAATGTCCCTGCTCTGAACAGCCCCGCTCAAAGACAGTCATGTGACACTGTTATATAAGGGCTCTTGGAATGAACAAAGAATGCAGTGGGATTCAAAGCATTCCGCTTTCTGGATTAAACTAGGTCATGTCACAGCACTGAAAGCGGGGCGCCTGGGGAGCCCCTGTCCCTCGCCACAGGAATCGGGGTATTCCCTCTTCCTAAGAGCTGGGGATCTACTTCTGCCTCATGTATCGTTTTCTTGAACGTTCTTAGACATACTCGTTTTTTTCCGACCACGTGACCTCCATTGCATGCTCAGAACTTTTACTTTGTGTATCCATATTCTTATCATGTGATAATAGGCTCTTGAATCCAGGACACGTTTTTATTTAAAAGTTGTCACTCTTCTGTATCGTTTTCTCTTCCAAGTGACAGTTGCTGGTGGGCTGGGTAATGGCCATGTTCTGGTTATTATCAGGCAGCATAATGGGATCATGAGCCCCTTGGTCATATGCCACCATGTGCCTCGGTTGGTTTTTCTGTGGTTCCAGATAACCAGGTTTCAGAATGACCAGTGTCTTTCAAAATGGAGAACCACAGTTGCACTTTTTGGTGCATTTCAGATATGTGCTGCGACTCCTCCCTATGTTAAGAAACTTACCTCATGATGTATCCCATTGGGTCTTCTGGAGAACCTCTTCTGTATTAATCAGACAGGGTTTCGTTTTTTTCTCTCCCCTACAGTATGTATTTCATGCTCTTGAAGGCAAGACCCTTCTGGTTGTCCGCCTGAGTCTGGCCTTCAGAAAAACAAAGTGCCGACTGTACTTCCTCATGCTGTTTTAATGCCCAGTACACAGTCTTAAAAAGCTTGCCTGTTCTATAATTCTTGGCCCCTCTCTCCAAGAACAAACAGCCGTTTCTGCTCGACCACGTACAGCCACGCAGACAAATCCAGCCCACATCAGTGGACCCGTCACATCTCATTCCCTTACATAAGTGTCGGTTGTTTTCCTTGTGTTTGGACAGAGGGGCTTTTGTTGTTTTTAATGGAAAGCAGGAATGACCCGGGGAGCAGGCGTTTTGCCCCGTGGTTTGTTTGTTTTCGAGATAATGCAGAGCCACAGTCAGGCAGGCAGCATCCGTTCCATAGTTCAGCAGCAGGGAAGAGGCACGAACCAAGCCATGAGCAAGCCTGATGTTTCCAGGCCAGAGGAGGAGGTGGAACTGTGTCACTGGGCACAAACAGAAGTGGGCCAGGTCACAACCCTGCCTTACTGAGACCCTTCGTATCTGACGGCCCTACGTGGTATGGATTTGGTGTCCTCCAACCGTGCTAATTAGGGACTTTCCCATGCAGTGGTGTGTGGCATACTTAGGAAAATAGGATCTGCTTCTCTTTATGAAGCAGTGTATTTTCTCTTTTTTTTTTTTCTTTTTTAAATCGAGAAGTTGGCCTGAATCGTCCGTGCTGAATGGGAGTGCGTGAAACACAGGAAGTGGGTAGTATTACAAGAGCCACACGGGAAACTTTTTTTTTTTTTTTTTTTTCCTGTGTGCAAGCAAGAAATGAGGTCAGTGCTGTGCTGTCGGGTGAGTCTCCCTGGAATGCCGTCCCACTCTGTCCTCCTTGCTGATTGAGGGCTACTGGAGATCTGCAGTCTGCAGGAGAAGCCCAGAGTTCCCCCATCACTACCCGTGTTATTCCACGATGGAGTCAGCTCCATGTTCCCTTTCCCGTCAGACCTTTACTTTTATTTGGATAGTTATTATTTGCTTCCCCACAGTTGATCATTCTTCCACGCTTCCTTTCTTCCCATTACAAATTTGTCCTCTGCCAAAAGGTTTATCGTATTTTTATTTTTTTTTGTCCACTACTCTACAGTATGGTTTGTCCGATCCAGTCCTGCGACCCTGGACAAGCAGGCAGTGCAGTGATATGGGGTGGCAACAGTGACGGCTGTTTGGTCTGAAATCTTTCAGTTCCTCCTGAAGCACTGAACTTACTGGGTGCCGGTATTTTAGTAAAGAAATCAGCCGATTTAAATCTATAGAGTAAACGTTCAGTGACCACCAGGTATATATAAACAGGTAGTAAATTTACGGGCTTTGCGCTGTGGAAAAAATTGAGACCACAATTTTTGTTTCACTCATTTCTCAATTTATGGGTCTGAGTAATTTACATATTTTTTTCAGGCTGTAACCGACTCATTAATTGGAGCCTGATACGATGCTGCCCTAGCAGTGCACCTCACACCTGCACTTAATGTTTCCCATTCCTTTTGAAGTTCACTTCATGTCATCCTCTGATTCATGAGAAGCTGTCAGATAAGTTAACATTCACCTCTGCAATTAGAAAGTTGCTTCTGCCTTTTACCTGGCTGGTTTCTGGTCCTTCCAAGTGTCTCCTGCTTGTGTTCTGCTGTCTTACAAATTTTGAACCTTGAAGCAACCTTCTGCTCAGTGTAGCCTTCTGCCAGCAGAACTACGATTAAACCAGGATTTAAAAATGCAGATTCGTTTAAAAATATGGAGTGGTCTCTTAATTTTTTCCATGGCTCGCTCTATCTGTCTCTATCTATCTGTCTCTATCTGTATATTATTGTATAATGTATGTTATATAAATGTGTGTGTGTGTATTTGTGTATAAAATATGTATTTATTTCTGAATACAGTGTGAATGGTAAGAGAATGAGGGGGATGGTAATAGTGATGCCTTATAAATGGGTGAGTTGCTACGGGTATTTAGGGGGAAAAAAATGTGTGTGCACGTGCATACAGTATGTATGTATACAAGATGCTTGTTTCTGCAGTGTCTACTAGGGTGTGTTTGCACCTGCTTTAAGTCACTTCCTTGGACACGCTGCACTCAAGTAATGTAGTTAACTACGTGCTTTTGACCTACATACTCTACAGAAATAACTTGATAACACACGCACACCCACACAGTCTCATGCTGCCGCACAAACCACTGGCACTTGAACACGCGCACACACACGCGCACCCTCACGCACACCCTCACATGCCAGGAAGACACACCTGCATGGAACACAGTCCCTCTCCTGGAGCCAGAAGGGGTAGGATCAGATACAGAAAGGGTTCATGGTTAAGCTGTGAACTTGAGAAATAAAGGTCATTGATGCAGTCGAGCACAGCAGTCTGACAGCAGACGCTTCCTGGGCGTGACACCTGGATACAATCCTTTGCAGAACTCCCCTGAACTCTGTCAACATCTCATGTCAACATCTCTACTGGGTGAAGGTGTTTTTGGCCATGTGTAACCTTTTGAAATTGGCTTTCATTGAAGGATCTTGGTCCTGTGCTGCCTGCTATTTGAATATTCTCACTTTGGCATTTTGCTGTCTTGCACAGACAATCTCATACAGGCAGAAACCACTTTACAATTTAGTACTGAGTGGACCAACTCAAGGACCCATTTATGTTGTATATGCAATAATTGGGAGTGCCTCAGTTTTCTTATTCCTCAGTTAAACTAGATTTGGCTTATGGTCGATGTAAAGATAATTGTCTTAATTATTTGGTAACAAAATATGAACAGGGCAGAGGTCCTTACAGAACATATAATCCAAAGCTTGGCAGTTCAGTTATTAGGAATAGGGTGTATTTTTTTTTTCTATGTACCTTTCAGCAAGATGATACATAAATGTAGTGGTGAGTTCTGGAGTAATGGTGGGGTCTGTTATGGCTCCCAGCTATTTTTTTCCTACTCACCTGTACTTTTTCATTTCCCTGCCTTTCACTGCGGCCGAGTGTTAAAGGAGCCTGAAAACTGTAGGGATTTAAGTATCGAAGGTCTCAAACTATAGGTTACAGCTTTGTCTTTGTGTTCTGTGTATCTTGCTGATGACATAGTGTTTTAATACGATGCCAGTGATGATAAATATCATTGTTATTGTATTAAACACATAGCAGACAACCTCCTGGAATATGAGAATCTAATTGCTTATTACCACTTGCTATAAAATAAATTTTTAAAACTTGCAGGAAAGGAAGTCTCTCAGTTCGGAGTTAAAACTCCTCCAGTTTGTCGGCCGGTGTGGGTGAACCTGTGAGACAACCTGAAGGAACTGTGCATAAATACGTCCTGAGGGAGCAGGGGCCGCTTGCGGAGCAGTGCATGTGTGGATATGGAACGGCTGATTGGGACTGGGATATTGTGAATGACATATGCTTCCCCATTGCCTCCCACAATGGCCGTCCGCCCACAGCTTCCAGCATCCTCTGCAGCCGCTTTTTCGCGACGAGCCAGCTAATAGCATCGAGGCGAGGCAGGCTGCGCTGGCCCTCCGCTGATTACAGCCCCCTTTCCGCTGTGCGCTGAGCTGCCCGAGGAGAGAGCGCCGCGTTAAAAATAGACGTTACATAACATCCCTTTGTTGATGCCAAGTGCTGGGACAGAAGGGGAGGGTGGGGAACGTGGCATGGCCTTGTTTTTCAGAACAGACCGCCCCCAGCTTGCCCGCACAAAATACTTATTCCATTGAGGGAGTGTCTCTAAAGAAACAGGAAGACCTCCTCGGTGCACTGGAGTCGTCTCCAGGGCTGTTCTGCTTCCCTCAGGTGCGCCTCGTGGGGAACCACCCTGCTTTGGTTCCATTTTTCCGCACCATTTGCCATTTTGCTAACTCCTTTCTGCAGGCAGGTAATTAACACAATAAAGTTTCATATGATTGGAGATGACATTCCAGCTTGCGCCGTCGATGGATTATGCGATTCTCTTCTCTTCAGAAAAATGGAAATGAGAAGGTTAGTATAGGTGGGAGACACTCAGGATGTGATGTTATTGCAGGGAGGTGGAAGCCAAGGGATTCCTGGTAGCTAATAATCATGGCGGTACTCAGTCATGCGCCACACACTGGGAGCTGGCCGCGTCTGTACCACGTGATCTGCAGTGGTAAGATAGCTTACACTGCTGCTGGTTAGAAGTGCTGCTGCCTGTCCCTCTGGGTGCTGGGAGTCAGCTAAGGTCCCCCAATCAAGGCATGTACATAAACACATAAACACAAATGCTAAAATGTCAATATCTCTAAGCACTGCTAATATAACTGAAATGTTAGGGTTGTGAAATTTTTCCTACCTTTTCTTTGAGTGTCATCTTACAATATAGAAGTTCTGGAAGTTCTAAATAAAGGTGATGTTTACAGTAGGACAAAGTGGATGCAGTCGTTGGACTTCTGGAATTTGGCATAGCTTGGTGGTAAGTTGCAACATTACCCTCTTTAGCAAAGAAAAACATTCAGCCTAAGTCTGAGTCAGAGGTCTGACGGGAATTTGATACGTCAGTGTGCGTGTACGTGAGAAAGCAAGAGTTTTCACAAGGTCCCAACCTGCATCGGGTGTCTATGCGGGCGGCCCTTGCCTGACAGAGACAGCTGACCCAAATCCCTGGGCAGATTGAGGTGTGCATGTGAGTAGGTGTGCGTGCGTGTCTGTGTGTGTGCCTGCGCGTGCATGCGTGTCTGTGTGTGTGCCTGCGCGTGCTTGCGTGCGTGCGTGCGTGCGTGCGTGTGTGTGTGTGTGTATGCATTGTACAGTAGGTCTCCAAGGTTCCAGTGAGTAGCCTAGTCCACATCAGTAAAGTATAATTCTTGTGCAGCTCCTGCATACACTTGTTGAGCTTGTCCCCACAATATTACCCCTGACTGTTTTCTGTCAACTGTGTGTGTGTGTGTTTTTTTTTTGTGTTAAGCCAATGTTATGTGAGCAGCTGACAGGAGATGTATGAAAGCAACAGGTTGCCAGGGGGGTACGTGCACATGGGTGTCAGCAGTTAAAATAAACTCCCCTGCCACCCAGCTCAGGGTATCAGGTTCTTCCTTCCATTGGCTCGTGTGAGTTGCCAGGCTGCACCGCGGCCGGCGGTATGAGAGCACGGCTCAGAGTCTGGATCTCACCCCAGTCTTGGAAAGGCAGGGAAGCTCAGGAGAGCTTCGCACCAGATGACATCACAGCAGATTATTATTATTATTTTTTTTAAATATTTTGAATTTTTTTGCCCTTCATTCTTTTCTGCATCATGCCCATTAGAGTAATAAATGTCCGTGACAAATTAAAAGCATAGTGTTATCAGAGTCGTTAAATGAGCTCCCTCCAGGCAAAACGCTGCACATAGTTTTACTGATAACGTTTTGAGCAGTCTTTGCTGAGGGATACGCGTAGCATACTAAAAAAGGAAAGGTACTTCCCTCTCACACCTGCATTTACGGCTCAGTTGTTTTGCTTAGCTCAAGCTAGCAGCTGACATCAATCCAAAAGCTTGACAGATCTTTGAAGATTTACTATCGACAGGTGGAGTCATGTGAGATTGTACATTTTAATGGCGTAATTAAGTGTAAGGTGCTGACATTAAATTGCCTACCCATGATATTCTCATGTTGATGCACATAACTCATCCTTTGGGGGATTAAGGGCTGAAATTAAGAAGATATTTTTCCGAGAAAGTGAAAGGATGCAAAAAGATCACGGAGGTGCTAAGTTTGCTTAGGAGGTGGCCTCACAGCGGAGGATCTTCTGGCAGGCTTGCCCAGATAATGGATTTACACTGATGTAGTCCTTTAAAACTTGTTAGCTTTCTTCTCACACCGGTTAGCTTTGAGATCAGCTCTTGCTTTTTGTGTTAGGATTCAGCCATTGGAAATGTTGCTGTTTTTCGCCTCGCCCCTAGTTAAACAGAGGTGGACTCTAAAGTCCACCCTGCAAACCAGGCTGCTTATGTAACAGCTTTTCAAAGCTGGCCTAGATAGCAGCCGATCGCTGTTGTCCTTCGCACCCGGTGCCACCTCCGTGCTGTGGGTTTCCTACACTCTGTACCAGTTTGAACTTCATATATAGGGCAGGATTGTCCTTCTCCTGTCTCATTTCCTACACAGTTTTATTCTGCTGCTGTTGCTGCACTAATGCCTTCAGTAATTACTCAGCAGATTACAAGCCTAGGAGGGTTGTTAAAAACACTTATTTTTCTGAACACGAAAAATGCTGCAAGCTGCAAAATGAACACCCAGGCGAATGTAGTCATACGCCATATACATGCGTGATGGAAAGCATTATGGATTTCATAATCCTGTCCTATACCTTAAAAGCCAATGCATATGTATTCATATAAGGATGAAAATGATTTGTTGCTTGCACAACTGTTTAGAGATGAAGTGCAGCCTTCCTGAGGGATGGATCTCTTCAGGAAGTGACCGGGGGCTTGTCGCCAGCTGTGTTTGATGTTTGCATATTGCCTTTGTTTGTCATGAAATTAAATATTAAGAAATCCTGACCCAAACGGGTGTGTTTTCTGCATTCTGTCTAAAAACCTGGTTTATATAAATTTTCAGATACAATGCATTAAAGTGAAGACTACATGCACTTTGCTGGACAGTCAGGGTGATTTCCGTGGTTGATGTCTTGTGGTTAACTGCACCTCAGTCTGCACGTTCATATTCACGTGGTCTTTTGATTTTAACATGGCTGGTTTCTGCAGCGCTCATTCTTCTGCCGGCTCACTGAGGATAAGAAGTCGGAGAAGTTTTTCAAGGTGTTCTACGACCGAATGAAACTGGCCCAGCAGGAGATTAAAGCAACCGTGACTGTAAACACTAGTGACTTGGGCAGCAAGAAGAAGAACGATGACGCCATGGACCGGGAAGTTCCTGTCCGCAAGAAAGGTTAGATTTCAACCAGGGAGGTCAGTGTGGGAGGAGGGTGGTGGTTGAGTAGTTTTTTTTTTTTCTCTTGCCAAGAAGTTTACTGCTGCATCTGTATCAAAGCTGTTGTAGTTTTCTTATGTCTTGGCCTGTTATTTGGTCATAAGTTTTAGGTGTTTTTTTTATTTATTATTATTCATTGACTAATTGATCATGAGGGGACTAACTTTCCTTATATGAGTTGATCCAGTGACAATCATACTTGTTGGAGAAATGCTAAACAAATAAATTGTGTAATATAAGCCTGATGTGGATTTCTTGTTGCAAATGCAACTTTAGAACTGAATTCTCTGCCAAAAACCATGCCAATAGTAACCTTGGACTATTGTCAGGAATATATTCATTTAGATATCCCACTGTAGATTCTTTTGGTTTTAGAGGAATGTGTGAGTATTTTGAAAGATTACAGGCTTCCCCATCACTGTGCCAGCAGCTAAGGATGCTGCTGTCATGGTGACGGAGGAGGTGCGTGAGCAGCTGCTGGAAGCCTCCTCCGCCACCAAAAAGGCCTTCAACTCGTATCGGCGTGAGGCCGACCCCGAGGAGCACTTCGCCTCCGCAGATGGCCCAGCCAGCGCAGGCGACAAGAGCCAGGATGATGGGGAGATGAGTGTCATCATCGCCATCATGCAGCCAATCCTGCGCTTCCTGCAGCTGCTTTGTGAAAACCACAACCGTGATCTGCAGGTCAGCCAGTTTCCCTGGGGTCCGCCTCTCTGGCCCTTCACATTAGGTCATTAGCTTTTTGAACAGATGTGCATTTAGACTTTAGAACATTGATTAAATGCATCCTCTGGGTACAATGGTAGGGTTTGTGATGTCACAAAAACACGGCCTTGTGGGTACAAGTTATGTTTCACTGCCAGTAAAATTCAGTTTTCACCCTTAAGGAGTATATGTTAAGATATGAGTTTGTCTGCTATTATACTGTATTATTTGTAGCTGATTCTCAGTCTGTCAGGTACTGAGGTCCCTCTATAGCAGATGAGTATCACGGAGGCTCTTCCATTTCCCAATTATAACCAGTTTTTAATAAAAAAAAAAAATGAAATACAATTGTGATGCATTCCTCAATTCTTTCACATTTCCAAAATGCAGAATGTGTGTTTTGAAGTGCAAGGGGCTGTCTTTAAGTTTAATGCTTCAAAAGGCACAGTTTAGTATGAAACACAGCTAAACCTTCTTTGTCTTGTCAGAGAATCCCGTGACTAATTTGAACCGTCCTAAAATGGAAATCAGTATTAAAGCCTTATGACCTGCATCTTTATCTGTGTGAATCAGACCAGATCCCTGTTTGGTATGATGTCCATGCCATGTTTCCTCTGGTATAGTATTCAGTCCAAGCTACCAAAGATACCTGGTGAGCTCACAATGTTCCATGTGTCTTGCCTCCTTTTAGAACTTCTTGCGTTGCCAGAACAACAAGAACAACTACAACCTGGTGTGTGAGACACTGCAGTTCCTGGACTGCATCTGTGGCAGCACCACCGGGGGCTTGGGCCTGTTGGGCCTCTACATCAATGAGAAGAACGTGGCCCTCATTAATCAGACTCTGGAGAGCCTGACAGAGTACTGCCAGGGTCCCTGTCATGAGAATCAGGTAGACCGTGTCCTCCTAACACTGGTGTGGCACTTCAGCAATTGTGGGTTTGCGTAGATGGATGTATAATAGCCAAGAACACTGCTGTAGCCTTTTTCCTATTTTGCCTACAGTCATGTGAAAAAGTAAGTTTACCGCATGAAATTTTTGTCTTCATTTCAACAATGCTGTTAGAGAAATTTGATCAAACTGAAAAAGTTACACTTCGAATTTTGTATTTAGTAAAGTGTATAAGATGCATCAGGAAGTCTCAAGGTACCCAAAGGTGTCATCAAGGGATGATGCAACTCTTGCCGCAGTCCATGTGAAAGTGCAGGAGTCGGCCATAAAAAAAGAGACTACAAATTTGACCTAATACAGGGTTTGAAATTTGCCGTTAAACACCAGCATGAGGAACAACACTTCTGCAGCAGTGTGATCTGGACAGAGGAGACAAAGGGTGGAGTCACAATTGCAGATGCCATATTTGGTGGACAAAAACACAGAATTTGAGGAAAGAACCTCATAGCAACTATGAAGCTTGGTGGTGGGAGTGTTTTACTTTGAAATAGAGTTGCTGCCTCAGCTGCTGCTTAGCCTATTGTTATAGGGTCTACAATGAATTCAGCATCATACCAGCGAGTGCTTGAGAATGAGAGGCCACCTGTCAAAGTTAAAGCTGGGTCATAAGTGAGTCTTAACATGATAATGACACCAAACACAATCAAATCTTCAAAGGAGTGGCTCAAAACAGTGACATCTGTGGTTATTTCTGTTGAATTTTGTTCAACAAATGATTTTGGAGTCCACATTTCATTGTTTTTGTTAGAGTACGTCACACCTATCAGAACACTTCAAATAAAGATTAAATATTTGTTTGTCTAAATATGTTGAAAAGGATTGAATTTTTTGAGGGGTGTACTTACTTTTTCATATGGCTGTATTTATAAGCTAATCCAGTGATCCATCACTTTTCCATAACTGCTTGTTCAGTCTTTGCTCACAGTAAATGGAGGACAGGATGCCAGTCGATTGCAAAAATAAATTTAACATTTGTCATTTTAAGGATTGCATTCAGTTGTTAAAATACCTGCAAGTGTTATATTTGTTTACTGTGCAATTTTAGGCTGCTTTTGGCACAGTTCCTCTGTTTATGTAGGTCCTGTGTTGTTGCATTGTAATTTCCTCATTTCTTTCTTACACTCAGCATAGCTCAATGTTTTTGTTTTCATAGCAAAAGATTCACCTGTGATCAAATCTGTGAAATGTATTGGATGATACTACTTTAAATGGATTCTCTTTCATTGCAGAATTGCATTGCTACTCACGAGTCAAATGGGATTGACATAATCATAGCCTTGATTCTGAATGATATCAACCCCCTGGGGAAAAAGAGGATGGATCTGGTGCTGGAGCTCAAAGTGAGTCTCCTGTGAAGTTATTGACTCTGTTTTTAGTGATTTTTTTCCCCCCAAGTATAGAAACTAATGTCGCAGGGCAATCAAAGGCAAAACAGTTTTACAGAGATCTCTAGAGCAGACCAAAAAGCTTAGATAGTTACCAGACAGTTGCACTGGTTAAGCAGTTGACAAAGGAAAACTGAAAAGGGCAAAAGTTAAAGCATGTGCCGCAAAACAATCAATAAAATAGTATACTGAAAGGCAAAAAATTGCAAAACAAATTACACAGTATACTGAAATGCAAAAAATATTTAGCAAAATAATCAATGACACGGTATACTGAAAGGCAAAAAATTGTTTGCAAAACACTCTGGCACAGTATACTGAAAGGCAAAAAATTGTTTGCAAAATAATCAATGACACAGTATACTGAAAGGTAAAATATTGTTTGCAAAATAATCAATGACACAGTATACTGAAAGGCAAAAAATTGTTTGCAAAACACTCAATGACACAGTATACTGAAAGGCAAAAAATTGTTTGCAAAACACTCAATGACACAGTATACTGAAAGGCAAAAAATTGTTTGCAAAATAATCAATGACACAGTATACTGAAAGGCAAAAAATTGTTTGCAATACACTCAATGACACAGTATACTGAAAGGCAAAAAATTGTTCTGAAGCTGTTTGCATTCTTATTAGTTGGGCTTTAATCTAGAAAATGTCATCATCTCCATGCCAAACATTCTGCCACGTGTAATCACAGGAAATTCTCCCTGTCTAATTTGTAATGAAAAGTGAAATCCAGCTCATTTTAGGACCATTTACATGTTTGTTTGTATTGGGGACAATCTTGTCCTTTATTGATGATCCATGCTTAGTTGGATGATCCAGCATTATGTGTGCATTTCTTGTCTGTGCACCCATGCTATGGATCTCTCTGCTTCCAGAACAATGCTTCCAAACTTCTCCTGGCCATCATGGAGAGTCGACATGACAGTGAGAACGCAGAGAGAATCCTATATAATATGAGGCCCAAGGAGCTGGTGAGTTCAGCAGCGATATCTCCATCCCTGATTCTTCTTAGCTAGAGAAATGGATCCCAGAGTTCAAGATCTGCAGGACCCCTTATGTTCAGGCATCTCCACAGACTAAACAAAACATTCCTGATTTCATAACTTAAGGCCTTTAACTGTGTCAGGCTGTGTTTTAAATGTTTATAAATGTGACATTCCGGGTCGCTTTGAAGTGCATTTCATGGAGCCGGGCCAGTGGGGATTGAAAAGTGTAGAGCAGGGTCCGTAAATAGTTTTGCTAAGTAATCGGTTGACTTCAGTGCAAGGCCACATTTAAGACGCCTGCTTTAGCTTGGTGACAGCAGGGACAATTTGCCCAATTTGCAGGTAGAAGTAATCAAGAAGGCCTACATGCAGGGTGAGGTGGAGTTTGAGGCTCCTGATAATGAGGAAAATGCTGATGACCACGCTGCTTCTCCTCGGAATGTCGGACACAACATATACATCCTCGCCCATCAGGTATGTTGTTAACCGCTTAGAACTCAGCTCAGGCCTCTAGCCCATCCAATAAGCAGGAATATTCTATTTAGAATAGTTACTGAACATACTGTTCTGGTGCTATTTAATGGCATTTAACAGGAGTAGTGCTCCTTTTTACTGCTTTCTGTTGTTCAAAGCATAGATTCTGGAAAATGCAGTTCTCACAGAAACTGCTTGAGTCATTAGTTTTTCAGTCCATCTCTGGTCCTGTGGACAAAAAAAAATTCAGAGTTGTCTTGTCCCAAGAGGAAGGTACACATGGATCCATAAATATTAGTGGTGGAAAAAAGTGCCATTTGCTGTGAGTGGGGGAAGTTTGTGTGTACATGCTGATGGAAGATGTCTTTGTGTTTTTGGCATCATTTATTATACTCCTGAAAGTTCATATGCGGTGAACTCATAAAAATGCATGCAGAGACATTTTGTTCTTGTTCCTGATTTGATTTATCTAACAAGTTTTTTGTATTGTATCACATTACGTATTAGCAGACATCTCCCTACCCTCATGCTTTGTATTTCATTGTGCCCTGTAGACAGATTATATACCCTTAATATTTCACACAGCCTGTCTTTTAAACAGCCTATAGCTGAAAGCTACTAGGTCTTTCCATCATGACCACAAAGCTCAGTTTGTACCCTAACCATAGTACAGAGACAGTGCTGGTAGTCGCATGTGCTCAGCTTAGCAGTAAAAGGGGGTGTTAGACGGCTATTGCGTAGCTGTGCCATGACATAAGTTTGAAACATTGTTGCTGGTCTCGGCTCTCGAACCCTTCTCGCCTGCCACCCACAGCTCGCACGCCACAACAGAGAACTACAGGCCATGCTGAAACCGGGAGCCCCCAGTGGCGATGGCGATGAGGCCCTGCAGTTTTATGCCAAGCATACAGCTCAAATTGAGGTCAGCTGCCCCCTCTGGAGAGCTCTGTCATGGCCCTGCCAGCACAGAATTATAGTGGCCCTGACGTGGGAATTATCTGATTCTCTTGAAAGCCTTATTCAGACTTCCTGTCTGCTTCTCTGGAAACGACGCCGTAAAGCTGCTGGCCATCTTCACCAAGAGAAACACAAGCACGTCTCTGTAATTTAATAGGCAACCTGTTTTTTTTTGTCTCTTTAGGTTTGCCAACGTTTTGACCTAAATCAGCATTTACCTTTCCATTATGTATGGCTGATTATGTTTTATACTCGTGTAACCCGCTTTAGTCAAGGTATACAACAGCAAGACTGTGCTACCCTACGGGTGATTTGTTTGTGTTTGTTTTACTGTACTGTAATGTATTCCTTCTACTAATGTATTTTAACGTTAAACATCGGAAACCACGTCTGTCTTTTCTCAAGTATATCCGGAAGCAGTTTTGGCAGTTCTTTGTCATGATACTCTGTCCTAAGTTTATAATAATTGGTGACATCTCTAAGGCCACTTAAGACTTTCCTGGAGGTGACCATGTCCAAGAAAATGTCGTCTTAAATGCTGGGGTCTGTGTTCAGATTGTGCGGCAGGATCGCACCATGGAGGAGATAGTCTTTCCTGTGCCAAACATCTGTGAGTTCCTGACCAGTGAGTCCAAGCTGCGAGTGTACTACACCACAGAGCGTGACGAACAGGGCAGCAAGATCAATGACTTCTTCCTGCGCGCTGAGGACCTCTTCAATGAGATGAATTGGCAGAAAAAGCTGCGAGGTACTGGCCTTCTGGTAATCTGTATCAATTGTATGTTGGGGAAAGATGGAGAGACCTTCAGAAGAGGTATAGCAGTTCTCAGTCTACTCCCAAATAATACAGTTCCCCACATATTCTTTTGGCGAGACGGAGTGCAGCACTAAGACAGACCCTGTGCTTGAGGGGCTTCCCCCAACCGGTAGAACAAATGTTGGAGCAGCCAAATGAGCCGGAAAGCAAGATGCAGAGAGATACAGGGGATCACGGTGTGTCTCTTACCTCATCATTTGCTCTCTTCAGCAGTGTTTCCTTTTTGCGCATAGTCCTGTTGTGGATAAGCCAGTGTTTCCCAATCCGGTCCTTGGGGACCCATAGACACTCCACCTTTTTGTTCAATTTTATGCTCAATCAGCAAAAACTCTGGACTGTCTGGCAGGGAGCAAAAACATGGACCAACTGTTGGTCCCGAAGGACCAGATTGGGAAACCATTGGTATAAACTGACACGGTATAAATTTGTCTGAAGAATCCCATGAAACATTGGGAGCACCTTCACCATTTCTTATTGGCGCTTGGCTGTTTTGTTTGTCCATTTTATATGGATACTGCAGGTGTTTTCTTTTATATAAAACATTGTCTGGAACAGCCTTTAAAATGCAGAGCATATTTGAAGCCTTCAAGCCATCACTGGCACTTCATGCATCATTAATTCTCCTTTCATAATTGGTAATACCAAGTCTAGAAACCGGGCAAGTGGGGTCTGTTAAGGGAAATTTCAAGAATATCTACAGTGTGTCATGGATGTGTGTGTATACACATGCTCATAAGTCTGAAAATGCAGAAGAACCGTAAGGTAATTTGTCTCTTCCTTCTCTGACATTGAATTCCGATAATCCGATGTCTGTTATATCATAATGCGGTGCATTCTTTGGAGAGGTATCTAAGCTTTACCAGGGAGGCCACGAGATGATACTCGCCTCATCAGAAATTCTTTCGCAGTGCATTTTGTCACTGTAATAATTGCCATGTGCCTGGCGAATGTGACACTAGAGCATTTATGAATTGAGTTATTTATTTGTCTCTGCTGTGTCTGGCTTTTCTAAATCAGGGGCATCGTGCTTTTTTTCCCCCCTCAATGGGAGCTTTTGCCGCTGTCAGTCAGTGGGAGGGAGTTTCCAGAGCTATCTCTGCCTTTTCAGACACATGAAGGCACTGTATGACTCAGAACTGAGAGTCGAGCTTACATCCCTCTCCGTCGTCATCGTAACACGCGAGAACAGTGCCTTCTGTTTTACTTGAGAACCAAAAAAAAAGTCCCCTTTTCTGTTTCCTCTTTTCCAATAAAGCCAAACTGAAAACAGTTTCCAAAATAGCGGCCATTAAATTACGCACAGACCCGGTCTGAGAGCTGCGTGCGGGTGGGTGGGGGGGGGGGGGGGGGTTGAAGGGTGAAAGGTTTGCCAAGCGTTTCCCTGAATGCTAAAGTTGTTAAGGGGCTTTTTTCTGTATCAAATGACCTGTGATGATTATTGCTTTTAGAAAAAGTAAAGATGAAGCTTGGGCAAAGTCTTTGTGTCCTTGCTTCATTGTAGTCATTATTTTTCAATAAAATGATGCCGTGCATTATGCCATTTGAGTGTAGTGACTGCATATTAAGGTGAATTACTGAAAAATGGATACACTCCACAGTATATTTAATCAATATCTTATCTTTAGGTAATATATTTAAGGTTATGCCTCTACACCCAAACTAACATGCAAAGTGTCATATTAGCCACTGGGTATTCTTTACGGGTCATTGATTGTCTCAAGGAATACTTTAGGACAGGGGTGGCCAATTTTATCCGCACAGGGCCGATGTGTATGCAGGTTAACCTGTAGGTCAGTTGTTCAAACCCAGGTGTGAGGACTCTTCG
This sequence comes from Paramormyrops kingsleyae, assembly GCF_048594095.1. NCBI lineage: Eukaryota > Metazoa > Chordata > Actinopteri > Osteoglossiformes > Mormyridae > Paramormyrops > Paramormyrops kingsleyae. The sequence continues at coordinate 24,629,542 of NC_132802.1, read as the reverse complement.
ACCAATCAGTTCCCTAATTAGTAATGTAATTAGGGAGTTGTAGCGAAAACACACACACCCAACGGCCTGTTCTAGATAAGATCGCCCACCCCTGCTTTAGGACGACACAGACAATAGATCAGGGAATATTTTTTTCCCTGGCATTCTACAGGTAAAAGCCAAACCTACTTTCAAAGATGGGGAAGATTGATTCTGTGGTTTAGTGCAGCCCAGTGCACAAACGAAATGTTTGGTACTGCAATAATAATGGCTGTTGGCTGTATTTATAGCGCTTACTTCACTGTCTTTGTGAGACATTGTTGGGAATCCCCACCACACCAAACTGCTAGTGGTGTACAAAAGAGGAAAGCGATATCCTTGGGAACTTCGCTCTGGCTGGTTTGACAGCCTTGCCTTTAATTGCAACAGTGAATAAATACTTGACACCTGAATAGCAGGCTTTCATAGAAGGTATAAATTAGTTGCCATCGGAAACATGGCATGCCAACAGAATGTAAAGCATGAATGTCAGAGGAAAAATGGACTAATTCGAGTTGTAAATATTGTATGAATATTACCCTTTTTTATTTATCTCTTTGGGGTTTTGTCATGAGGTATACCCACTGGGTAGCTGTTTGAGGATGGAGTAGGCAGGGAATGGCATGACTTCTGTCCTCCTCTCCCTCTATCCAGCCCAGCCATTTCTTTACTGGTGTTCTCGCAACATGTCATTCTGGAGCAACATCTCCTTCAATCTGGCTGTGCTCATGAACCTGCTGGTGGCTTTCTTCTACCCCCTGGAAGGTGTCCATGGAGGTGAGTCCTAGTCAGGCCGCGGTGATCATCTTCAAGGCTTAATCCTCTGAGCCCCTTCAGCACTGCTGTGCTAAAGCTGGCCTGTAGTCTTGAGTCTTTGTCATGTGATGTTTGCACTAATTAGGCCTGTTCAGCACAAATGACAAGTTTTCATAATTATACACTGTATATTTAATAGTTACTCCCTTAACTTCTACTTGAATATAAAACTTGCAGAATTGTTTGTATTAGCCTCTCAAGGACATCCAGTTAATTACTGTACATTTGCAGGTTTTTTTTTGCCATTTCATCAGTAACATAAGTAAAGATGCAGTTTTGATTTAAGAGAAGGCCTTCCCTTTTCACCTTATTCCCCCCATGGTTCCAAGGGCCTGTTTACTGGGCACATGAAGTATTTGTAGATTATGATGTTAGGCATCCATTGAAGCATCCACTGAAGTGGAATGCAAGTTTCTGCAATAAGTATTATGTACCAAATCACTTGTGGGTGTTCTCATGGTTTTCTGCATTGTTTTGATGAATAGCATTTAACTGTTCTGTTATGTTCTGTTCTGTTCTAGTTAAACTAACAAACTCAGGGGAGGTTTAGGGACGGTTCCTCTTATCAGTTACAGAACCAAGGGTTTTAAATGCCAGCGAGTGCGTGTGAGTGCTTTTTACAGTAAGTCATCCTTTGACCTAAATGGTTCACAAAACAAGCTCCTTTGACTTACATCTATTCCCTGTATGAATCAACAGAAATGGAAAAACAAGATATTTTAATAACAAAAAGACTTGAAAGGGATACTCACCATTATCATTAAGTCTATTCATATTACCAGTTATAATAATGCAGAGATAAAGATGGTATCAGTGGTGCAGTCAGTCATTGGCTGCTTGCCTTGTTGCCTATAAGAACATGACTTCTCTCAGAACACAGAGACTTGCGCAGCAGCCAGCTGAGACCCCTTGAGTGATTTTAGCCCCTCCTTTCTGGCAGCGTGCTGTCAGTTATTTGGCTACCACTGAGGAACCCCCAGTCACAATAGACCCAGAGGCACAGAATGGGATCCGACGGCACTGTGAGCAGACTGACTCCAACACCCAGTTTAGGGACATTCAAGTTTAAATCAAATTTAAATAGCTTGTGCTTTTTGCATATGCATGGGGAGGCGTGACAAGAAAATGTCATAAAATGTGAAAGGTTATGCAGTGCTGTGTGTGGGGAACAGCAGCAATAAAAATATCAATAAGTGCTTAGCAGAGCGACCCTTCCCACTCACAGGCTCGGTGTCTCGTGACGCCTCGGGTTAGCCGCGGTTCAGCCGGCCTGTTTACGCGCCGAGGGCCCGGCCTTGCCTCCCGTGCACGTTGCAGGAGTGAAGGAGCTGAAATTAGATAAGACTCCCGGAACTAGGTCAGTGTGTTCTGCCTGCTGGTGTGGAAGACTCGGGAGAGCCACACGTTTAACATGGATTACGCGGCAGCCTCCCCCACAGAATGAGAATTCCGTTTGACACCCTCCCCCCCCCCCCCCGCCCCCCATGTTGCTCCCCTGCTGCTCTTCTCACATGTCAAATGGCTCACCAGCAGTTTGTGAACACACTTTTTTGCTGTCATTTTTAAAATGGAAAAGTTTATACTCGATCTAGATAAGATGACCAGCCAATGGCGATTCAGTACTTGTATCCCATGACCTTCTATAAAATCCAACATGGGGTTGCAAATAGGCTTATTGACACATCGCTTCCTACCCTCACCCCCTCCCACCCCCCACTCAGTCACTCATTATTGGGCAGGGTGGGTGGCGATCCACATTAACGTCAGCACACAGAACCTGGGATCTCTCTCAGCCCGTTTTCTATTAATCTTTCAGGAGCGCGGGTATTTTTAGCCGCTGTTATGTAACTGGCACCTGTCATGTGATCTCCTCACTGAAAGGAAAGCAAGGAGGGCGGGGGGGGTGCGGAATGTCGGGCAGCGAAAGCTAAGATGCCGTCTAGCAGCGGCTCTGTCTGCAGCCGCGGACCCTGCATCCAGCTGTCAGTCCTTATGCTCCTGCCAATGAGCCACCCTGCTTACTTCAGGTTTGCATGCAGAGACAGACAGACACACACAAAGTCTTAAGAAATATGCGCTTGTTATGACATCTTTTGCCCCCTTTTTCATGTTTGTGGTTGAACATGATACGGATGTTTTTTTTTTTTTCCTTGGCAGTCCATGAAATTTGAACCTGTGACATTAATCCACAAATTATCTGTGGATTTAGGGAACGGCAGGTAGACTCATGCTGAATCCTTACCGAAGTGCAATGTACACACATGTGTCACACTTTTTCTGCGTTATGTAACCATTTAATTTTTTTTCCCCTTTTCAATAAAAGTTCGGTAACGGTGTTTGTTTAGTAGTACGGCGTGTAGCATGATGATTAAGGACTGATTCCAGTTTACGTCTGAGGAGGGGCCTGGCCAGTCTTATAGCACCTTCAAGTACTTAACCTAAATTGCTTCCGTAAAATATCCTCCTGTATGAATGGGTAAAATGAAGTCACTGTGGGTAGAAATTGTGAGCTAAGTGACTAAATGTACCACTGACTGCTTGATTGGCTGCCTCTCCCTTTAGCCCCTAAGATCGGTTGCAAAGATATGGCAGGATCTGGTTTTGCAGGTTCAAACTGCAGGAAGTTGTAATTTTAGCACTCTGGGAAGGTCTGAAAAAATGTATTGGTGAAGTGAATCGCAAGACTTATTTCAGGCTTTTTATTGAGACTTTTGGAAATTTATAGACGTGGTTTTCCTGTCTTTGTGGCATGCTCAGAGCGCAGTGACCTCGTGGATGCCATTTTGGTCACGAGAATAATGCTCTCCCGTTCTGTCCTGTCCTTTAGGTACCCTGGAGCCGCACCTGTCTGCCATGCTGTGGCTAGGCATACTGGTGTCACTAGCGATTGTCATAGCTCTGCCGCAGCCTCATGGTGCCCGAGCTCTCATCGCCTCCACCATCCTACGCCTTATTTTTTCTGCGGGCCTAGAGCCCACACTATTCCTGCTAGGGGCCTTCAATGTAAGTTTTTGTCTACTTGAATCTACCCGTCCTGTACACTAATATGTAAAATAGCTGTAACTCATTTACGGTCTTGTCTGTTCCCCGACCCCACATATATCAGAGCTTTGTACAGACTACAGCTCCTCTCTTCCCTTTCTCACTCTACTCTGTTACACACTGCCTGTGAACACAACACCAAACCCTGTGTCACCCCACCCATCCCTCTGCAACCACTTTTTCGCCTCTGGTGAGGCATGTGTGAGATTCGTCAGCAAAAGCCCTTCTGGCTGATGTCGGGACAACCCAGAAGCCTGAAGCCTCGTATCATTTTTTTTTTTGCATTTTAAGGTTAGGATCCTGTTTTGTATCATATTATTGGGCCTCACCTTTGGTCCATTTGTTACCAGAAGGTGAGGAGCTTAAGTCAAAGCTGCAACATGTTGTATGTTGAAGGCACTTTCCATAGTTGACCTCCTGCTTCCCCTGAATGTGAGGTTGAGGCTGAAGAAGGGTCAGAATCCCTCTCCTGCTGTAAAGAGTTTGAACGGCTGTATATGTCTCATGATACGTTGGACTCTAGAGTGATAAAAGTGGAAAATAGCCTTCATGTTGTCACAAACGGGGTTCATGATGATATGCAGAGCATCATAGCCACTTTAGAGTGGGATGTTTGGCATCTTTAAAGACTTAGTACAGATGTCAAATGGTAAGAGTGTTTGTCCAGATACCATATTCAGAGGAAATGGAGAATATGATAGATGTTTGAGTTCTCCATCAAAGGCATATAACAGTCAATGGATGATTATTTTAAGAGGTAGGAAAAGAGCAGCTGACTAGCTACATGAACCCCTAACTCCTATAGCTAAAGATTCTCAGGTTTATTTTGTCACCATGTTTCACCTGCTGATGACATGGACCAATGTTCTAGTCAGGGACTCAGAGAAGTGGTAATTATCCTATGCACCACTTTAAGCTCCATGTCAATATTAAAATTCTATTTTTTTTATATATAAAACGTTTTCCTTTGTGTCCTTAGGACATGTAGTACCAGCAAGGTGGCATTGAGACTGAATAAAGCAAAGTGGATGCTATACTCTTTCATGGTGCCCCAATCATTGAGAGATATACAGAGGTTCCTAGGCATGGTGGGAGGGTATCATCAACACTTCATCACTGGATTTGTTGAATGTTCTGCCCCACTGAATGCCCTGAAGAATGGCACTCCATGAGGTTGGACATTGTAGTTGGACGTTGAGGACCTGATGGACTCACTCTTCAGTGCTTCTATTCCTGTCAGTCCCGATTTCCACTGACCTTTCAAAATTCACACAGATGCTAGGAATGTTGGCCTGGACCCAGGAGATATTGGGTCAGGGATGGGTTATTGCTTATGCCGGTGTTTCCTGACCTTTTCTACCATGACAAACTTTCCATAAGGCGACATTGGCTTATGCCTCAAAAATTACTGTACAAACCAAATAATTATTTGGTTTGTGTGTGAATACTTGGTAGTTGTTTGGGCTGTAGAACACTGGAGGTCATTAATAGATGGGAGTAAATTTAGTCACAGATCATTCTGCTCTTGCTAGGATGTTTAACCAACCCAAACATAATTTAAGACTGGTAAAATGGGCTATTGGGTTACAGGAATTAGACTTGTATGTTTCATACAGGAAGGCTCAATGCAGTGTTGTCCAAGATACTATTTCACATTGTCCTGTAGGGATACTGACTCTCAGCATTGTTTGCACTAGTCAAGAGTCTCGCAAGCACAGCACAAGTACTCACTACAAGTTGACTACTAAGACATACAGTGACCAGAAAATTGATGAGGAGGTGCAGACCATAGTGAGAATATACAAGCTGAATGTGTGAGGCAGGGTCACATCTATATGATATTGGGCTCCTGGTGGACAACAAAGGCAGAGGTTCCAGTTGTGTATTCCGAAATCCATATGGGAGCAATTCCTAATGTATTTCTGTGATAGCCCACTAGGTGGCCACCTAGGGAGGCTGAAACCCTTGAAGATCCTGGATTTGGCCTAGTGGGCTCAAATAAGGAAGGGTATCGGAGAGTATGTTGAGACAGATCACCTGCCAAAGGTACAAGTCTCAGCTTATGAAATTGTCTAGCAATCTGCTTCCCATACCAGTACAAGAGTTTGGGTGCCTGTTGGGCATAGAAGTGATAGGCTGTTTTCCAAGAGTCAAAAAACCGAATTAGTACCTTCTGGTGATATTGTGGCCATTATGTTGAAATTTTCCCTGTATGACAAGCTGTAGTACCTAAAATCCACAGAACCTTCACAGAAACAGATTTTCCCAATGGAAAACGTCATCATATAGTGTCTCAGACAGGGGTGCTCAGTTCACATGTTATTTGGAAGCATATCTGTCAACAGCTAGGTGTCATTGATAATCTTAGAACAACATGCCATCCACCAATCCTTAACAATGGGTCTAGAGACAACAATGGTGGCCATCGTGTAGGACAACATGACACTTGGGGCAGGTAGCTTCTAGAATTCTGGTTCTGCAAATATTCTGCTGTTCAGGAGTCAGCACAACAGCTTTCACCCCAGCCAAAGTTGCTCTTGGTTGGAAACTCAAAGGCGCTTTGAGGTGCATGCCCCAGAACCCAACCATAGTGTATATGCTGTACTTAGGAGGCACAAGACAGTGATGGAGCAGATCGAACATAATGTTGACAAGTCACAAAATAAACACGACTGCAATTACAACCAATGGAGTCGGCACGATGCGTTTACCTGTGATGATTTGGTATGGAGGAGGGATGTGCTCCATCTATGAGGCAATGCGATACACATCTCGATGCATTGTCAATGATCCGATACATATATTCGAGATACATATGGAGCAGCTACTATTGCTGTACGATTCGCCACTTTTGCAATGCAGTGCAATTCGACAGGATGCAAAGTGATGCATTGCCAGACATGACTCCAACTCACACAACATTTGACCAAGAGACTTGCAGAGATTTGGCCACTGAAAGCAGTGGAGAACTGAAGAAGAGAGAGTGCGCTTGAGAAGCAGTATAGAGAGGGGGAATCAGTCTAAATATAACATTATTGGTCACATTTCTAAATAATAAAGGCATAGTGCCTTTACTAATAATTAAATATTTATGTAACCTTTTTCGTGTGCTGCTTCCTGCTCGATAACTCCAGTGGATAGGGCAGGCCAGGCCCCGGACCCTCCCGTCCTGAATTCTGCATTGTTTCGGTTTGTTGGTGATGTGACATGGCATGGTGAGAGAGGTGCAGGCCCAGGTGCAGTTAGTCTGATTTCAGGTGCTCTGACCCAGCAGGGAGTGCAGTATGATGGGAGAAGTTGGTGATGATGGATACAGTCTTGAGGTGAATATGACTTAAGCAACAAAATAAAAGTAAAGACTTGCTTGCAGGCCTAAATCTTTAAAAAAAAAAATACTAAAATAAATAAAGTGGGGAAAAAAAGCAAAGCAAAAAGCAGCGACTGTTTTAAGCAGTCTTCCTCACTTTCCTATAAACATAGAGTTGGCAGTTCTTCTCCCTTCACAAACACAATATAGAGCTTGCTTTTGCGCACAACAATATATAATAGTCACAAATTAAACTTTTCAGTGTTGGCTCCATTAACTATAGGCAAATACAACAAAATTATAACAAGTAATATTTAACCAGTTACTGGCTTAGTTCTACTTATTTGGCCCAAAAGAACTCGCTGCTAATTAACTTTATCATAGCGGGCACCGCAACTTGTTGAAATATATAAGACTATATAATTTTGAAACACAATAAACATGCTGGATTTAATCAAAATCTTTTAAATGAACCAAATAAACACACAGCTCATTACCAAACATGCTTCAACATATAAATATATGGATAACTCATTTTTATTCCCCTAAAAGTTAGACGAGCCAGGAGCCATATTTTAGCTTTCCAAACAAGGAGAAAAGAAAGCTTGCTTTAGTGTAGAACAGCTTACAAACACAAATAAGTTCACGATAAAAGACAGTGCCTGCTGTGGTCTGGAAAGACCCCAGAAAACATTAATAATACCAGTGGTGAGTTAAATAAATGATATAAAATTAATAACATTATATAATTCACCGTTCTACATGAATAAATTGGTTTTTACTGATATTTATCAGATATTTAATAAGGCACTCACGTCGTGAAATTTCATGCCAGTGCCCCAATATGAATTGGTGGATATTTCCATCCCTAGTATAGAGTGGTGACTGTCTTCTATCTAAAGCTGGAATATGGCCAGATTGACTTAAAAATGGAAAGAACCTGGTAACATTATGGGGAGGGGTTTTGTAGCGAAAACAAAGGCTGGGGGAAAGGCTACAGCAAACCGGGTGGGGGGGGGGTCCTGGTTTGTTAGGTCCAAGTCAAGGCAGCAGCAATAATGACAGAGAATTGGCCTTCAGTTTTTGGCTTTGCTGCAGACAGTGTTTCACATCGATCCCCCCAATCCGAGGACCTCAGTGAGACCAGCCTTGCTTGCTTTCACTCATTGTGCCAGATGTCATCACTTAGAATACAACCTAGTACCTAAAGTGACTAAATTATACAACGTAGGTTCCTGCCATTCCTTTTTGCCTGTTTTGGTGGGCTTTGCTTTGTGGATATTTGGTGCATTAAGCAGATTGATGTATGGGGTACGTGCCTCTTTGATCTTGTGTTTTGTGTTTTTCTACTAATTGTGCGTGGCAGTGGGTCTAAAGGGAAACACCTTTTTGGTCCTCATTGTCTCTCTTAATAACTGTGGCATAGGGAAATAAACATTTAAAATGGGCACCCAAACAGGGACTTGACTCACAGTGCTTTGGGTTTTCTTGTGGTTTCTCATTCACTGTGGGCTCAGTTGTACCTGTAACATGGAGGTGAGAGGTGGAATTGGAGGCTTTATTGTGCTGTACTTGGCAGACACTATCGATAAATGGCTAGCAGAGTTAGAGCAAAGCTGGGCATTCAGATGGGAGCAAGTACAGGCAAAACATCATCCTTTGTTCTAACGTTGTGTGTTTTTGCCATACAAATATGAAAACTGCCTCCAGCAATCTGCCTTGAGAATAGATCCAGTTTCTGTGGTGAGCTGAGCTGTCTTGTTTGTAGCGCTCGTGAATTACCACACCCTGCGTACTTAATTATAAATAGGTCAATAAACTGGTGCACAGTGAAAGGTGATAAGTGCAGAAATTAATACTGGCATTAAAGAAATGGAATTAACAACTTTGCTCTCTTATTTTAATAGTTAAAGCAGCATGAGGCACCCATAATAAGAATTGTTTCATACTCAAAGAACACTTTGAGTAAAGTCTGTGTTCGTCTTAAATGTTGTGTAGCATTCGTGCATACAAGTCATTGTTCAGGCAAAGTGGCAGGTGGCTGCTGACAGCGGAGGCTTCAGGCAGCTTCTACCCCAGCTCCCAGGCAGATGGTGGCTGCGTCCCGTTAAAAGCATTGCAGGTCCAGATGGAACCAAGCTGGGGGTGTGGCTGACCTGCCATGCATGTATCTCCTCATTAAATAAGTAGTATAGAAACAGCAACTGTATGTCGATAGCAAATTTATCACCGTTTTGATATTGTCTCGATCCTGACATTCAGTGTAAGTAAGTGAATCAAAAAAAATGCTACTGGTTCTTAAAGGGGGTTAAGGACCTTGCTCAAGGGCCCAAAATGGCATTTGAGTCTCCAACCTTCTGGTCACAGACGCTGTTCTACCCTGCAGGGCTACAAACCATCGCTGATAAGCCCCTCAGTATATTGTTATGGACTGACTGCATCCATTATGGCAAGATGGTATTTTGTGTTCCCCATGTAGGTTTGCAATAAAATAATCTTCCTGATGAGCTTTGTGGGAAACAGAGGTACCTTCACCAGGGGTTACAAGGCCATGGTCCTTGACATGGAGTTCCTCTACCACCTGCTGTACCTGATCATCTGCAGCCTGGGAGTGTTTGTGCATGTATTCTTCTACAGTTTGCTGGTGAGTCTTCATGGATGTTCATGTTTCTCATGAGACACGCAGATAGGGACAATCCAAACTAGGATTTTAACCCCAGACCCTTCCTATGAAATGCCTGATACCCTACCATCTGAGCTATCTGGGCTTTGGTGATGATATGGCACTTAGGGTCTGTTGTTTTGAATGGTTTGTGTGTGTCTGTCTCTGTCTCTGTCTCTGTCTCTGTCTCTCTCTCTCTCTCTCTCTCTCTCTCTCTCTCTCTCTCTCTATATATATATATATATATATATATATATATATATATATATATTTATATATATATAAAATAAAATGTAGCTGTGTATACTTTAGTCCTTTACTGTCTTAGAGATAATTTGGTACTTGTGATTAGATTAGTTTTCTGAATATTTGATTTGACCCTTGGTTTTATGTAGAGCTGCCGCTTTTCACCATTTCTTCTCAGGACTGTCCACTAAAGTGTTATAGTCAAATGTGTAAAGCTGAACTATGACGCGATATTGGAAAGGTTGGACAGTTCAATTTATTGTCTGGTCTTTCATCATTTTTACAGTTTAGTCTCTCTCATCATTTCCTCTTTCTCAAGAAATCAATTTTGCCATATAATTAAAATGTATGTATTCATGCTAAAGGGCTTTTTTCTGTCAGTAGTATTATATGTATTACTACTTACGCGTTTCTGGTCCTTCAGTCTTTAGTCATACTGTTTTTTCTGAGTGCTGTGGCTCAGTGATTGATAACACTGGATCTTTCAAGCAATATCTGCATTGCCATTTGGTTGTCTTATTAGTTTGGATTTTACAATGTCTTTTGTTTTTAGGTGGTCTTTTCGCTGATAATATACAGCTGTCTCAATTTGTACTATCCTACAGCTCTTTGACCTTGTCTACAGAGAGGAGACCCTTCTAAACGTCATTAAAAGCGTAACACGTAATGGACGTTCTATAGTCCTGACTGCAGTCCTGGCCCTCATCCTGGTCTATCTCTTCTCCATTGTTGGGTACATATTTTTCAAAGATGACTTCATCCTGGAGGTGGACAGAATACCAAATACAACTGTGGGTAAGGGCTTTCCTGCCGGAATGGCCTGTAGCTGTACATACCTACACATCATCAGGCTGAACTGACAAATTCAGCTCTGCCCACTTCTCAAATGGCTGAGTTCTTAATGCCCTATGAGGAGTGAGTGGCTGATGCTCTGGCCACGTTGTGAGTGAAGTGGCAAACTGCTACATTGGCAAGTCCGACCATTTTCATATTCATTTGGATCTTTTTCCAATTGACAGAGAGTGGCGCCAGCATGGCAGGTGAGTTCCTGTCTGCTGGAGTATGCAAGACTGACAACGGGGGGAACTGCTCCATGGAAAACGCTTTGGAAGGTGTGTTCTCCACATAGTTACATGCAGAGCTCTCAGGACAGCTGTGGTGGGAGTGGCTGAGACGGCATGAAATTTAGGGCAGCAAGGCTGGGTCAGGTGGGACCGCTCTCCATCAGGTGCTAACTTTTCTGGGGCCTTGTCATTTATCTGTTCATTTATTGACTAAGCAAGCACTACCCACTATGAATGCCCTGTATAGCACATGGTGGAGTAACTTACTAGCCTAAAAATAGAATAACAGTTAAACATGACATCCCCCACATAACTATGCCATAAGAAAATAACCAGTACACTAATCAGTAGAGACATGTAGTAAGATAATATGCCTATTAAAGCAGGTATGTATCCATTCATGCTAGAATTAATTGGTAAGTCAGTTGAGTGCGACATAAGTACGTTAGTGGGGAGATGGGTTTTTGGTCACCTTAAAGTGTCAGGAATCTCCAAAGTTGTGTGTGTGTGTGTGTGTGTGTGTGTGTGTGTGTGTGTGTGAGTGAGTGAAATAGACCACCACCCCCAACACACACATACATGCACACACATACAGTATATATTTTACATTATGGGGACCACCTTCTCGGCTAGATTATTTCACCAAAGAGAGACTGAGCTCAGAAACAGACTTATCTCTGACCTTTAAAGAACCGAACAACAGTAGATATAGATGCCACAGATCCTGGGTTAATGAGGCTCTGTAGAGCAGAGCCACACATCTCAGTCCAGAAAGCTGACACCGGAGTTATGAACTTGATCTGGGCGTCAATTGTTACCCAGTCAAGAAAGATCAGGAAAAGACACAGGAAGTTGGTCAAAGATCATGCAACACCATTCTGCAGTGGTGTTATGGTGCATTCTGGTAGTCTGGCTTTGAGGTAGCTGTGGCTGTCCAGATGATACATTATGGCCAGTTAATTCCTTGTATGTATTGACTATGCCCATCAAGGATTATAACACTTAAACAGGATACATTAGCTGCTCCTACACAATTGGACACTAAGGTTTGGAATGACTTTATAAACCTACCCCCTCTTTGCATTTTTTCGCTTGTTTAGCACTTGGAACTGAAGGTGATCTCTGTCCTTCCAGAGGCTTCTGAGGACCTTTCTGAAGATAAAGAGCGGACATGTGACTCCCTGCTCATGTGCATCGTCACCGTGCTGAGCCATGGACTGCGGAGTGGGGGAGGAGTTGGGGACGTCCTACGCAAGCCTTCCAAAGAGGTATATCAGCGGACAGGACACAACTTGGGCAGCTTAGTCACTATTTAATGGCTAGGCAGTTTGACCCACTCAGGAAAAAGTTATTGCACATAAATTTTATAATTCACTTGAACTTTTAAGGGGGTCACAGCAAAAGTGAACATAGTGCATACTGAGGTATGGAAGCTATTCATGAGCACGTATAACAGCATTTAGAACAGCACCTGCAGTGGTATGTTAAAATAGGTTCAGGAAAACCCAAACTAACTAGAATAGTCTTCAGGTTTAAATACTAACTGTGACTATGACTGCTTGTCCTTAAACTCACTGTAACAGTGCTTCTCATAAACAAAATTTTTAACCTGCAGATTTAATTGTCTACAAGTCAATCTTGTCCATATTAAAATGATGATAATTATTTAAATCCGTGTGTCTTCATTTTGGAAAGATTTGTTTATGTCAATTTTTTTTTAGGGAAAGGTGAGGAAGGGAAGTCTATAGTTGGGTAATTGTGCATCCAAGTTTGACTTTAATTGTGCCTGACTACTGCTATTTTGGAAAAGTTATGAACAAAGCTTCATAATAGGGTGTGTTAATAGTGTGTTAATAGGGTGTGTTAATGGAGTGTGTTAATTTGACGGATGCGCCCGGTAAGGAGTGCCAGGGGAGATTTCAGCACTTGGGGAAGCTTGCCTTCCAGTGGGCAGGTTTTGTTTTCATAATATTTGTTTATAATCATAATATTTTCTTATAATTGTGGATTGGCTCTGAAGTCTTATCAGTTTCTGTTAAGGAAGTCCATGCAGTCATTAATCTTAAGTCTGAATCTTATCTGTAGTGTTAAGATTTAAAAGGAAGTGAGGGTTGTTGCTTTTTGTTTGTACCAAGAACAAGTATTTTAAGAATGAACATTTAACAATAGTGTTATTCAGTAATTTTGACTTGTGTAATGGAAAACAAGATGCTGAATTCCCCTCAGTTGAACATCATAATTTAGTCTAATGATATTTGCTATTTTCAATTACTTTACTTATGTTCAGTTATTGTTATTCTATACCCTGCCAGTTATGATAGACACCATCTCTTATAAAAGCCACGGAAATGCTAAAGCCTGAACTAACACAGGGAGAGAATGCAAACTCCCATCACACAGTCAGAGTGAATTCACAACCTTGGAGGTACAGTATGAGTCACTGTGCCTCCCTAGCCTGCCTTGGGGTTTTATATACGTCATCATGGACTTCATTTTTAATGCTCTAATTTGTTGATCTTTACAGTGTTTCCCGCTGGTGGGAGTGTGCTCACCTGTGTGTGCGCGCACATTGGGGAGGAAACGTGCAATCGTAGGAAATGGTTACATTTTGCATGGAATTGTATTGCTCTGGCTTGAGGGAGGCATTTTACAGAAATGACTGAATTGCAGTCCTTAGGAATCCTGACCTTTCTAGTTGTCCAGTCCTTGTTGACTGATGCTATACCATACCACAGGATGCATGAAACAGACACACTCTTAATGGAAGACATAAATCATGGACAGTAGAAGCTGGAAATCATTCTGTATGGTAATTGGATAACTTCAAAGTATAACTAGTATAACAAAGTATAACTATAAATAATAGGGTAATTCTCTGAAATGTGTTTTGTATATACCTTTATAAATGATTTGACAAGTCAGGTGCACAAACAGGTAAGTCACATATTACTGTTTTAGATCTTCTACTGGGTCTTCTGACACAGTATCTAAGTGCCATAATTAAGGGACAGGCTGCTGTTAATTTATTCTGGATGTTTTGAAGTAGCAATACTCCAAAAAGAAGGATAATCTAGAGATAGCAATGAGCATGACTGTGTAGCACAGCGAGTATGAGGAGTGAGGAGTAACAATACTCCAAAATGAAGCTCTATTCCTGTAGTTACACAATCTTTTTTCATGAACCTGGTCCAGTGTCCAAACCAACTCCTCCAGCAAAAGTCGCATTTGTACAATTAATTGTATGAAAGTGAAATATGAAATAGCAGTGCTGTCACTGCTGACACTTTCTTTATATAAAGGTGCTTCATCTGAGCCTAGTTAAGATACTTATTAATGTAATTAAAGAGTTTATTTGTGAAGGTATGTTCATTGATGACTGTGATGGGTTGGTGCCCCATCCTGGGTTACTGTCTTCCTTGCGCCTGCAGCTTCCAGGGTAGGCTCCAAATACCTGCCACCCTGCATAGGACAAGCGGGACGATGGATGGATGGATGGATGGATGGATGGCTGGATGGATGGCTGGATGGATGGATGGATATTTTTTTTCTTTCAATTCTCTGTTTTAACCAAGCGATAATTGAATCTAAAACTATCATAGTACTAGACAACACTAGCAGAGACAATGGCAAAAGACTCATGAATGAAGTCTGTAACATGCAACATTTTGTTGGTACAGGAGCCCCTGTTTGCTGCAAGGGTGATCTATGACCTCCTGTTCTTCTTCATGGTTATCATCATTGTCCTTAACCTAATCTTTGGAGTCATCATCGACACCTTCGCTGACCTCAGGAGCGAGAAGCAGAAGAAGGAGGAGGTCCTCAAGACAACATGTTTCATTTGCGGTGAGTGGTGTTTCAGATGGATCAGAATCGAGTGATAGGAATCAAGTTCTCTCAAAGTTGTGCAAGTTGGGGATTGGCATTGATGTCATTGCCAAAGCAAGACTTGTTTTGCTCTCTGAGTCAGTTCTCACCTTATGAGCACCAGTCTGCTTATTCAGAATGCCCCCATATCATTAAATTCCCCCATATCATTAAATGACCCCATAGCACTGGTGTCTTTTAGCCATGGTACCGTCCTCATTCCAGTTTATGACCGTTCAGTTCACAGCCCCTTTATCCACAGACACTCCTCTGTTTGAGTATAAATTCCGTCTTTCACTGGCTTTACTCTGTTGACCTCCATGGCTCTGAGGGCAAGAGTAACCCCTTGTAGCCTTCCCCCCCCTCTTCCTCTGAGGCTTGTCGGTGCCGATCGCCTGTGTGGGCTTTCTGGAGTGCACTACTTGTGCTCTTATCTCACCAAGGTGTTGATTAATTATGAGGTCCAAGATGGCAGACATGAAATCTTCTGAAATATTTATTTTTGAAGTTTATAGGACATTTTCATTAATCGGTTAATATTCATGTATACCACTGGTGATTATGGGAGACTAAAGTTCATCTTGGGATAGACCAGCAGTCCTTCTTTTGGAACCTCCAGCATCTTGTTCTAAAACCCAGTGCTACCAGCTACTCATTTTGAAAAGGCATAACTTATTCCATGCCTGTTTTTGCGTGGGTGTTCTATATGCCTGAGGATGAACATTATTAAATGTCTAGCTGTCACAGAAGAGGCAGCAGTTACAACACTGTGCGTGAGCTGGCTAGACTTATACTTTTCACTATAATCCTAGACTCTGAATTTGACTCTGAATCAATTAAAATCAAAACAATAACCTATATGTTAAATCTGCTATGTTGCTCCTTCACATTACCTAAATGCTGATGTAAATGCTTTACTTGCTTTCTAGTAGAGCATTTACCACTGTCCTCAAAAAGAAAAGCCTGTATTTACAACACGTTAAGAAAAGGATAGTTTGATAGTTTGTATGGTAACTCCTCTGATCTCATGCTTGTTGGTTTGCTTTTGCAGGGCTGGAAAGGGATAAGTTTGACAATAAGACAGTGACATTCGAGGAACACATAAAAGAGGAACACAACATGTGGCACTACCTGTACTTCATTGTTCTTGTGAAGGTCAAGGACTCTACAGAGTACACAGGGCCTGAGAGCTACGTGGCTGAGATGATCAAGGTAGGAAGGTCTGTGGGCTGCCGGGGAGGATCTCATAGCTAATCGCCATGATGTCGTTTAACAAGATGAAATGCATACGAGGCAGTGTAATTTTTTGTGTCTTCTGTCCAAACTTGAATTGACATCATGATGTTTTACTACTTTAGCACGCTCGTTTTTCGCATCAGTCCGTGGGAGACGGTGACTTTCTGTGGTCCACAATCAGTTGATTGGATGGGATGGAGGAGGGGTTGTCCTATAACCATCCCCCGGCCTCCTGACCAGCTCTGCAGTACCTTATGTCTTGCTCCTTGTTGAAATAACGCCATTTTAACCAATGTCCTTCTACTCACTCTCCCTCCCTCTCTGTCCCCTTCATCAGACTTATTACCAAACTGTACTTCACTTGAACTGTTTTGCTTGCAGCGTTACAAAGATGGAAATTGGAGGACCCCCCCCCCCCCCCCCGTAGAATAGATATTTGGTGGTGGGGAAGTCAGCAGGAACACTGCAAGTTTCGTTTTACTTTAAGTTTGAATGAACTAAAAATGTAGTCAGATTGCTGAGCCTGAGTCAGCCAGATAGCAGCCCTACTGTGACGATAATAGGGAGTCTAAAGCAGCCGGTTAATCCTTTCGGTACTGTAGGTGCAGTTTGCTTATTTAGATGCGCAGCAACCTGTCCACGTCTCATTTTGTAGCTGCAAAACCACATAGCATCCTGTCTCGGTTGCTCTTTGTGGTTTTAGAGTAAAAAAAAAAAAAAAGAGACTTCATTTCTAATTAATTAGTACAAGGTTGAAACGCAGGTTGGGGAACTTACTGATAATGCTGATAATCATAGCTCACTTCACTGGTCGCAGATTCACCACTGGTCTAATCAGAAACTTTTTTTTCCAAACTTTAAAGAAAATTTCAGAATTTTTAAGCATGGATTTCTTTTAATGGCTGTTTGTCCTTGAAACAGAAGTTTATTCCACGTTAGTCTCAGCCATGTTCACTTGCCGAGTTTAGATAACAGAGCCCCGTATTAACAATGTGGTTGCTATGGGCACAAGCTCTTCTGCAATTATTCATTTGTGCCATACCTTATTAGGTGTGTCGCAGCTTGATAAAATGCGAAAATTTCCAAGTGGTGTGGGTGTTTGGGCGAAGTAGCCATGAGAATGAGCTCTGGATGTGATGAGCCTTGAGTAGCGGCCGGGGGAGTAAGCGATGGCAAAGGACCTGGTGTCGCAGGATCTGCGAGGGGAAGTGTTAGAGATGCAAAACGCCATTGCCCCAATGGTGTCTGACAGCTGGGGTGTGATGCACGGGTGTGGCAGAGGGGGATAAATATGGGCCCGGTGCCTTCATGCTCTTACGAAGCAGAGCTCATGCAACGCCCTCAATTTGCTTTTCTCAGAATGAGTGTGAGTCTGCGTGCTTCCCCTACGCATATGACTAAGCCTGGATGTGGCTTCGCTCTGGGGCTGCTTTCCGAGCGTCTGAGATTACAAACGTGCGTCGGCGGGACTTTTCCAGCGCAGCCCCTGAGCTGGTGTGCGGCTGCCACCGCTTCCTCTCCTGCGGTTTCTGCCGATTCCCTGCGGAGCAGGTGTGCATGCGTGTGCGTGTGAGGTGTCTGAGCGCCTGCGGATCCGTGCGTGCGTGTGCGTGTTTGGGTTGATGGAGCCGTGGATTCGATGCCTTCACGCCGCTCAGTGCTGCTGGCGGGCATGTTGACAATGCAGAGTGGTGTGCAGCGGAGGAGAATGCCATGCATTGAGTGCACAAAGCTGCCCTGTGTTTGCTGGCTGAATCCCAACATTCCCTCACAGTGTTTTTGTCTCTGTGACAATGGTGAATTTTTTTAAGGGTTACCTAATGACTGTTAGGAAAAGCAGTGTCACTCTGTCCTCTGTGTCGCAGTGTGGAGAACTGCATTTCCTATCAGTGCCCTGTGCCAACAATGCTGGGGCTTGTGAAAAGTACATCAATCGGTTATCACCTGCTTTCCTGAACAATATATGTGGTAGTGAAAAAGGTGATATCACCCGTGAGTGTACACCAAGGCCGATGCAGACAAAAGACTAGGGGTCATGTCATCCAGGTGTTTCCAAATGCCCCTACCAAAGTGGAGTGTGGGGGGGTTTAGTACACCAATAAATGGTGTTCTGAAGATTTTTATTTTCATCTATGAACGAATTATGATTTGAAGACATAATTTGTGAATAAAATTACATGGCTCTAGTGCAGTGTTTCCCAAGTCCTCAGGGAACCCCAGACAGTCCATGTTTTTGCTTCCTCTCAGCTCCCAGCGCACCTGTACCAGGTATTCGGTGTTCCTGATTGGCTGGGAGCTAAGAGGGAGCAAAAACGTGGACTATACCAGGGTTCCCCAAGGACTGGGTTGGGAAACACTGCTGTAGTTTACTGGGTTCATAAAAATGTATAAAAAGTACTCTCTGCCTTATTGAAAACTAAATGTACTTAAACTTCAAGGTTCTAGCATGTGCCCACTATTCCAGCCAGTGTGATATGCGATTGAACCTGGCTCTTCTACTCTCTCCATTTCAGGAGCACAATCTAGACTGGTTCCCTCGGATGCGGGCTATGTCCCTGGTGAGCAGTGATGCGGAAGGGGAGCAGAATGAGATCCGCAACTTACAGGAGAAGCTGGAGTCTACCATGAAGCTTGTATCTAACCTGTCTAGCCAACTAACCGAACTCAAGGAACAGGTAGAGTCCTCAGATGGCTTGACCGTGGAATGGTGCAATAGATTCTGGGTTTTTACTGCTTCAGTCAGAATATGAAGCCAGAGGGCTTGCTGTGTGTCAGCGGCATCATAATTTAAGCCTGACTGACACTGGAATTTTTTTCTCACACTATTCCCCATTGCATTGACCTAGAGTGAATCAGCTATTATTAAAAAAAAAAATAGAACCAGATTAATTTCTCATACAAATGATAATAGGTGCAGGAAGAAATTATTTTCAACACAGAAAAAAAAATTATAGTTCCGAGGAAGAAACCCGGAAGGAACAGTGCTCAAAAGATTAAATCTGCCAATCTTGTGGAAGATCAATATATTAATAAGAGCTGTCACAACTTCAAGATGTGCAAAGATCACCTTGCATTTCGAAGGCGGCCATGATTGATTGTCTCCTTCAAGAGTTCATTATGACAGTGACATGCTATTACTATTAGGCATGCTGTCGACACATGGACAGATGCCACAGTGCAAGAATAGGGCAAGAGCAAGCAAATCGCTTCCCAAACAGCTCCTAAAAACAAGACCTCCATCTATTATATCATTCTAAACCCAATTTCTGAATCTGCTTTACTATGTTACTAATAATCAGGCCTGAATTACCACCTCCACCCCCCAGAGTTCTGTCTATCTCCCATCTTACACATTAACCAAGAGATCAGAATGTGTTATTAGATGTCAGAAAGGCTCAGAGTCTTGGCATCAGCACCCATTTCTCAGGTCTCTACTAATTCCTATAAAAGGACAGTAGAACGGAATCCTGTGTGCGTGTCTATTTGTATTTCTTTACATATTAACTTTGCTATTGTGTGGCTTTAAAACTGCAGTGCAGAAAAGTACTTGGAACTTGTAGCAAATATTTTTTTTTTTGTAAATAGATTTTTAATATGCTAGTGGCCAAAATTGTGAAGCACCTAGCATTTTTTGCATTATGCTTTAAAAATTGCTGCACTAATATTGACAATAACGTTTATAAACAAAGAATGTTACAAATTTCATGCATTGAACGATTAAATAAGTAACTGAAGCAACAGCTGAATAAAGTTCTGTGATCTCTAAAAATTGGAAGGGTTTCTGCAATTATGGCCACTAATGCAATTTGAGTGCATGGATACTGGTCAGCTGCATAAGGAGTTAGACGATGGATGGATGATACAATACATAAAGTTTTTTTTTCACATACATGTATTGTATTTCATATATTTCTAACATAAATAAAGTAAAACGCTAATCTTGTTATAAGGACCAGCTAAAGTTTTCGCATTGACTGGCATTGACACTAGCCATACTGGGGCAGGTTATCAGCCTTTTCTCTCCCCTCAGTTGCCTCAGAGGCTCAGTTGCAGGACAAGTGGTTTTTCTTGCAGTCGGCATCAATGCCAGGGAGAAACAGCCCCCAGTGAACAGCCCCCATCGGCGCTGCGGAGCTGTCTGACAGCAGTGACACACGCAGTCGTGTCACGCCGGAAATGACTGCTGTGTTCTGTGAAAAGGATGTGTGAAATAAAACGGCAAGCCTCATGTCCTGTCAATTTTTTCCAGATGACTGAGCAACGGAAGCAAAAGCAGCGCATCGGGCTGCTGGGCCACCCGCCGAACATGAACGTGAACCCCCAGCAGCCGGCGTGAGGGCGTAGATCCACCTCAGGCCGAGCTGTTAGCTCTGCAGATGTCACGCCTTCCTGCTGCATTCTGAATGTGTGGCCGACGGGCCGGGCTATGAGGCCCAAGCAGAAACATCTAGCGATTTACAAGTTAAAAGTGTTTCAGGTGACTTAAAGGTACCTACCTGTGTAAACCGCCATTTACCTTGTCCCTGTCCTGTTTAGATTGTTGCCAGTCTGTTTTTATACGAAGTGGTTGGGTTTCAATGACGTGGCCTTCACTGGGTGAACTTGAAATGCCGCAAAGCCATACAGGACAGAGACCAACTGAATGGGACACTCAACATGAAGTTTCGATGTATGAATGAGACCATTTTTTGCCAGAGGGGGGAACAGTATTTAATGTCTTATTTTTGTATGTGCAATATGGGTACTGTAATATGCAGCCACATTGATGTATAATATTTGTGTCTAAAAAGAAAAAAGGTAAAATACTCCTTTTCTGGGTCCTTCTTATTTAATGATCCTGAACTAAAGGATGAGGTTGTTTCACTCAGAGTGCTGTTGGTACATCTCTTCCATTATAAAGAACATTAACCCCACTGGCTTTGCATGAATGGACCTCGCTGGTTATTTATACATCATCTCTCTTCAGGGCATCATGAAGTGAGACCTAAATGTTTATGAAATTTCACAAGTGCTTTGTTAATTTGTATATGGTCTGAGAGCAATACATGCAATCTATTTTTTCTGGAAAAAAAAAAAAAAGATCTTACGTGTTTGTCATTCCTCTATATTTATTATGAACCTATTTTATGGCACATTGTGTGAGTAATATTTTTTAGTACAGTAGCAGTAAGATCACCAAATTTCCACATTTTCCCACGAATTTCCACAGAAAGCTGCAGGATTTGGAGTTTCTCTAGTCTCCGATTTAGCTTCCCCTGACTCATGTATCGCAGTCATTCCTCTGTGAGGTTTGTGACCTTCTGACTGCTGTCAGTCATTGTATCTCTCCCTTCCAGAGCTGTAGCTTAGCACTGACACACTACCTGGAAAGTCACCTGAGGGTCATAGTGTAGATGTGAGTTCAGGTACGATGAAGTTTTCCTTTTAAAAACAACCAAGATTTGTACTAAGGGCCATTTTTAATAATGGGCATCAAGCCAAATAGAAATATTCTGAGTAATAATATAAATTATTTGAATCTTGTTAGGGCTGTATATTCATTTAATAAAATATATTTAATAAAGCGTGTGTCTTTCACCATACTTAAATGTTTTTTGTGACTTATTTTGAAGCTGGGTAGTTCAACTTGTAACAAAATTGCAGTATCTTTGACTGTTTAACCAACGGCAGGTTTGCATTTGGGAATCAAACTGATAAAGTATTGTGAATTGTTTGTAATCAGAAAATCTGTCTGTAATAAGAAGCGATAGTGAAACAAAAAATAATCAAAGGACTAGTGGGGATAGCATCTGTTTATGTATGTGCCTGTTTGTCAGTATCAGTCAGTCTAACACTATTGGAACAAATGGAATTGGATCTTTTATACATTTTAGATACAAATGTAAATTGGCATTTTAATATGAAAGCAGTCTGAAATTGCTTGGGAATTGACTTTTTAAACCTCTGGCAGCTAGAATGCAGAATTTGGAGTTAAATGAGTCACTGAATATTCAATATGCTATCCCACTGAAATCATTACGTATCTGTTTACACACGTATTGCGTGGAGGCCGCCGCCATTTCTAATCACATACATGAGTCTTGGAATCGGCTGCTGAGCAGGTTGGACCAGACCTTTTCTAGGGACACAGACTGCAGCCCAATCCAGCTAGGAGATGTAATTCCTCAAGGGGGTCCTGGGTCTTCTGTGGGGCCCCCACCCTGTGTGACGTGCCAGGGACAGCTCCTCTACGTGCCGTTCAGGTGGCATCCTTTCGGCAACCACTCCAGCTGGCTCCTCTCAATCCAAAGGAGCAGCGGGTCTATTTCAAGATCTAACTGCTGAACCTCCAAGGATTATGGGTATAGTGTGCTGGAGCGGTTTGCCTGTCTTAAGGATACACAGAACCATCTCATCTGGAGCATGAGCTTAGTGGACAGGGCTGTAGACACTGACCTGGCAAATTAAGACAAAAAACCCCAAATGAATAGTACCAAGAAGAAAAAGTGTACGCTGCTCAGAAAGAGGATGTGAGGACAAAACCCTGGAGGTAGTGTTTGCAGGCATGTGTCTGTTGGCCATGCTGTCCATGTAATGCAGCTGGGCTCAGCCTGAAATGGCTACCTGGAGCCATCTTATGGGCTCAAAACCAGCAAGGTGATAGGTAGTGGTCAGTCGCAGTGCCACTGGGTGGCAGGCTTGAGCACGAAGGATGCAGAACACCAGACCATGGCAATGAATTTATTGTTGCCAAGTATAAAACGGGATGCATTTCATAGGACTTCACACACAGTACTTCAAGAAATAAACCGACAAGTGCAACCGTCTAGACTACAACACCAGATGAGTGTAAACTATTAACAAAGTGTAGGAATTTCCAGTGACTGTATGGGAGGCTTAGAGACTGGTGGGTGTGATTAGTCAAAATTAAACTGAATGACTGACCTCTCACCTGGCTATGGCGCCGCTCTGTAGAGAAATTCCTATGAAGCAGGTTCTTCTGTTACAAAAAAAAGAAGAACAATCTGCCCATGGATTACTGCTTCAGGTGTCTGTAGAAACAGGCCCAGTCAGGGATGGAGGCCCTGACCATGAGAGAGTTTAGCTTCCAATAAAACAGAAAAGCTGGCCACTATTTAGATGAGGGGAAAAAAATAATATATTTCTCAGTTTTGTAAATCTAGGGCGGCTTGTTCTTTATGTTTTGAGAAATGGCTCATTGTGTTACAGAAGGATGGATGTAATGCAGAGCAGAAGGGCGCTTCATCGCTACGGGTGACCGTGGAGAAATGAGTTTGGTCAGACAGATCTGCCGCAAATCAGTCACACTGCATGTTAATGTTTTATCCCAATGTCTGTCCTAAATTTTTAATTCAGTTGATTTTTCTGAGTTCATCCGTCCCCTATGGGCAGAAAGCTGACAATATTACTTTGCAGACTAATACAAATCATTGTTCATATAAGAGAACAACTGTGACTGGTCACATTATGTGGAATAGGACGGGATCAGTAGATGGGCCAGCACTGTATTACAGCCCCAAGGTCACTGCCTGATGTCGTACGCAAACTGCTTTACTTGGGTCACCTGTCACCCTTGGCTTCAAACTTGAGGAAGGAAGGAACAGCATTTTAGAAGCCAGACATGCAGGCGGTGGAGGTGTTACCTCAGTACCCCCTATGAAATCCCCTGGTGTCTGCTGACACCGGAATGAAACCTCTTGGTGCGTCTGTGATGTGAAACGACCGTGCAGCAGGGAACTGTGACTCTCGAGTACACTGCCGCTGCCAGGCCTGCAGCTGCACAGGAAGAAGCTGATGATGTAAGACGATGGCCCAGTCAAATGAGGATTGTGTTTGTGTTGGCATATAATTCTGCAAATCTGTGTATCTTGGCGGATACCGTGGCTAACAATATACTTGTTATTCATGTATTGATTGTGACTGCCAGTGAGTCTTGAAGCATAACGTGTCCTGCAGTGACTCTGACCTGCAGTTGTCTCTCATACATAATAGCGTCACCTGGCGTATAACATGAAAAGAGAGACCGAAAACGTATTTTCTTTCCCGCTCACAGATGTAAAATGAGCAAGGGAATGAATCAAACCAGTCTATCTTACATGCAGGTGGAGCATTTAGCTGCCTGACCCTGGGTAGCCTTAATACAATCTACTTTTTCATCACTGGTGTCTATCCCCTGCAGTGTTTGGCACAAATAACCTGGTCCTGTGTCCTGAAAATAGCCATCTTTGAACTGAAATGTTTCTATACCATATACATCTCACACATGCACAGCAACACACACAGCTTATACTTTTCCCGCCTAATATATTCAGTTGAGTTCCAGTTTGAAGTTCAATTACTTATTCATTATAGTCATGCATCATTAGTAAAACACTGATACACGCAAATAGCACAGTCGTTACTTAAATATGGAGCCTTTGGCTCACTAAAGGTGCTGAGCATGGCTGTAAATCTACTATCAGGCAGAGGAACAACAGTCATCTCAAATCACGCAAGTTTGTGCCCCAAGTTGCAACCTTGTACAGTATATTACCTAGTGGTTCTGGCTTCCCTGCTTTTGGTAACTTAAAAAAAGACTACAGTATGTGACGTATTTTTCAATACCCTAAAGAACTGGTGTAACAAAATCATTAACAATAAAACGTTATGTTCAGAACCATAAAATAATCACCGTCATCTGTCCCAAAAACAAACATAAAAGTAAATGTTTAAAGTCTGTGTCGCACAAACATTCTCAGTTTTATGTTAGCTAGACAATAACACTTGTGCTGTTTGCGTCCGCATTACCTCGCAGACTGCACAGTTCATGTCCTACGCTGCTTAGTAAACGTTTTGCGCAGAATTCTACACTTAATTGTAATCTAATTTTAAACCTAAAATTTGCATGAGTATGCATGTTAAAATAAATATTAAAATTCCATTCATCCAATTCTGTGTCGGTGATAAAAATACATTTTCACCAAGTTTTGCTGTATAGCATCAAAATTTAATTACCTAAGTATGAACAGAAGTATAATTAGGACTATAGATAGTTCCAACCGAAAATCATGTAACTGCAAACAGAAAGGTACGCTAGCAAGTAATTATTTCGGCCCCATGTGCGTTTCCAGGTGGGTGCTTTAAAATGGACGGCGTACTTTTCCCGTCCACCAGTCGGTCGCATTGCTTTCTCTCATTTTTCAGTCACTCACAGAATTACTTAAATAAATAATACACTTAGCACTGTCAGTGCAATGCCAAACAGTGCATTTACTGCTTTTTACGATGAGCCTTATTTTGCTGCTGCATGTCAATTACCAAATAGTTGATATATCTGAATAATACTTCACCTTGAGTTCAAGCCTTAGGTAATATATTTATCTGGTCTAATATGAGTATGACGGATAAAAACTAGTTACCAGCTTATTTTAACTGAGAGATATCGGCTATCTGGACATTTACAAGCATCACACCGACTTGACAGACCCGTGACACCCTGCGCCGCTTCCGCGCGCCCCATTGGCTGCTCCGCTTCGGACTGGCAGCTGACGCGAGCCATGCGCAGGCACGTTATTCGGAAGCTGCTGCCGCGCGAGCTTGAGCGGGTGATGCAGCTCGGGCAACGCGGCTGCGCCGAGGGGCGAGGACCATGAGGAGATCAACGTGACCGGCAGCGCCAGTCTATGCGACGGCCCGTCGTGGGCGCCCTGCCAGGCGCGTGCACGAGAGCAGACGGGTGCACGTGGGCAGATGGGTGCACGGACTGCCAGTGGAATACCGTCGTGGTTACGCACGTCCTACCGAACCGGCAGACTGCGGCTGTCACTGAGTCTGCAGGGATCGGTTTTTCCATGGCATCTCTTAGGAGGAGGCAGAACAAAAAGCGACGTCCCTGCGATACAAATGATGTTTGCATTTCGCACAGTATTTTGTGTATTCCATTAAACACTAGCTGGAAACATTTACAGCTGTGATATTGCTAGCAAACCATATGTGGCTTAAGTAAATCAAATAATGTAAGATTTCCCTTGCTAACCGAATTGAAACCCTGAAATGTAGTTTTTCTCATAGCTGTTCAGCTTGTGGTGGCTTACTCGGCTTTTCCTATCAAACGCCGAATAGTTGAAGTTTATTTAGTTTTTCTTTCACATAAAGAATAAAGAAAATGCCATATGCACTATATATAAAACTGGAAATCACCTGCGCTAAATATTCCATCACATCTTTTCTGGTTTTATTGAAGCTACTGCGTATCAGTTTTTATTACTTTTGATATGAATTAGTTGATATGCGTAACGTTAAAATAATTAATAGTCTAATACGAGACAGTAAGCAGTCGATTGTGCTTCCTCATTAATAATTTTAACACTCAGCTCAGTAATTTATTTGAGAATAGACTTGGCTAAGTAGAATTATGGTCGACTGTATATCAAAACTCCCTAAATGAATACACAAGAGGAAAAGCTTGAATCTGCGGGCGATATAGAAACCTGATAATTCACCAAGTAGATTTAACTAGTCCAGGAACTATCAGCTCTCTCCAGATTGTATCACATAAACTGCAAAGCGACGAATAAAGATTTCATTTAAATGTTTTAACCGATAACGTTCAGTTTCCGAATTTCAGTATATTTAACCAATATATTTGTTGTAAAATGCGTTTTATTTGTGAATTACGACGGATCTATGCCATTAAAGAGATAAAAGTTTGAAGATTTGTATCTCTAAAAATATGTCAATATAATAAATCGCATGTGTTACTTCGTACAATACGTTTTCGTGGCTAACAGCGCAAATTCTGCCTTCAAACTCGATCGTCTCCCTCGTTTACAGTTACTCGTTATTTTTATTTCGTAAATGATTGTTTATGACACTTTAAAATCTTTAAAGCAGATTTTGCAACAAACCAAGCGCGCCGATCTGTACTATGTACTGCAAGCTCCCCCTCCCCCGTCCCCCCCTCCGTAAGGCTCCTAACATGGTCTCCCGCACGTTTCAGATGGCCTCGGGCACTGCGGCTGGCAGTTTAGGTGGAGCATGGCGGTACACGGGACTCCACCCGCCCGTCTGACACGGAAACGCCGCTTTCTCGCACGCGGAGGGCGACGGGACCGCGCTCGTTTGATCCGAACTCGCCGCCCGACACGTGAGGCTCATGTGACGGAGGCAGGTCAGTCCGCGCGCAGTCACAGGGTTTATTTAACACGTAGCTCAGTCCACCCACTCCGCCACATTTAACCAAAGCCGCAGTTCAGGGGCGACACTCACTCCGTTTGGATCTCGGCTTGACAACATCTCGCTTTGTCCTGCACTTCGACAGAAATATATATATATATATTAATAAGAACGTGATGAATGCAGAAAGTGAAATCCTCAGTGCAGGTTATTTACCTTATATCTCATAAACTGTGGGTAAATGCCGACCGCGATGTGCATTTAAAGCAGACAAGCAAGCAAGAAGTACATTTTGTGAATTTTGATTGAACAACTGAGAAGCATTTTCTACCCGTTTCTTTATCTGGAGAAATAAAAGAAAGAAAATGGAGAGGATTACAAGTGCGCAGCCGCCTCCTTGTTTGGTAAAACACCCGTCGCTGGAGATCCCTGACATACAGGGGTAAGTTTAAAACATTATTAGCGCTTAAATCCCTTATATAAAATACAACTGCGAGCTAAATTCGTGCGACTTGCAAACTTTTTCCTTAATAAAAAATCTGTTACATGTTCTTGGGAGCCGGTCCAATTTAATTTTTATGTCATTTATGTTAATGGTTTCTCCTTATCTGTATTCTGTAGGATGGATTTTCCAATGTATGTGTACAAATCTCGAAGGGGGATGAAACGTGGAGAGGATAGTAAGGTATGTCATTTCTTGTAGATTTTATTTATTACGACTAAGGTATTTAGCGTGTTTTTTTCTGGGTTGTAAAATTGTACAATCAAAAACTGATTTAAAAAAATACTCATTGTATTTATATTCATGCAATATGTAATTTTTGTAATTTTTTTCTCGATAAAACATATTTTTCTTCGAACATATCTCACATTAGTTGATTGGATAATATAATTAATTTGTTCGTCTACTCGGTAGGAAACTTACAAGCTGCCCCATCGACTTATTGAGAAGAAAAGGCGTGACAGAATAAATGAATGCATTGCCCAACTGAAGGATTTATTGCCAGAGCACCTTAAACTTACAGTAAGTTTGCATTTGGAATAATGTCAAAATTGTTCCGCTGACAAACGTAATCTGATGCGCCATCTGGTGGCTATTATATTGATAGCGCTACTATTTAGTCAGAGTGCTATTTTTGTAATTCATATGAGCGAAAATTAACAGTAAAATACTAAGGCATATTTTATAAAAGTGTGTATTTAAATAATTACAGACTTATTTTAAAGCTACTTGGTAATGCCTGGGTAGTACGTGTTTAGTACAGTATAATTAAAGGAGCGTAACTTTTTAAAAAGTTTGTCACATGATTTTTAGTATTTTTCTATAATTATTGTTGTGGATGCAAAAGTATGCTACAGAAAACATTTTACACGACTGTATGTAAGTGTTTGATGGAGGTGTTTTGTGGTTTAGACCCTGGGCCACTTGGAGAAAGCTGTGGTTTTGGAGCTGACGCTGAAGCATGTGAAAGCTCTGACCGGCCTCCTGGAACAGCAGCAACAGAAGATCATCGCCCTGCAGAACGGCATGCAAATCGGTGAGAACATGACCAGTCACCCTCCTCAACCCAAGATATTTTCTTGCATCCTGCTTCAAAAATATCAAGAAAATTTTTAGCCATACATATCTAGTAATTAATATAATATTCATTATATATTGACATATTTGTTTTTTTTTTTCATTTAAAAACTGTAAAGTTTTCTGGTTTTTGTTCTTTTTAATCATCTCTGTGTTTTCTTTTTTCTTTTTTCATGCAGGTGAGCAGTCCTCTCCCAGCACAGTGAACAGCGAGGAGATGTTTCGCTCTGGTTTCCACTTTTGTGCCAAGGAGATCCTACAATATCTGGCCAATCAGGAGGCTGGCAGGGAGGTGACATCTTCCCACCTGATCAGCCACCTGCAAAAGGTAGCGTCAGAGGTGCTGCAGAGTTCCCCCAGCCCCCACTCGGAAGAGCCCCCCCACAAGGGGGCGGAGCACAGGCAGAAGCCAGCTGGGATGCAGCCAAAGGTCTCCGAGGGCCACGGGCAGAATTGCGTGCCTGTCATCCAGAGGACTAACCCACAGGGCAGCGGCGAGCAGAGCGGCAGCGACACAGATACCGACAGTGGCTACGGGGGCGAACTGGAGAAAACGGACTCTAAGACAGAGCGGCCCGGCTATTACACCAAGGACTGCCACCTCCAGTACACTCTGGCCGAACGGATGGCGGGCACCATTAAGCAGGAGATGGATGAGCCCCAAGCTAAGCGGCTGAGGGCAGAGTCCTCCGAGGACGAGTCCCTCTCAAGCGGGGAGGTGATCAGCGTCCACAGCAGCTACATGGGCTTCTCTCCCCACCAGCCCCCTCTCTGCATGCCCTTCTACCTCATCCCACCCTCTGCTGCCGCCTATCTGCCCATGCTGGAGAAGTGCTGGTACCCCGGGGCCATGCCGGTCCTGTATCCCGGGCTCAGTGGCTCCCCAGAGAAGCTACCGCAGTCGTTTGCGGTGTCTCCCCAGGTGGGGTCCCCCATGACCCCGCAATCTCCAATGGACTCCCCCGCCCTGCTGCAAGCACTGAAGCAGGTGCCCCCGCTCAGTATGGAAACCAAAGACTGAGGACTTCTCTGTAGCTTGTTCCTGATGTGTGCTAATGCTTTTGAAAGTGACAAGATCTGTGGGTAAGGCTGTTGGGAGGAGACGAAGTTGAGTCTTCCTCCTCCTCTTCCTCCCCCGTAACTAAGAGCAGCCCTCCCCCCAGCCACTCTCCACTGACGAGCCTGCACCTTCTCGCCTGATGCACACGGCATCACATTTCACTCAGCAGGACACGGCCCTCATCTCCCGGACAAGGCAGGTAGAACAGAGGAGCGAACCAGCCGGACACTGCTAGGCAGATCCACAGAGAGACTGTCCCAATCCGAATGCCGAGCTATGAGCAGGATCCTCCTCTCTTTTCGTTGAATGTCAGCTATAAGTCCTGAGTGAAATATGCCGGATGCCCTAAATCATCAGGACGAGTCCTTTGCACACATTTATTACACGGAATGTAAGACGAAATCCCTGTACGTGCTGCTTTGGTGGTTTCCGCAACCCGTAGTCCTGGTCCCCCTTTCAGCTGTGCGCTGTGCGGCCGGCAAACTCGGGATGGGCCGAGACCCCGTCCCCAACCGCGATAGCCGTCACGCCCCCCCGGCGGTTTCCCTGGCAGCTGTAGAGGGCATCCCCGAATCTGGTGTGCGCCCCGTTCTCGCCCGGTCCTGTCGTGGGCACCGTGGCACTGGCTCTGGGATCCATGCACGCAGACGGGCAGTGAACCCCCGAGACACCATTATAGCCCCCCTCCTTGTAGCGACTTTGTTAATACTTCTTGTAAATCTCTATTTTTGATACGTGTCGTAAAAGTTCTGTATTACTCACTAAGGGGTCTTAGACTGCCGTCTCTTGTGCGCCAACAGAGACATGTACATAAACGCTAGGCGTCAGCTGCGTCGTTACCAGTTTTTGATTTCTAGTCCAGTCAGGCCTGTTCTTTGTTCATGCTGTTGCCTTTTACCCGCGAAAGCTGATCAGTCAGTCGACGTCAGACCTTTATTAAATGTATTTGTATAAATACTGGAGTCAAAAGTTGAGGAAGATAAATGAATGTAACATTTTAAACTGAAGATTAGTTTTGTATAGGCAGAGGTACTTGAGATTATATATTTTGGGACCTATCAGAAGGTTGTTTGATGTACATATTTTATCTATAAATACTGAGATATGTTATATAAGCATATTAATAAAGTATTTTTTTGTCCAGCATTTGCTTGATTGTCTCTTGGTGTGAAGAACACATTAAAAGGAAATTTAATCCTGGTGTATCGATTTCAGTCTCACCACTGTTACGGAACAGCCCGCAAGAGCACTTGTGTAATTAGCTGGGCTTCTACCTATTCATGCATGGGAGCTGCCACATTCCATTCACTGGCATGCACACTGACTTTGAAAAGTACTCAGCTGGAGTGGAAATGTTACTAAGACAAACCATGTCTGGTTTCTCTAGTCTATTTAGTATAACAGAATCAGACCCCGACTAGATGCATCCCGCCACAAAACTTGTTTACGCTCCTAACCAAGTGGTACGCTTGTCGTGAGTGAATGGCGTGCTGGTTCGTGCTGCAAGACCTCCACAGACAGGAAGTGCTGGTGGGTGCATCACGTGCACTTTACACACAGCACAAACCCTCAAAATGTTTCATCTGAATAAGAAGCTCTAACCATTTATATATGAGGCTTTCGTTATTAAGCGAATGACTCTCTCTGAGCAGTAATTCTACTGATCAATGTCCAAGTTTTATCTATGAAGTATAGGAGTTATTATTATTATTATTATCAACAACAATAATAATATGTTAATAGCAAACTTATTATGAAGTATTGGTATTTAAAGTATGAGAAGCATCTTTCATGAACCTGTCGGCGACAAAAATAAATCAACATGTGCTCTCAGTGGCCAGTTTTTTGGGTACACCTGCTTGTTATCACAAACATACTGTTCCTCCAAACATCCTGTTCCTTCAAAC
This sequence comes from Paramormyrops kingsleyae, assembly GCF_048594095.1. NCBI lineage: Eukaryota > Metazoa > Chordata > Actinopteri > Osteoglossiformes > Mormyridae > Paramormyrops > Paramormyrops kingsleyae. Next base: position 24,597,587 of record NC_132802.1, on the reverse strand, counting down.
TGCAAATCATGTGGCTGCAGCATGCAGACAGGGTCAGGAGGTTCTGTTACTGTTCAACTATGCATTTCAACAGCCAAGATGCTGGATCTACGTGATTTTGAACATGGTGTGATTGTTCGTAACAGACGTGGTGGTTCCAGCATGTCAGGAACAGCAGGTCTCCTAAGATTCCTCATGCGCTACAATGTTTGGAGTTTATAGAGAATGGTGTGATGAACCAAAAAGACATCCAGTAAATGGCTTTACTTAGGCTAGACAGAACACTTTAATAAGAGAGGTCAGAGGAGAATCGTCAAACTCATCAAAGCTACCAGGAAGGCCACAAATGCAAAAATACCAGCTCCATACAACCATGGTGTGAGGAATAGCTTCTATGACAATACAACATATTTACTCTTGGAGTAGTTCTGAAGGCAATAGTGGGTCATACCTGGTATTGGTGAATTATACCTAATAAAGCACCCACTAAGAGTACTTTCAGTATTATTGTTTATATAATAAACACTTTTAGACAAAATATATCAATTTGCAGTTTAGGTCATTTTATGGTAAATAAATAAAGTATTTGCTGGAGTGCGGAACCCACATGATCCTGAAAACTGGGCAGCCTGGAAAGATGCAGTCAGATAAACCTAGTCCCTCCCTTATCTGCTCACGTGAACCGAGGAACCATTTTTTTTTTTCTCAGACTCCTCAAGTGTTGACTGTGTGGTCACATTGAGAGAGGGCAGCTGCTTGTCACATGCACTGCCACACGGCTTCTTTCATAGCTGCTGCACTGTGATTGGTGGGCTTGTCTACACGTCACAGATTGCAGTTGGTGTGGAGCCTGGGTGACTAGTAAGCCAGCGGTACAGCTCAGGCGAGCACATTGCTGTCCTCAGCTCACCCCCCCTGCTCTGTTCCAGGCCTGCTAAGCAAAACAGTGCAAGTAAACAGTCTAAATCTCAATCCAGGCCAAATAGTTCATTTTAACTAAGTGAGAGGTTAAACTGCATCTTTTCATGCTCATTTAACATAAAATAAAATTTAAAATGAATTTTAAACTTTAGTACATTAAAGGGAAAAACATCCCTGTGAAAAAAATGTTTAAATGCATTTTCAAGAATTGCTATATGTATGTAATGCATATATTCTCTATTACACGAATATCTGAATATTTAACTCATTTCCATTTTCCTAGAATTACTTATTGAAGGAAGTTTTTTCTGCAAACCTTGTTTTTATCCCACAAAGTACAGGGCAAGATATATACCAGGCATGATGTTTTCATGGGACATACAATTTAAATAACCACTACTGCATAGTTTGATGGATGGAGGGTTGGATGGATAGCTTTAAGTAATTTATTGTTTTTGCATATTTTGAAAATGAATCATCTGTAATTTGAGGATCTTGTGTGATCTGTGGAGGATGAGGAATGGCTTAATTGAAAATATAACGGCAGTAGTCATAAAATTCTTTTTTCATTTAAATTTTGAACTATCGCCAGGGACACTAAAAGTCATGGCTTCCCCCCTCCCACCTCAACACCCCAGTGTCCCTGAATGCCTTCTTCCCCTTTATTGTCAACAATGAAGAATCTCACCTAGACCCTATTAGAAATAACTGCAGATAATAGGAATGTTGCTTTAAGACTGTTTAAAAAAGGTGTCAAAATGAATTGGTGGATATATAGAAATATAGCAAATAGAAATAATGTATTGTTCTGATATCCTCATAACCAATAGTCACTGCCCTCTGCCATATAACATAGACTACCACAGAGAAAAGCTTTCAAATCTAGTGCCCCATACAGTATGAAACAATACTGCATGTAAAAGATCACAGCCAGGGGCATCACGTGCTGGACCTCCTGAATTTGTTAGGGTGTCCATGCCCCTCCAGCGTCCCTGATGATAGCAGCGTCACAGAAGCACAGAAACTGTAGCGTTGGCGCCATCTGCTGGTGTAAATGGGCAAACACATATTTATTTTGGACTCCAGAGTTGCATTCTCTGTCTTCTCATTCTCTTATTCGAGAGTGATACACAATTCTGATGATTATCCTCATTTTTATAGGTATAATACAATTCCTTAACTATTACTACTTTGTAGCGCAGTAGAAAGAGATAGCCGATCAATAGGAGAAGCATAGGTGACACATTTTATTGTTGGCCAGTCCAAAAGGTGCCATGCTTTGTTCTTTGCTGTCCATATTAGCTAGATAGATTGCCAGATAGGTCACTAAAGATTTCACTGAGAAAAAGTTCCATATATCTGTTATTTGACTCAAAACTGTAAAATACTGATATTTTAAAAGAATTATTTTTATGGCCTGGTGCTCAGCTTTACCTTATTGAACTGGAATAATAATCTTAATCCAGATTTAGGATTGTTAAGTGCAAGTGCTTTAAACACAAAACCTATGAACTGATAAAAGTCTGAGTGTATATTTTCTTTAGATTCCATTATATTTTCCATTGCATTTTTTTTTCATTTTTCTTACATGTACCACACATATACATGATCAGATTATGGATGCTTCCAGTTAAAAATTAAATTTACTAGTTACTAGTTAAAAATTAAATTTACTACAGATTCCATTTCATTAGAATCAGAATAAACATGTTCAGTGAACATGCAGGATCTTATTAGTATGTAAAGGCTCTTAATACTGACCTGGATAAGTGTTTGAAAGATGGTGGATGGAAATTATTATTTTTGTAATTATTGTGTAACTGAATACTCCGTATTTCTGAATACTTAGTCTGCCTGAGCACTTTAACATTTATTTTACATTAAACACAACAGGGTTTGGCCATCGTAATGGATATCTACAGCAGTTCATTTCTTGCGGCAGTTTTGCATTTTGAAACACATAAAGTGACATTTCTCCATCCATATAAAGAAAATCAGTTACCTAATAGATGGTTGTTATTCATATGGATCTATTGGTATAATGACCAATGCTTATCTAAACACAGGCCATATTTAAAAAAATTCTAATTTCTAGAAAATGTGAGTGTCTACTCTGTGGTGGCCTAGCATCCCATCCATGGTGTTCCGCGGCCTTGTACCCTGTGGTGACCTGGCATCCCATCCAGGTTATTCTGTGGCCTTGTACCCTCCGGTGCCTGCGATTGGATTTCCTCTCGACAAATCGGAATGCATGCGTGACTGATGATCGCTTCAGCCAAGGCCAAAAGAAGCTTGGGTCCTCTCAGTTCATTAACTCCACACCTAATGTTTCAAGTGACTTTTATTGACAGCAGCTGTACCACCTGCAGTTCAGGCTATGTGATCCATCTGAAGCTAAGCACGTTTGGGCCTGGCCAGTACTTGGAACGGAGACCAACTGGGAAAGCTGGGTTGCTGCTGAAAGAGGTGTTGGCGTGGCCAACAGAAAAGCACATCCTGTAGTCTGTGTTGATCCCAATCCTGAAGTGATGGGGACATGGTGCTGTCCTTTAGATGAGAAGTAAAACCAAGGTCCTGACTCTCTGAGGTCATAAATGATCCCTGGGTATCTTTTGAGAGAATGGGGGGGTTCTGCAATGTCCCGGCTAAATTGCCCACTGTGGCCCTATCAAATCTGGCCTCCAAATCATCCCCTATATCCAACTGGTCCCTTCACCACCTTACCTATCGTGTGGTGAATATACTGGCACCGAATGGCTACTGTTTCATCATCCAGGCGGGTGCTACACAGTGGGGGCAGCTGAAGGTGGTGGCTTCCCATTGGTTCTGTGAAGTGCTTTGGGTGTCTGGAAATGTAACGTCCATTTATTATTGCGAGCAGAAGGTGGTGCTGTCTAGGCAAAGCACTGTGACACTCTGAATGGATGAATATGAGAAACTGTAATAATATTCTGCATCATCATCATAGCAGACATTACAAACATCATTTAATCTAAAAAGAAAGTAAATACTACTAATTCAGTATAATTATCAATATCATGACCCATAAGCAGTGTTAGTCCTGGGATCTTTCCCTCCCCGGAAGCACGTGCTGTCTTGGTTCCCCGCACGGTTGAGTGGCGGCACACCTTGCACGCGCGCGCCAGCAGAGGTCATCATTTCAGCTGTTGATCCGCGCCCCTGACAGTCTGGCCCGCGCCGCCTTCCCAGCGCCGAGCTCGCTCCCAGCCTCGCGGTCATATGACAGATCGCACTTCCTGCGCACCCGCCGCACGTCGCGCTCCCGGCTCGCGCTCCGCGAGAGGCACCGACTACGCTCGCTCCTGCGTCGCCCTCCAGCCGCTCCGTCTCCGGCCGCAAGATGCTCGCCCTTTTAAACCGGCTTCTGGACTGGTTCAAGTCCCTCTTTTGGAAGGAGGAGATGGAGCTGACTCTGGTGGGACTTCAGTACTCGGGGAAGACGACATTCGTCAACGTTATAGCCGTGAGTCGATAAGTCGGCGTCTCTTCGCGGCCGAAAAGCGGCGTGCGCTAGGCGCAGGTGGCACGGAAGCCGCCCAGCGCTCCGCGCGCTTAGCTGGGTAGCTTTGTAAACAAAGAGCTCTAGCTGTTTGCTTCGGATGTGCTGTTTTCCTGTGACTAGCTAGTTAACTAGCTGCACAGCTAGCTTAGGAGGACGCTGGACGATGTTAAGATCTTATGATATCCGGTCGTTTTGCACGCCTGTAATCCACAAATGTCTGTCCGCTTACCGAAGTATATCACCTGACGTGCCCCGTTTGCGGTTAGCCTTAGCCAGCTGGGAGTCTGTGTGCGAACCCGACTTGAGGTTAAGGCCGGCCGGCCGTCGGATGTGCTTTCACCCAGCTAAGCCTGGTCCTCTGCCTTTCTGCCACCTCTAGACGAATGACGGGCCGTAAATACAAATTAAGTACATCTAAATATCACGAAGTGCGTTTACCTTAAATTTATTTATACCGCAACGCATCATGCACTGACTGTACGGTGGTGTGTAGAGACAGAACAGGCACGTCGCATTATCAACATGCGTCGGTAGTGAGTAGCTAAGAATAAAAGCAACGCGCGACTGAGCTGTTTTCGCAGTCATGCGGGCGGCGCTGGAGTGCCCGTGATATCAGATATTGTGAAACAAGTCCGTTGCCAGCTTTTAGACTTTTGTTTTTATTCTTAGTTTCAGATAAAAGATCGTCATGTTTTCTGTGTACGAGGTTACACCTTATTTTCGGGTCACCCAAAAAAAGGATGCATCCCTTGTATGACCAAGCCTGTATATAGTGTGTGATTTTTATTTTATTTTATTTTTCATAAAAAAAATATGATGAGGTGAGGCAGATGCTCCTAATGTCGGTCTCATGAATGTGATCTGAAACCCCACGCCTCATCTTACTATGAGTGGATGGGTCCGAGTCCGGGTCCGACTCATCGTCCCGTCTGGTGTGATTGGTCGCGGTTCCGACACAATACCGCATCGGAGCAGTAATGTGCCAGAACATGTACATACTGATTGACTGCAATGAAGACTGTACAGTGGAGTTGTATAGCTGCCGAAATGGAAATTAGGGTAGGGGGCGCATTCATTGTCTGAATAAAATTTGGGTGATGTCCTTCGGCTTATAACGTGCCTTTATCCGATGTAAATTTGTATTTCGATCAGCTCAACACACACGTTTTCTAATCTACAGTGCGGGATGAACCCTAGGAAGTTTTCTTTACCCTTGAAGTCGAGCAGTGAATCATTGTAATAGTTTTGTTGGCTGACGGTACTGTGAGATGTAATAATGATGTGTATTAGTAAAGCACCTGACTGCATCCATACTTGAAGTTGTGAGTCACAGGCACTGGGATGTGCAGGGAGGTACTTAATCCTAGATAATGACTGAGACTGTACATGACTGCACTTGAGTTCTTCACCTTGTATTAGATCTGCTGAAGTAGGAAAAGCATAAAATTCAGATAAAGCATCCCTCATATTAATTTAGTTGAAATAGATTTTTTTTTTATCCAATGAATTTCCTTATCTAGTGCTTATGGAAATGACATAAAACATTTAAAAACTGGAAAATGTGTTTAATGCAACTAATGGTATTTATTTTATAGGTATTTATTTCTAATTTGTGCTCTTAATGTGCTCATGTGACAGTCTGGCATCTTTCCCATGGAGATCCCCGGTGTCACGCCCCTGGCTTCTCAGAAATGGCTTTGCATCACCGAGACTCTTATTAGATAAGCAGCAACTGAAAAATGGATAGATGGATGTGACTCGTATGTCAGCAGGCCAGGCGTGTCAGGTGGTGTTTTCCGCACCTTCCGTGGTCCTAAACCAAGGAGCCAGGCTTAATAACCTTGTTGCCTATATTATTTTTGGAAGTGTTTTGTGATATATCGATGTCAGTAAAAATTGCTGTCCTGAAGTGGCATTTGTAGACTGAACCTTCTCGCCCTCCATGTTGAGCTCCATTGTGTTTACAAGTTTTTAATTAGGCCACAGTTGTGGTTAGGTAGTCTGCTTAGCTGAGTCTAGGTGTTAGTATGTAATGAAAATGCGAATAAAGTAGGCTTGGGCGGTAATACGGTAATATGGTATACCGCGGTATCTAAAAATAGCAACGGTTTCAGTTTCAATACCATTATACCGTCATAAAAACAATGCACTTATACAGGAGACAAGGATTAAATATGAAATACAATTTATTTAATGCCTAAAAATGCGTATGCGTGGTTGTCATCACGTGACAGCGTGAAGGAGAAATAGAGAGGTGGGGAAAGATGGCGAGTCGCGCACCAAGTGACCTGGTCTCGAAAAAGAACACAACTTCTGCAGTTTGGCAATATTTCGGGTTTCGACCGAACGAGAAGGGAGATGCGGTAAATACGGATTTATTTAATTGATTCAGGTATTTTTATTTGGTTTACGTTAAAAACAATACTGGAAAAAAGACTGGAAAGAAGTTTTTGTTTAGGACTATTGCTTTGCTATACTTTTTATAATATGGATATGTTTATGTTAATTCAACTCTGGTTGACTGTTGTGGGTCTATTTGCACTTTTTTATAAGCTGCTCTTCTTTATTAAAAGTTGTTCAGGCGGTGTGATTTAATTTGATTTGTGTGCGCGTCTCTGCGCGAAAACTGTTCTGGATGTTTATGTTAATTTAATTCTGTTTGACTGTTGTATTTGCACTTTTTTATAGACTGCTATTTGTTGCTAATAAAAGTTGTTAATATTGTTCTGCATGTTATTTTGTTATTGTTTCAGTATTAGTGTTTGGTATTCAGTTTCTGAACGGTTTAGGCACAAGCCAACAGTTTGGTGACGCTGTCTGAGCCTTAAGTCACAATTTTTTTATTATTCACGGTAATACCGTATACCGAGGTAAAATAGGAAGGAGGTTTGACGGCATCAAAATTTGGATACCGCCCAAGCCTAGAATAAAGTGCTTCTGATGAACTGCTATTTGTAGTTGGGTATTTTGTGTTCAGGAAAGCTAACATTTTCTTAGTCCCTGTTGTTGATTCAGGCACTTGTGGCCTGTCTGTATCCATGACTGGTGTGTGGAGGTGATTAAGGCTTGTGCTTTGTGTGCCTTTGTGTGCTTTGTCACCCAGATGTACTGTAGAACTCCGTAGGCAACTTGTGGCCGTATGTCCTCTTTAATAAATGGCTTCTTTTGACCTAATATATTCTTTTCCCCGATTCTTGGCCATTGACATTGTGATGTCATCTCCATGTGCCTAAGGACTGAACTTCCCTTTTTACATCTCTGTTCATAGCACCATAACTGTCATTTGAAGTTACTGCTACTGTACTCTTAGGAGAAGGGCGGTTAAACCAGGCCAATTCGTGCCCAGCCAGGGGAATGAGAGAGAACCACTGTATGGAAGGGAGAATAATGTTTATAATAACATATCAGTATCGGTCTAATGTGTCTCCCCATATTTTAACTTTAGCTCTGGTGCTGTTAAACTTTAAATAGTGATAAAGACACAACTACGAAAGTAATTGAGTTGAGTGCATTGGATGGTCAGCCATTTTCCGTAGTGGAAGACAAGGGATTTTATTGCTTCATTACCTTTTTTTTACACATAGCACTGGTATTACAGAGGTTGATTGTCTTGTAGCACAGGCCGCAAAACTATAGCACCAGTATAAAACATTTGTTCCCATCTCTAAAAGCAACTACAGGGTGCAGTTCATTGCTTAACAGGTGCGTTACTGGCAAAGGACATACAGGGCACACAAAATACACATTTTTAATTTTTTTAAATTTGCTCGTAAAGGTAGATTGCGGTGACATAACTGTTATAACATCCTAACACATCAATATATTACACTTAAAATGATCAGTACAAATCTTACTTTAAATTAAATTAAGAATGTGTGTAAATCACTAATAAGAGAAAAAACACTTAGTGATGTTGAGAAATGCTGTTTGTTTGTTTTGTATGTTGTCTGTTTTTAAAATGCTGTTACCCACTATGTAAGGATTGTCTACTTTTGATCTTTTCTGGAGCCTCCCTGCGCCAGCAACAGAACAAGAGCTACTGTTTCGCGTCAAAAATTAGCCAAGGGAAGTGCCTTTTCCACTTGGTGTTATATTTCTCATTTTGTCCCTTGTGTTTCATCCTTGTTTTCATTTGGCAGTGGTTGTTCTTGAGTTTCTTCTTCAAGCTCATTTTGGGGACTGGATTAGCACTTAATACTGCTTCATTTTGTTGTCATCTAGCTCGCTACCTCCACCCACTGAGGAAACGTGCTCCGTTTGCTAGGAGTTGTGGGATGTTGTATGTATGGACTCTGCACAGATGGGGACATTATTTTTAATCGCACGATAGGCTTCAGCTACCAGGTAGAATAGCAATGTGCCATTGACTCCCCTCACATACAAACAAGCACACAAACCCCTGACACACACAAAAAAACTATATTGCAGGGGTGCTACTTTGGTAAATTTTATTCATCGCCCTTACCAATTCTTTTGTAGCACGTGTGATATGTCTGTCGTGCTGTACAGTCCTGGATGCCTCCCATGCCCCCCCCCCCCATGCGGGGGGATCAATCACACTGTCCAAAAATATAGGATGCATTGGTTCAAAATGGGACACAGCATTTTATTTCACAATACAGGGTGATTCCATGAAACCCGGGATGGGTGGCAGCTCTGCTTAGAGCCTGCGAGATAGTCTTATACAGTTTGGACCTTGTTTGCAATTCATTGTTATTTCTAGACAGCAGATTGATCTTTCTTTTTCCACAGAATCAAATGATTCCACTTAGTTTGACTGGGGGCACTCGCTTATCCATATCGGTCAACATTTCAATATTGGTGCATCACTAACCCAAATGAACTGTTTTAAGTATATGTTGGAATGTGGGAAGTCTGTTCTGTTGGACTCAGGTCCTAGAGTAAGACTGTGTCTTGATAGCTAGTGTCTGTGTTGCAACCCCCCGGTAAGAAGTTATGCGGTGGCTGCTGTGTCGTGCAGAAATGTAGCTAAAATTCTATTTTGGAGGGGGAACTGACGTTATGGCATTTATGCTTTACCATTAATCTAAATTTACAATTGACCCTGCTTCATTCTGCGTGTGTGTGTGTGTGTGTGTGTGAGAGAGATATTATTATTAAGCCTATTGTTTTAAAATCAAAATATTGTGCATTTTATTTTTTTTAATTGTCCAGTTATAGTGATAATACAGATTACATTATTATTATTAGTATTATTATGACTTATTTTACAAATTTTACATTTCTTCATTCAGCACTGTCAGCAGACACTTTTTGTCCAAAGCAACATGCAAGTGAGGGTCAGACAGCAGGCTCAGCCAATGTGCCTGTAGCGAAAGAAGTTAAGGGACTTTCTCAAGTCACTTTTTTGGTCACGGGATCTGAACTGCCAACCTTGCGATTATAGTCCTAACCTGCAGAGCTACACACCAGCCCTGTTTACTGAATCAATACAAGTTAATGAGTTTTCAGGAACGATCTGAAGCCTGTATGTTCCACTTTTGGCATATGAGTGTTGTCCTTGACCGTTACCCATCTCAATCGAAAAAGAATATGCCGCTTTTCTAGAATGGCTTTCCCTCACACCTGCCTCGCTTGCATTGTCTGATCTTGCCATCCTGTTCATATCTTAGGAAACAGTATGGTTAATTTAAAATATATTATGAAACTTATTATGAAACCCATTTCTGCATCATACTAGGATCTGACTGATATGAAAGTTTAATTTCTCATACTGATTTTAAGTAAAAAAAAATTGATGGCTGATACCAGCAAGTATATTAATAATGTGGCCAAAAATCAGACACCCGAAGTAAGTCTTTCACTGACTGATGTGATTGTCAGTCTTAATTTATACAAAAAAACAAGCAAATAATGTGAACTCTCGTCAGTCAAACGAGCACATTTAAATTACATTGCCTGTTATACTTAACATTATTAGTGAATAATTGGCAGGTTTTTCACCAATGCTGATACATTTGTGGAACCATAATATTGGGAAGGTAACTATTATATCGATTGTGCCCTGAGTCATTTGTGTTTATAAACTTTGCTAAGGAGATTTTGTGATGCCGTGGGGGGGGGGTGTCCAGTGATGGCCTGGCATCCTGTCTGGAGTGTTGCCTCGTGCTTCTCTGCCTCATTCCCTGTGTTTCCTGGGATAGGCTCCAGGCTCATGACAATCCTGTTACCAGTTTTACGCGCATATATGAACATGGTTTCTTGGTTGTCTGAACAAATTCCCAGCTCTTATTCCAGCATCAATTTCTTTTTAAATATTAAACATGCACACAAAACAGCTGAGTGACAGTAAGAGTCAGTTGTATCTTGTCAGTCTGCTTTTTTCAAAGTCATACGTGGCCTAAAAGTTTAGTCTGCATTCTTCCCCTTTTCTCCTTTAAAGAGAATGTGATTTGAGGCGTACAGTCATTAGGTTTTAGCACTTATGACCGCTTACTTGTTTAACAGGGTAACAGGAAATATGTTCCTTCCGTGTGCGAGTCACTCGTCACAAGACTCTCACACTCCCTTCCACTTAGGCCTAGTCAGGTGACCAGGCTTCTTCATACAGTAGACTTGCTATACGGCATGCTGAAGATGAACAAGAGGAGCAACAGCATGTTGCAGTCATTTAAATTGAATTTTACCAGGAGTAATTACCTAATGTAATTATACATAGTGTTCTGTGGTTCTGTAATATCTGTTCTTTGTATTTAAAATTACATTTTATTATTAGTCTTTTAAATAAGTTTCCTTGATGGTTCACTTTTGTCAGTTTGCGTTTCTGAAATTTTAGTTTTTGTTAGTGAAGCATGACTTAAATTTTGTATTAATATATTAAAATAAAAGTCGAACTTCCTCATGTGTTTTCTTTTGCTCTTGTTTTTCAGTCTGGACAGTTCAGCGAAGACATGATCCCAACAGTCGGTTTCAACATGAGGAAGGTCACCAAGGGCAATGTTACCATTAAGGTGATATGCTTGGCTTGCCTCGGTTTCATTCCCTTGGCCCCCTTCTCTTTCCTGCTTGCTTTTTACTTTGTCTTCAGCTATGGAAACACAGTGCCCTCTTCAGTCCAAAAGAGTACACTGTCTGTCATGAATTTTGATTCTGGTAAGTTTGGTAAATGGTCAGGGAAATGCGTCCCCCCCCCCCAAGTGTCCTGTATGGTTATAAACACCTTATGAGGGTGTCTTTCTGTACAGGCCATAATGCTTTGAGAATAAAGAATCCACGCAAATGTTCTTATCTTCGTATGTAATCATATTGGTGCTGAATTAGGAAAAAGACATTTTTCAACATGGATCATTAACCTTTTTTTCTGGAGAACACCCAACGCCCTTTTTCCGTGTTAGTTTGAAGATGGATGTTGTTGCATAATGGCTTTGTATTAAGCGCCCTTAAAATTCAGTAGGTGCTTTGCTATTCACATCAAAAAGGAATACCATTAAATAGTCAGGACTGTAGAGGTAATCGTTTTTATTGCCAGGAATGACTAGTTAAGAAAAATGTTGTTCAGGATTTATGTGAGTGAATAAGATGCTGTAACACATACCACAAGTTAGTCCCTAAGTTTCATTAAGCATCATTTTTGCAGCGGAAGCCTCTCATTTGACACGGGGTGGGGTGATGGCTGGCTGGCTGACTGCTGTTTTGTTGTGGTCTTCCGTCTGCCTCTACAGATTTGGGACATTGGTGGGCAGCCCAGGTTCAGGAGCATGTGGGAGAGATACTGTCGAGGTGTCAATGCTATAGTGTGAGTACACTGAAGGAACGTGAGACAAATTGCTACAAGCACGACTCGTTAGGGTTAGGGTTGGCATAGCCGGTGAGAGAATCACATTCAGCACTCATAGAACAGTGATAGTTATTTAAAAAAATAATGATAATCTGATATTTATATATCAGTAACAATGTGGTTGCAGAAATGTAAACGCCAAGTAATTCGAAGAAACATTTCAGCAGTAATTAGATTTAAGTGCACTTTATCCATTGTTTATATAACCCGAGTGATGATATTGTCTGTTCGCATATGACTTCTTGACACTTGGATGTTTGTCAGTTACATGGTGGACGCAGCAGACCGCGAGAAGGTGGAAGCATCCAGGAATGAGCTGCACAATTTGTTAGACAAGCCACAGTTACAAGGGATCCCTGTGAGTGCCCGCCGGTGTACAGCGGTACAATGCAGCTCTTCTGTGATGCACTTCTTTACTGCCTATGTCTGAGCTCTTGGAGTTCAGTTCTTACCATTTATTTGGTGCAAACATAAGCATAAATCTGCTTGAAATGTCTCGGCCGTTGGGAATTTCCTGATTTGTGTTGAGGATGGCATGGATTTGCAGTGCCTTCGCTCCTCATAAAAGGTCCTCGGCTCACCCTTGCAAATCCCCCACCCCGCACCCCCGGGACATTTTGCAGATCCCTTCCCGACCCACACACGCTCCTTGCCAAAGTCTGTTAGAATCCCAGATGTGTTCATCAGCGACCCTGTTACGCTTCTGTGGGCACAGGCAGAAGTGCCTGGAGGTAGCCAGTCCATTCAGCCATTCAAAAACGGAGCACTATCTAGGATTCCCTTACTGTCCCAGCTCTGGACTCTGAGGCTTCATTTATTGTACTTTTTTGACTCTTATTGGCTATTAACATGGCTATAAAAATAAGGCCATGTATGGTTGTCACTGCAGGTACAATGAGGCCCTTTATCCAGGAGCAACAAACCCAATTAATTTTCTGGGCTTCAAAGATTTCTCATTTCATGTATTTTAGAGCTTGGATTTACCATGCTGGTGAATGCCAGATAAAGTACTGAATGCCCTCATCTCATCTTTTTCAGGTGTTGGTGCTTGGCAACAAGAGGGATCTTCCTAATGCTTTGGATGAAAAGCAGCTTATTGAAAAAATGTGAGTATGATGCGATTTATGAGCCGGGATTAGTTACTTGTTTTCCTGGATCAGTAATACAAAATGAACACTGACTCGTGTAATTCATTAGCAAGCCAATGCCCATGAGCAGAACTATAATGGCGCTTGTCCACTGCTGCCAGGAAATGAGCCGAGCCCAACCTATACCGAGACCAGACTGTTTTCCATTGCCGAATATGTGATCTGTACCCGATCTGTACCTGTGCTGACACAGCCTGGCTTACTAGCAGGGCCAAAAGCGTCACCAAAGTGAGCTGATTATGTCGCCACCATCTGATTCGTCAATGCTCGGAGATACCAGTGAACTGCGTCAATATTCATGGATTATCTGAAGGAAAAAAAAGGCAAATTCTATATATTATGAATTATTTGTAGTATCGCACATTCCAATTTATTGATGCATTCCCGGTAACTCAGAACATGAAAAATTCCAACATACTACTTGGAAAAAGTACTGTAGAACAACTGAATGGAATGGACTCATTGCGCAAATTTACATAAGCAAATGCTAATTCCGCTAGCGTTTGATATTTACATAACACGGCGAATTCTTACAGATGTGCTAGCGGAAATTAGCACACAGGAAAAAAACGTAATTTCACACAGTAAATCATGATGTACAACGTGTGAACAGTACATAAGCATCTCTTCAGTTTTACATCACTGTTGCTCTGCAAAGCTGGCTACGCCTTTACTACTTCACTATTTGACGGAATGCATGTCTCACTTTCATTATGTGTAGCTTTCTTGGAAGCAGGGAGTCTGCTTTACAGTCCCCTATTATAGTTTTATGGGGTCTGTGGATTAATTAGTACTCCGCAAACTCCAGGTGTTCCCCTAAACTTGCTTAATTTTGGTTATGTTGAAAATTAAAATGTTGTCCTCGAATGCTATGTTATAACCAGTCACTCACCCCTGGTCTAAAAATTGTTTTAATTTAATTTGCAATTTAATTTATTTACTGTATATTGATACTGTACCAAAATGTAGATTAAGTTCTATAAAAGCATACAGCAGAAAAACGTTTGGTCTCAAACCAGCAAATGTCTTTAGCTGTTGGCTGCTCTTTATTAGATACTAAAGCTAGTAGCTTATTTAAAATGCTAATCACTTCAAAACACAACCAGTACAACAAAAAGTTATTGATTATAACATTAATAATATGATTGATTTGCTTAATTTATTTTTATTTTCTATGTGTGTCATTTTATTGCCTTTTTACCTATTATTGTATTGTGTGTGTGTGTGTATATATATATACTGTATATATTTGCAGGAACTTGTCAGCTATCCAGGACAGAGAGATTTGCTGCTATTCAATTTCTTGCAAGGAAAAGGACAACATAGGCAAGTGTGATTGAGATGCGGTATCTCTCTCATCATAAATATTACGCACCTTAAATGGTTGTTTAATGGCACAGGTCAATGCGTTTGTATTTTAACATCATAAAACGGTAATCTTTCATTTTCCTTAAGCAATTAATAAAAATAAAAAAAAAACGGCCATGGATAAAATTGAGACCACAGGACAGTTTTTTTTTGTTTCACTCATTTCTCAGTTTCTGGGTGTGAGTCTGTGAATATTATATATATATTTTTGCAAACTGCAGCCTGGTTCTTTCTTTCTCCTGAAGGGCTTCATTCTTGTTTTTTGGGACTGCCTTTAGATGCCTGATACGATGCTGTCCTAGCAGTGCACTTCGCACCTGCACTTAATGTTTCCCATTCCTTTTGAAGGTCACTTGATGTCATCCTGCGATTCACGAGAAACTGTTGGATAAGTCAATGGCCATCTCTGGCATTAGAAATTCGCTTCTGCCCTTTAGCTGGTTTCTGGTCATTCTCAGTGTCTCCTGCTTCACCTTATTCTCATGTACTGCTGTCTTAGAAATTTTGAACCTGGAAACAACCTGCTGCTCAGTGTAGCCAGCAGAACCACGATTATAAACCAGGATTTAAAAATGCAGATTTGTTTAAAAATATAGTGGTCTCTTTTTTTCCACGGCTGTATGCACAATTAGAATAACCCTGAAAAGCTGTAATCACAAATTAAAACTTTGAAACTCCTTGGAAGCCTGACTATCATTGCTTTATGTGTGACGTTTCACTGGAAGTGTTTTTCTGCTTTTAATGCTAAATTTAAAACTCTGTTTTTAAGGCTCTCACTGGCAGAGATAATGCTAACAAAAGCAGACTGTTGATGGTCTGTTTTTCCACAGACCTTTTGTGCAAACGAAATACATAAGCAGGCTGTGTCTCACTGTCACACTTATGGCATTGATGTCTCTGTTTCTGACCCAGTGTGCTTCTCTCTCCACAGATATCACACTGCAGTGGCTTATACAACACTCAAAATCCCGGAGGAGCTGAAAGTCCAAAACTCATCCCTGTCCTTTCCCCCATGGTTTTGTCTGCCTCATCTGTCATCCTGCTCCTGCTATGGAGGCGTTCAGTAGTCCGGCCCCCCTCATGGCAGTGTTGTGCACCACCCAGTCCACCCACCAGCCACGCAAACCCCCCCCACCCCCTCCATACCACCACCATTCACTCTGGTCTGCCTTGCGCACTGCTAAAAATGTAGTAGCCTTCAGCATCAAGTCCATAGCTTAAAGTATCCTAGAGTTGTTATGACAGTCGGTTTGAGAAAACCAAAAACATTTTGAGGCGGAGGGACCTAGCGGCCAATCCCTGGCACGTCCTCCTGCTTCATCATGCCAAATTGCAGGTCTTTTTTATTTATTTAATTTAAAAAACTTGTTGGAAATTAACTCCTGCAGCAGGTATCTGAAGCGCTGGCTCTTTGTCACTGGGTTGAAGCAGTCTCTCACTGTAATACACTACTCTTGCGGTTACGATGAAGGTTTCCCAACCCAGCCCAGTTAACCCTGTGAAATTGTAGCAGGATCTGGCAGACGTGCCGCTGCTCTTCTGTGTGTCGTGTCTCCGTATCACTGAAACTGTTAAATCATTTTTCTGATACAAATGTGTTTCGATTCATGAAATCCTTCAAAACATAATTTAAAGAAAGTGATACAATGAAAGCATTAAAAAAAAATACGGAAAAGCAGACGTAATCTGGCATATAAAAATATGTTCATAATTTCTACGGGAGAATGGATTTGTATGTATGCATATTGTTTATAGACGATGAAATGCATGCATACGCAGTAGATAGATATTGATACACACGCAAACACACACGTGCATACTTCAGTAAGAAAGCTTTGTGAATGTAACAAACCTGACCTGGTTGGGTCTGAAATTTGCCCGAGTGGGATGAAGCTTGGAGTGCTGTTAGTCGAGTAGAGAGGACAGCAGAATTAGAAGCAGAACTAGAAGTGCCTTCTGCAAAATCTCTAAAGCAGACAAAAGCATTCCAGGTGTGTACACCTGGACAACAATTCGCCGAGTATTAACACACACACATGCAGACATATATACATTCATTCATTTATATTGTGTGTATATAATGTGTGTGTGTGTGTGTGTTAATACTATATATATATATATATATATATATACACACACACACACACACACACATACATACATACATACATACATACACACATACATACAAACACACATATACGCATATATAAATGTAAGACATGGGCATGCTTTAAATTTTATTACTCTACCTTATTCATTGCCACAAAACTTCTACAATATCTGTATTTTAATATAGCTTTCCTGTACTGAGACAGCTCTCGAGAATGCTACAAATGCACTCGTAAATAAACAAAAGATGTGTGATAAGTGATTAACAGAAGCACAGGTTAAAGGAAGTGTTTTTCTTGAGAGCAAACTACAAACCTCTGCCCTTACAGTTTTCATACCAATGTACGCACATTTTGTGTGTGTGTGTGTGTGTGTGTGTGTGTGTGTGTGTGTGTGTGTGTGTGTGTGTGTGTGTGTGTGTGTGTGTGTGTGTGTGTAGGTGAGCATGTGGTCATAAAATTGATGAAAGGTCTTTTTTTTGGCTTTACATAATTCTTCACACAGTGCTTTCATTCTAAAAGTGTTTCTGCATATTTGGGAGTGTTTACAGGATGTTGTGTGCTGTCTGGGTTTGTGTGTGTCCTCCCTGCCGCACACCCCTTCCCACGCACACTCATGCTGCGTAATGTGATGTGTGACCATGTGGAGCACAGGGATTAGCACCGTGCGATGTGTGTTATTCACTCTTGAATGTCTCCCCAAAGCCTTAATGGTGAACATGTGGCTCTCATTATAAATTCAGGATGCATATTGCCCCCCTCCCCCAAGCCTTCTTTTTAAGATATATTTATCACAAATTGATTTTTTTGTATTTTTTTTTTTTAACCATATCTTTTACTTTGAGTATGCAGCATTAGAGGTATATCACCAATGTGAATCTATTAGTCTTTTTCCTTGCATGGAGTCTTTAAGGAATAATGCACAATGCGGGATAAATGGAATATCTGAATTTGACCAACAATTAAAATACAGACCACACGAAAACTACAATTTATATTTGGGGAAAATACAGAAAATTACAGAAACTTCAAATGAAAGGTTACTGTTACCATGAGAATTTTTTTAAAGTACGATGTTTTACACTTTACACATGTAAGATGAAATGTATATGATAAAATAACTAAAATTATAACACACGATGTAAAAGTTGGGCATCAGTACCAGAACATTATTTTTGAGTACTTTCTGAACAGTAAAAAAGGGCCAGTTAATTAGTTCCATAGGATTTAAAGCTGCTGACTCTGGATTATGTGAAATAATTACCTCTAACGTGATTAATTGTATAGAAATGTTCCGTTTATTGTGTTGGTTTGTAATGTGCATGCACATTTTGCAGTGCAGAGCTAGCTTTGTAAATATCTCACTATCTTGACCCTGAGCAGCTTGTTTTCAGCAGTGCCAATCAATGCCCCCAGCTTAATACCCATATGGGGTTTAGCAGCACATTATATAAGTGGGATGATTTTAGAACTTAAATTTTACCAAGTTTATACCAAAAGAAAATGCAAAAGCCAAGCAAAACTGGCCTATGGCTGCAGAACGTGTACAGGGAGACTCCAGCGAGCCTAGTCCCCCAGGTTGGCTTTCGCATGGACGATACCCAATGGAGCAACATGCACCCTGTTCTTACTGCCTTGTCTCTCGTGATGCGTTTACCCCTTATATAAGTGTAATGTTGGTGATGCATCCGGTCTCGCTGTTCGACAATGCTGTGTATAGTGTACTGGGGAGAGGAATTTTTTCATTTTTCAGCTGTGCCTAATCAGATAAGGTACATCCTCATTCATATTGGTAGTATATGGACCAGGTCACCGGGAAATAAGTCACTTTTGTGGGAGAAGGCTGATCTTTCTGTTCTGTTGACCTCCTGAGTACCTCTGGGACTTTATCTGTAACTTTGTCCGTTCTGCAGTAGAAAAGTCCTCCCAGCACTGCATGTGGAAAAGGTGACAGATTTGCAAATAAGAACTAGACTGACTGATTATTTAGGTGAATTTTGTCTGGTTTTGCTTTTAATTTCTCCCACCCTTGCTCCATGATCTGTCAATAAATTTACCTTTTTTTGAGGTTTTTTCCTGTGAGCTATAAATCTGAAATGTTTTTTTTTCCTCACTATATTATGTTTTGCATTTAGTAGTCAATGTCTTTATCATACAACATATTTTATATGGTAAAAGAAAAAAAATTACAAATGGCACGTGTTTCCAGGCTTGTTTTATTTACCAGACCACATCATTTAGTTTAATGGTTTAAATTAAATCAGGCCGTTTAAGTTGTTAAGTTTTTATAAAGCTCTTAATATTAATATATAGTTTGCGAGATTCGAGATTTTCATGCTGAATTTGTAAATTCTGGTACCACCCAGAGTTCACGAATATGATTCATTCACCTCCCATAGAGGTGTCAAACACATACACTATATCCAGTTCCAACTGCGCCAATTTCAGATTCATTACAGATATACTAGGAATTATTATATATTGGCATGACAAATCGTTTTTTATGTGTGGTGGTTCGGTAGTCATTTTTGGCGAAATAATCATGACGTCGCCTTTGCGCCATATCGAGATAATCAGCATGACGCTCCGTTGTTCTCTGACGCGCTGCCCTACAGTATTATGACGCTGCATTACCGACAACCAGAGGTGCCGAATCACCCTCAGCACGCCTACGTCCAGCGCTAGTGCCCGCAGTTCAAGTGCATCTGAAAGCTTCATCCCAAAAAGTCTAAACCTGCGCATTTCCAAGAAAATTATTACTTTGTTCGGTTAAAAGCCTGTCCGTAGTGGATTTACATACATTCGATGACTCCCCTTCTAAATATCTGCCTAATAAGTCATTACCCATTATATGGTAATTAGCATTTTTTTTATTTTAAAAATGTTATCAATTCGATGCGACAACAGATTTTTTTTATAGCGAGCTTGTTTTGAACAATTTTGAGACAAAGGTGCAGCGCATATCTGAAGGTCAGCTGTGGGAAAGTTCGCACAGAAGCCAGCGAGGCTCGCCGTCGAACGGTACCTCACACTTGTGACGCTTCCATTGGCTGGAAGTTCTGCTTTCTATTGAACGAACAGCTCGCCACGACACAGAAATCAAACGGGAATCAGAAGACTGGCGTGCGCAACAGCCAATCACATTTACTCGTGTGCATCCACTTCCTATATGATCAACCAAAGGGACGGCCAATCATGTTCCAGAACCGGGGAGGGGCTGGTTTGTTGACTGGAGCCGTGTGAGAGAAACCTTGGAGTTAAGTGAACGAGACGGGGCCAATTCAGTGCTGTTTCCTAAGACATTGTCGTCGTGAATTATGATTTTTAAAGCTGCGCCAGGGCAAAGATGCAATGGAGGTCAATAGTAGTTGGTCTTCTCCTCTTGAGACTGGTTTTCAATTTTGTCATATGGCTTGCATTTGGACTGGGACCTAGCTGGGGATTCAACTTCCCCATAAATTTCAATTTCAATTTACATAAAATTGAGCTTTTCAAAGAGAAAGAAAGGGACGACTCGAGGACGAATTCGTGGTTAAATCAGTTACGTGACGATATAGACGGATATCACAGGACGTGCTCTAAGGATAATGAACATCCCCACAAGAAATCATATCTGAGCTTCTTTCAGAATGGAAAAGACGAATATGCGAAGAAGTACAGCTCCTTCCCCGACAAACTGAAGGCGGAGATGCGGGGAATGGCCAAAGAAATGTTCTACTTCGGATACGACAACTACATGAAATATGCTTTTCCTGATGATGAGCTTAACCCTATAGACTGTCAAGGGAGGGGACCAGACGTCCTTAACCCGTACGTGGCTTTCTCTTGTCTTTCTTAAATTGTCAGCTTGTTAGGTGACAGTTACAGTAGTATCTGTGTCAAGTAAATACCTGAATAAAAAGTTGGCTGCTTGTTCTGTAAGTGGCGCGTAGAGGTGAAAACTGACGTGGTGCTTTCACTATGGAATTATCAGTAAATACATGACGACGACACTAGGTTAAAACAAGCTGGTAAATGAAGTCTTCATATGCTGACAGGATGCCGCTGCGTAGGTGGTTTAAGATTTCTTGTTTAAATTCTCTTTTCTTGACTGGCCATGCTATGTATCTGCTTGTGAATAACCCCCGGGTGTTAGAAAGCTGAAGGATTTCTGTCATTTGGTGACTCACGCGAATGATGCAGGACAAACGCACAAAGATGTAAGCTAAGGAATTTGGACAAAGCTAGTATGTAAATGCAGCATCTCAACGTAATACCTGCCCCTTTGAAGGCCAGCCTACGGATGGTATAGAAAATGTGCACAAGGTTATTGTTAAACTTTAACTTGCCAATCCGGTTATAAATCTGTGTTCATTAACACCGTAAGTGCCGGTCATATTGACCAGTATTTCCCAGTAATGTCCAACTTAGTTTTATCAGTAGTTAACTATACCCTGATCAGATGTAACTTCTGTTTAATACCCAGAACCGGAGGTGAATAATCACAGCATTGTATTTGTTATCAAAATGGTTTTCCCTGGACGGCTTCCTGTTGATTGCTCATGACATTAATGTGCAGAGTCGCTATGTGCTTCGCGTTGAATGTAATCCTGTGTTTTAAATGACATTGGTTAAATCAGTCTTACTGTTTCAGGTCAAACGTCAATATCAATGATGTTTTGGGGAACTATTCTCTGACCCTCATCGACACACTTGATACACTCTTGGTAAGCTCGCTGACACATTATTCTTTCTTTATTTCTCCTTATGAGATTAGGTGACTTTTCTCTTTTTCACTATGACATTTTTTGGCTTTAGCCGTACAGTGAAGCCGGAAGCGTATTGTTTGATTGTATAGATGCGACTGATCGCATCACTCTCGCCTTCCTGCGCCCCCTCTAACCACAGCCGGCTTTGGAGGGATGATGCTCCGCGTCTGACGCTGCTGTTTCCCCATCCCCTCTCGTGTGTCGGGGGCCGCAGTCTGTTTCAGTGAACTTTCAGTCAGCTGCAGGGTGTCTGTCAGGCATCTCGGCCAAGCTACAAGTGCAGCAACACCCATCAATCTTAATAATGCTAGAAGATACGGATAAATGATGTTTGTTTGCTGCCGTGGGGCCGATGCTTGTTCTGACCTGGTATCAGGTGGTGTAGCTAACCTCCAGGGTAACTCTGGCTTTATATGTTCTGTCATAGTGGATCCCTGAGACCATGCTGTCAAGACAAATCTGTAAAACATTCCTGGCCATGTCTGCCTTGCTTACTAAGCCATTAAAATGTTCATACCGGCGTGTAGGAGGGGGGGTGGGGGTCATTAGCCCCCAAGTATTTCATTTAGTTTCCTTTAATCCCCCCGCAATAAATAGGCCTTTGTATTTAAAGTATTTAGTTGTGCCTCCTCAGTGAACTCTGTCCTGCACTGTTGTGTTCATATAATATGTAAGTTGTGCATAAAGAGTATATCTTAGTTAAATGTATAGCTGAGAGTAATTAACATATATCAGTTAAAGAAATTTGATTCCAATGATGTAATGTGCGCTGATGATCCAGAATGTTACGCAACTATTGTATTATTCTTAATGTATCCTTGTTCATCCTTGACCAAAGGAATGGCCATAAATTCCTGATTCCAAACAGTAGTAAATACTGTGTTTTAAATGTCTGCCTATTAACATACTTCTTAAGTTTTTTTTTTTCCTTGAAGAATTGTTTAACTGAAAAATATGCAATGAATGCAATGCAAACACTAACTGATGGTATGTGTTGATATTTTTTTTTTGCTAGGTGCTGGGGAATGTGTCAGAGTTTCACAGAGCTGTAAAGCTAGTGATTGACACAGTGTCTTTCGATAAGGATTCTACTGTACAAGTGTTTGAGGCCAACATTAGGTACGACTTTTTCTTCCAGCATCTCGTTCTCATCCCCCACCTGTTTAGTTTGACACAATTTTAACGGTTAATATGCAAAGTTGTGGTTTCTCTTTCGTGGTATTTTTTTCTAAGAGCAAAGTTCCTCTCTAAGGCACAATATCATTTCAGAAATATTGAGCTTTATATACAGATGTTTAATGCTTCTAATGCAAGGCATAAAATAAAACAATGAGTTGAAAAATTGCTGTCACAAGTCATTAGAGAAGCAGAAGGTAAACATTCTAGGATATGCTGCAGAGTGGAGGCTGCGTTCTACTAACGTTCTCATGAACCAGGTGCAGCTGCTCGCTGGTTTTATTAGGAATGTGCAGTGTAGCAAAGGTTTTTTCTTCCACTGTATAACTGGCTGAGCAGTGGCTGAGCAGTGGCTGAGCAGTGTATGAATAACAGCGACTCTTCTTTGTTGCTTCCCTCCACCTCAGGATCCTTGGAAGCCTGATATCCGCTCACATCCTTCTCACTGATTCCAAGCAGCCTTTCGGCAATGTGGGCCTCAAGGACTACGACAATGAGCTCCTGCACCTGGCGCACGACCTTGCCGTCCGGCTGCTGCCCGCTTTCGAGAACACAAGCACGGGCATCCCCTACCCCAGGGTGAGGGACCAATCTGGGAAAGGTTCAAAAAAGCCGACCCAAAGGGATCCCAAGACTTAGCATACTCCTCGCACTGCAGGACATTAAAATGATATATCCTTCCCCAATAGAAGAGCAGTAGCGTTAGTGAGATTAACACGTCGCATGTAGCTTTAACTTGGCGTCTTGTGGTAGCTCACCTGGAAATAATTCTTAAAATGAAGCAGAACAGTAATATAATTGTACTGTTTATCACTTAAAAGCGTTAAAACAAATGTTGCCACGTCAGTGACAAATGCTAAACAGTATTGTTTTGGTATGTAAATAGTTGGTGGCACTGTGTGGTAATGAAGCTGTGGGTTTAAGGATTTTTTTTATTTTTTTCTCTCTTTCCCCCTGTTCCTGTAGGTAAATCTTAAGAATGGCGTCCCCCCTGACAGCATCAATGAGACGTGCACAGCGGGCGCCGGTTCCCTTTTGGTGGAGTTTGGAATCTTGAGCCGCCTCGTCGGCGACTCAACGTTCGAGTGGGTGGCCAGGCGGGCTGTCAAGGCACTGTGGAGTCTGAGGAGCAATGAGACTGGTCTGCTGGGTGAGTGCTGCTGCCGTGACAACCCCCCCCCCCCCACACCCAAGAAAAAGATAAAAAATAAAAGCCATCAAGACTGGTGTAAGATGTATCATGCTCCTAATTTAATAGCTGTTTACATTGTGCTACATTGTGTGAAAAGTCTCGTGTTATTTACTGCTGGTCATTGTCAGCTTGGAGCTTCAAGTTTATTGGTGGCATCGGTGCAGTGATGATTAGGTGATGTATCTGAATTCTGTTCTCCAGCTGTGGAAAGTTTCAAGATATGTGCTGCTGTGTCAGAACTTCTGGTCACAGTCAGACGATTACATAACTCCATCCAAGTTATTTTGGGGAAAGTGGCCTGAGCAAATGTCTTTCTGACGCGTCATTCTGATGGGCCCTCATCTTATGCTCTGGGTTCTATGGTCGACAGCATGTTTATGATCTCACTGGATGTTGAGCTGAGGGGGAGGGTGATTAGTCTGCCTGGCTTTAATTGTCTGATTTGTCCTCTTATTTCTCAGGAAATGTAGTTAACATCCAGACAGGCCAGTGGGTGGGTAAGCAGAGTGGTCTGGGTGCTGGAATGGACTCATTTTATGAATATTTACTGAAGTCCTACATCCTCTTTGGGGAGAAAGAAGACTACAAGATGTTCAAAGCTGCCTATGAGAGCATTCAGAATCACCTCAGAAGAGGGTATGTTTGAAATTTTGTGGGAATAATTACTGTATATGTGTAAATATGTATGTGTATTTGCTATCAGACTTGTCTTCTCAGCATTCTGTGTTATTTACTGTCTTTGCCATCTATGTTTCTGTGTAGGCGGGAAGCCTGTAACGAAGGGGAAGGTGACCCTCCACTCTATGTTAATGTAAATATGTTCAGCGGGCAGATAATGAACACTTGGATCGATTCCTTGCAGGCCTTCTTTCCCGGGCTTCAGGTAGATCTCTCACCTGTCACGTCACAGACGCTTCAGCAGTGCAGAAGTCTTTAGGTATTTAAACCATCAGATACACGAGAGGAAGTAGGAAGAAATGCAGACGTCATATGACATGCGTCGTGGTTTCAAATACAAATCGCTTTAACTTGTTTTCCCTATATTTATAACTCGTATAACTTGTTAACTTGCATATGCCTTGATCTAGAAAAAGTGGAGTGGATGTAGTTGTACTGTTCTCCTGAAGGGCATAGTCAGGCCACCTCTGATAATCGGTCCTCATTTCTCAGGTGCTCAGTGGGGATGTGGAGAATGCGATCTGCCTGCACGCTTTTTACTATGCCATTTGGAAGCGATTTGGGGCTCTTCCTGAGAGGTATAACTGGCAGCTGCAGGCTCCAGATGTTCTTTTTTACCCCCTGCGACCTGAGCTGGTGGAGTCCACATATCTGCTTTACCAGGTACTGGGAACCATGTAAATATTCATGCATATAAATAATCAAAAATGGCAGCTTTAGGTTCTGGGTTTGCACTTGTTAACTTTTTCCAGTAGATTATCTCCAGATATAAATGTAAATATAAGTGGCTGGGTACTATTATTTTTTTCAACACTGCCGTTACATCTCCTGTTTAAACTTCAGGTCATTGTTTACAGCCGATCATAACATTGGCTTGGGCTGGACCCAGTTGTGATATAGATGTTGAGGATTGCTGTGTTATGCTCTCAATCCTCTTCAGGCTACCAAGAATCCTTTTTATTTACATGTGGGAATGGATATCCTTCAAAGCATTGAGAAATATACCAAAGTCAGGTAAGACCTGAATTGTAAATGAAGAAGGGGAGCAGGAGCGTTTTAATGAAAATGTAAATTACAATCATTTGCTTTCCATTCCATCCCCACTCAGAATGGTCTCAAGAAGATGAACACTGGTATTCCTGGCTATGATCTAAGGGCAACTACAGTATATGAGGAACCAAACTGGTACAATTTAATTAGGGAAACGGATTGCGTGAAATGTACAGCATGGAATAGATTTTTTTAGGCTCATTTCATTTAAAGCATTTCACAGAGCTTAATGTGGTATTCCCCCTTTAATGGGATAATGTAGGCGGGCCTGATTCTCTGCTTCCAACATGTGAATTCAGTTCAAGCCAAGACCTCCAGTAAATCCATTAGTGCAATCCATCCACCCATTTTCTGAAGCTGCTCTGGTGGGTCACAGAGGGGCCCAGAGCTTGTTTACTGGCAGCCTGGGGCAGTAGGTTGGGCGGCTGTCGCATTGCAGGGAACGTACTCTGCGGGCAGGAATGCCATTTAAGTGTCCAGTGCAACTTATTCCTCCATGTAGCCACTTGTATATTTTTACTGGCCCAGGAAAATAAAAAAAAAGAACTTTTCCAGAAAACTCTTAATTTATTAATCATGTATGAATCTCGTGTATAAAGATTCATCCAAACAGCAAAGAACTAAATCATTTTTGATTTCATTCATACAAATACATTTGATGATAACTGTGGATCGTTCACCGCAAGCTCCTCCTGTCTGCCTCTCTATCTTGTGCAGACTTAAAGATGTAATTGGTCCACTAGGGCACTCGATTGCAGTTTTTGAATTTATTGTAAGTGCCAGAATGTAAAGATATGTTGGTAAGACTTTACTTGAGGGGGCACAAATAATGTTGGAGTACAGTCAGTACACCTTTACTTAACATATTAATTAATCCAAAACTAAGCATTAGTTATGAACTGATCCCATGTTCGTTCATCATTAGTCAATCATAATAGTGTATTTCATACAATTAATTAATTCATACATTTCACAATAGCATGTATTTCACGCAGGTACTGTTTTTGTTCATGATTTATACTTCAGTAATAACTGAATTACTAAGGTCCTTGTGTCTCCTAAAGTAAAGATTCACCTTAATGTTTTCTTCAACTGGGCCTAACCAGTCACATGCTTGTGAAAAAGGAAACACGACACTCACCCAGATACTTTCCTTAATCTCACTATATAATGTTGTCATGTAAATTTGGGTTACTTAAGGAACTGATTCTTTGAAATGCATGTAAAAGAATTCAAACGAATTATTACCTTCATCTGGTTATTCTGTGCATGTAAACGCAGCACACGTGTAAACAATGTAATTGGTAAAGGAGATTTGAAGTAAACTGCTACCATTGGCAGAAAAGTGCCATATGTTTGCAATCGAGCAGTAATGCTGAGTATCGAGCATATCCGCAGCTACTCCAACGGCTCTCATCTTCTGCAGTTTGAATGTGAGGGTTATATATCGGATAACAAGTCATTATGGATAATAACAAAAGCAGCCAAGTCCCATAAAGCGCTAATGGGTTTGGGGAGTAGAATCTTTAAAGTACTTCCATACTTATATATTCGCAACGCAATGGACCATCTGCCTTAAATGTAGCTACATTAGCTAGCTAGCTAGCTAGCTAATTTTTGAGACTGTTTAAATTTAATGTAGCATAGCTTGGCTACATAGTGAGGCTTGATTGCTAGCTGATTGGCTGTTTGGCGTACTATGACATACTCGTGTTTTGTGCCTACTGCCATTTATGAGCAAAGTTACACTCAACACGTATTAGCTAGCTTAGTGACTTACCTTCGACATGCTACTTCGTGACTGTGATTGGCAGAAACACCATCACTGCCCCGAATGGGACAGCGACTGGTCCGTGAACTTGGCCGACATATTTTTTCTCTGGTCCTGGGCCGTCACTAATTTCGAACCCTGCAGCTAGCTCGGGGGGCATGCAAAGCTCACACAGCAGAGGTAGGACTCAGCCATAGAGGTGTGAGATTGGCCACGCCTTTTAAACAAACTCTACATCAGGATGTGCCTTCATTTGAAAGGCTGAAAATGACCAGACTGTATGATGCTACAGTTCCCTTTATCCGGCAGGTGTGGCTATGCTACCCTTCATCATGTGGTGGACAAGTCCAAAGAGGACCGCATGGAAAGCTTTTTCCTCAGTGAGACCTGTAAATACCTTTACCTGGTAAGCGCACCCCATCTCTTCATCAGTCAGCCAGCCCTTGGGGTTGGTGGCCGCAGAGGTATCTACTCTGTCATTTCATCAATTTGTTATAAACGTAGAATCAGAAAAGCATCCTTTCTTTGAGCTTATCACTGGTTATATTTTTCTGTTTGTTTTTTTCCCCCCTCCATAATTATGCCCATTTCTGAGGGGATTAATTTTACCTGGTGATGTCATGTAGTTGAAGAAATTACTTTGGAGATCCGTAATTTTAATCCCGTCCGGACTGGCCAGACAAATCACTTAAAGTACATACCAAACCACTCTGGGTAAAACTAATCCTGTCCAAATAGGGCTTTAGTATTCTGGGTATTCCTTCCATTCACCCACAATTCAGTTGCTTATCCGTTAGTGTCGTGGGGTGACAGGGAAGGAGGGAGGAGGGTTGGAGTCTGTCCCAGGCAGCTTAAGAAGCAGTGCAGGGGCACAACCAGCATGGTCTGCCGAATATGTGCGATACTAAATATTTTAATGCATCCATCCAATAAATTCACTGCAGTTAGTCCTGCTACAACGCGTGATATCACACCGTGATTCTGTTCTAACGTGAGTGATATATTTGTACCTAAGTCTCCGATACAATGTGGAAAAAACGTTAATAAGATGGCGGAGGCGGACACAACAGAGTCTTGTTTTAATTCTGCCAGAATTTGACGATAATTAGCTGAAATTAGGTAGGATAGACACTGATGTATTATGTGACGTTGTGGAGTTTTTGGATTATTTTATGCAGTTATTCAGATTACTTAACACAAATTCTTCATTCAGTGGTGTAGTGGAGGGTAAATGCACATAAACGCCATTTACGCACCTTTTAAATTTACAAAACAGCATTTACTCACCTTTTTTGAGATCACTAATGTTAAGGATATAAATATAGTTACCCACCGTTTTTACTGCTGTACATGCAGTTTACCCACCTTAAATTTCTTGTTACCACTACACTACTGCTTCATTTCGTCATGATAGAAATTTATAGTAATATCAAATGTTGTAGTAAGACCAGTTTTTGAAGGTCTCGACCTTGTCTTTGAATCAGCCGTATTTGTACTCGTTCTTGTCATGGACTCGGGATTTTTATTCTTATCAATGAGCCATTTACTGTCGGATTAGATAACTAATAACTTCAAGTACAACCAATGGCGTTACTGCCGGCCACGTTACCCGCCCCGTCCCTTCACACACAAACATGTTTAAATGAACGCAGGGGAAGTCGTGGTTGTCAACACAATCAGCTATTATGTGGCTACATATACCACAATGTGTTTACCCTACCATTCTATTAGGGGGGCGCCCCAAGTTAATTTTATTTAATTTTATTTTATATATAGCACAAGATCACAACAGAAGTCATTTAAGGCTACCTTTCCTATAGAACAGGTTTATATCTTGTCCTTTTATTAAACAAATCAAATAGCCTTATGTTATTTATCTTATGTACAGTTCATCACTGTATTATGCTGAACCAACCGGACGCTTTTTAAAACAAAATTCGCCGAAAAAGTAATCGACAGATTAATCGATTATCAAAATAATCATTAGTTGCAGCCCTAGAAAAGTCTTAGTCTAAATTAATGATCTAATTATCATACAAAAACACACAGAAACCTTTTTTTAATTGACTTACGTTTGCTTTTTGTAGGCTGTGTGTAGCCACGTTGCCTTTGGTGTCCCTGTGCTGTAATCCATTGTAAATGTGCTCTGTGCGTATGGCAGCCACATGGTGGCCCTGGCTCTCTTCTCCCAACTCAGCCATTGATAAGTTACAATTCTTGTGGACTTGTAGCCTACAGGAGCTGATTATGATGTTTATGATATAACTTATTCATGTTTTGTTATTATTTCTTATTTAAAATGCTTATGTATACATTAGTGACCACTGGTATCACTGATATTATCATTTAATTAATTTTGTTTGGTGTAAGTTAAGTTTTGGAGTCACATTCCTCAAAACCTATTTTTCTCATTGGATGTGTGTATTTTAGTATGTGATTTTAGTGAGCGTGAGGTTTTTCAGGAATGCATTACTCACCTTGTAGCAGGACTGACTGCATGTATATGCATTTATATTAAAATAAGTAGTATAAAATTAACTATATATATAAAAAAAAAAAACACACATGATCAATGCTGGGAGGTGCTATGAGAGAGAGGCTTGTGTCCCTGTTAACAGCCATATTTTCCCCACTGTCCAACTTTCCCAGCTGTTTGATGAGGACAACCCCTTACACAAATCTGAGAATAAATACATCTTTACCACAGAGGGTCATGTGGTTCCCATAGACGAGCGCTTCCGGGAGAAACAGTGGAAGGAAGGCGTGCTTACGGATCAGGATGCAACCAACGTGCCTCCCAGCAACACCAGCAATGTAAGATCAGTGCCAGACAGTGAAAGGGACTGGAATGTGAGTGGGGAAGAACAGCCTGGGGAACTTAAACAATACAGTGCTCTTAATATCTTTGCTGTGTTATTTTGTCTTTGGGACTGCATGTTGTACATTGTCTGTTCTGATTATTATTCTATTCAGTCATTCAGAAGTGGATTTTGCTGTGAGATTTAATTTGCTGAGACTGTTTTTCTGAAGTGAGCTGAAGAGCTGGAACAGAATGGTGGCAAGCTGCCTATGACACTGTCTCCCCTCTTCTGTGTGCCCGCAGTGCGACCGGATTCCCGACGAACGCCGGTATGCGCTGCCCTTGAAAAGTGTTTACATGAAGCAGATTGATCAGATGGTGGGACTCCTGTGAGCTCCGCAGAGCAGCACCAGTTGCGGCGCCATCTCTGGACCGGGCTTGAAGGGCTGCTGGAGAATCAGCTCCTCAGGTCTGACCTCCAGCTCCCCGGGAGGATTTCGGTTTCAGTAATACGGGTTTCTACTTCTGAAAAACATTACCTTTTTGTTGCCATGAATATGCTTGCTTTTGCAGAAGTACTTCCTGGATTACTTCCTGTTATTGCCTCACTAAAATTATTTGTAACACCTGTATTACGGAGATTATGGTCCTGAATTAAATCTCATGCAATTCCTCTCCATCTTCACAAACAAACAGAAGTTTCTCTGCCTTTTTGCAATACTGCATCTCTGCATCCTCAGTATGACAGCAACGGTCTCCTCTGTGATCCGTGGATGTAAATGTAAAGAATTTTCCGAGCATTGTTATATTCTGTAAGGTAATTTACACTGATCTGAGGCTGTAATGTCATTATGTTATACTAATATGATTTGAAAATGACTCGATGCTTGATGCTTCTGTTAGTGGTTTTTATTGATCTGAGGTTAGAAGCTGTAAACCAAAGATCAGTAGGAAGCGACCTATTCAGTTGAATTCTTTCTGAGCTTGTTTGTTCACTCCATTGGTCTTTTCACTCCCAAGTAATCCAACTGTACAAGTGCTTTTTTGGTTCCTTTAAATATATTTTCAAATTATGGTTTGGATTTGGGTTGTTGGTCTACACTTATGTCTTAAAATTATAATGTGTCTAGTCGAAGGTTGAGATTAATGGGTCAGTATGTTGATGCAGTGTTCGGCAACATTAGAGAATGACGGTCAACAGTTAAAACATCGGGTCATCCGATTTTACAGTCCTTTAGGCGAAAGATTGCATCAATCTTCATAAATGTGCTTAAAGTTTTAAAAAGGTCTAAATAATTCAGAATATTGCCTCATTTGCACTGCCTTATGTGGACAAATCTGAGAGTACCATCGCTAAGTACTAAGTTGTTTACGGGTCTTGTAGCCCAGCAATAAAACACATGCCATAAGTCAGATGATAGATGCAGCTTCTTTCAATGCTTATCACAAGGCTAAAGTTATGCATATGTAGGAATGTTGACTGACATTATTTTGACTGCATTTTAAGGCACTATGCCCTGATTCTGTTCTTAATAGATGTACATGGAGCTTCATTTGTGCCTGAGAATTGTGAGTTGTGCTGGAGATAATTTTGATATTGAGGGGTTAGTCCATGATAGTCTATCACAGCAATGTCCTTAAAATTATGAAATGCAGTGGACTCAGTTTACAGTCTTAAATTCCTGCCTCAGATGCCATATGCTTCTGCAGGTGATTTGTGAGCCTTCAACCAGTTAAATTCTTCCATTTTTATACCTGGGTTCCAAGGGATTTTGGGCTGTAAGATGTTGGCTTTGTGATTAAATTGAATGATGGAAAACTTTAAGACATAACTAGCACTATTTTCACTTGCTTAAAGGACTTTTTATGTGGAGTAAGCCTCCCTTGAAAATCTAAACGATAATTCGCAAGTTGCATGTAGGGTTATATTGAAAGAATTGTTCAAAATTGAATCTGAAGTTCTCATTAAGTGGAAAGAACAATGTGTTTCAATTATATAACAAAATAAAGCCATATTTTATTAGGGCATTTTTGTGTAGTGTTAGACCTATAGCAATTTATACATGTTCATTTTAAGTTTGCGTGTCAACAAGCTCTTTAGAAAATGATGAGTTTGAATGATGGCCATCAGAACAATGTGAATGACTGTTCTCCATAGCCTTTTAGAGGACGAGGTTTGTCTGTTCCAGGTTTGGTTGTGAGTTAAGTCTATTTAAATATATAGCTGGATTCCTGCTTGGAGATGGTAACATACATGCATATGGAGTTGTTAATCCAAACAATTTCCATGTGCTATGTGGCTTGTGCATCTTACCTATGTTGTCCGAAGCTCTATAATAAAGTGTTAAAAGGGGATAGGAAACTCAGGGATTTATAATGTGTCAACTTCTAAGCAGATTAATTTGCATGCTTGGAATATCATTGTTTCTGTTATTGGAGCCATTTCTTGTATTCATATGTCCTCATACTCTGGAACGTTTAGCATGTTAATTTAAATAATTCTAAATATGATTTGCTCTATAGGTCTCAAGCAGATCTTTGCATGGTTTGTAGGTCATATCTATACACTGTATATCATATTCTTCCAATCTTACTGAAAGTGGAACATGTTGAAGTTTGTGGCCCATAGCCACATAGCTTAAAGGTTTGCACAGTGACAGTTGGACCAGGAAGGTGCGATCTGTTCAATATGAACACTCTGGATTTTAGTCAGTGATGTGGCAAGCATTGCTTTTTACAGCTAAAGAAGTTGCTCTTGTATTATGCTAATGCACTTCCCAGCAATCATGCAGATTCCGTACTGAAATCCTTCAGTTCTGTTATAGTGTTTTTTTTCTTCTTCTCTCCCTACTGGAAAGATCTGGGTCCTCTGATGCTCGCTTTACCATCAACAGCTTCATGCTCCCAACCTGCAGCCATGGCAGGGTTGGGTGGGTTTGGGGGTTCATTCCACACACCTGTCACCCATCAAGCACCTTTCCCAAGCTGCTGTTAGCCAAACACCTCACATCCCATATCTTCCCAGTAATTGTAAAGAAACATCTGTTTAGTTATCATGACCACACGAGCAGAATCTCCTCTTTGTATCGGATTGCTTTGAGGTGTGTTTACAAATTGAAACTACAAGTGGTATCCATTTTTCACCAAATGTGCCATTTCTTTACAATAGAATCTTTAGAAAATTGTTTTTAATTTTTGCAAGTGTTTTTATGTAACGACAATTTTTAAGTCTGAGACTGGAAAGATTGTAAAAGTACACCCATGCATTGTTAACAACAAATAAAATGGGAAAAAAAAAATCTTGGATTAAGTTGACTAAATCCTTACTTGAATTGAAAAATGTTGCTTGCTGTGTGTGTGTGTGTGTGTGTGTGTGTGTGTGTGTGTGTGTGAGTGTGAGAGAGAGAGACTGCTCTATCTGTATGTCTAACTACCAAATATAGAGTATTTTCTTTATAGTGATTAAAAACTTGTTCAATTTTAGTGTGAAGTAAAATGAGCAGTGAAAATGAAAGGTTTGCTTTGCTAGTTAAGCTTTACTTGGTATATTTTGCTTTGCCATCATGAGTCCTGTACAGTACATGGGCTGTTTACAGGCTAGACTACACACTAACTTGGATTAACATGCTACTCCGGTCACCTTTTCGAAAATGGTTGACCTGCAAATTAACAGAACCGGAATGTCCGGTTTCCTTCTGCCTGCGTTGCCCTTGCCTGTCACAGCTCCTGTGTGCCGTTTAGGGTTAGCGGTACAAGCCATGCCGAAGTTTGGCTTTCTATAACTCTGTCAATGTAACCTCTAGCACTGCAAGCAAAGTCCAACTTTACAGATTGTTTATCTTAGTCTTACTCTGAAAGGTTTGGCTATAAGCCAGGTTCATTTGCCTTTACCACTATAGAGTGCATTGTGCTGATTTAAGATGCAAACTATCATGTAATGTCTCTACTACCGCATGAAGTGCTTATGCAGGTATTGGATACAACCTCCATTATAAACTACTTGACTTGTTCCTGCAGGTTTAAGAATAAACATTGATTTACTGCTATTTTTTGATATGTGCACTTCTCTACTTTTTATACTACACACTTCCTTGCGTGACGGTCATATTGAAAGAGTTGTTAGGACTTTTGCAATATTTGTTTCAATTTACTTTTATAGAATGCAGGTCTCAACTTAAAACTTAGCAACAATATTACAAATCGATTTGAAGCAGATAAATTAAGAATAATATCAAAGACGGCAACAGCAGTAATTGTACATTGTTGATAAAGACAACAGTAACTGAAATGCAGGATTAGAGGTTTCAGTTGCCCGTTATGAATGGCAGAGTTTTAGTTTATGGTCTTAGAAATTAATTTAATCTCTCATTTTTAGAAATTGGTCATAATTCGGTTTTCTGGGAACTAAAGACCCATTGTCTTTCATGACAAATGACCCAACAGGTCTGGGTGTTTTTCTCTAACAGCCGCTGTACAGGTAAGAATCATTAAACCATCTACATGTTCTATTTGTCGTTGGTTTGGATTTGAAAGGGCAGGGTGTCCTCAAAGGAAGACTGGATGCTGTCCTCAGTTGGAGGTCACATTGATCGTTGGAGACAGATTGAGGTCAAGGGGTCATTCCACTCCTGGACAAAGGCAGAAATGTGCAGTTAGTAATAACAGCAAGCATCTGGGAATTCAGGCTACCAAGGGATACCAAATTATCAGGCGTCAACTACTGCCACCTTGTGGATTTCAATGATTCCGTACCTGACAACTATATTCATTACGCCGTGGCAGTTCACAACATAATTAAGAAGTGGAAATATGTGTTTTTGGATGATGGCAAATACAGGGCCATGGTATTTTATGCTGTGTAGCAGTAGGTACTGGGCTTAGTTGAGCCAAGAGTTAGAGATGTTACTCTCACCTTATGGAGGTGTGGCTCTTAGAAGAGACCACAGTCCTTGAGGTTTTCCTTGATGATAATGTCAGTGACAGCATCAAACACAAACTTGACGTTCTCTGTGTCTGTGGCGCAGGTCATGTGGGAGTAGATCTCTTTAACATCTCGTCTCATGTTGAGGTCCAGAAACTGCAATTTGATGTAGTTGCCTGCATCCTCATAGGTGTTGGGACCTCATGGCAATTAAAGTATTGTTAAACAGATACATATGAAGACAGGGTATCCAAAACCTTATGTCTAGGTATGATAAATTCTGCGTGAATGGAATGCTGAGCCACTATATAGGTATAACGTGTATCTGTGTATTAGGGCTGCAACTAATGATTATTTTGATAATCGATTAATCTGTCGATTACTTTTCCGATTAATCGGGGGGGGGGGGGGGTGAATGAAGACTTTGCGTTAAGTAATCTGAATAATTGAATAAAATAATCCAAAAACTCCACAACGTCACATAATACTTCAGTGTCTCTCCGACCTAATTTTAGCTAATTATCGTCAAATTCTGGCAGAATTAAAACAAGACTCTGTTGTGTCCACCTCCGGCGTTTTTTAAACGTTTTTTTCAGTTCTCCCAGAATTCATCACGTAAGCTACTCAAGGCATGCCATTGGTTCTCGTCACCTTTTTCTTTTATGGCGTTTGGCATTCAGCTTAATGGTACTTTACTGCCACTGCGGCTTTGGTTAGCTTACTGCTCCCAAATTAGGAGGTAGCCACTGTACTTATGTGTATAATAACGTAAACCCAACTAATCGATTATTAAATTAGTTGGCAACTATTTTAATAATCGATTAAATCGATTAGTTGTTGCAACCCTAATGTGTATACTCTTATTTAAAGAGATGTATTTCAGACTTCAAGTTTAGCTTAAAGTTGCATTGATT
Source organism: Paramormyrops kingsleyae (assembly GCF_048594095.1). Taxonomy (NCBI): domain Eukaryota; kingdom Metazoa; phylum Chordata; class Actinopteri; order Osteoglossiformes; family Mormyridae; genus Paramormyrops; species Paramormyrops kingsleyae. The sequence goes on along the minus strand of NC_132802.1, from coordinate 24,561,489 downwards.
GTAATTCTGCTATGGCATGAACACAGTTCATACAAACCTTTACTGACAATACTGAATGTTATTTACATAAAGGTAACATTGGGTTTCAAAGTCAAATAATATTTGCAATACTGCTGTGCTGGAACAACATCTAACATACCTCACCCTCTACACTGCATACATGCAAACAAATGCAGGTGGCTCACCATCATAATCAGGGAAGCACATGCTGAGATGGGCCTTCTTGATCTTCTCAATGAAGACATCCTTCTTGTTAAGGAAGAGTACAATGGAGGTGGTGGCGAAGTAACGGTGATTGCAGATGCTGTTGAACAGATGCAGACTCTCATGCATTCGGTTCTGGGTAGGAGATGGAAAATGGAGGAGAAAGCACACTGAAGTTAAAAATAGCTACAGATAATCAATACAACCAAAATCCAACAAACTCACTGAGCCTTTTAAGAAAAGTAGATGTACATACAGTATCACACTTGCTATTTTTTCTTAACTTACTAAGTTTTCTAGTTGTGTTTGTCCTAATAAAAATAACTGTCTTCAGCTTAATCGATTCAAGATCGGTCATAATCAATTCTGCAGATGTAATTTGCGGAGGTGTGGTGTGCCCAGTAGAGTCATAATATCACCATTTGTTCCATGAACAAGGTCCTTAACCCAAGCCCCTCAGGGATGCCGCTGTCTGACTGCAGGCTCTTCTCACATGTCTATCCCTTTGCACAAAAGTGCCTACTAAGTAAATGTATGTATGTAAAGAAATCACTGATTCCTATGTGGTATATTCCACATAGGAATCAGTGATTTCTTTACATACATACATAAATTCACTCTCCACACTGGTATCTGGACTGCTTTGCTATAAATGCTACCCTTATCTAGGGGCATTTTATCATGATCCGAGGCCTCCCTACTAGCGACGGTCAAAGTTGTTGACCAGCGAGGGCCCCCTTTTCCAGGGTTGCCAACTTTGGTCAGCTGGCTGGAGTGAGATTTTCAATTCAAGACAAGTCTGCACACACATGCACACGCATTTACATGTATGTAACAATTTTATTACCTTGTAGATAGTCTGTGGCTTTTGCAAACTATCCTAATGCTTTTGATGTAGCTAATTTTAAGTTTGTAATAGAACATACGGTATATTTGCCCTAAGATTTCTTACATGAGTGTGGGAGCATGAGAGTCATGCCGGATGCGTGAGAGCTGGCAACCCTGCTCTTTAACGGAGGCCCCTGGGCATCAGCCTGGGTGAGCCCGTGCATTAATGTGCCCCTGCCCTTATCACCTGCCATCACTTATGTCTCAACTCCCATATCACTATATTGCTCCACATTAGTGTTTCCCAGTCCGGTTCTGGGGGACCCACAGTGCATGGGCATCGCTGCCATTAAATCTGAGGGGGACGTGTCCCCCTCACATTTCATAATTATTCGTTTGGACCCCCCTACATTTAACATAAAGTATTAGTTTTATTCCAGTGTGTCCCCCCCCACATTCAAAATGCTTGTGACGCCCCTGCCACAGTGGGTCCATGTTTTTGCTCCCTCCCAGCTCAGCGAAAATGTAGACGGATTAGGAAACACTGCTCTGTATTTTTTGCCACACTAGAGGTTGTTGGGTACTAATTTCTTACCACTTCCTCGTCTTCCACCAGCACCATGTCATAGGCGCTCAGGGCAGCAATAAAGATGATGCATGTCACACCTTCGAAGCAGTGGATCCACTTTTTTCTCTCAGAGCGCTGACCTCCGACATCAAACATCCTAAAAGTGGAAGTCCGGATGGAGGAGTCAGGGATTACGAAAGTGTTTAATGTGCGTCCATTTTCTGTGCTCTGTGCCAGTTAATTTTATTCATTCTTGAATGTCATTAGTGAAACAAATGATACTAATTCTGAAAAAGCACTCAAATGAAACTCAAATTAATTTTATACCCATTTAATACCCACAGTGCACAGATAAGAACCATTAACCACCAAGCCACCCATGTGTCTTCTGTGAATTAGTTAAAAAAAAAAAACAGTCAATGAAATGTAGCAATCTAATCTATTTTTGTTTAAACTTTATGTTTATGTAAACCTATATTATATAGTTTCTCCTATCTGGCCTTGACGCAGTTAGTATAGTATATGCTGTCATATGACTTCTGCAGGTATGTGTATCTTATTAATAGTCCTGATTTAACCCCACCTGAAGTTGAGATCCTTGAAGGAGAACTGAGTTTCGATGATACCAGTGGTCTTAACTCTTGATCGCAGCACATCCTGTTCAGTAGGTACATACCCAGGCTGTACCAGTCTCTCCAAGTCATTGAGGTAACTTAAAATGACAGAACAGGTCAGGGAGATTTAGTCAAAATAACCAATATCTAGTCATTCATGAAGATCCAGGATCAACAGTAAGAATTGATAGGATTGTAAAGAACTCCATTATGTTAGTTGAAAACATGGTATTCAAAAGCTTATGTCTAGGCATAAAAATGATGTGATTAATTGACCAATTAAAGTTATTAACGTTACTTAATCAACAGAGCAACATTCTTGTAAAAAGAATGAGGTGCTCTTTATGGATTAATGTGTATTGGCTTGCATTTGTGTAAAGATGAAACTTATACCACAATTTCCCTCTTTGTCCATTTTAGGAAGCATCACTGGATGTGAAAAAGTGATTTTAGGTTTTTATGATTGTGTTCTGGACCATTCTGACACAAGGTCGCTCAATCCTACTGGTGACATGAAGTCACCAACATTAAATACTCCCTTCTGAGGGAGTGCTGATTTAACCCGTTGATTTGACTTGTGCATGAAAGGGAAATCGACTTGCCCACGCACCCACTGTGGTGCCAGCATGCAGTGTAGGGTGCCCCACATGGGCAAGCACCAGCCCTCCTGTTCAAAGGACCATCTTCTCTTAAATGCCCCCCCCACCCCAAAGTAAACACTGCCTCACAATAAACACAGAGATAGTTAAAGGAAAAACGTTGACGTACTATCCAGCAGAGTCGTTCAGCTGATACTCCGAGGCTCTTTCAAAGCAGGCCTGGATACCAGAATCTTTCCAGAGACGTATGATGATCTCTGACAGCTCCTTTGGCATGGTACCTTCCTCGATGGTGTCTGCTAGATGCATCAACTTCCTGGCATCATCCTGAGAGCAGAAAGACACTCCTGAAGAAACAGGCACGTAACTGGCACATAATCATTAAATACTAGTCCTTAGTGCATATTTCTATGTACTACCTCAAAACAACGTAATTAACTGGTCTGATAACAAAGACATTTCGGTTGAACTCATTCTCCATAATATAGGTAATGCTGCCAGATCTGTATTTTTCAGCTTACGTGTTACAGCAGTAGAGCCTCTGATAGGTTTATGGTGCTTGGTTGTATGATGGGCTTTCTTGTCATCCTCTTTACCTGTTGGGCAGGGTCTCCATAGCCGATGCTGAGAGTGCTCATCGCCTTCACAATGGCCATGATGGACTGCAGAGTGTTGCTGTAGATGATGACAATGAACTCCAAGCACTCTTCCAGTGAATAACCATCCTGGTGGATAATTCTGTGTGGGTGCAATTACATTCATGGGGGATGAAACATGGCAAAGAATTTCTATAGCTGCTGGAGTCATTCCACACCAACTACATGAATTTCTCTGATACTCACTTCATTTGTTTGACAATTGTGCTTTTACCAGATTCACCAGCCCCTAGAATAATTGAAAAAAATGAAAGTATTATCAATAATATAAATTTATTCAAATATGTATAAAAATCCAGGCTAAATCTAAGTAATGTATTTAATTGCCACTAGGGGACACTATTGCTCTCTCATTGCTTTGTTTTTGCATGTTTTTGTGTAGTTGATTCTATTGTTATTAGTGTATATATATCATAAGCTCCAATGCATGCCATTCAAGGTGAATTTAAATATAATGAGGTTATTGATTTTGTTTTTAAATCAGACAAGCCTTTTATTGCAGGGAATCAAGGCATGACTTCGACCTAAAGTCTGAGACATTAGCAGCTTCAGGGATGGTGGCAAAGATGTATGTGGAGCTCAGTACAGGATTTTTGTCTTTATAAATCATTATAAACCATAAATGGTGTGTCTTTGTATTTACTATTCCTTAGAATAAGTTACAATCTGGATGTAGTGTAGCCTTCTGTAAGGTCTACTAAGCTAATGTTTGTCATCTTAATCCTGTGAAAGATAAACACATTATAGCTGATGTCAGGGGATGGGCGAGTAGTGGGGGGTAATTTAATGCTCTCTGTCCCTGACCCAAATCTCCAAATCTCTGAGAAAAGTGAATCACCCTCTGACTGGGCAAAGACAGCTTTCCCTTATTAAGGGAAGGTGTGCATGTTTTGATAGTTCAGAAGGACTGGTAGGTATATGCAAGCCCATTCTAGGTAAAAAAAAATAATTGTTTTGATCCAGCATAGCAATATACTAGAATTCGAACTATTTTATTATTGACAGGGATCATGTTTCAGGAATTGATAAGCAGTTTCTCACATAACATTTTATATTTCCTTAATTTCTTGTATTAAGTAGATAGAAATAAAAAAGAAAGGGTTTTACCATAAAGATGTTTCTTGCGTTTGCTCTGCACCTTAGTTAATAGGTTATGGCTGTCTCTCCTCATTAAATGTTCAGTGTGTGATGGGTTAGTGCTGATTATGAGATTATTTTACAAGCTTCTCTTTTGAAGCAGGCTTGTTTACTAAATCTTGTTTCGATATGCTTGTTTGACAAATTAGCAAAGCATTAGATTTTATAAAAGGTAAAATTCTTTATGTCCAGCAGTTCCTACAGAGCTCAGGATAAGTTTAAGGACAGGTTACCCTCTTAAGCTGCTTGTTAATTCTCACCAGATTGAATCAACCAAGACCCTGTGAGATATTATTACACGGAACAGCGAGTCACAGAGATTGACTGGTGGGTTGTGTCTGGAAAACCTCTGTATTGCAAAATTTGTAGTTTGAGGGTTAGCAAAATGGGGAATTCTGTAGCAATTAAATGAAAATGATGTCTTGGCTCCCGATCTGAAAATATACAGTTTCTTTTTGTGACTAATGACTTTTGGACTATGTAGGTTTTCCATTCAATAAGAAAACATCGCATGGCAAAAATATGCAACACTGAAACAGTTCACGAGTGCAAGTTGTTTCCTCATAAGTAGCAACCTACTTATCTCTGATCATGCCTGCCAGAGTGGTAGGGGCACCAGAAAGCTTAGCTCACCTAGATATTCCATATACTGCTTTAAATCCATGACGGGAAATTACAACAAAACTTCCAACAGCCATCAAATTGCCAATTCTTTTGATAACGTACATTTGATTAGTTTTATACTCTTTTTTTGGACCAACACAATAATAGATACAATATTCTACTCCTGTGATGGGCCATTGAGACTTTGAATACTTTGGCTGAAGAGAAACCTTTACTTATTATTTTTTGGCTGCCATTGTCCTTCACTGGATTTACTCCAGCACTAGTGTTTCCCAAGACAATATCAAGACAATCTTAAAGACAATGTATTTTCTCTTTGTCGAGCAGGAGGGACAGATGGCCTGTGGGCCATATTATAAGCCCTATAATACACTATAAACCCTTTCTTTGCTGTGTGAAACACTGCTGTCTTTTGGTAATAGCAGACTTTACCCAGCAGAAGCAGCTTGACAGTCCTGGCATCCTTGTCCGCATCCTCCTTCAGCTTCTTCTCCAGTTCCCTGGAGTGCTTCTCCTCTGCACTCGCCCCAGCTCCCATGTCGCCTTTCTGGATATGGTCACTTTCTTCACAGGTGGGTTACCCACTTAAGTCCTGAAGGTCTGCTTTGCTGCCTGCAGGCCTCCAGCGGTGTCAGTGATGCAGCCCTGACATCAACTGCTTCCCATTGGCCCGTGAGTCTTTCACATTGTAGAGTGATGTTGAGGATCCTTGTGACGACCTGACTTCGATCAGCCAATGATAAGGGAGGACAGGAGTAGTGGTCGGACACAAGGAGGATGAGGTATGGGTGATGGGGAGGGTGGTGGCACTGGTGAATAACATAAGATTTGGAGAGACTTTGCTGTGCTCAGCGGAAGGTACACAGTGAAGAGATGGTAATTCGGCTCAAGTTCTTATCTCCACCACAGTACTGCACAGCACACATAGAGAACCAACTTGCCGCAGGGTATGGAATTTATGGAATAAATTGGACAATTCTATAAATTAGTCCAAATTTTCTTATGAACTTTAATCAGATTTAATGCCATACAGCATCACACACTTTCAAATCAAATGTGCTTTTAGGAGGTATATTACAGCTGTCCTTTAACGTAAGTCATGCAAGTCTTTGTAGAAAGAATGCCATAACACTGGAAAAAAAATCCAAACATGGTTCTCTTGAATACCTCCATGAAATGCAAAAAACATCTCGTCATGTAATGAATTTGATATTATGCCAGTGCTATTGAGTTTTGTGGGAGGCTCAAAGCAGGGATCGCCATCGGGTGCAGAATTACTTTTATTGAAACTTCTAATACATGAGGTTTGAATTCACAGGCAGCCATGACTTCAGTTTTTTTTTCATTTTTAAAATTTTGTCCCAGTATCTTTACTGAAGACTTTTTATCCATCTTTGAAGCATGAGCTCAGCTTTTGTGAGGTAGTTAAAGAGCTTTATACTTTCACCTGATAGATCGTGCTGACCTCAATCTGCGGATGGACAGGGGAGCTAAATCCGGCAAGTGTCCTCTAAAACTGCAAGGATGAAACTGAGGGAGCGATAGAGATGAACGGCAAAAAATAAATATAAGCATTATAAAATGGAGCTTACACTTAATACTGGTATGCTCATAAATGTTCTTTACTGAAAGGTAGTTATCCTAGAGAGTTCTTGTACAGATTAGAAATTAAATGTGCCAGTTGTTAACACTGATTTACAAACGTGTGCCTGGTCATTGTACTGCAGCCAGAAGACAGAAGGGAATCATTTTTGGAAGAGTTGCTGATTGATGTCTAAAAGAATGAGACTATTGTCATAAACATACATTGTGTACATATGGAAACTGTATCTAAATATGGCATAAGGAAGAACAGATGCTTTACATATTGCATAACATACTATGCACCTAGTGGTCCGTTTTGAAAGGATTTATTTAAATAATTTATTTATTTGAAATTTTAAATCTGTTCAACTGTACTTGTATTATGAAACATTGAACTGATTCTTCTTTTTAGCTCAGGAATAACTCTGAGATGTGGCCTGATTGCATAAGAGGTGGTTGCTGTCATCCGCTGCTTGTCATATTTATTCTGTATGGGGCCGGTGCTGTAGAGGTGACCAAGGCCGGACTTACATACAGGCTAACCTGGGCTGCAGCCTGGGGCCCTCAGCTGTAGGGGCCCCAGTTTTTTTCTGGTTGTTGCAGCAGCATTTTATGCTGTAGGTAGAGTTGGCCCCCATCCCATATATTATAGGATTGTCCTGCAATGAAAAATAAAATGCCATGCCCCTTTTTGAACCATTTTGTACACATTTTGTACCCCTTTCCCCTCCACTTGAGTAATATTATCAACGTGGGCCCCGGGGGTGGGGGGGTCTGATTCATTCAGACTGAAAGTAGCGTTAGTCCAAAATCCCTGCTGAGAAACTTACAGCTGTGGAAAGATTGAGACCACAGCAACATTTTTTGTGTCACCCATTTCTCAATTTACAGTATGCATGCACATACACATACACACACACACACACACGCTTTATGGGACTTCAGCCCTGCTACTTGGAACCTGATATGAACTATCCTAGCAATGCACTTCACACCTGCATTTAATGTTTCCCATTCCTTTTCAAGGTCACTTGATGTCATCCTACAATTCATGAGATACTGTCGGATAAGTTAACGGCATTATCTCTGGCATTAGAAAGTTGCTCCTGCCCTTTACCTGACTGGTTTCTGGTCATTCCCAGTGTCTCCTGCTTCACCTTATTCTTGTGTACTGCTGTCTTAGAACTTGGAAGCAACCTGCTGCTCAGTGTAGCCTTCTGCCAGCAGAACCAGGATTAAACCAGGATTAAAAAATGGAGATTTGTTTAAAAATATAGAGCTTTTAATCTCTTAATTTTTTTCAGAATTGTATAGCTTGCCAGGAGAAAAAGGAATGCCACTGTAACAATCATGATGTCAACTGTGCCAAGAGTCATGGCACAGGGTCACAATGGCGGCACAGGGTTGCAGTGGCAGCACAGGGTCACAGGGTCGGCACAGGGTCGCAGTGGCAGCACAGGATCACAGTGGCGGCACAGGGTCGCAGTGGCAGCACAGGGTCACAGGGTTGGCACAGGGTCGCAGTGGCAGCACCGGATCACAGTGGAGGCACAGGGTCACAGTGGCTCAATGGAGTTAGAATTCTGCCAGTGTTCTGTTTGACTGAGGAGTTTGCATGTCCTTGCTATGCAGGTAGCTTTTGCGGGTCAATGACATGTGGTTAGATTATTTGACCATTGTGTGTATTTCCTATGATTTACAAGCATGTCATTCAGGATACAGCCTTGCTTGTGCCCTGTGCTTCCTCAAATAGGCTCCAGGTCTCCTGTGTCTCTCACTAGGATAAATTGCACCATCATGTGGCGTGAGCCCAATGTGCTTCCCAGTATTTTGGATATTATTTATGAATGAAGGAGGCAGCTCATAGTTTCTGCAATTTCATAAACTGTCTCACTTAAAATACATTTGAAGCAGGAGGAGAACATTCAGTTCTTATAAATATAGAGCTTTCATTTATTAGTTAGCAACATCAACAATGAAAAGGGGAAAAGAAAGTCATAGACATATCATTACAACACCTGTGCATTGAGTTTGAGCATTTGCACCCTCTTTCTTAAGAAACCAATACCACCTACCAAAAAAAGCTAAAGGCATGTTGTAAAAATACGAAGAAATTGTACATCTTTTCTTTGTAGCCCTCTGTTTTATCCCGTGATGTAAAACAGGGGAAATTAAAGATACCAAACACTGAAAAACAGACTTTGGCCCATTGTAGCCACAGCATAGAATATGACTTTATCACATTGTACCAGTCTTTAGGGCCAAGTATTGACATTATTCACATAAAATAACAAACATTCAATATCTGTTATTTAAGGAACATCAAAGAAAAAAAACAACTAAAAAAAACCGGCAATATAGCTTTTTGTTTCACTTGTATATACAGTACAGGTACATTTCATGCACACAATGAAAAGCCAGCTTCCCAAGATTTTGGTATGTGTCACACTCAGGTTAGACGTTCTGGATGTGTATATACATTGAGGTTCTACATGTGGAACCAAAGTGTCTATGAAAATTTGAACTGCTTCCTTTCAGAAAAGCATGATACACATCAGCAATGTTGCCAAGTCGATCGGTACCATCTCTCATTAATCCAGCTCATTTGTGCTTTTTTATACTATTCACTTCTTGTGCGACTGGACATGCAATGTTGAAAGTCAACCATGGACTTTGCGAGCCTTTACAATGGAAGGGCACAGACTGCCACTGCTTCCTGACCACATTGCACAGGCCAACATTCAGATTTCACCAGATTGAACGTGTGAGAAGAATATTGCACAGGCTTCTATAAATTACGGACTGCTTTACCTCTGTTAATTTTACTCATATTGACATGTTTAAGACGGACATGCCTGCGGAAGCTCAGGTGTGCTGCACCAAATGTTCACGGATCTAGCAGACCAGGTACTGGGGTCCTCCTATCAGCAAATGGACACTTTAAAAATATTACCCTGTACAAGTATGGGCAAAAGTGCACTGGCATTTGATGTTAAAGTACTGTCACATTTTTACTATGCTGCTTTATGCTTCTGCAGACATATATTATCCCTATGTTGAAATCCTTAGACATTCTCTACTCTCTTGCTCCTATATCCCAAAACCAGACTATCAGCTGGGAACCGCAATACCTTTGTGCTGCTTTTCCTTCTCACAAAGGAAGCTTTCCTGTTTAATTGGCTGTTTCTTAAAGTATTATTCTATGTAGATGCCACAGATGTTTGAGTCAGTTTTTAAAGACACATCAGAAATATCATGCGATTTCACAGCATTGCTAGTTTCATTGCCGTATTCAGCAGCTGATCGGATTTTAAAAAATTATGCTCTCACAGGTACAATATTGAGAAGTAATATACACACACAACAGAAACGAAACCATTGCTATTTGTCTGGAAGCAGTTGGGCTCACAAATATGAAGGTAACAACTGTGAACACTAAGGCAGATAAAAACCTGTTCAGAAAAGAAGACAAACTAGTCAAACCAAAGGTTATATTACGATACACTTTTGGTTCAGTTTGGTTAATTTAAGTTACTGTGCTTAGGCAATGCAGAGATGGCGACGTTACTGCTGTCTGAAGTGTCCACCGGTGTTTGGACTAAATGATAAAACATCAAGTTTCGCTTCAGTCCCCCAGGTCCTGCGTCCCAAAATCCCAGATTTTCTGAGCTCCTCCCTTGCGATGCAAAATATTATTGCAAATTTAACCTGGGCTTGGGCAAAGTGTCAGTTACGGAAACTCCCGGAAACATGCAAACCCGAGCTAAACCCAAATCTTATACAGTCTCAGTCTGACTCACTCCTGTTTCCTTTAATAGAAACCCATTTCAATTATTATTCAAAATTTGTCAATAGTTATTTTCAATTATGTTTCGGAAATGGACAATCTTTTAAAGTGGGCTGCAGCTCTTTTATATTTCAGGATAACAATAGTAACATTATTATTATTATTATTATTATTATTTTAGTTTTCCTGAAACAGTACCTATACAAAAAGAGCCTTTTTGTACTTTTTCTACTTTATAACAAATAAATCCACAAAGTCATACTATGTACAACCTACAATAAATACTGTTTAACAATTTTTTCGCTGTTTACGTGAACTTCTGCTTGCTTGATTCAGGTTGCTTCAGATTGGTTTCTTTTCCTTTTGAACGATGGAGTTTCCTCATGTGTACAAGTCTCTGCCACGGAGTGTTTTTGGCATTTTCATGTCTCATGTACCCACGGGTGTCCCCCGTGATTTCGGCGGTTGCGTGATTTCTTCTGCTCCTTCAGCTCCTTCAGCTCCTTCAGGTCCTTCGCTTTAATGCTTCCCATCATGGGGTCCATGAAGCCTACATTACCCAGCTGCCAGTAGTCCAAGCAGTACTGATTGATGAGGCCCATCTCCGGCTGGCTGAGGATGGTCAGGAGGTCCTTGTACTGGCCCGCACTGGGTGTCCACGGGCTGGAAGGAAGTGGAGGCACCACAGCCATCTGCCAGCCACTCTCCATCAGGATGTTGTTAACGGCCCGGTTGGACAGCACCACCAGCTGCAACCTGAGCAGCGTGTGTTTGAAGTTCTTCTCCGTGGAAGTACACTGGTAAAGCCCCGCATCAGACGGCTGCAGCGATCGCAGCAACAGGCCCTGATCAGTTCTCAGCACCCGTCCATCTGATCGCATCTGGGGAAGTGAAAAGGAGTCAAAGAAAGAGAAAATGTGCTCTTTAGGTCACTGGGCCTCATCAGTAATGGTCAAGGCAGAAGAAAATACTTTCTTGCTATATACTTTTCAAAATGGCAACAACGGAATACAAATGCATACAAACTGTTAATCATTCATATATTATTTAGTAGTTGAAAAATACTTCCAAGAACAGCATTTTAAAAAGATGCCTTCTACCTTCTGTACTGTACACTATATTTGTTTTAGTTTATTATTTGAATGGAAGATAGTTGGGCTTATCTGCAGCCCTCTTCATTTTTACATTTTCTTTTCATCTTTCTAACCTTTAGTGAGACAGCTTATGCCCAATGAGGTGGTGCTGAATACTAGACAGCATCATACTTAAAACAATCTTCGTGTTCGGTTACAGCCAGGCTGGAAAGGCTGCCCCTAGTGGGGGATTACAACACTAGCGCTCCAAAGACACCCAGCTAAGCAGGTGACGAGTTACATAAGCCAGTGGACCACAGGACACACAGGACGATTTTATTCCCCCTGAGGTTATTAGCTAAACCAGCGATCATCTGCCAAGGTTCTTCCCCAGAACTCAGCCTTCCATTGGGCTCAAGAACAACTTTCCTACATGTCAAACCTATTCCAGCTTCCAACCTTATGTCCGCATCCCCTCCCACAGCCCCCCCGCCCCAGTGATACAATATGGTATGATGACAAATCCTGGCTACAGTTTTAATAATGTTGCTGTCATGTTTCTCTCATTTTCCGTTCTTCAGTAGAACATGCCAATTTAATGACAGTACTCAGGGCCGGACCAGTCAATAGCAGACTGGCTAAATGATTAGATGTTCAATGCTCACAGCAACCGCTGCCGTAACAGGAGCTGGACAGATACCACTGGAAAGCATCTATCAGACATATATCATTGGAAAACAAAATGGAACAAAGATGTATGAGTTCATATCTGCATGAACAGAATGGGCCACGTTTCCACACGCTTTCCTACCAGAATGTGCATGCTTAATGCAGAACACCATGTCATGCAAAGCAATACAATTTGTGCTGTAGATTTTCCACTGAGGCATTTGTGTGTCCCAGCTCGTCCAACGCCCTCCTTGCTGGGTCTCTCTCACGATTGCAGAACAATGCAGACCAAAGTGAAGGATCAGCAAACTGTGTTCTCACTGCACTGTGTGAATTATAGTGTAAACTGTATATACGTCCATTTGGCAGGCTAGTGAAATGGAGCCTGACATAAAGTTACCATGTAGGGTAAACCAAAGGCCAGGCAGCGTTAACGTGATACGTGTGACAGGCTGAAGGCGTTCCCACCTCTTTCTTCCTGTCACTGCTGTCCTTCTGCAAGTGCCACTTGATGGACACATGGGGAGACCTGGCCTGGCATTCCAGGAACGCACTGCTCCCCTCGACGCCATACTGCACCGTCTCCACTGTGTTCTTATTGGCTGGAGCAGACCATAGAAACCATGATGTCACCATCACAGAGGCTCCCGACGTGCCTATATCTTATAGCAAGTTTTAGTCTCTCAGTGCTAATCCCAACAAATGACATAATGACATTAACTGCATCACATCAGCAATGTTGGTGGATAAATACTGGTAAAATGGCTCATATGTTTGTGGTTAGCTGACATTGAGAACATCAAACTATAGATGTCCAGTGGGTGTCCACTGCCTCACTGCAAGCTGCGCACTGGGCTCACCATTGGAGTTATAGCCTCTGCACTGCCGAATCGGGTTTCCGTACTTCACATCCTGTCGTCGGCTTCGCCTGAACGAGTTGGATAAACAATATGCAAATTAAGCAATTTGTCATCTCATATTCTACTGCAACGCCGCACAAGTTATTTTCTTAGTCAGTGTTATTACCCAGATTAACTTATCTGGCTCAAGAGCTGAGCTTTATTCCTGCTTCTGGGATCTGAGCCACTAAAATCTCAGTAACGGTTAGAGAGCTTGAATCACCATATCACCTGCTGTCCCCCACAGGAGCAGTGAGAGCCAGAAGACCACACAGTAAGACAAGGGCCTAACCTCTTCTGAGATGCAGAGTAGCGTGAGCAGGACTTGCCGTCCCAGGCGCAGTAGGGGTCGCGGGCCAGACAGCAGTCAGCACATGCCTCTCCATACACGTCACAGCGATGCAGGGCCAGGTGAGTCACGCCCAACTCTGAACCCACGTACAGCTGTTGCTGAAGTGGTGCAAGAAAGGAACGGACATGAAACCGAGGTCACAGAGCTGGCAGTTAGGAGGAACTGTACATCTGGTCATCAGCCAGGGTCCTGAAAGCATATTGTTCTGTTGGTTTTTCATATCTGATAAAGTCAGTGATAGTTACCACTATTGTTTTTTTTTTTACATGGATCAAACTAATTAGGCTCTTTTTATATTGCATGTGGAACAGGTTTCAATGGATCAATAATTTTATTCCAACTAACATTTTAATGTCACCTTAATTTTCCACGTGTGTGGCTCATTTTTAAATTTTGTGTGAGATTATATTGCAGAAAATAAGTCTCCTATGGAAGAACTTACTCTTTTTGAAGAAATTTTCATTGTTGTTATTGGAGTGGGAACCTAAAAAGTCGGGAAGAGAAGTAAATCTTTAGGAGCCGTATTAAAACAAGTATATACTGAAATAAATTTATTGAGTAAATATAAATAAGTGACATTCTTATTTCAAGGGGAATCTGCCAGACCGTCACATAAATTTAGTTTGAATTTTTTTTTTTGCAACTGTAGAAGGTCAGGAAGATGGCTTTGGCTCACCTTGAATACCTCCACTTCCTCAAGGACCAGCTCCTCAGTTCTCAGGTCATCTCTCGGCAGAACGATCACCTTCTGAACAGTTCCTCGATCTATAAATCACATGGGTACTGTAAGATATCTTATATCTTCCTCATGTGACCCCTGCTCTAGGCTGATTTAGGATAACCAACAAAGTATCCTAAAGAATGTCCTGGTCTCTGTCCACTTACACATACCCCGAAGTATATTGCTTGGAATAGGGATTGGCTGTCTTTCATGGCAGTTGCTGAAAGGACAAACATATTCCAAAATACATAATGGCGTGACTTTGTGGCTCATGGGAATTTTACTTACACAAAAATATTCAAAGGGCAGAAGGAAAATGATTGGTTCAGAGAGATAACCAATCAGATGGTAGAGGAGGTGGATCCAAGCAACTAGAGGAGGCAGGACTAACCTCCTCCTCTAGTTGCATGGACCCACCTCCTCTACAATTTGATTGGTTATCTCTTTGAACTAGTTGTTTTTCCTTCTGCCCTCAGAACATTTTTGAGTAAGTATAACTCCCATGAATGACTTTGTGTCAGAGCATCATATAGTAAACTTCATGTACAATTTGAATGATAAAGTATAAGGTTCTTTCAGTAACCCTCAGCTCAGTCAGAGTGAGAAGATTTTCAGTTAACCATGCATGTCAAATTTAGAGAGGGTGAAAAATATTCCTCCCTTTCAAAAATGTTCAATCTGTAGGCATGCCCTCCTGTTTTGGCTCGGTTCAATAAAACTCCTCAGGGGGACATTGAGGGGCGTTGTCTTACTCCTCACATGCTGCTTTACAGTCACGCTAATCCCCCTGAGTCGCGTTTTGCTGTCTCATTGGAAAGCCAACAGGGAGACAAGCTCTGTCAAGCTATGATTTATGTCCAAACACAGTTATTGGGTTTCTAGAGTTCCTGGGTGGTGTCTTGGATCCATCCTAGGACAGCAGGGCACAATTAACTACTGCCTGGGGCTGACACTGAAGTGTTCTACTGGTGAACTCATCATAAAGGCAATTAGTCAGACTATGATGCTATACATTTATCTGCCTGCTACAACAGATTATAGTCCATGAGATTTCAAAATCACATTTGGATATCACATTTTTGCTGGGTAATATATTCCTGTTTTATGTGTATTTAATTGTTTACAGTTTATGTTTGGTGTCTTTTTAATGTTTGACTTATATATGCACCCCTTGTATTAACATTTCAAGAGAGAAATAAATGATTCACCCAGGGGCATTTTAACACTGTAGATATACAGATTGCAGATTGCAGACGCAAACACATGCATTACAAATCCTCATATACCTTCACATGTATACTGTACAAACAAGCTTAGACCTGTAACATCTTTGCTCAAATTTATTGCAGGTCTTATGCAAATATATCCTACAGCATTGATTCTTCATAATATAGACCAGTGTTTCCCAATCTGGTCCTTGGGGACCCACTGAAAGTCTCCATTTTTGCTCTCCTAGCTCCCGATAGCAAAAATGTGGACTGTCTGCAGGTCCTTGAGGACCGGATTGGGAAGCACTGTCATAGACTATAATTCAGACCCAGTTAAGTCCATCAATATTAAATAAATTTCATTTGATCTGTCATATTCTGTTATGTTCATGTTTCTTATGACCTATGCCTCTGTGGTTTTCAAGCTAAAGGAGACAAACACCTAAAATATTTCAGAGAAGTTTACATATTGGTAAAATAAGCAACTGTGTATCTGTATTTCAGCTTTCATCTGGCCCCGTGCTGAAATAAAATGCTGAGGGAGAGATTTTACTTACCGGTTCCAAGGAAGAGAACTTCATATGTCCCATCCGCAGCTGTCACTTGGTCCACTGTGATGGTAGTGAACTCATAGTCCACATTGGTCCTCACCACCAGAGGGCGCTTGTGCACAGGGTACACAGCATTGTACATTGTCGGGTGGTTGCGCATGAAGTTGATGACTTCATCTGGATAATCCTTGGTGGACTTCATATTGGGAGTGAAGGTCCCTCCAGGACACTGTACATTACAATAACAATTAAAATAGGAAGGTTGTCATGCAGTCAAAATCATCTGTGCATGATGCAGAGAAGCCAAACGTATTTCCTTCTGTTTTGTAGAATGACTCAAATGACATGTCAAGTAAAACTTCCATCATTGTATAAATATGATGTGGCAGAACATAAGTCCAGCCATTAACATAAAATCAAACTATACAGTATCTACACATTTTCTATATGCACAAAAATAAATAACTAGTCTGTGACATTTAGTCACATTCATGGTGAAAAGTGTAACAAGTTTCTATGAGGATTGTGACAAAGAGATGCTTGTGTGATTCCCTCACCGTTCCAGGCCTTGGGTAAGGTATTTTCCCAGCATAGGCCACCCACTGGTAGTGGGGTCCTTCTTTGTGAGCAAAGGGCCCATTGAAGACCATGCGGATGTCGGCCATTGAGTATACGCACACTGCCGAACCTTTGAACACGGACCTGCAGGCGAAGTTCGGGGAGTGAGGAGCACGATCAGAAGGAAGGACGTTCAGTACTGGATCTCATGGGGGACAAGGTACTGGGAGAAAAAATGTGTTTTCCATCTTTGCTCATAAAAAGTAATTTTGAAATCAACACTGTCACGTAACTGCTGGTGATGTGAGTTTTACAACTGTAATGCCTCTCCCTGACAAAATATAACACAGCATTATGAGAGATACTTGTCATCAATACTTTCCCTCGAAATTGGGATTAACCCAACTGGGTGAGGGAGTGGGAAAATGACATGAGATCATTTATAGGATTTAATCTGTCTTGAGGAATGAGGAGTTGGTTACAGACAGAAATGCCCACCAGTAATTATAACTAGACTCAGAGAGGTATTACAAAAGAATTAGTCCATTTGTTGATGTTTTCTGAGACAGAGGTGACAGCTGCAAGATTTTCTTTGGTGGGTTTTTCAGGCTTATTATAGCCGTTGACTGATGACCTGTTATCAAAATACTCCTTACAGGATAAAACAGGTTCTCTTCTTCATTGGAAAGGCAATTTTTCCCAGTTTGCAGAGACTCTTTGTACTACAGACTATTCATAATTCACCTGGAGGCCGACCTTCTAAATCAGAAGGGAATGTGGAGGTAATATTGAAGACCAAAACAAAAGCACCAGACATAAATGAGCTCATTTGTGTGGAAAAGAATGTTCCCTACATCTATGAGCCCTGAGGAGCAGTTTGCTATAATCTACAGGTCACTTACCCTGATACTGAGAAGACCCCATAGATGGCAGGATTCTTTGTGTCCTGTGTCTGCTGTATATAAACATCACCTGGAAGACACAATAAGACACTGTTAACATTTTTTTTTATTATTGTTCTGTACTTGTTACAGAACTTACATTACCCCAGTGAATCTAAGGAGGATTCACAATTGTAGTCTTACAACACGAAACATAAAGCTAGACATTTGTTGGAACAACACAGGATCAGTGCATCTGCATCTGCAACTTTGAGGCTAGAAGCAGACATTTCCTGCAAGGTGACGAGATGTGATCTCATGGTAAAGGGTGGAGGTATCCTTTGTAAGGGGAGGAAAATTATTGAAATTAATAAAAGGGAATGGAGGCGTGGTGTTCCTCTGAAATGGAATTCAAAGTCCATAACAAAAGTTGCACCCAAACGATCGTCAGGAAAGTCGTTTGACCTTTATAGATGACTGAAACAAAACATAAAATGGAAACCTAGGCTACAAAGGCGAAACAAACAATCCTTAAATGGCACCATTAGCTGTCACAGTACAATGCTTAATTTGTAATAATGAATTGCCCTCAAAGTATCTTGAAAACAGTTTTGCAAATCAGCTGCAGAATGCTCAGTGGGTAGCACAGCTGTCTCACACATCCAGGGTTGTTGGACTGTAAAGTTTGTATGTTATTTCTGTGTTGTGTAAGAATCCTCTGTGTGCTCTGGTTTACTGTTGCGGTTAGACTGCATGGCATCTCTAAAGTACCAACTGTATATATGAGTGTGAGCAGTCTTATGGACTAGTATCTCATCCATGGTGCACCCCCGCCTTGTGTCCCATGCTGCCTGCGGAGACCTCCAGGCCCCCTCACAACCCTAAGCAGGATAATCTGTTGCAATAGGGACAGAGGAAGAGATTTTTTTTTAACGTAACATTCCAAAAGCTAAATGAAAACACATTCAACAAAACTACACCTGAGTAATAAAATGAATTATATGTGTAAGACAATGCTGTGAGATTTCCAAGTGTTTCAGATCTTAAATGTTGAGGCCGCGGTCGGCATTTGAGGTGTTGGGTCTTTCTTTCACAGCTGGGCTGGAAAAATGTTATTTGAGACATTGGGAATTTCTCCCCAGTCACCACTGAAATAAAGCGTGATGGCCAGACCGTTTCTGCTTCCTCCATGTCAGAAGAACGGGAAGGAAAAGCCCTTTTGACTGAAGTGGTTATGGATCTATTCAACTGCACAGGGGTTTGGGATCATACCTTTCAGAACAGACAAAACTCCCAAGTCTCAGAGGAAAATCTAGGCATGATGAACACTGGTGTAACAGGGATTTAATAGGAGCCACATGTTTCCTATGATTCCGCGGGGCTGAATAATTGGTGATGGAACACTCCCCTGCTGTTGAGCTATAAGGGAGAAACGTCTACATGTATATATAGACTGTTTCTACTACAGGGTGGACCTACTCCCCCTGAATGAAAACAAAGAAAAATATTTTTTAAAGAGGTGAAAAATGAACCGCTGAAAAATGACAGAACAGGACAAAAAAATGTGACTGTCACATGGGTGCATGCAGTGGTGTCACCCACATGTGACCGTCGATGCTCCCACTCATCAGAGTACTGATTGGAATTTTTTTTTTCACCTATATATTGTACAGTATTTGACCGTTTAGACTCATATTTCTTTGGTGTTGTGAAGTATTGTTTCTCTCATGTGAGTTGCAATTGGAGCATTAGTTCTGTCTTGTGATTTTGTCCATATGGCCCACTTTTGTATTTGTATTCAACCAAAAATCCCAGACCCGTGTTACCCTGTTTACACCTAATCAACTGTACCCTCGTAAATGACAGTAGAATTTGTGTTTTTGCTCATTGAAATAAACTAGATCCCTAATATATCTAGATCCCTAACCTTTGGGAATTTTTCAGCATTATACTGAGAGTCTCCCATAATTATGTTAGTACAGAAAACCCAAAACCGAATATATATAACAAAGACAATTTTACAACTTTTATTAATGCAAACCCTGCAGCTCTTTATGGCCTTATCATTTATTTGAATAATCTATATATATATATGTGCAGCTAGAAACAGCAAAACAAATATATCAATATATGGTTTATAATACCAAGCATATAAAAATATCTTTAAATAAGTGGTTTATAGCAAGGGCACAAAAATGACAGGTGAAGGGTAGAAACAAGAGCAGGAATTAACTTCTGGCAAAGGGAGGAGAGATGAGTAATATGTTGACGCCAGTCTAAGAGACCCTCTGGCTACAGACTGTAAAATGAAGGGGAAAAAAAACATAAAAGGCAACCAGGAATGCATTGCATCACTGATTCCTTTTCTACATCTTTTAGAAGATACAAGCGGGAGAAAAAAAACCTAACTTTGATCAGACTGATGAATCTCCTAAAATAAAATAATGTTCTTACAAGTTTGCATTGTTGCTAAGTTAGGGTAGTGTTACAACTGCGGAGCAGAAGAGACGTTGTGGAAACATTACAAGCTAAACATAAGGGAAACGCATGTCAGAGCATGACCATGTTCAAAGTGAACCAGGAATTTCGGTGGAAGTTTGTCTAGGGGAAAATGTTAAGACAGCAAACATGCTCACCACTTGGGAATAAAGCATTTGCTTTGTGTGTGCATGTCAAAGATTTTTGGATCCAAAATGCCCGGCACTGAGGCATGTGATGGAGTTGAAATGCTTCTAACAGAGTTTTTCTGGCCATAATCTCAGTGCAGTTTATCAGCGTGCGGACAGGCTAGACCAGGGGTGACCAATCTTATCCCCAAAGGGCCGGTGTGTATGCAGGTTTTCGCTGCAACTCCCTAATTAGGTCACTAATTAGAGGACTGATTGGCTGAAGAGTCCTCACACCTGTGTTTGAACAGCTGACCTACAGGTTATCCCAAAAACCTGCATACACACCGGCCCTTTGCGGATAAGTTTGGCCACCCCTGGGCTAGATGCTCATATATCCAATCAATACGTCACTTCCCTTTTGCCACGTCTGTAATTAACACACCTGGCAGAAACTTTCTGTGCCCTGACATTCAAACACAGAGTGATAAGAAGACAAGTTGCAAGATGATCATCCTGGAAGAGTCAAAAGCAACAACAGGCAGAAAATGTGCTCTTTCTAAAACCACGGATAGTGAATTACAGAAGTGTGCTTTGAAAACTGAAAAATCAAAACGAATCAATGATAGTATGGTCTCAAAATCTCAGTTTAATGAAAATGTGTGGTTATTGGAATGGCAGTAATAATAAAGAAAAAAAAAACAGAAATTGGCTTAAGGGACTACTTGCATATTATTAAGAACTTTGAGAGAACCCAGACGTGCCATTCCTCCATTTGCCTCTGCAAAAGCAATAAAAACATAAGAGCATTCAGATTTTTGCTTCCTGTGAAGAATTTATTTCAGCTGGCACCTAGCCCAGTCTTCCTCTTGCGCTCTGTGACTCTCAACACTTTCTGGGCAAATTCAGGCTGGGGCAGGTTTTGACTCCCATTCCAACCACAGCTGCCCCAACAGATTCTGCCTGATCTGCATCCCTGTCTGCTCCAGCACCACCCTGGACTCCAGCGACTCATTTTTCTGTTCTCTTAGTGGTCTTTTTTAGCAATGGTTCCCTGACAATTTGCTGATGTTTATTCAGCTGCATAGCTTATGCATTGTAGAGCTCATCTACAATAACATCCATCCATCCATCCATCCATGAACCATTAATTGTCGGGGGGGGGGGGGGGGGCTGGTTACAGTTGATACTAGGTAGCATAAAGCTCAAGGCTCGGGATGGACTCAGGACAGGGTGATATTCCATCACAGAGAAAAGACACAGAATCACACACTATCAGTAGTCCTATAATGTCAATTAGCATAAGTCCCTGTCTTTGTAATGCAGGTGGCAGAACCTGGAGGGGAGACCGTGCACTTCACAGATGTTTACAAAATTGAATTTTCCCTTCTGGGGACCAAAAAAATGGTCCCTACAATGTCAGAATAACAGGCTTTTATCACACACGCCACGTGTGGTTTGCATGTGGACCACACATACAAACAGAGACGGGACCTGAATGCCCTACCATATGAAGACACACCATGACACAACATGAGCCACCTTGTCAGCCATCTACAATAACTTCAGATTTCTTTAAATACAGTTTACAGAACTTTGCTCTAATGCCACTGAATGATATCTTTTTTGACACATTTCTTAATACGGATGGCCCTATTTCATTAACACACACAAAAGGCTTGATGCATAGTACTGGCTGTTGGTTATCCTGACAAGGAAATAACACAGAAAGCTGAGCATGTTTGCACTTGGATTTGCTGAATGGTGGTAGTGCAGTGGGGGCCTCAGTTTCGAGGGCAGAGGGAAGAGGGAAATGTGACTCTTTTGTTGACTGGAGTCCAGCCCCATCTCCTTATTCTTATGCCGTTTTCTACTCGGCAACTTGCCCAGGAAATCCAAGAACTCGCAGACCAGCTGCTGCAATTTAAGGCCTTCCACGGCGGCAGTTTGTTTGCGTGCATCTCCTGGGAGAGTGTGTGCATGTGTTTGTGTTTCTAGGGTGGGGTAGTACGGTCAAAGTTGTTTGAAAGCAGAGAGCAGAGGAGTAGGAGGTGGAAACTGGACTTGCTACAAATGCTACGACTTTTCCTTTACACACACTGGCACGGCTTGGCTTGACCTCTGCCTGAAAAGAGCTGATGGCGGATGGCGTGATCTCTGTTTGTTTTTTGCCAGAGTGGATGGAGAAACAAGGCAAGCAGGCATTACATAATGGATGCTCTTTCCAGTGGGGTGTAGCTAAGGAAATGAGGGGATGCTGGACTCTGGAAAAGGAAGCTTTGGCTTTCCACAGGAAATCTCCCTTATCAGACTAAGGCATCGCTGGATTTTAGATTATGTTAACCTCCATATGTTTGAAATTCAACCATACGACATTCTTCTGACAATTGTGTACTGTGTATCAAAGAACAGCACGCTATGGAACATCAAATATTGCCACAGATTTTGTCAGAATTTCTTTAAAGAATTATATCGTTCACAAAGACTGAGTGATTCCTTCATTTACTTCCAAAGTCCACTTAGGAGTAGCGATATTTGACCTGTACAGGGCAGTTTTCCTGGGTGAATGACTGACTCACTACACCAGTGTTGTTGAAACAAAGCTAAAGTTACTCACGGAGTTCGTCGAAGTGGGTTTCGATTCCGTCCACCCCTGGCACAGAACAAACGAGTCGTGCTTTCAGGAAGGTGCTCCACTTGTTCACCAGGCAGCAGTGGCCACCGTCATCATTCTGTAGGCAGAAAACAAGCAGGTGGCACTTCACACACGATCAAAGAACAAC